>NC_090380.1:54444726-55059101 GCF_036365525.1 Heterodontus francisci
GCCAATTCAGTCTCCTCTGGGGAGCTGGTTTGATCATGGCCTGATCCATTACACTTTCAGGGAAACTGCAGGGGGCTGTCTCCTGCCACTGCCCTGTCTCTCTGACCTCCTGCAGTCTTTCTTTCACTACTGGGGGGGCTAACACCTTCACCCCTGCCAGATTATTACCTAGGAGCAGGTCAACCCCATCCACAGACAAACTAGGGGCAATCCCTACGCTCACCGGTCCTGAAATTAGGTCGCACTCCAGGTGCATCCGGTGTACAGGTACAGGCATACACTACTCTCCAATATCATTCACCACCATTCTGGTGTTCACTGCACTCTCTAGGGGAAAGGTCTGACTGTTTCCCAGTCAAAGGGATCTAGTCACCCCTGTGCCCCTGAGAATTACTATGGGCTTGCTTGCCCCAATCGAGGGGTATGGGGGTTACTGTCCCTTCAGACACAAAACCTTGATAACCCTCAGAAATCCTATCAAATTTTCCTGCACCTGCAGCCGTAAGCTTCCTGGGTCTCACTCTTACTGCATTTAAAGCCACAGCTTGTTCTGTTGTGCTTTCCAGCAGGGTCTCTTCTTCACTGAGCGGGTGTGTCCTGATTAACTCTACAGGTTTTCCCTTAAGTTTCCACAGTCAGCTTTGAAATGCCCTGCTTTATTACGATGGAAGCGCACAGGTCTCCGGGTCTCGTTCCTGCTCATAACTCCTTCCTTTTTGGCTAGAGGAGGACCTCCGCATCTCTTGCTTTTCTTTCTTTCCAAGGCCTGCTTGGGCTCCTATCACCTTCTCACCCTTTGTCCTTTTCGGATTTGTGGGGGTGACTAGGAAAGGTTCTCCCCTGGGAAACTGACTTATAAATTAAAGCAAACTCATCGGCAAGAACGCCCACTTGCCAGGCTCTCTGAACCCGCTGGTCCTCTACATGGGTCTTTATGGAGAGTGGGAGAGAGTTTTTAAATTCCTCTAACAGAATTACTTCCGTGAGATTCTTATAGCTGAGCTGTACTTTATGAGCCCTCAGCCACTGGTCAAAAGCCAGCTGCTTACTTCTTTCAAACTCCAGATATGTTTGATTAGCTTGCTTCTTGAGGGTTCTAAACTTTTGGCAATAGGCTTTGGGTACTAATTCATATGCCCCGAGGATAGCATTTTTGTCAGTTCATAATTTGATGAATTCTCATCTGGCAACAAGGATTAAACCTCATGGGCTTTTCCGTTAGTTTGCTTCATAATAAAAGAGGCCAGGTCTCAGCTGGCCATTTTAGTTGCCTTGCCAGTTTCTCAAAGGGCACAAAAAATTCTTCTACATCTTCCTGATTGAATTTTGGAATTAATTGAGCTAGTTTTAACAATTCTATACCCAGCCCTGAATTATGCTCCTCCATATTGGCCATGCTTTCACTGGGGTTACTGTGCCACCCCCTGGTTAACTCAAGCCACTTCAGCTCCCTCTTTCTCTCTCCTTCAGGAATTTTCTTTCTTTTACCTCTCTTGCCTTCATTTTCTTCACATTCATTCTGGAAGGCTCTCTCTTTCTCCCTCTCCTGCCTCTCTCTCTCCTTTTCCTGTAATTTAAGTTTCCTCTGTTCCAATTGTATCTTTGCTAGCAATACCCTGTTGGGGTCTGCTTCTAACCCTGCTTCTGCTTCCTCAGATTCAAGGGAAAAATGGTTAGCCACTAGCCTTAGGAGTTCAGACTTTCTCGCCTTGCCACATACAGTGTTCCCACACTGCTCAGCCATTTTCCTCAACTCCTCCATAGACAGTGCTTTTAACTTATCCAGGTTTACTTCACCCTGGCTTGGGGAGCTACTTGCTTCAGTCGCAGACATATTAGTATTCAAGCACACACAACCACAAGAAAACCTGTATTGAAATCTTGCCCGTTTTTGATTGGGAACAATTTGGCTTCCCATTTCCAATTTCTCTCATTTGTCTGTGGGTAAAATCCAGGACGGTGGCCCCCAAATTTCTGTTACAACCAGGTAAGAAAGGGGTCTAGGGTTCCCTCTCAGCCTTCAACTGGTCTTACCATAACAGGGTTTAATTTTAGCTCCCCCTTGGTGAATCCTTGTTCACTGCTTTCCAATAATAAGGCAAAGAAACCAGCACAAACAGGTTTTCTTAGGATTAAAGAAGAAAGGTTGAAATTTATTAAACTTAAACTTCAACTCTAATTCGGTTAATGCCTATGGATACACAATGCACCCACACTAGCATGCATACGCGATGCACACATGCAGATAGAGACAGAAAAGAGCAGAAGAAAATAAAGTGGAAAAGTTTGAGGCAATCTCTGAAGAGGGTTTTTGTTACAGATCTTCGAGCTCACTGTAACGTCCTTGATTGTAGGTAGATCTTGCTTTTCATTCTTAAACCTTGTTCGCTGAAGGAGACTTTTCTCTCTTGGGGTTCATGTGTCTTCAGTGGATTTGGAGTTACGTGAGAAAGAGAGGGAGAGGTCTTCTTCAGTCCAGGAGCAAACGGACACTCTGAGTTCAAACTGTTTGTACAATACAGAAAAACCAGGTTGCCAAACAGGCTAGTCACGTGACCAGCTGGTCTAACCATGTCTGTTTGTGGATTCTCTGGTCTTAGCTGACCCAGGAATGTCTCTTCTTACACACAATACCTGGTGCTCAAAGTCCATTGTAGGTTAAGTTGGATAAGGGAAGCAACCCCTTTGTCTCCACCAGCATTGTCTGTTAATATGCAAATGTCTTTCCAGCCAAGGGCCTGGTAATTTTTTTAACAAGTCCTTCATTCACTTCAGCAACAGTTTTCAAATCAATGTTCATATGACAAAATTAATATGCCTCACTCTTGGCAGGTGGAGGTCTAACATGACAATTACATATGTGCTTTTTGTGGTTAGAAGCCTCCACTATAACGTCCCACCTTATCTCCGAAACCTCCTCAAAGTCTACAACCTTTTGAGATCTCTGGATTCCTCCGATTCTGGCCTTTTGGACATCCCCAATTTCTTTTACTCCACATTGACCATTTAGTTGCCCAGGCCCTAAGCTCTGGAATTTCTTCCCTAAATATCTTCACCTCTCTACCTCTCTATCTTCTTTTAATTCCCTCCTTAAAATATTCCTCTTTAACCAAGCTTTTGGTCACCAGTGCAAAAATCTCTTTGTGTGGCTCGGCATCAAATTGTCTGAAGCAGTTTTTGTGAAGCGCCCTGGAATGTTTGATTATGTTAAAGACACTATATAAATGCAAGTTTCTTTGTTGAAGGTGAGTTGCGTGGCACATTGTTAAATTATCCTTGCACCAAATAATTTTGAACTGGAGGCGGAATGGATCGTTGTCCATGCACTTTTGAACTCTCTAATAAATGGAAAACAGTGAGCTGTCTGTTATTCAGGCTAAAACTAACAATCAAGTCATTTACAAGTTTTACAAATAAACAGATGCAAATGGAATACAGCAGAATAATTGGAAATATAAATATTTAACTTACATAGTGCTTTACACTGTTTTGAAAATAACAAGTGTTCAAAATCTTGACTCAATTTCAGAATTCTTTAGCTGAAACTAATGTGAGCACGTCTTATCCCATGGAATGCCTTCTCACCACCACAATGCAGAAAAAAATAATTGACAGAAGAAAACTAGGCACAACAGGATAGGGAAAGCTAACAACTTTTATACCTCCCTGCTTAAGCTTTTGGAACTCCAGATCAAAAAGAAATTTTAATACTCAGCATAAAAACATGTTTTTAATCAATTTTAGTTTTCGGGAAAATAGAGGGCGAACTGCAAGACGCTTGGCCTTTAGAAGGATCTTGTTATCGTCTAACAGTTGACTAACATGTCAATATATTGCAGGTTGCGCACCTGCAAGCCTTGCTTGCAACCAACATATCAAAGTGAGGGAAGAATTCCTGATGCAATATAACTAGTTTGCCCCAGGAGATCAACTACTTAGATTGCCTCACAAAATAAATGTTTTATTTAAGAAAGAATATATATTGCTTTAACTTACCTTCCACCATGACAAAAAATGTCCTTTCAGAAAGAAATTAACAGCATTTCATTTTAAAATCACAATATGTTAGCCCATTCAATTTTTACATTTTAATCTAAGATAACGTTCAATCCTATGTCTTTTAAAACTGAGAGTGCCCAAAATTGCACATAATATTCTAAAGTATAAATCTACTGATCCCATACTATTAGGAGGGAACAATGTTTGAAAGGAACTCGATGTGGTCAAAGATCATGCTCTACAACATTAAAGTTATCTTTAAATCTAGAGTTTACTTTGAGTCAGATTAAGTTAATACGGTTGGCTTCAAATTTTATTCAATAGCCAAGAAATGACTAGAGAGAGAGACATTTCAACCAGGACAAGTTACACCCCAATTTTACAAAGGGATTAAAATTGCCTGGGAGAGTGACCCACCAACATCCCACTCCATTCCCGCTGTTTTCTATTTTAGCCTAGCTGTCCTGAGGAAGTGGCAAGGATGCCATATTCACAAATTGCAATCAATACAAATGCATCTAACCGAGAACATTAATGATATAAAGTGGCATTGATCTGAAGCTGGTGGGGTCCTTTATTAAAAATGCAGATTAGTGTCTAATGACATCATCATGACATGAGTGGACTTTCAAAAGGCATTTCATACAGCGCCACAAAACAGATCTGTGAGCAAACTTGTAGCTCACGGAATAAAAGGGACGGTAGCTACATGGATATGTAATTGGCTGAGTGACAGGAGACAAAAAGTAGTGGTTAACGGATGTTTTTTGGGCTGGAGGAAGGTTTGTAGTGGAGTTCCCCAGGGATCAGTGATGGGACCATTGTTTTTCCTGATATATAAATGACCTGGACCTTGGTGTCGAGGGCACAATTTCAAAGTTTGCAGATAATATGAAATTTGGAAGCATTGTGAACTGTGAGGAGGATAGTGTAGAACTTCAAAAGGACATAGACAAGTTGGTGGAAAGGGCTGACAGGTTGCAGCTGACGTTCATTGCAGAGAAATGTGAAGTGATTAATTTTGGTAGGAAAAACATGGAGAGACAATATAGAATAAAGGGTACAATTCTAAAGGGGGTGCAGGAGCAGAGAGTCCTGGGTGTATATGTGCATAAGTCATTGAAGGTGGCAGGACAGGTTGAGAGAGCAGTTAATAAAGTATACAGTATCCTGGGCTTTATTAATAGGGGCATAGAGTACAAGAGCAAAAAAGTTATGTTGAACTTGTATAAGACACTAGTTCGGCTTCAGCTAGAGTATTGCATCCAATTCTGGATGCCACACTTGAGGAAGGACATGAGGGCATTGGAGAGAGTACAGAAAAGGTTCACAAGAATGCTTCCAGGGATGAGGAACTTCAGTTATGAAAATAAATTGGAGAAGCTAGGACTATTTTCCTTGGAGAAGAGAAGGCTGAGAGGTGATTTGATAGAGGTATTCAAAATCATGAGGGTTCTGGACAGAATAGATAGAGAGAAACTGTTCCCACTCGTGAAAGGATTGAGAACGTGAGGGCACAGATTTAAAGTATTTGGTAAGAGAAGCAAAAGTGACATGTGACAAAAGGGCACAAAATGTACTCTGGGTGGGAGACTTCAATGTCCATCACCAAGAGTGGCTCGGTAACACCACTACTGACCGAGCTGGCCGAGTCCTAAAGGACATAGCTGTTAGACTGGGTCTGCGGCAGGTGGTGAGGGAACCAACAAGAGGGAAAAACATAGTTGACCTTGTCAATAAAGGATTTGAAAGCTTTAAAGCTAGAATGGAAGGTGAGAGAGAGAGGGACCCTCACTTATGGTCTGCTCGTGTCAGAGTCCAGTTGCTTCTCCTCTGCTGCAGGGAAAACACCAGCTTAAAATCACAGGTGGAGAGAGACTTGTCACATGACAGTCACTCAGTGATTCAAACATAGCAGGTAGCAGTATTTCTCTGCTTGCTGAAAGAACAAGTAGTCCCTTTTCAACTTCCTGGGCTTGGTTCTTGCTGGGAAATGCAGCTATTTCGTCTCTCTCCTCACAGTCCTTTGAAATGTAGGATACAGTGTAGCCATATAAATACCGTGGCTACAAGAGCAGGTCAGAGGCTAGGAATCCTGAGGCAAGTAACTCACCTCCTGACTCCCCAAAACCTGTCCACCATCTACAAGGCACAAGTCAGGAGTGTGATGTAATACTCTCCACTTGCCTGGATGTGTGCAGCTCCAACAACACTCAAGAAGCTCGACACCATCCAGAACAAAGCAGCCCGCTTGATTGGCACCCCATCTACAAACATTCACTCCCTTCACCACCGACGCACAGTGGCAGCAGTGCGTACCATCTACAAGATGCACTGCAGCAATGCACTAAGACGCCTTAGACAGCACCTTCCAAACCCGCGACCTCTACCACCTTGAAGGACAAGAACAGCAGATGCATGGGAACACCACCACCTGCAAGTTCCCGTCCAAGTCACACACCATCCTGACTTGGAACTATAATCGCCGTTCCTTCACTGTCGCTGGGTCAAAATCCTGGAACTCCCTTCCTAACAGCACTGTGGGTGTACCTACCTCACATGGACTGCAGCGGTTCAAGAAGGTAGCTCACCACCACCTTCTCAAGGACAATTAGGGATGGGCAATAAATGCTGGCATAGCCAGTGACGCCCACCTCCCATGGATGAATAAAAAAAAAATGAGGAAAAGCTTTTTCACGCAGCAAGTGGTTAAGGTCTGAAATGCGCTTCCTGAGAATGTGATGGAGGCAGGTTTAATTGAAGCATTCAAAAGGGAATTAGACAGTTAAATGAAATGTGCAGGGTTACGGGGAGAAGACAGGGGAATGGAACTGAGGGAGTTGCTCGTTCAGAGAGCCAGTGTAGATATGATAGGCCGAATGGCCTCCTTCTGCGCTGTAGCAATTCTGTGATTCTGTGAGTGGGGAAGCTGTTATGGCTTTGTTTGCCAAGTGAAAACAGTGGTGAGGAGCAGGGGCAAGAAGATGCCCAAATGGATCAGTTTTTTTTAGTTTTAGTTTTAGTTTTAGAGATACAGCACTGAAACAGGCCCTTCGGCCCACCGAGTCTGTGCCGACCATCAACCACCCATTTATACTAATCCTACACTAATCCCATATTCCTACCACATCCCCACCTGTCCCTATATTTCCCTACCACCTACCTATACTAGGGGCAATTTATAATGGCCAATTTACCTACCAACCTGCAAGTCTTTTGGCTTGTGGGAGGAAACCGGAGCACCCGGAGGAAACCCACGCAGACACAGGGAGAACATGCAAACTCCACACAGGCAGCGTCCAGAATTGAACCCGGGTCGCTGGAGCTGTGATGCGGCGGTGCTAACCACTGCGCCACTGTGCCGCCCTATGTTTTACATTTCCCTTTACTTTTTTGTGGGGTTCGGTGAATACATTGGGAAGCTAACTAGGCCTGTGAAGACAAGTTAAAAAATAAGTTTTTTAGTGGGACTAGGTGGGGTTGAGTAAGGAAAGCCCAAGCAGCCTTTTTCTCCTGGGCTACCCGATTTTTACCTTCACACACAGGTCAGCTGCTGCTATGTGACAGACATGGCCGAACCACTGACCAGTGGGCTTCAACAGAAGCTTCGCAGTTAAGATCTGCAAGGCCTCTGACTCACATTGCTGTGCAGGATTGCCTTTCGCTCCTATTGGCTTCCAAAGTGGAGTTAAAACTGGCCCTCAGATCTGCAATGCTATCGTATAACATGCAAAAAAGATTTGTTGCTTTTTTCATGATTGTATTATAATCTATCTGTGAGAAAATAAATGATGAAGCCTCATCTGTAGCATTCAGGACATATCTTTTAGTACCAGTTATATGGCTTTAAGGTATTCCTGATTACGTGCTTTGACATTGATTTGTATTTGTGAATGTGGTGCGGGAGTCAAACACTAATGCCTGTCTCCACCATTAAAAAACACATGCTGTGAACATACAGAACATAGAATTAAACAAATAATATATTTTCATGTTTTACACTTCTTGGGTGTCAATACAATGGAAAACTAATACAATCAGACAGTGAAGGATTTGTCATCCATAATAGAGGTGGCAAAAATACCACATACAAGCAGTCAACATGAAAATCTATTCATGAATGTCAGACCAATCTATCAACTAATTTCAAGTTTATCGATGCTTTGGAAATATGCTTTTCTTTTCAGTCCTTATGCCTTGCAACTAGTGAGTCTTTTTTTTTCATTTTCATAACAATGCTGGCTTCAAATGGAAATTAGTTTTAGATATTATTCCGAGTTTTAATTTCATGAAAAATGTGGTCATATAAAAGACATGCACAACAGTCATTTATTGTTTCAAAACGGGTATCAGAATAACACACATGACATGTTTTACAGTTTTTTGAATAACAATAAAGATCCTTAAGGATCATTGCATTGGCTGGAATTTGTCGCAATATGGAGGATGGTACAAATAAGTATAATGTTAGACACAGGTGCAAAAATCGATTGGCAACATCGCTGAAAGGAATATACAGGCATAATTTCCATTAGTATAAACTTTCCTGATGGGACATCGAGTAAGAATGGAATGCTGGTTTAAGCAGAAAGATATAGAGTACCAACAACAGAAGATATGGCAGGAATTTCCTTGGAGCTACTCCTGCTCTGCTTAGGAAACACTGTTACGCATGTAAGCAAAGCTTCTGCTGCATACCCGCCAAAGTTACATGAAGTGGGAGAAGCCCTGAGGAAATTACCAGAGTAAATAGTTATTCCTCCAGCCACACCTAACAGTAAATTGCAACAAAAAAAATCACACCGACATGTTATGAAGACTTACTAATGCCATCCTGTCCCATTGAAGATATGACTGCAGCAATGCCCATCCATCATGAAATTTAAATAATTGCTTAAAAATTGATAAAATAAGGGCAGTGATGAAGGCTATTTTTGTTTTAATTTCCTTATCAATGCAAGAACATTTTCTTATGGTACAACATTGACTAAGTGACAAATGCTTTCTGCTTGACTCAGCTTAAAATTGCTAAGAAATGAGGTAGGAGTTTCCTCTGCAGTTATTAGGATAAGCCGGTCAGGGACCCGTCACACCAGAACGTCACTCAGTTTTTGAGTTGGTGTTTGGCAAGTAATGGTGGACAATGGAAGTGCTCACATAAATAGAGTTGGGCACATTCCAATGACGTGACTATGACAGAGTATCAACAAATGTCACATTTTTCATCATCATCACTCTAGCAACGCTGAATACTAGGAGAGCCAAAGTACAAAGGGCATCCACGCTGCTAGGTGAGATGCAGTGTTTCAAAAAATTTAAATGTCCAAAGGAGTGAATACAATTGAAATCAGGGCATCGATTACAGCAGCCCATTTTATATAGGTTGTCAAAAGAAGCAACAACCTTTCTTATTAATGGCTGTCTACCCCTTTATGCTGTTAAATGCCTGCAGTTGCAAATGTTCCATCCCTGTCCACCCACCTACCACTGGACGGACAAGATCTTAGATGCTGGCAAATATATTGCTAGGATCCCATCTAAAACATTTAAATGAGGCCAATCCCAGCAAATTTTCAGGTCCCTGACCAGGCCACATGGCATCGTGAAGTCCATCTGTCACACTACTGAGGAAAATCCTAGCTTACTGCTGTTCAGTAGCACAGCGTAAAGCATGACTGTCTAGTGAAAAACAGTTAAAGCCTGAACATGACTGCTCAATGGAAATGGTAACCTGTTATCAAATGCTGCTATTTCTATCAATAATATGTCAAAATGTTATTGGTTACCAGATACACTAGGTATGTCAGTCAATAACTGATACATAAATAACAATGGAAATCAGGAGAAAATGCATTCTGGAACACCTAAAATCTTTTAAAATCTAAATTTATGATTCAAGCCTTTTTTTTCAATTTAATGATAATGGTGACATACCCTTATCCCAATATTACAATTATAGTGCAGTTAGTTTTGAGCACTACTAATGAATGATGTCATATCTCCCAATTCTCTCATTCTACCACAAGGTTTTACAATCTTGAAATTGGTATAAAAGAGAATGCATTGAAGTACTTAGGAAGTCAAAAGGATGAACTATTAGATAAAAATCAAAAGAAAGCTATCTATTAAAAGTGCATAAAAACATAAGCTAACAGGAGCTGAGCAGGCCATAATAACTCCTCGTCATTCAATAAGATTATGATCTTCTACCTCAACTCCATTTTCACACTCTATTCTCATATCCCTTGATGTCCAAACAGTACATACAATATGTTAAAGAGTTAAGAAAGAAAGAAAGACCAACATTTTTATATAGCATCTTTCATGACCACCAGATGTCTTAAAGCTCTTTTACAGTCAGTGAAGCATTTTTAAAATAAAAACAAAAAGTGCTGGAAATACTCAGCAGGTCTGGCAGCATCTGTGCGAAGAGAGAGAAGCAGAGTTAATGTTTCAGAACTGGGTATTTTTGAAGTGTAGTCACTCTTGCCATGGCAGCCAATTTGGGCATAGCAAGTTCCCACAAACAGCAATGTGATAATGACCAGATAATCTGTTTTGTGCTGTTGACTGAGGGATAAATATTGGTCAGGGCACCTCCTCTGCTCTTCTTCAAAATAATGCCATGGGATTATTTACATCCACCTGACAGGACAGATGGGGCTTCAGTTCTACGTCTGATCTGAAAGACAGCACCTCCAGCAGAGCAGACACCCTCATTACTGCACTGGTAGCCGAGATTTTTGTGCTCCAGCCCTGAAGTGGAACTTGAACTCAAAATCTTTTAACTCAGAGGGGAGAGTGCTGCCCACTGAGCCATGGCTGGCATAAGGAAGAAATAATCAAAAAAGTTAAATGTAAGAAACTTAAGGGAGAAATTGAATAAGACCCAAAAATGTTCCCAGGATTGTGATGCATGATTAACCGCTGACCATTCGTCTGATGCAGGCAGCAGGCAAACTTTGTGCTGTCTGGTAATTTAAATGATAGTAGCCTGCAGCCCAGTGCTACATGTGCTATAGAGTGGCTGCACACCTCAGCAGGGGACCTAGGTTCATGCAAGGCTAGCACTACTTAAAGCTAGCCTGCACTACCTAAAAGCCAGAATGCACTTCTTAAAAAGCAGGTGCATTCTGGATGCAGCAGGTGCTGGAAGTAACTGGGAAAGACATACTGAGCAGGAAGAGCACTGACTAATGGCACATCAGAGCAGAGAGTGTGCTCCAAGGTTCTCTGACACAGTACTAGAGGCCTTGGCATAGCAGGCAAAAATAAGAAGACAGGTCTTTAACAGGGGACCAGGAGACCCTCTAGACTGACACTGTAAAAGCTGTGGGGTCAGTTAGCCATTGAGGTCAATGCCAGCAGTGTAGCCCCGAGGACCTGGATACAGTGCCAAAAGAAGTTAAGTGACCTCACATCATCAAATGCAACATCCTTACAACTGAACCACTAGCCTCCCACACTGCTCAATTCACCACCACCACTTTACTCTCCCACCAACATTCTCTATTAACCACTATTCATACCTCACATTCATAGCTTCACCTCAATCTCATACGCTTAGCACTGCTACAAGATGCACCCCACATCTTACAGCTTGCACACGCTGCCAGCTATTCATCTATGACAGACACATCAGCCAAACACATTGCATTGCACATACCGCCACACTTCCCTCTCTCTTGTAGGATGACGTGGCACATAAGTGCAGGTAGCAGCACCAAACTGGCGGGGGACATGGCTGCATGTCATCACCCCAATGGTGGAGCTGGTAATCACAATCATGGAGTGGCCATGATTGCGGCCATGGCTTTAGGGCTGAAACAATTGAAGATGGCAGCGTGTTCGTACATAATCCTCCTACTCACATTGCACTCCCCACTCATCCCACAATCTCTTTTGATTTACCAGTTGTAAACATGAACCTGTTGCTTTCCCCCCCACTTCCCTCAGCATAACCCTACTCTGAGCCTTTCTCCTTTCAGATACCCAAGAACAGCCACCTCATTGGGCAGTGGTACAAGAGCATAAAGTGAAAGAAGAAGAAATTGATGATGACAAAACACCATCACTTGAACTCATACTCACAGCCACCAAGTGATACTGACACTGTGCATACCTTACAGTTGGGATCTGCACATGGTGGGCTGAATTTTATGAGCTCCCCAAGACAGGTTTGGAGGCAGGGGACACATAGAATTGCAGTGGGAGGTGGGATGTAGAGGGCCCGTTGCCTTCCTGTCACAAAGGAAGTTAGTTGGAGACGGGATAGACCGAAGAAGGGCTTCCCACCCAGAGGCCACTTGAGACCCTTAAGAGGCCTATTAACAGCCACTTAAGGCCCTCTTCACCCTGCTGCTGGCATCAGCCAGCAGCGGGAGGGGCCTCCACCACACAGGGTTGTCGCTCAGTAAAACAAAGCAATCTGTGGCCCATGGAGGGCCCCTGCCAGCAAACAAACCACCTCCCTGGACCCCCCTCCTGCTGTACTCAAATTCATCACCCTCTGAGTGAAGAAATCCCTTCTCATTTCAGTCCTAAATGGCCTATCTCTTACTTTGAGACTGTGTCTCCTGGTTCTAGATCCCCAGCCAGGAGAAATATACTTCCTGTATCAATCTTCTCGAAGCCTGTAAGAATTTTGTATGCTTCAATGAGATCACTTCTCATTCTTCTAAACTCTAGAGAATATAGGCCCAGTCTCCTCAATATCTCCTCATAGGACACTCCCTTCATGGCAAGTATTGCAGCACAAGCAGAAGCCACCCAACATCTGAGTGCTGCAATGAAAGTGTTCAAAGGGGCTTTCAGAATCTCACAGCAGTCCAGCAATCTGTACTCTAACACATTACTAAGATTCCTGAGGTGCTGCCCCCGGGCAGTGGCACTGGGTCTGTGGAGCATGAACCTGCTGTCTACTCTCAGGATGACACATTCATCCTCCCACCATTGTCATTCTGCCAGTGCTCTTGCAGTTGCCTGTCAGCCAGCCAGCCCAGACTGCTGCTAACCATCCAAGGTGGTGCAGTCTGAAGCTAGACATTCTAGGGCCAGAGCTGCTTGAGGTCATCCTGCAAGGTCTTCTACAGCCTCCCCACTGAAAGTCAGCAGCCTTCCGCCAGCCATGATGCAGTCACTGGAGTAGCATTGTGTCGGAGCACTAGGCCAGGCAAAGGCACCACAAGACAGGTACTAAGGGAATGCACAAGGGCATTTAGTTGACTTTTGTATGGAATATTAGATGGTTTGTTTGATTAAGTTAGTTTGGAATGGTTCTGTTGTGGTGGCTTTTATTTCAGCATTGTTGCCAAGAGGACACTGTGCTGGCCAGTAACAGAGGGAAGGTAAGGTATGGAACTGTTGTAAAATTGAGAATTCACTGGTACTATAGTTGGATGAGCTGATCATGGGCAGCACAGCAAGAAAGAGGATGTATTGGTTGCCTCCTCTTTTGCTCCTTCTCCTTCTCCTCTTACTCCTCCTCCTCCTTCTCAGCTCTCTCTGTATATCTGGTGACAAGGGCTGATCCCCCATGAAGGCGAGGTTGTGCAGGATACACCAGGCCACAACAAACTGTGACACATGCTCCAGCAAGTACTGCAAGGCTCTGCCAGAATGATCTAGGCAGCAGGAGCATTGCTTGATCACCCCAATGTTCTGCTTGATGATGTTTCTTGCAGCAGCATGGCTCTCATGATATGCCTGCTGACCACATGTGCTTGGGTTGCATACCAGAGTCATGAGTCTGCTGGTCACCAGATAGCCCTTGTTGCCCAGGAACCACCCTTTCCTCCAATTAAATATTGGAAAGACTGAAGCCATTGTTTTTGGTCCCCACTCCAAACTCTGCTCCCTAGCTATTGACTCCATCCCTCTCCCTGGCAACAGTATGAGACTAAACCAGACTGTTTGCAAACTTGGTGACCCCAAGATGAACTTCCGACCTCATACTTGTGCCATCACTAAGACCGCCTATCTCCACCTCCATAACATCGCCAGACTTTGCCCCAGTCTCAGCTCATCTGCTGCTGAAACACTCATTTATGCCTTCACAAGAACTCAAGAAATAGGAGCAAGAGTAGACCATATGGCCCATCGAGCCTGCTGCACCATTCAAAATGATCATGGCTGCTCTTCAGCCTCAATTCCACCTCCCTGCCCATTCGCCATATCCCTTGATTCCCTAAGAGACCAAAAATCTGTCTATCCCAGCCTTAAATGATGGAGCATCCACAAGCCTCTGGCGTAGAGAATTCCAAAGATTCACAACCCTTTGAGTGAAGTAATTTCTCCTCACATCGGTCCTAAATGATCATCCCCTTATCCTGAGACTGTGCCCCATGTTTTAGATTCCTTGACCAGTGGAAACAAGCTCTCAGTGTCTACCCTATCCAGCCCCTTCAGTATCTTATATGTTTCAATGAGATCGCCTCTCATTCTTATAAACGCCACAGAATATAGGACCAACTTACTCATCCTCTTATCATAAAACTGCAATGAGAAGCTTTTTTATGTTGTCTGATAAAACATAAATGAATGCATGGAGTTCAGGTTGATTGAAAATCTCAAACGGGTTCATTAAACAGCTAACTAATATATACAATACAGAGCTAACTATTTACATAATTTACCTCTAGGTGTTACATTAGCAGAGTGAGACTGGCATGTAGTCACATGACTGTATCCTGGCACTTGGCTCATTAGCATACTAAGATCTTAAAGGTACATTACTCTTAAAGGCAATCACACAACATTCCCCTTCTTTCCAAGGATAAATCATGTATGCTAAAAGTAAAAATACATAACATTAGATAACATCAGAATTATTTACACATGTATAGAGATTACGAACTTTACAAGTTGTTACAACCGACTGCTCCAGTCAAAGCCCCCAATCAAAATATATGATTCTGATTGTGGTGGGAAAAACACACTGTTAATTTAATCCCGTCGCTCCACAGATTGCCTAACATATCATTTAACACTTTCCAAATTAAAGAAAGTCCCAGCCAAATTGTACCATCTATTAACCCCGAATGAGGCTAACCAAACCAGGTGTCTTTAAATCAACAAATTAATTCATTAATTAGAAGAACTAAATTCTTAAACACTATGAAGATATAAACATCATTTAAAATAGAAAAAAATAGAGTCCTTGCAAATTTACAGTCCAATGTTGCTTGAAGTCCTCACAGTCGTCCGATGGCTGCGTCTTCGGAGCTAGAATTCCTGCATAGGTGAGCTCAGTGTCCTTTTACACCACATGCCTTGCACTGGTCTCGAAATGCAGGGCAATTTCACCATGGGTGGGACAGACTGCACTTACCACACAGCTTGCTTGCTCTTTTCGACCTGGTATCATGCCGATACTTTTGACTGCACCTAGTGCTTGCAGATGCTGTTGTCCAGCCATTTTCCAGCAGTGTGTTGATGCTGTGACCTTTCTTTTTCCCCAAGAGGTCTTTCTGAAATGCTTCAATGAGCATTGATAAGATCACCAGCTCCATTATTCGGTCTGACAGCTCAGCTTCTGAGAAGTCGCATTCGTTGCCCATGTTTCGGTATCTAGTGATGAACTTGTCTATTGATTCCTGTGGCTGTGGCCTGTAGGACATCAATTCTAGGCAGTGAATTCTGAAATTCACTTGTAAGCAGAGCTGATCTTTCAGCACTTTCCATATCTTAGCGGGATCTTTCTGGACTTCATCAGATAATCCAGAGGTATTGATTCAGTGCAATCCCTCATTTCCAATCACTATCATTATTTTTCAAGCTTGCTTCTCTGGTTCTACCATCACTTGGTCTGTGAAGCATAACTGCATTCTCTGTTTGAACAGTTGGAACTCAGATAGAATATCCATTGCTTTCCAGTTCATGTTGGGAAAATTGGAATCCATCTTTCTGCTGTTCTTTTGCTCTAAAACTTGCTTTTAAGAACTTGCTTTATGACTCTGTGCTTGTTTCCCCTTTAAGAAACTCTCTTGGCTGATTTGATTGAGAGCAGCAGCTTATCTGTTTGTCTAGCTTCCAGCACAAAGCCTGTTTGTTTATACAGCTGTTCAATGGTATTTCAAGTGCCTTTTTTGCTAGTTTGTTTATACAGCTGTTGAAGAGGCAATTGTTAATGCTTGAGTGGTTTTATGAGTTTTTTAACTCAGGCTGAGTGAATGAAAAGTCTTCATGGTTGAGTGGTTTTAATGGGGTTTCTTCTTATAGCTCTAGCTGTAGCATGAATGAAGGATTCCTACACTTTTCACTGTTGGCGGCCTCCTGCAATGGCATGGACTTAATCAGCCTAAGAAGGGAATTGGGTCTTCCCTGCACTGCCCCCTCATCCCAAGGACCATCATTACCTGTAGACTTGACTATTCCAATGCACTCCTGGCTGGTCTCCCACATTCTACTCTCCATAAACTTGAGATCATCCAAAACTCTGCTGCCTGGGTCTTAACTCACACCATGCCATGTTACCCTATCACCCCTGTGCTTGCTGACATACATTGGCTCCTGGTCAAGCAATGTTTTGATTTTAAAATTCTCATCCTTTGTATTTTAAGTCCCCCCATGGCCTCGCCCCTCCCTATCTCTGTAATCTCCTACAGCTCCATAACCCTCCAAGATATCTGTGTTCCTCTAATTCTGGCCTCTTGTGGGCATCCCTGATTTTAATCACACCACCATTGGTTGCCACGCCTTCAGTTTCCTAGTCCCCAAGCTCTGAAATACCCTCCCTACACCTCCCTGCCTCTCCACCTCGCTTTCCTCCTTTAAGACCTCCCTAAAACCTACCTCTTTGACCAAGCTTTTGGTCATCTGACCTAATAGCTCCTTTTGTGGTTCAGTGTCATACTTTGTTTTATAATGCTCCTGTAAAACACCTTGGGATGTTTTCTTACATTCAAGGTGTTGCATAAATATAAGCTGTTGTTGTTGTTCCAAAACAGATTGAAGATTCTTTATTATTATCCGTGATAACTTTTTAACCTGTGTTGTTATGTTTTCTGTACAACTTTACCTTTACTTCATTTGTCACTGTTTTACATTGTAAAATGCCATGGAAACATGTCCTGCAGGATATGAAATGTCAACATTTAGTTTAAACCATTCCCAATTATGCTGAAGATCGTGATCCAATGAGGATTTCAATGTTAAATGACAACATTGACCTGTAACAATTAACTGTCATACCAAGAAATTTTTAAAATTGTAATAGTGAACAAGGAAAGATTATTTCCCCTGTTTAAAGAGCAGTGATAAAGTGCCATTAAAATTGTCACCAAGTGATTGAGGAGAGATGTGAAAAGAAGTATCTTTACTCTTACATTACTTTGCTAGAGCAATGGATTGAGACAAAGACCAATGAATCAGTTAAGGAAAAAATGGATAAATATTTGAAACACAAAAGATATAAGCTGATGGGGAGAGAACAGAGGCAGTTGTGATTAATTTGGATTACTTTAGCAAAGTGGTGGCACAGACATGATGGGCTGAATGACTTCCTTCTTTGCTATCAGTCAGCTGTTCCTCTATTTGAGGATGATGCCTATTCAGGGTTGTGGGTTTCTCATGTCTCCATGTGACTGAGCATGTCTAATTTTGACCCACAGATCTTTGGACACGTGGGGGAGGATGCCCCACGAGATAGTAGGATCTGGAGTGCAAGATTTGCTTCCTTTGCTTCCCTTCTTACCTGGAAGAGTGGACCTGGGAGGAATCGGCATTGGAGAGGGAGAGGATAAATCCAGCCTGAGGCTCGAGGCCCGCACTTACCTGGAAGAGCGGAGTGGACTTGGGAGGATAAACACAGACACAGTCCGGAGTGTTTGAAAAAAATATCAACAATGACATCACAGGAAAGCTGCAAGGTGATTGGTTGGTGAATAACTGCTGTTAGGGAATAGCTCTAAATAGCTGGCTTAATAACTAAGGTAAGAAAGGTCTACAGTTAATTTTCATATATAGTAAGTAGTGTTTTTCAGGGAGTTCGGTAGTAACGAGGACCAGGTAAGAAGGGCCCGAGAGTATTGATATTATTTGATATTAAGCATCTTCCAAAAGGTTTAATTTAAAGGGTTAAGTCATGGCAGGAGAGCTCAAAGCCATGGTGTGCTCCTCATGCTCTATGTGGGAAGCTGGGAACAATTCTAGTGTTCGGGACCTGCATGTGTGCAGGAAGTGTCTCCAACTGCAGCTCTTGGAAGCCGGGGTTTCAGAGCTGGAGCGGCGGCTGGGGACTCTGTGGAGCATCCGCAAGGCGGAGAGTATTGTGGGTAGCACGTCTCGAGAGGTGGTCACACCGCAGGCTCAGACTCCACTGGCAGGAAGGGAATGGGTGACCACCAGGCAGAGCAAGAGGACTAGGCAGGCAGTGCAGGAATCTCCTGTGGCTATTCCCCTGCAAAACAGATATACTGCTTTGGATACTGTTGGGGGGAATGGTCTTGCAGGGGAAAGCAGCAACAGCAACAGCCCAATTCGTTGCACAGGAGAGCAGTAAAAAGTGTGGGATTGCAATAGTTATAGGGGATTCAATTGTAAGGGGAATAGATAGGTGTTTCTGTGGCCGCAAACGAGACTCCAGGATGGTATGCTGCCTCCCTGGTGCTAAGGTCAAGGATGTCTCAGAGTGATTACAGGACATTCTGAAGGGGAAGGGTGAACAGCCAGTGGTTATGGTACACATCGGTACAAACAACATTAATAAAAAAAAGGATGAGGTCCTAAAAGCAGAATATAGGGAGTTAGGAAGTAAGTTGAAAAGTAGGACCTCAAAGGTAGTGATCTCAGGATTACTACCAGTGCCACGTGCTAGTCAGAGTAGAAATAGCAAGATATATTGAATGAATACGTGGCTGAAGAGATGGTGTGGGGGGGAGGGTTTTAGATTCCTGGGACATTGGGACTGGTTCTGTGGGATGTGGGACCAATACAAACTGGACGGGTTACACCTGGGCAGGACCGGGACTGATGTCCTAGGGGGAGTATTTGCTAGAGTGGTTGGGGAGAGTTGAAACTAAAATGGCAGGGGATGGGAACCTTTGCAAGGAGTCAAACGAGGGGGGGATCAAAGACAAGAACAAAAGACAGTAAGGGAAATAAGAAAAGTGATAGGCATAGAAATCAAGGGCCAGAATCAAACAGGGCCACAGTATAAAATAGTGGGAAGGGAACAAGTAACGTTAAAAAGACAAGCCTTAAGGCTTTGTGCCTTAACGCATGGTGCATTAAACAGGAAATTAGAGACCCATGTGATAAAGGAACATCTGTAATTATGGGTGAGTTTAATCTGCATATAGATTGGGCAAATCAAATTAGTCACAATACCATAGAGGAGGAATTCATGGAGCGTATATGGGATGGTTTTCTGGACCAATATGTTGAGGAACCAACTAGAGAACAGGCCATCCTAGACTGGGTATTGTGTAATGAGAGAGGAATAATTGACAATCTAGTTGTGCGAGACCCCTTGGGGATGAGTGACCATAACATGATAGAATTCTTCATCAAGGTGGAGAGTGACGTAGTTGATTCTGAGACTAGGGTCTCGAATCTTAATAAAGGAAACTACGAAGGTATCAAGCGCGGGTTGGCTTTGATGGATTCGGAAACATTACTTAAGGGGATGACGGTGGATAGGCAATGGCAAGCATTCAAAGAGTGCATGGATGAACTGCTACAATTATTTATTCCTGTTTGGCGCAAAGGTAAAACAGGAAAGGTAGCCAAACCATGGCTTACAAGGGAAATTAGAGATAGCATTAGATCTAAGGAAGAGGCATACACATTCACCAGAAAAAACAAAAGACCTGAGGATTGGGAGCAGTTTAGAATTCAGCAAAGGAGGACCAAGAGATTGATTAAGAGGGGGAAAATAGAGTACGAGAGCAAGTTTGCGGGGAACATAAAAACTGACTGTAAAAGTTTCTGGAGGTATGTGAAGAGAAAAAGATTGGTGAAGACAAATGTAGGTCCCTTACAGTCAGAAACAGGGGAATTTATTAAGGGGAACAAAGAAATGGCTGACCAACTAAATGCATACTTTGGTTCTGTCTTCACAAAGGAGGACACAAATGTCTTGTCAGATATGTTGGGGAACACAGGGTTTAGTGAGAGGGAGGAACTGAAGGAAATTAGGATTAGTGGAGAAATGGTGTTGGGGAAATTGATGGGATTGAAGGCTGATAAATCCCAGGGCCTGATAATCTACATCCCAGAGTACTTAAGGAAGTGGCCCTAGAAATAGTGGATGCATTGGTGGTCATCTTCCAAGATTCTATAGACTCTGGAACAGTTCCTACAGATTGGAGGATAGCTAATGTAACCCCACTATTTAAAAAGGGAGGTAGAGAGAAAACAGGGAATTATAGACCAGTCAGCCTGACGTCAGTAGTGGGGAAATTTCTAGAGTCCATTATCAAAGATTTTATAGCAGAGCATTTGGAGAACAGTGGTAGAATTGGACAGAGTCAGCACAGATTTGCAAAAGGGAAATCATGCTTGACAAATCTACTAGAATTCTTCGAGGATGTAACGAGTAGAGTTGATGAGGGGGAGCCAGTGGATGTGGTTTATTTGGACTTTCAGAAGGCTTTCGACAAAGTCCCACATAAGAGATTAGCGTGTAAAATTAAAGCGCATGGGATTGGAGGTAGTGTATTGCAATGGATAGAAAATTGGTTGGCAGACAGGAAACAAAGAGTCGGGATAAATGGGTCTTTTTCTGAATGGCAGGCAGTGACTAGTGGGGTACTGCAGGGATCGGTGCTCGGACCCCAGCTATTCACAATATATATTAATGATTTAGATGAGGGAACTAAATGTAATATCTCCAAATTTGCAGATGACACAAAACTGGGTGGGAGGGCGAGTTGTGAGGAGGATGCAGAGAGGCTTCAGGGTGATTTGGACAAGGTAAGTGAGTGGGCTAATGCATGGCAGATGCAGTATAATGTGGATAAATGTGAAGTTATCCATTTTGGTAGCAAAAACAGGAAGGCAGATTATTATCTGAAAGGCTATAAACTGAGAGAGGGGAATGTGCAACGAGACCTGGGTGTTCTCATACACCAGTTGCTGAAGGTAAGCATGCAGGTGCAACACGAGGTAAAAAAGGCAAATGGTATTTTGGCCTTCATAGCGAGAGGATTCGAGTACAGGAGCAGGGATGTCTTGCTGCAATTATACAGGGCCTTGGTGAGGCCACACCTGGAATATTGTGTGCAATTTTGGTCTCCTTATCTGAGGAAGGATGTTCTTGCTATGGAGGGAGTGCAGCAAAGGTTTACCAGACTGATTCTTGGGATGGCGGGACTGACGTATGAGGAGAGATTGAGTCGGTTAGGATTATATTCGCTGGAGTTGAGAAGAGTGAGGGGGGATCTCATAGAAACCTATAAAATTCTAACAGGACTTGACAGGGTAGATGCAGGAAGGATGTTCTCGATGGTGGGGCAGTCCGGAACCCGGGGTCATAGTCTATGGATACGGGGTAAACCTTTCAGGACTGAGATGAGGAGAAATTACTTCACCCAGAGAACAGTGAGCCTGTGGAATTCGCTACCACAGAAAGCAGTTGAGGCCAAAACATTGTATGTTTTTAAGAAGGAATTAGATATAGCTCTTGGATTTAAAGGGATCAAAGGATATAGGGGTAAAGTGGGAAAAGGTTACTGAGCTGGATTATCAGCCATAATCATTATGAATGGCGGAGCAGGCTCAAAGGGCCGAATGGCCTACTCCTGCTCCTATTTTCTATGCTTCTTCTCTGCCATCGTTCTGCCTCATCATTAAGGCATTGGGACTCGAAGCGTGATGCAGCTTGGTGGACAAGTTGTCACCATTCTGAACAGCTGGTAGCAAGTTCCTCCCAGTTGTTGAGGTCAATTCAGACACGCTTCAAGGAGATCCTCTGAGTGTCTTTGAATTGTTTTCTGTCACTGAAACATTGGCAATTTGAGAGTTGTGAGAACAGGACCTGGTGGGGAGACAATTTCCAGTCATGCTGACACAGTGGAAAGTCCATTGGGGTTGATTTTGAAGGAGTTTTGCCACAATGCTTGTACGTCTGGCTTCAAGAAGGATATTAACGTTTGTTCAGCGGTCTTCCCATTGGATCTGGAGGATGCAGCGGAGGCATTACTGATGGAATTTCTCTGGTGCTCTTATGTGTCACGGATACACAGTCAAGCAAGGCTGTGTGATAGCCCCCATACTACTCACAATCTGTCTGGCATGGCTATTCACCTCATCAAAGCCTTCTGGTGTCAGTATTAAATAACATCTGGATGGAAAACTCTTTGACCTCGGTCACCTCTGTTCCAAAACTAAACTGGCCACCATAGATATACATGAGCTATAGTTTGCACACTGTGTCGTTGCACACTCTGCACCAGATTCGCAAGCCACTTTTGATCTCTTCAATTCTTCATCCAAGAAACTCAGCTTATCCTTGAATGTTGCCAAAAAAAAACTCATACATCAACCCACACCTGGTTCTCCAAATATTCCACCTCCCATATATGTTGAAGGAGAGACTCTGGAATATGTTGAGCACTTCTCAGACCTTGGCAGTTGCCTCTCTCAAAAGGCCACCATTGACAACAAAGACCTCTTTTCTATAAATCTCTATGGTTCTATGATTCCTAACTCCAACTTGTATTCAATGCTGTTTCTGCACTTTAACATACTTGTGTGTTGAGGTTTCCTCCCATTGTGTCATGTGCAGCAGGAAGGAATTCCTGATCTTGTAATAGATTTTGGCCTATCAAGAATTTTTGACCACAGCCTGGTAGGGTTACCAACTCTAATTGGATGCATTCCTATTCTATGACCTCCCAGTTCCAACCACCCCACATATGCCATTTTTCTCCAACTCTAATATTTTGATAACCAAAGTGTACAAAGTTAATGAACAAAACCATAATATTTTTGATACCCTTAGGATTTTTCACCTGGGTTTCTTGTAGCAGTATTTTGGAGGTAAGTCTCCAGGACAATCCTAGAGGGTAAGCAACCCTAGCATGGGACAGAGTCCACTCCTGAATTGAAGTAGCAGCATCATGTATGAGTAAGAGCTGGGACTGACAATGAGAGAAGCAACAGGGAAAGGAAGTATTTTTGAAGAATGCCTCATGTTAACAAGAGGTGTGGTGGGGGAGCGGGGAAGCAGGAGAGAATGCAAATACTGCTTCACTAACTGAGGGAGAAGTTAAGAGGGAAGAGTATCTCACTAACTGGTGTTACAAAAGTGCTTCCATCATTTTTAAATTTTTTTTGAGAACTTGTGTTAAAATTGAAAAGATTCCATGGATGTGTTTTTTTAACCAAGTTCACTGGCAGGACAAGATGTAGTTTGAAAGCCACTTGTGCTGGAGGCCACCAGTGATTTGGGCTCAGAAAACAGCAGAAGCCTTGGTGACTTGAGGAACAATGGTTACAGAAAAGCCACATGTCAAGATTTATGGAGGTCAGGAGGTCGACTTTCTGTTTGAGGTTTGGACATTGTTTTCAGTTAGTTGTGGTGGGAACATCTTGAAGACAGTTGGTGTTTTCCTGCCAAGGAAAACAAAACCACCCAACTCATCTCCTTCTCTACATTTTTGAAGAAGTCCTGCCAAGATTCAGTGCGGAAGAGCAAAAAATTCCTGCTGCCGTATAGCTCCTGAAGAGCTGAAAAAAAATCCTGCGATTCAAGTGCGTGCTGAGGTAAAAACCTTGATGCCACTTTTCTCCAAAAAGCCTACTAGAATAATTCTTGACATCTCCAGAACAGACTGCTCCTGAAACAATCCCTATGATCCGTCTCCATATAACCGGATGCCAGATCAAAAAAGGGACAACTGACTTCCTTCCATATCTTTCTTTTTTCGTCAAGAATTAGAAAGTATTTAGCCAATGTAGCTTTTTTTTGTCTTTATTTTGGTAACAGACCTCTGCAGAGTGAATTTATGTATTTTTTTTCCAGTGTGTTGAGTGTGTGTGTGTGTAGTTGGGAAATCTTTTAAAAAGGGAACTTTCATATTTTAATGCTTTGTGCGTAAGTGCTTTGCTTCGTTACTGGTTAAGTCTTGTTTTATAATAAACTGATAATTTTGTTGTTTTTTAAAGAAACCTGGTTGGTGTATTTTGTTCTGAGTATATAATTGGCTCTATTGGTAACTAGGTAAACATTTAAATAGATGTTGTGACCTGTGGGGAAGTGGAACTAGAAAAGACAGTGCACTCGTCCTGCACCAGTCGTAACACTGGGGAGAGAGATCATAGGTGAAGAATGTCTCTGTAAATGGACAAAGTGACTGTTAATTTTTGGAGAAGTGGTGCTCTGTTGAATATGGATATACCAAAATTTCATATATTTTTGTTTCCTATACATTTTTTAGGTTAAACATTTATCAGTTGCAAAGTAAAGAAATATTGTAAAATTAACAAAATTGCTTCCATTTTCATGTATGAATTCAAGATTTACAGAGTAGCATGCCTCTGGAATCCCAAATAATGCACAGGAAGGATTAAGTAGCATTTGAAAGGAGAATATACGATCTTACATTTTCTGCTTCTACCCCTGAGTTAGCAAGGACTTCCTTTTCAATTATTTTGCTCTGATCTAAGGTCCCTCACAACTGATCAAATTTTGTCTAACTGTGAAATCTTGATGGACTGTGAGGCAACAGTTGAGTTCCAGAGTTCCAACCACAAAATAAAACATATAAATTTTGGGGCTGACTATCACTTGAATTCATTAGTCTACAATTAATGAGATTCACAAAATTTAGCATCTCAGTAAAATGGAAAAATGAAATTGTTTCGTTTGTCCTCCCAGAATTACACTGAATGAGAGATTGGGAAGTAATTTATTTTAAAACTATTTATAAAGAAACAATTATTTCAAATTCCCAACTCTTGCACTCTTGCAGTAAAGGTAAGCAGATGTAAGCTTTAAGTAAGCAGCTAAATATCTTTCTAAAATACTCGTTAGCTTGCTGCATACTAATGTTTTAGAATTTTAAAAGCTTACAGCCCTGGAAGAAGGGAATATTGGTAAGCTTTCGATTACCTAACAAGGTGGTTCGAGAATTTGATCAATGTTGAAGACAGGATGGCCGATTTTGACAAGTTATACTGCCAACTAGTAGACCTAAGTTATACTACCAGCTGTATCTCACTCAGATGAGTTGTGTTCATGTGTACTTAGATTCATATGGCTTTTTTATTGCTGTCAGAGAGCCATCTGAAGCGGCATTTCTTTCAAAATATTAAATTGAATCGAAAGCAAAATTATTTGGTTTTCAAAAGTACAATGAACTGCCTGGTACTTTCATGAAGTAATTTTGCACCAGGCTGGAGTTAAACAACATCCAGGATGCAGTCCAAGCTGTATGAGACTACCTCCTTGAGATGGCTTGACACATCATAGCTTTTGTGTGTTCAGAAGTTAGATTAAGCTGACTCCTGAATTATATTGCCAGTTTCACATTAATCTGCAATCTAAACTACTATGCAGTGAAATGAAAGTAATAATCCAATGCCAGCCTTAGTAGAAAGTAAATGTCAAAATTATAAAAATACCTAATGCTACAAAATGCCAAGGTTTCCGTAATGTTCAAATTAATCTTTACCCTGTTAACTGTGAAATCTTCAGATTTCCATTGGCTCTGGTAGATTGAAGGTTAATTTCTACCTCAGGCAAAAATGTTGGTCCTCATAGGCAACCCAGCCATTACACACAATGGTATTTGAGAGTAGATAGATTCAAGACAAAGGGGAGTCATTACAGAGAATAATGAATGAGTGTCCTTTTAATGTCTCAACAACAAGTCCTAATAAGATTTAATGAAGCTGCTCTGGCTTTCTTGGAATTTCCAAGGGGATGAGATTTTTAAACAGTTTATTTGGTAACTTGCAACAGAGAATACTAGAACTTGGTATGTATCTTAATCGTTCCTCTCACTCTCTTGCTTCTACTCTAGTATTTCTCGGCTTTCTTACATTTAAGGTTTACATGGTTTAGAACTAAGACCTTGGAATATGGGTGACAACAGATCTTGAAAGAAAGAAAGACATGCATTTATATAGCACCTTTCATAAACTCAGGACATCCCAAATGTTTTACAGCCAATGAGGTACTTTTGAAGCGTAGTCACTGTTGTACTATAAGAAACACAACCGACAATTTACACACAGCAAGCTCCTGCAATCAGCAATATGATAATGATCTGTTTTTGTGATATTGATTGAGTGATAAATATTGGCCAGGACACCAGGGATAACTCACCTGCTCTTCTTCAAAATAGTGCTGTGGGATATTTTGCCCTGAGAGGGCAGACAGGGCCTCGGCTTAACATCTCATTCAAAAGACAGCACCTGCAATAGTGTAATACCCCCTCAGGACTGCACGGGAGTGTCAGTCTAGATTTTTGTACTCAAGTCCTGGAATGGGTCTTGAACCCACAACCTTCCAACTCAGAGGTCAGAGTGCTACCAGGTGCTACCTAGGTTGCATGCAAGTATATTCAGAGACTATTTTGATATCTATTTTGATATCTGTTGTGCATTAAGTTAAATAAATAAGTGAACAGTAATTTCTCCAATACCACAGATGTAGCCATGTGTAAAGAAATCTGCCTAAAATTTTACAATTATGATTGTGTCATGAACACGTGCTATTCTGAATGATGATTTTTTAATCCATCGGCTGGAAACCTGAATTAAATTTTAAATGATGACTCCTCGCGCTAAAATGGCCACCGAAATTTTCATCAAAATCCCCTACATTCCAATGTATCGAGAGGGAGTTGAATTGTCTGGCCAGTCCCCTCCAGACAATGACTTGGGATGTTTGGTGTAAATCATCTGGCCAGTCCTAATAACAAGACATTTAAAGGAAATCACCTGGGACATGAAACTGGTAGAACCAGACTACTCAGAGGCAATCACTTGAACAATGGGACCCTGATTGAGAGAAGGGAATTCCTAGGCATGAACAAAATAAGTTGCAAGAGGAAATACACACTGAGCCATCATGCAACAAACCTACCAAATGTGTGTTTTAAGCTGTTATTTTATCTCTGTGCAGCAGACAAGCTACTGGACACTGAAAATAAGAGACCCGAATGGGGTCCCTCTCTCTCTCTCCCCAGTCCACCTGGCAATTTTCAAACCCTGCCTGCTGGCCGTAACCATTGAAGACAATCACTGCTGCAGACAGAGACCCTGTGAAGGAAATCATCTGCAAAGCTGTTTTCCAGGAGGACCACTGAATCTGCTGGCCATGCCTACAAGCCGAAAGCCTCAGGACCACAGAGTTCATCCAGAAGACAACCGAGTCACCAACCTCCACAGACTGTATACCCCTTTTTATTGCTCTGGACTCTAATCTGACCAATCTATATTTCCCCACTCTTTAACCTATTTGTGCATGTTTGTGCATGTGTGAATCTCGTTTGCGTATGTGTGTGTGTATGTGTGTGTGAAAGTTGGAACGAAGTTTATTATTTTACTTAAATCGGTTTAAGTACAATAAAGCTAACCTCTTCTGTTGTTAAACTCAAGAAAACATGTCCAATTGGTTCTTTTTTGATCATAGCACATAAAGAGTTAAACACTCACTGAATTGATAAGCATGTTCGCTTTAAAAAAAAACCTGTTGGGGTCAAACAAGGAGAGGAACAAGAGGGGAGCCCTTCCACCCCTCCTCAGGTGATCATAACAATTGACAATAAGAATCTGCAACTTGCTAGAATTAAATAAGCAACAACGTATTGGTTTGTGATATTGCAAATCAACCATATTGCTAACACTTCCCTCAGAAATAATAATGGCACATTTCTGAGAGATGTGTCAAGGCATTAAATAAATGCAACTCACGGTTGTGACTGGAGGCCAAACAATAATGTGCTGTCTTTGTAGGCTGTGTATAATGACACCACAATTCCCAGCCACAATGGAGACAATTGGGTAATTCCCATGTCATTCATGCCTGGAGACTGCACTGCTCTAAGTGACTGGGATTGATTTTATGCATATAATTTGTATTCTGTAACTTACCCCTACTCGCTGCATTTTGCTGGAAAAATTACCCTGCTTTTATCAGGAGATGTTGCTGTAGTTATTGGTCATAAGTTCTGTTTGCTGTAGTATGTAGAAACTCTTTTTTAAATAGATTCTGTCTTTTGAGTAAATAGACTTAGTTTGTTGTAAAATAGATTGCTGTAAAACCTGCCCTAGGTCTTGCCCTGTCCTGCCTCCAACTCCTTGGCTGTCACAGTAGTATCAATATACAGTATCAATATCTGCTCTTATATTACAACGAACTGCTTTTGTCTGCATTATGATGCATCCAGGCATGATGGTGTGAAGGGAAAGGTTGCCCTGGACAGAACAATTCTTTTTCTAAAAATATACTTTATTCATAAAATTTGTAAAAATACATTCAGTTCAACAGTTCAAATTTGACATTACATGAAGTGCAATACAGATCAGTTTCACTCAATACAGGATGAGGTGCCTCACTATACTTGCCATTTCAGGTTATATTTACAATGTACATTGAAATTACAAGTCAAACATTCTTTGGTGCACATAGCCTGAGGGGTTTTATGCAATTTCCTCAGTATAGTTTGGCAGGAGGGCCTTAAACAGTGGCCTTTGTGGCAGCTGCCCCAAGCTTTGGTGCATCCCACAGCACCTTGGAATGTGCCAGTCTGCAATACTCGGTCTTGGACAGCCCTTTGCACTGGAAGACCAGCAAGTTTTGGACAGACCAAAGTGCGTATTTCACCGAGTTGAAGGTCCTCCAGCGGCAGTTGATGTTTATCTCGGTGTGGGTCCCTGGGAACAGCCTGTAGAAGAGCACTGACTCCTGCATTATGGAGCTGCTGGGGATGAACCTCAACAAAAACCACTGCATCTCTTTCCAAATCTGCTTTGCGAAGACACATTCTAAAAGGAGGTGAGCAAAGGTCTCTTCCCCAACCCAACCAACTCGAGGGCAGCGTGCAGAGGTCGTGAGGTTCTGGGAATGCAGGAAGGATCTCACCAAGCAATGTTTTGATGCTTGTTTGAAAATTCTGGTCATGAAGCATTCTGCCAATGAGTTTGACAGTCTGCTCAGGGAACCATCCAACAGCCTCTGATTGGCCAGAAGCTCTCAGAGGGCAGGACGCATCACAGGAGTCCTTGATCCTGTGGAAGACCCACCACTGTCCACTTAAGTGCCTAACTGGCACTAGATTTGGCGGGCCTTCCACAGAAGAGGCAACGTGGGGTCTCGGAGTCGCTTTTTCTGGATGTCAAGATACCCATAGCCAGCATAAAATCCCGACCACAATGTTACCAATTGAGCCAAGCTGGCATTTAAAATGAAGTTAAAGCTCTAAATTGCACACATTTGGCTGCTACATTCTCTAATTTACCACAATGACTACACTTCAAAAGTACTTCGTTGGTTGTAAACCACTTTGGGATGTTCTGAGGTTATGAAAACACTATATAAATAAAACTTCTTTCTTCATTTTTACTCCCTCAGTACCACCATTTTTCAATGAATATATTCTAAAAACCTATTCAAGAGAATCTGCCAGTTCATAGAATGGAAAAACTTTGCAGCACAGAATGAGGCCATTCAGCCCATTGTGTCTGTGCCTTATTTAAATGACAAATAATGTGGTGGGGGGCAGTGGAGGGGTTTGTTAACAATACAAGAGGTTCTTCTCATAAAACCTGGGAGCATCTGTGCTGAGCAACTTTTTGTTCAATGAGCAGACATTGGATATTAAATCATTCTGACATGTGTGGCAGCTTGATGATGTGAAAGAATGGGTTTTACTCTTTTTAATATGTTTTGGGGGTTAGTAGAAAATGTCTTGTTGAACCTAAGTTGGTGATGGTATTACTGTAGAAAATTCTTTCTAATTATTTATAACATATCCACTTCTAGCCTGCCTATTTGACAGACTTGATGAGCAACTTGTGCTCAGAAGCAGCCGAGATATCTTGCACTAATAAAAGATACCAGCAATTAGAAAAGTACTTAACTCATTCTGTACCTCCTAAATGAGAATATTTCAGACTTGAAAGGCTAACAGCATATTGCCTGCCAGTTCTATCATTTGATGAACTGTGAAACCAGTATTGCAGCACAGACAGAGAAAAATAATCTCAGTATAGGTTCAATACAGGCAAAGGCAAGAGGTAGAATATGAGAAGAGATGAACAATGGTATATATGTGCAGCTTATCTAAATGCTACAGGCAAAAATTCAACTGAGGCCATTCTGTGCCAAGTGTTATACCTTTGGGAAATATAGATAATGCCAGCTGAAGATGCCAACAAGGACAAGGAATACTGCATGAATCCACCGACTCTAGTAATGTCTGAGCATTATATCATTTTCATCCAAACTTTTCCTTATTCTCAAAAGTTATCTTCAAATATATATCTTATGTCAAAGTGCTACCTGTGACATGGAATCTACACATACACTCCTTAAAGATCCACCATGTTAAAAAGTAAACGTTAAGCCTTATGCCATGCACCAAGACAAATTTGAAAAAAATAAATAGTTCAGTTGACTAGATATTTTCAGGAAGGAAATTCTTCATTGTTATGTTGCCAGAACCAAAAATTCTTCGGGCCTGTTGACTAAAACCCGGAAAGAAATTTGAATCAACGAGCTGCCAGTAATATTATACTTTACAAATGGGAATGTACTGTGTGCTCAGCACTCTCTCATACAAACTGGATTGTTAAAAGGCAGCCACATTTTGGCAGGAGTAATAGAAATGAATATTAAAGAGCTTCACAATCACTTGGATTGAGTGTTCCTCGCTCTACAACTCTTTTGGAGGTGAACAGAAATGAAAAAATGAAATGCACAAGAGGTGCATTTCACATAACTACCCTCATCCATGCAAGCAAAGAACACTTACCTGGGGATGTCTGAGGACAACTGCCTTTACAGAATCCTCTTCAACAGGGAGGCAGTGGCGGAATTGTTCTACCTGATGGACAACATTGATAACATGAAAGGCCTTGTCAGTAGCTGTGAAGATGAGCATATAATCCTGAATATTATGCCTTGGGCACCTTGTGTGCCATCTCAGGGGATCTGCACAACATTTGTTAGTTTGCAGCACACAGGTACACCAGGCAAAGCCCTTGATGTATTGTTCACCAGGGAAACCAGTTTCATCCCTTTCACCTTGAAGAAATAGCAGAGAGTGAAAAAGCACTGCAAATCTTCTGCATCACAAAATTCCCCAAGGTCTGGGGCCTATTTGATGGCACCCATATGGCCATCTAGATATTCACAAACTGCAAGTGGGTTCCACTCCATCAATGTTCAGTTGGTCTGTGGCAGCACCATGTGGGTGAATTTCCATTTCCCAAGCAGCCATTATGATTTCTTTATTTTAAAGTAATTCTTGGAACCTGGGATCATTTGAAGAAGGTGGACCTGAAGGTTACAATTTAGGAGACAACCCTCTTCAGTCCCGGATGATGGCACTGTTGAGTCAATTACAGGGCCATTAATTGGAAAGTACATGGCCACCAGAATCGAACTGGCTCCCACTGAAACTAGTATTCAGCCAGCACACTTATCCTTCCACTGGGAAATCACTTATATGTTACAGGCTAGAGATTAGGGGTCACATATAGTAAGAGGAAACTCTGTAGGAAAAGATACTAATATCATTCGCAGATAAAGGCCTGAATTTTACTACAGACATTGGAACCCCAATGTTGGGCCGAGAAGTGGGTGGTCACCGGGAGAGGTGGTCACTGTTGAGGAATGTAGGAAACCTCAGGAGTTGGATGAGGTAAGTTTAAAAAGAAATCATGGGGCCAGGGGTCAGAGGGAAAACCCCTCCAGGGAGATTGTTGGGACCGCAGGGGCTGCTTTCCCTGCCTGCGGGACCCTCTTTGGGTCATCGGAGACGGCCTGGTAAAATGGCCCCTAATTGGGCCTTTAATTATGCTAATAAGCTGCCCGTGATGGAATATAGGTATAATAGGCTTGATTAAGTAGAATTTGGAAATAGTTAGTGTATTATGCCTTTAGAGTTAAAGTTTGAATAAATGGTTAGTTTTCAGAGCTCCCTGAAGTTTCCCTTTAAGATGGTAGAGTTAAACATTTCAAGGTCTCTGTTAGAATAGAATTGCTGTTACCAGGGGCTTGGTAGATAAACACACACATTGAAATATCCTGTGTGACCTCAGTAAGAGGTAGCAATAAAACGTAATTGGTTTATGGGGTTGTTGTTCAGACAGGTCGGCTCCGGAGGTTGCTGTAGATACCATGGAAAGGGCAATTAACAATAAATGGAATGTACTCACAGGAACAAGAGGGGTCAAGTAAACACAATTATACACATTTTGACCAGATAAAAGCTCACAACTTCAAATTCCAGTAAAACACTAAATTAACGATATGGATTTTAAAAGGAACACAGGAAGGTCACATCTAATGCAAAAGCAATATGACACCTTAGAAATAGTATAAAAATACAAGGTCCTGAAGCAAACACTTAGGGGTTTTGTATCCTCAACAACACTTCTCATCCTATGCCTTATTTGGGGATTTAAGGTATGCGTTTACTTTAAATTTTGATGGATATTCTGGATATTCTAAGATAATTTTGCTGTAAGATTAGCAAGATTAAACTTTTGGATTCTATGTTAGAAATAAGAATATGTGTTACATCTCTCAGTAATATTTGATATTGTGATATACTCATCCACTTAAAAAGTTTATTGCATCTTAAATTCTTTAATAAATATTTAAAAGTTAATAAATCGTCTCATGTAGTATTCTGTATACAACTATAAGAACCCCCTCTCTGTGTCTCTCTAAGTGGAGAGATACGTATTGAAGAGTTTCCCAGACCCTTACAATATCTGGGATATTTATGGCTTAGCCATAAAAATATTAGAAATAGGCTATCCAAAAGATGGTAAATTTCTTTCTTTGAGGGAAAGCTAGTGCAATTCTTTGGACCCAAATAAGTGTCTGAAAATTTGTCTGGTTTGAACTTGATTAAAGGAGATTTGTGGGGATGTGCTCCTGATTTGGTTTAGTCCCTACAGGGTTAAAGTCATAAATTACTTCATGCCCACCTCCTTGGATCGGACAGCCAATCTACATCTGGTCCCACTGCTGTTAAAATGCCTCTGGTGTGGCTTCCTGCAATTTTACTGGCTCTACACCCCACTGTCTCCCTGCCCACCTGCCCGGGGTTGGTAACATCCTGGCCAGAGTAAGTGAAGAAATTACACTCAATTTAAACGTTGTCCTTGCAGAGACACACTCCTACATCACTTCGCAGTATCTGTTCCTAGTCCTGTAGATATGATGGGTGGAAAAGAAGACTGAGTGGTGTGTTTAATGGGCAACCTATCCCATGCCTTTAGTTTACATCTCGGCCAAAGTGGGAAGTTACCTCCACATCCTCTAACTTACCTCGAGTAACACTGCAGGATATCTGCAAGTATTCCAAAATTCATTTTGTGTAAATGTAGTACTTGATTTCATGTGTTCAGCAGCTGAAGTTGACTACAGGAATAAGCACCACTTGCAGCGACAGTAACATTAGAATCTTGCGACCTCTCACTATTAATAATAGCTAATAGACAGTTTGAATTTAGTGTCACTTCAATTAAATAGTAAATGTGTAACAAAGCTGGATAACATTTTATTAACGGGAATAATATTGGATGCCATCACTGAGTTAAACAGTTCTTCTGTATAAATAGCTAACGGTGAACAAAGTTGTCTACTTTTTGAAAAGGATATCATGTCTGCCAAGCATGTGTTTATGTTAACTGAGGAATTAGAAATGAAGGAAATATAGTTGATATACTTGACACAGTTTCTCCACTCACTGGCAATCATAGGGTTGTGTGACGTGTCAGTTCTCTGCCACCTTCTTTCTTACCCCAGTCCCTACCTGACGATGGAGGAAGTTACCAGCTAGCGTCGTAACCAGCCAGTGTTGCAGCCAACACAGACTCCCGCTCACCAGCATCTTAATTGCTAGTGCAGGATAAGAAAAATAGTTGGAAAAATTAGCCCATGTAGAGTATTTGCCTGCAGCAATTCAGCCATCACTTGTCTTCAGTTGAAAGTTAATTACTTTCTCAAGGGTGGTGGCATCAGCAAAGAAAACATCACTTGCCACGACATACATGAGGTCATTATTCAAGATGAAAATTGTTGGCCAGATTATGCTTCCCTGAGGTGCTTTTGAAAGAAGATGAATGCACATTTACCATGATCCAACGTTTAAATTCTCTGGGGAAGTTGCATCTCCAGTTCAGCAACTCACCATATGTAGCGCAAGAAGCCAGTTTCTCAATCATGCAGAGATGCCATATTGAGTAACAGGATTGGAGATTATTACCTAAAGTGTGGGCAGAGATGATCAAATATTCCATTGGTACAGGCTGTTCCTGTGCTGCTGGAAAGTGGAAGTGTCTGACGAGGGCGGGAGACTGTTGCAGCTGATAGGGTGGATGAATATGAGGGAGCTGAGTTTTGTTAATTCTAATTTGTATTAATTAATGTTTATACAGACCCTTCCTTGTAAGAATAAATGGATAGGGTAAAACCTGAGTGTGTGTTAACTGTGGGATGAATTTTACTGCCCACGACATCGGGGGCCATGGCAGGGGGGCCCAGAAAATGCCTCCGGGAGAGGCCTGTCATGGACCTCGACGGCGGGAAGGCCCCGCCCCATATTACCAGTGGTGGTGAGACCTCGCGGTGGCCCCCCGGCCACTTGGCAACAGCATCATCATTTCAATATGTTAATGTGTTAAAATTAAGTAATAATTACTTACCGCATTGTGCTGGCCGACCCACTCCCATATTACCACCAGTGGCGAGCACTCTCGCGCCGTCCGATCTTTGACCGGAGATCTGATGCGGGACACTGGGGGGGAGGGGGGAGGAGGTAAGTATTTCAGTGTGGGGGGGGGAGGGAAAGAGGGAAAAAACTTACGTGATTGGTCGAAGGGGTTGTGGGAAGGGATAAAGGGAAAAGTTTCTGAACTTTGGTGGGGGGGGAAATGTCAGATACTCAAGCTAAGCATTTTTTTTGGGGGGAAGAGGGCAGGAATGACGTGTAAGGCTGGGGGTGGGGGGAGGGTGGTGGGAGAGGGGCTGGAAAATTTCTCCAATTATTTTTAATAGTTTAAAATGCACTGTGTCTTTATGGGCTGTAAGCCCTTAAAAAATGCCGCCGGTGCCTGTACAAGGCGCCGTATGACGTTGCCGGGGATGGCGTGCCAACCCCGCCATGTCATCGGGTGGGGGGAGGTGCAGATTGCCTCTTCCATGTAAATGAGCTGCCAAATCTAATATCGTGGAGGTACCATGGAGTAAAAGCCACGTATGCGGGCCCCATCTTAGAAGCTCTTGGCGGCGAACTAGTAAAATTCAGCCATTGATGTTGTCTATGAACATTGTGGAGTTAATGGTGCATAGGTATTTTCATGTTGCATGTTTTTTATGCTCTTCTATCACTTTCCTGCTTCAACAGAATAAGGAATTTAGAAATTGAATGAAGGCAAGGAATCAGTTTTGAAGGACTGGTAAACCACATTATCTGATCGAGGACCTTGGACATGGTATCTCAACCTTAGAACAAAAGGAGGTTTGCCGTCCTTTAGTCCTGCACCTTATTTTTGGTCTCAGATTAATATGTCTGACACGTGATGATAAGATTCAAACGTATTTTGGAAATACATGCAATGACTGATTTTACACTGCAGGTGGAATATAGAAATAGGCTAGAAATCCAAAATGTTAATAATACTCTTGGAGCAAAATGTTTCTTTTCCAAGCATTTGTTTATGAGCTCCCTGAGGTGTGCTTCCAAATGTCAACATTCATATGGTTTAAAGAGCTTGTGCTTGATTATCACCTGACTCTCAGTAACCTTTATATGTTAATAGCGATTTTCATAAAACTACAGTCTTCTCTAATGATATGCATATTTATTTTCCATTTCAGTTGTTCATGGATAATTGCCCAAGGCCCAATGGGAAGAAAATAAAGTTTGTAGTTGTGTCTTTCGAACCCAGCTCTTTCCAACTAAAATTCATCCACAATAATTTTTTAGTGAAATGCATTTCAAGCCACTTGGTCCATTGATTCTCTACCATTGTCACATCTGCAAGATTTTACAAAATATAATCATGTTGATTCACAGGTTGTTAAATATATATCTGAGCTCTGCAGTCTGTGTATACTATGTTGTGGTTCATTGGCTCTTCAAAGATAATACTTGTTTGAATCAGAAATGAAGCAGAGTGACTGAGATCGGGCCAGATGTTCTGCTGGATAGTTATATTCAGAGAACTGGTGTCACTGGCACATCACATCGATTTCGAAACTATTTGACTCATAAGAATGCAATTTCCTTCCAATCCTTCCAGTATTACCAATCTATATTCAATGTTCATATCTTATTAAAATTCTTGCGTCGCTATTCACTTTTCATATCCTTATTTCTCTTCACGTTACCTATTCCAAACTGTATTTTTATTTAATTTTTATGTTTAAATGATTAACAGAATTAACTCCAATTACAACTGCTCCTGTCTCACTCCACGCAACGAGATCAATTTTAAGCCTACCCACTTGATAGAAACTGGGCATCCAGTTAAAAATGAGGAAATTAATTACCTCCTCATATCTCAGCCCTTTCCCACCGTTGCCAGTTTTAATCTGTAGATTTCTGCAACAGGCTGAGGCACCTGCCTTAAGCAGGAGGGGGCCTCATGAATTTATGTAAATTGAAGTCCTGTTATGTTGATCGGAGCTCAATGGCTTTTCAACTAGAGCCTATATGGGGAACTAGCCTCGGCTTTCCTGCCAGGCTGAAACAAGTTTCTAACTGGAGTGCAGACAGAAAAGTCACTCCAAAGTTGATGAAAAGCCTCCCCCTTTGACGCCAAGAGTATATACCGTAACTTACCAGCTTGTTGATGAACCTTCCTTAGTGGCAATCGGCACCTGCACATACTCCTTCTGCCAGCTGCTGCTTTCTGCATGTTTAGGGTGGACAACTGACCAGAGGCATGCAGATAAGACCTTGGAGTTAAAATCCCTCAGGCCTCAAACTTAGACCAGCAAATGCATTTCATGCTCATCCAAGTCACCAAAATCTGCAGTTAAAATTGGCCCCTATGGATCATTTGCAATGGCAGCCCATCACTCTTGTGTCATGAAAACATGTTATGCTGAATGAGGATTTTTAATCCATTGGTTGGAAACCTACATTTAACTTTCAAAAAGGAAAGCTGGAATCCTACAAGCAACTTTTAAAAACTGGTAGCTAAGATGGCCACCACAATTTGCATTGAAATACCTCACATTCCAAGACATCAAAGTGGAGATGCATGTCTAATAAAGCTCCCATCCAGGACAATGGCTTGAACAATTGAGTAAATTATCTAGTATCCCCCTCGTTCACAAGACATTCAAAGCCATCTTGGAGTATTCACTAGTGGAGTCATACCACCAGGGGGTAAACATTGAAAAAATATGACCGGAGAGAGACTTGGGATTCTTAGACTTTGGACCTCACTAAAGTAAAACAAAAAATACTGAGAAAACCATGTGTTAGTCTCCCCAGGCTGTGAAACCTTAGAGTTTTTGTTACACATAGCAGACAAGCTTTGAGAGCTAAACAGTGCAGGACCCTGGTGGTGCTGGCTCTCTCCCTTTTTCCAGGTAACATTTCAAGTTTTGAAACCTGTCTGCAACTGCAGGACATCCAAGTCTACCATTGCTAAAGACAGAGATCCCACAGGAGAAAGCCACCTACATCACTGTCTCCAAGAAAACCCTGGATCAGGTGGACCAGCTGCAAGTGCATTTCTACCAGCCAGAGACTTCAGAGCCATGAATTCATTTGGAAGACAATTAAATTACCAGACCCCACAGACAGTATATTATTTTTATTTGTACTGGACTCTAATCCAACAAAACTCTTCTTCATCACCCTGTAACCTATTTGTGTGTGTGTGTGATTCGCATGTGTGTGTGTGCATGTGTGTGAATGTTGGAGCATAGTTTATTATTTTCACTTTGCTCAGGATTTGATTTTAAGTACAATAAAGTAACCTCTTTCTTGTTTAAACTCAAGGAAACCTGTCCGATTTGTTCTTTTATGATCATAGCATATAAAGGGTTAAACACTCACTGAATTGGTAATTACATCCACTGATTAAAAAGGAATAATCCCTGTTGTGGTCAAACAAGGTGAGGGACAAGAGGGGAGACTTTTGACCCTTCCTCACCTGATCACAACACTTGTCATTGTACTACACACTGCAAAGGAAATAGGCTCAGGATTCAAGTAGATTGGGAAGTGAAGCTGCAGTTCCATCAATCCATCCAAAGTAAAGTAGCAGTCATAGTGGTGTAGCAGACATCCTATCCTAGGGTTTCTCAACCTTTGTGCTTTTGAGGCCACCCCCCTTCCCATGTTATAAAAATTCTATGAACACCCTGTAATGCAAATATTTTTTCCTGATAAAAGTTAGTTATACACTTACCAAAAAAAAAAGAATGTTGCTTGCCCTTATATATTTCATGCTTAGTAATTGATACCCTTCAAATTACAAAGGCATCTAACAATTCATTGGACTGTACCTGTGCAAAAATTACGCACTGTAATTGAGGTATATCTTCACTTCCAATACAGAAATCCAGGTAGCTGTCTTTGTATTGTCTTAATTTCACAAGCCTAATGGTGGCTTTATGTTTTTTTACTCAGACATCTATGTATTCTTTCAAATTAGGAGCTGGAAATTAATAACCTCAATTAGGGTGTATATAACAGTGACTGAATTAATAAGAATAGTAGCACAGAGCAAGTCTAATGGCATTAATTAAAATTAATAGTTTAAAAAAGGTACCAACTAGATTCTACAAGAGGGAATAGAGGTTTTTTAGATCATGGATGAACAGCTGAGACCTGTTGCTCGCAATTCATGCGCCATGTGGGAACTCCAGGACTCTTCACATGTCTTGGGCAACCATGTGTATAGGAAGTGTCTCCAAGTGCTTCAGCTCGAGCTCAGGATTTCTGAGCTTGAGGGGCAGCTGGAGTCACTGCAGAGCATCAGGGCACAGGAGATTTTCCTGGATCATACTTTCCAGGAGGTGGGCACCTCACAGGCAATCAGAGTACAGAATAGTAGGTGGGTGGTCATCGGGAAGACGAGGAGAAGCAGGAAGTGCAGGAGTCTTTGGGAGGTGTGGCACTCTCAAACAGGTATTCAGAATTGGAGACAGAGTGGGAGTGACAAAACCCTGAAGGAGTGCAGTCCAAATCACAGCACCAATGGACAAGGGACTGTACAGGAGGGAGCAGCAAAGTGTAGAAATGCAGTTATTATAGGAGATTAGACTGTCTGGGGACAGACAGGCATTTCTGTAACTGTCCTTGTGAATCCCACATGGTGTGTTGCCTCCCTAGTGCAAGGGTACAGAACATTATGGAGAGGGTGCAGGATATACTGCAGGGGGAAGGGAATGAGGCAAATTTGTGGTACACATCAGTACCAACGACATAGCAAGGGCAGGCATTGAGGTCCTATGTTCAGATTTTCAGGAGCTAGGGTGTAAGTTAAAGAGTAGGACTCAAAGTTAGTAATTTCTGGATTACTCCCAGTGCCATGTGCTAGTGAGAGTAGAAATAGGAAGATAGGAAAGATCAATACGTGGCAATAACAGAAACGGCTTAAAAATGGCATCTCCGCTCAGTCCGCAAGCAGGACCCTGAGCTTCCGGTTGCTTGCCATTTCAACACTGCCCCCTGCTCTCATGCTCACATCTCTGTCCTGGGATTGCTGCAGTGTTCCAGTGAACATCAACGCAAGCTCGAGGAACAGCATCTCATTTACCGATTAGGCACACTACAGCCTGCCAGACTGAACATTGAGTTCAATAATTTCAGAGCATGACAGCCCCCCATTTTACTTTCATTTTTAGTTATTTTTTCTTCCTTTTTTTTTACATTCTTTTTTACATTTTTTACCATCTTTTTTTTTTTGCATTTATTTCATTTCATCTTAGTTTGTTCAGTTTGCTTACCCACTGTTTTTTTTCAGGTTTGCACTTGCTGCTGTTCAATATTCAGTGTATTAACACCTAATCTGTACTAATGCTTTGTCTTTCAACACACCATTAACATATTGTTTGCCTTTGCTCCGTAACTTTTTGGTCAGCTATGTGGCCTGGTCCAATCTAGACTTCCTTTGTTATTTCTTGCCCCACCCCCACCTCACTTGCTTATAACCTGTGACTTTTCTAATATTTGTCAGTTCCGAAGAAGGGTCACTGACCCGAAACGTTAACTCTGCTTCTCTTTTCACAGATGCTGCCAGACCTGCTGAGTGGTTCCAGCATTTCTTGTTTTTATTTCAGATTTCCAGCATCCGCAGTATTTTGCTTTTATTATTATTAAAAATGGCAAGGACTGGGTACTTAATATACAAAGATATAAATTGTTTGGAAAAGATAGAGAAGGAAAAGGGGGTGGGGTAACAGTAACAATTAGGGAAGACATTGTAGTGTTGGAAAGAGCGAATGTCCTTGAGGGGGCAAGGACATAATCCATTCAGTTAGAGTTGAGAAGCAAAAAGGGCATGATCATTTTACTAAGGGTATTGTCTAGGCCTCCAAATAGTGAGAGAGAGATAGATGAGTGCATCCATCCATGAGGCTCTGTGGACCATCAGCAGCAACAAAATTGTACTCAACCACAATCTGTAACCTCATGGGCCAGCATATTCTCCACTCTACCATTACCAACAAGGCGTGGGATCAACCCTGGTGGATGATGAGCCTAGGGAAGGGAGTGCAGATAGTCTCAGTCATCTCATTATCAAAAAGGAGGAGGTGATGGGTGTCTTGCAAAGCATTAAGGTAGATAAGTCACCAGGGCCTGATGGGATCTACCCTAGAATACTGAGGGAGGCAAGGGAAGAAATTGTTGGGACCTTGACAGAAATCTTTGCATCCTCATTGGCTACAGGTGAGGTCCCAGAGGACTGGAGAATAGCCAATGTTGTTCCTTTGTTTAAGAAGGGTGGGAAGGATAATCCAGGAAATTATAGGCCGGTGAGCCTTACGTCAGTGGTAGGGAAACTATTAGAGAGGATTCTTCGGGACAGGATTTACTCCCATCTGGAAACAAACAAACTTATTAGCGAGAGACAGCATGGTTTTGTGAAGGGGAGGTCGTGTCTTACTAATTTGATTGAGTTTTTTGAGGAAGTGACAAAGATGATTGATGAGGGAAGGGCGGTGGATGTTGTCTATATGGACTTTAGTAAAGCCTTTGACAAGGTCTCGCATGGCAGACTGGTGCAAAAGGTGAAGTCACACGGGATCAGAGGTGAGCTGGCAAGATGGATACAGAATTGGCTCAGTCACAGAAGGCAGAAAGTAACAGTGGATGGGTGTTTTTCTGAATGGAGGGATGTGACTAGTGGTGTTCCGCAGGGATCAGTGCTGGGACCTTTGCTGTTTGTAGTATATATAAATGATTTGGAGGAAAATGTAGCTGGTCTGATTAGTAAGGTTGCGGACGACACAAAGGTTGGTGGAGTTGCGGAAAATGATGAGGATTGTCAGAGGATACAGCAGGATATAGATCGGTTGGAGACTTGGGCGGAGAAATGGCAGATGGAGTTTAATCCGGACAAATGTGAGGTAATGCATTTTGGAAGGTCTAATGCAGGTGGGAGATATACAGTAAATGGCAGAACCCTTAGGAGTATTGACAGGCAGAGAGATCTGGGCGTACAGGTCCACAGGTCACTGAAAGTGGCAATGCAGGTGGATAAGGTAGTCAAGAAGGCATACGGCATGCTTGCCTTCATCGGTCAGGGCATAGAGTATAAAAATTGGCAAGTCATGTTGCAGCTGTACAGAACCTTAGTTCGGCCACACTTAGAATATTGCGTGCAATTCTGGTCGCCACACTACCAGAAGGACGTGGAGGCTTTGGAGAGGGTACAGAGGAGGTTTACCAGGATGTTGCCTGGTCTGGAGGGCATTAGCTATGAGAAGAGGTTGGAAAAACTCGCATTGTTTTCACTGGAACGACGGAGGTGGAGGGGCAACATGATAGAGGTTTACAAAGTTATGAGCGGCATGAAGAGAGTGGATAGTCAGAAGCTTTTTCCCAGGGTGGAAGAGTCAGTTACTAGGGGACATAGGTTTAAGGTGCGAGGGGCAAAGTTTAGAGGGGATGTGCGAGGCAAGTTCTTTGCACAGAGGGTGGTGAGTGCCTGGAACTTGCTGCCAGGGGAGGTAGTGGAAGCAGATATGATAGCGACGTTTAAGAGACATCTTGACAAATATATGAATAGGAAGGGAATAGAGGGATATGGGCCCCGGAAGTGCAGAAGGTGTTAGTTTCGGCAGGTATCAAGATCGGCGCAGGCTTGGAGGGCCGAATGGCCTGTTCCTGTGCTGTACTGTTCTTTGTTCTTTGTCCTCAGTTGATGAAAACTTGACAAAATTACCCAAAAGTATTATGTTCACAAAGTTGGACGCGAATAGTGGCTTTTGATAAGTTGAATAAGAAGTCAAGGTAATTGGCAACCTTCATTTGTCCATTCAGAAGATTTTGTTTTAATCATTTACCATTCGGAATAACATCAGCACCGGAAATATTACAAAGAACTATGTTGAACATTCTACAAGGTCTAAAAGGAGTAATATGCCATAAGGATGACATCTTACTCCATGGGGAATCCATTGAAGAACATGACCTACGCGTGAGAGCAGTTTTGAATTGTCTACAAGAAGGCCTGACAATTAATGAAAAGTGTGAATTCTTGAAAAAATCTATTCATCTCCTCGGACACATTGTCAGTAGCTACAGCATAATGGCAGAACCGCAAAAGACGAGAGCCATTAGTGAATTCCCACTTCTTACTTCTGTCGATTGGAATGGTTAATCAGCTGGCAAAACTTTTACCCAATCTGGTGCAAGTTACTGAACCCTTATGACAACTATTAGGGAAAGCTCAAGCATGGTGTTGGGATGCACATCAGGAGCAAGCATTTCAAAGGATCAAGGAAATGCTGATTTCGCAAGATATATAGCACATTATAACCCCTCACTATTGACCACAATTGCAGCAGATGCCTCATCCACAAGGTTAGGGGCAGTTCTTTTTCAAGAAGAGACAGATGGATGTCAAAGGCCGGTTTATTATGCATCTCGAGCATTGTCTGCGACTGACAGTGGTACACCATCATAGAGAAACAAGCTCTCGCAGGCACGTGGGCTTGTGTGTAGTTCTCAGATTATATTATTGAATTAAGGGTTGTCATAGGGACAGACCACACACCCCTGGTTTTCTTACTTGATGAAAAGGAACTCGCTAGGATGCCTCCGAGAATCCAGAGATTCCGATTGAGGCTAATAAGGTTCACATACGAAACAGTATACGTACAGGGCAAGCAGCAAACAACAGCGGACGCATTGTCCAGAGCTACTGTTCACAATCCTACACAACAGGATGTTAACTTTATTAATGAAATTGGGTCAAATTTTCAGTTGCAAGAAATTCAACATGCTCAGATGCAAGATCAAGAGTGCATCTGTATCCGCCAGTATTGAAAGCAAGGTTTGCGTAGCAGCATCCCAATGGTAAGAGGATGAAAATCTTCTTTGAATACCCATGGTACTTTACTATTGTGGATGATTTGCTGGTATTTAATGAGAGGCTGGTGATTCCGGACTCACACCTTGGAGAAAATACACCAGAATCACATGGGCATAACAAAATACAGAGTACGGGTTCAGGCATCTATGTGATGGCTGGGAATATTGAGAGATATAGAAGAAATTATTTCTAATTGCCAGGCATGCACAGTGCATTGACAGCATCAGAGGGAATCCCTTATATTCAACCCAATTTCCAACCAGACCGTGGGAACATCTGGGGATGGATCTATTCATGTTTAATGGAAAATCCTACCTGATTGATTGTCATTGACTATTTTTCAAGGTGATTTGAGGTCAAATGTTTGTACACAAGAACAACTGAGACAGTCATTCAAGTGTGTTACAGAAGATCTCTGCAACACATCATATACCTGACCAGATAGTTTCCAATAATGGACCACAATTTGCAAATGACTACTGTGGATTTGTACATCTTACAAATTCCCCTAGATATCCTCAATCTAACGGTGAAGCTGAGAGAGGAGTCAGAACTATCAAAGCACTGTTAAAGAAGAATGAAGATTTTCAAACAGCACTCCTAAACTATAGATCTACTCCATTGCTATGTGGATTAGTAAGATCAGAACTGTTGATGGGAAGGAAGCTTTGAACACAACTTCCATCCTACACTAAAAATTACTTACAAGGCTCGAAGTCCAGGATTACCAGAGAGTTCAAGACAGAGAAAAGTCTGACTGAAAGCAATAAGCTTATAATTATAGTTGGAAATATCGTATCAGGAACCTACACTAAGTTAATGGAAGGAGAAAATGTATGGGTACCAGACCATCACAAAGAAGAAGTAATCATCCAGAGAGATGAAAATCAACAGAGATCTTATTTAGTACATACTTCAGAAGGTACTATAAGAAAAAACAGGAGAAATCTTATTTCTATTCATCAAAGCCTTCAATCAGTCATACATTTGGATGAACCAGATGTTGAACCAAAAATTCAGAAAGCACCAGATAGTATAAACCTCAATGCAGGTCATCCATGTCAAGAAACAAGAGTTCAGAGAAAGACTCCTAATCTTCCGCCTCTGAAAACAAAACGATCAGGGAGAATTGTGAAGCCTCCTGACAGATTGAATCTGTGATGTCAGGGACTTGGGGCTGGATTTTATGCAGGAGGCGGGGCTTCCAGTGCCAGGCTGAAAAGACAGCGGAAACCCCGCCTCTGCATTTTTTCTGACCCCCGCAGCGATCCTCCCGTCTTTTGGGGTCAACGTTTAAGGAGGTGGGATCCCCGTCCCTTTAAACACTTAATAGGGACAGGGATTCCACTCCAAGAGCTGCCGAAGAATCACAGGGATGGCAGCTCAACAATATTGGCAAAGCAAACGGGAGCGGTAGCCAATGCTAGTAGTGCAGAGGCCTTGGATCCAGGCCCAGCATTGGAGCCCTGGACCAGAGGTAGGTGAGGTCAGATCGCCGGGCCCCGGCAAGGGGGGTTAGGGGTCTGAGCGTTCGGTCCGGGGTGTCTGGGTGTCCTGGTGGGTACAGTGGTTCCAGGGAGGGGAGGGGGCGGTGGGGGAGGGGGGTTCCTTCGTGGGCCATGAATTGCTCACAAATGAGGGACCCTCTAGAAGCCCACAGGAAGGGTGCTTCAATTTCCACGGTGTCCTCCCTGTGTGGCAGAGGCCGCCCCCCGCACTCGCCGCTGGAAGATCCCAACGGTGGCGGAAAGACATTGGCTTATCCAACCCCTGGGAAGATCGGGTCCAGCAATCCTGGCATCCAGTTCTATAGGGCTGCTGCTGCTGATTTTCTGGTTCCAACCTGCCATGGAACCCAACATCGGGCTGGAAGCATAATCCAGCCCTTGGGGACAGATGGGTAGTTTGTAAAAAAAATGAATGTATAAATATATATATAGATAAAGACTTGTGGGGAGATGTTGTATAAGTGGTTTATATTAATGATTTGGACTTAAATGTGGGAGGCATGATTGGGAAATTTGCTGATGACACAAAAGTTGGCCGTGTAGTTGATAGTGAAGAGGATGGCTGTAGACTTCAGAATGATATCAATGGTTTGGTTGAGTGGGCGGAAAAGTGGCAAATGGAATTCAATCCAGAAAAGTGTGAGGTAATGCATTTGGGGAGGGCAAATAAAATGAGGGAATACACAATAAATGGGAGGATATTGAGAGCGGTAGAAGAAGTGGGAGACCTTGGAGTGCATGTCCACAGGTCTCTGAAGGTGGCAGGACAAGTAGATAGAGTGGTGAAGAAGGCATATGGAATGCTTTCCTTTATTGGCCGAGGTATAGAATTCAAAAGCAGGGATGTAATGCTGGAACTGTATAAAACGCTGGTTAGGCCACAGTTGAAGTATTGCATAATGTTCTAGTCATCACATTACAGGAAGGACATAATTGCTCTGGAGAGAGTACAGAGAAGATTTACAAGAAAGTTGCCAGGGCTCGAAAGTTGCAGCTATGAGATAAGATTGGACAGGCTAGGGTTGTTTTCCTTAGAACAGAGGAGGCTGAGGAGTGACTTAATTGACAAAATTACAAAATTATGAGGGGCCTAGTTAGAGTAGACAGGAAGGACCTGTTTCCCCAAGTGGAGAAGTCAATTACCAGGGGGCACAAATTTAAGGTGATTGGTAGAAGGATTAGAGGGGACATGAGGAAAAACATTTTCACCCAGAGGGTGGTGGGTGTCTGGAATTCACTGCCAGGAATGGTGGTGGAGGCAGAAACCCTCAATTCTTTTAAAAGTTACCTAGACATGCACCTGAAGTGCTATAACTGGCAAGGATATGGACCAGGTGCTGGAAGGGGGATTAGATTGGGTGGCTAGTTTTTCCAGCCGGCATGGACACTACGCGCTGAATGGCCTCCTTCTGTGCCATAATTTTTCTATGGTTCTATGGTTTGAAAGGGTTAATGTTTGAGACTGTGTGAGCAAAATCTCCCACCATGGTGATGTAAGAGATCACGTGAGAGAGACTGGAGGGAGAAGAAGCATGCCTTCAAAGGAGTCACACAGACTTATGTAAAGCTGTATACAGTTATAATGTAGTCTGAGTTAATGTTAAAATTACTGAAGACTTAGTAATCGCTCCTAGCCATACTAAACAAATATACAAACATACAACAAGAACCAGGCCAAACAATAACTTGAGAGGGGAGGTGAAAATGAAAATAAGGCTGGCAAAGAGAAAATATGAAAATAGAATGGCAGTCAACAAAAAAGGGAATCCAAAAATCTTCTACTGGCATGTAAATAGTGAGCAGGTAGTAAGAGGTGGAGTGGGGCCTATGAGGGCCAAAGAGGGTAATATATGCGAAGAGTCACAGGGCATGGCTAGAATACTTGATGAGGACTTTGCATCGGTATTTACTTAGAAAAGGAATCTGACAAAATATTGAAAGAAGTGGAGAGAGCAGAGGCAATGGATAGGATTAAAAATTGAGAGCGAGGAGGTACTGGAAAGGCTGGCCATGTTTGGGGTAGATAAGTCACGGTGTGGATGGCTTGCATCCCTGGTTGCTAAAGGAAACGGAGGTGGAGATAGCAGGAGGGCTTTCCATAATCTTCCAATCTTCCTTAGATTTGGGGGAGGTGCCAGAGGATTGGAGATTGGCAAATGTGACACCCTTATTCAAGAAAGGGTGTAAGGACATTCCAAGTAACTACAGGCCAGTTAACTTAACATCAGTGGTGGGTAAGGTTTTAGAAACAATAATCAAGGGAAAAAAATCAACAGGTGCTTGGAGAGGTTTCAGTTAATTAGAGATAGCCGGCACAGATTTGTAAAAGGCAGATCACGCTTGACTAATCTAATTGAATTTTGTGATGGCGTAAGAGAGAAGGTTGGCAAAGGGTGGATATTTTCTTTATAGATTTTAAGAAAGCATTTGATAAAATACCACATAAAAGGCTGGTTATCAAAACTGAGGTTCATGGAATAGAACAGGATACAAAAATTAGCTTAAGGACAGAAAACAGTGAGTCATGGTACATGGTTGTTTTTCAGACTGGAGGATGGTAGACAGTGGTGTTCTCCAAGGGTCAACGCCAGGATCACAGCTCTTTTGCTATACATAAATGAACTGAATCTTGGAAGACAGAGTTGAGTGCCAAAATTTTCCAGTGATACCAAACTTGGAATAGTGGCAAACAGTGAGGATGACACGAACCACCTGCAAGAGAACAGACAGAGGCTAGCCAAATGGGCAGACAAGTGACAGATGGAATTTAATACAGGCAAGTGTGAAGTGATGCATTTTAGCAGAAGGGATGGGGTGAGGCAATAGAGACTTAATGGCACAGTTCTAAAGAGTGGAACAGAGGGACCTGGGGGTGCATGTGCATTGATCTTAGAAGGTTGCAGGACATATTGAGAGAGTGGTTAGCAAAGCATATGGGATCCTGGGCTTCATAAATAGAGGCATAGAGTACAAAAGCAGGGAAGTCATGTTGAACCTTTATAAAGCTCTGGTTAGGCCCCAATTAGAGTTTTGTGTTCCATTCTGGTCACCATACTTTAGGAAGGGTGTGAGGGTCCTTGACAGGGTGCAGAGGAGATTTACCAAAAGGGTTTGAGGGATGGGGGATTTTAGTTACAAGGTTAGGTTGGAAGAGCTGGGGTTGTTCTCACTGTAACAAAGGAGATTGAGGTAAGATTTAATAGAGGTGTACAGGATTATGACAAGCTTAGATAAGTTCGACAAAGGAAAACCGTTCCCCTTAACTGATGGTGCAAGGACTAGGAGATACAGTTTGAAGGCTTTGGGCAAGAGTTGCAGGGGGAATGTGAGGAAGAATTCTTTTGCACAGCGAGCGGTAATGACATAGAACATAGAACAGTACAGCACAGTACAGGCCCTTCGGCCCATGATGTTGTGCCGAACCTTTAACCTACTCGAAGATCAAACTAACGACCTACCCTTCATTCTACTATCATCCATGTACCTATCCAAGAGTCGCTTAAATGTCCCTAATGTATCTGCTTCTACTACCACCGCTGGCAGCGCATTCCACGCACCCACCACTCTCTGTGTAAAGAACCTACCTCTGACATCTCCCCGAAACCTTCCTCCAATCACCTTAAAATTATGCCCTTTCCACCCTGGGAAAAAGTCTCTGGCTATCCACTCTATCTATGCCTCTCATCATCTTGTACCCCTCTATCAAGTCACCTCTCATCCTTCTTCGCTCCAATGAGAAAAGCCTTAGCTCCCTCAATCTTTCTTCGTAAGACATGCCCTCCAGTCCAGGCAGCATCCTGGTAAATTTCCTCTGCACCCTCTCTAAAGCTTCCACATCCTTCCGAGAATGAGGCGACCAGAACTGAACACAATATTCCAAGTGTGGTCGAACCAGGGCCTTATAGAGCTGCAGCATAACCTCGCGGCTCTTAAACTCAATCCCCCTGTTAATGAAAGCCAACACACCATACGCCTTCTTAACAACCCTATCAACTTGGGTGGCAACTTTGAGCGATCTATGGACATGGACCCCAAGATCCCTCTGTTCCTCCACACTACCAAGAATCCTGTCTTTAAGCCTGTTTTCTGCATTCAAATTCGACCTTCCAAAATGAATCACTTCACACTTTTCCAGGTTGAACTCCATCTGCCACTTCTCAGCCCAGCTCTGCATCCTGTCAATGTCCTGTTGCAACCTACAACAGCCTTCCACACTATCCACAACTCCAGCAACCTTCGTGTCATCATCAAACTTGCTAACCCAGCCTTCCACTTCCTCATCCAAGTCATTTATAAAAATCACAAAGAGCAGAGGTCCCAGAACAGATCCTTGTGGAACACCACTGATCACTGAGCTCCATGCTGAATACTTTCCATCTACTACCACCCTCTGTCTTCTATGGGCCAGCCAATTTTGTATCCAGACAGCCAACTTTCCCTGTATCCCATGCCTCCTCACTTTCTGAATGAGCCTACCATGGGGAACCTTATCAAACGCCTTGCTAAAATCCATATACACCACATCCACTGCTCTTCCTTCATCAATGTGTTTTGTCACATCTTCAAAGAGTTCAATAAGGCTTGTGAGGCATGACCTGCCCCTCACAAAGCCATGCTGACTGTCTCTAATCAAACCATGCTTTTCCAAATAATCATAAATCCTGTCTCTCAGAATCCTCTCCAATAATTTGCCCACTACCGACGTAAGACTGACTGGTCTATAATTCCCAGGGTTATCCCTATTCCCTTTCTTGAACAAGGGAACAACATTTGCCACCCTCCAATCATCCGGTACTATTCCAGTGGACAGTGAGGATGCAAAGATCATCGCCAAAGGCGCAGCAATCTCTTCCCTCGCTTCCAGTAATATCCTTGGGTATATCCCGTCTGGCCCCGGGGACTTATCTGTCCTCATGTCATTCAAAATTTCCAGCACATCCTCCCTCTTAACCTCAACCTGTTCGAGCATATCAGCCTGTTCCACGCTGTCCTCACAAACGACCAGGTCCCTCTCACTAGTGAATACTGAAGCAAAGTATTCATTTAGGACCTCCCCTACCTCCTCCGACTCCAGGCACAAGTTCCCTCCACTATCCCTGATTGGCCCTACCCTCACTCTGGCCATCCTCTTGTTCCTCACATAAGTGTAGAACGCCTTGGGATTTTCCTTAATCCTACCCGCCAAGACTTTTTCGTGTCCCCTTCTAGCTCTCCTAAGTCCATTCTTCAGTTCCTTCCTGGCTACCTTGTAACCCTCTAGAGCCCTGTCTGATCCTTGCTTCCTCAACCTTTAGTAAGCTTCCTTCTTCCTCTGACTGGCTGTTCCACATCTCTTGTCATCCAAGGTTCCTTCACCCTACCATCCCTTCCTTGCCTCATCGGGACAAACCTATCCAGCAGTCGCAGCAAGTGCTCCCTAAACAACCTCCACATTTCTGTCGTGCATTTCCCTGAGAACATCCGTTTCCAGTTTATGCTCCCCAGTTCCTGCCTAATAGCATTGTAATTCCCCCTCCCCCAATTAAATATTTTCCCATCCCGTCTGCTCCTGTCCCTCTCCATGACTATAGTAAAAGTCAGGGAGTTGTGATCACTATCACCGAAATGCTCTCCCACCAAGAGATCTGCCACCTGGCCTGGTTCGTTGCCAAGCACCAAGTCCAACATAGCCTTCCCTCTAGTCGGCCTATCTATATATTGAGTCAGGAAAGCTTCCTGGACACACCTGACAAAAACTGCTTCATCCAAACTATTTGCACTAAGGAGGTTCCAATCAATATTAGGGAAGTTGAAGTCACCCATGACTGTTACTTCTGCACATTTCCAAAATCTGCCTCCCAATCTGTTCCTCCGTGTCTATGTTGCTATTGGGGGGTCTATAGAAAACTCCCAACAAAGTGACTGCTCCTTTCCTGTTTCTGTCATCCACACATAATGACTCAGTAGACAAACCCTCCTCGACAACCTCCCTTTCTACAGCTGTGATACTATCCCTGATTAGCAATGCCACTCCTTTTACCTCCCTCCCTATTCCTTTTGAAACATCTAAACACCGGAACATCCAACATCCATTCCTGCCCCTGTGATATCCACGTCTTCGTAATGGCCACAACATCGTAGCTCCAAGTACTGATCCATGCTCTAATTTCATCACCCTTATTTCTGACACTTCTTGCGTTAAAATAGACACACTTCAACCCATCATACTGCCTGCAACTTTGTCGTGTCAATTGTCTAACCTTCCTCACAGACTCTCTGCACTCGGTATCTGCCTGTTCAGCAGCTACCCCATCCACTGATCCGTAGCTCCGGTTCCCATCCCCCTGCCAAACTAGTTTAAACCCTCCCGAAGAGCTCCAGCTCTTGCTGCCTATAAGGGTGGTGAAAGTGGATGCAATGATTGCAAAAGGAAATTGGATGGGCACTTGAAGGAAATAAACTTGCAGGGCTATGAGGATCGAGTGGAATAACTGGATTGCTCCGTGGAGAGCCAGCATGGACTCGATGGGCTGAATGTCCTGTTTCTCCACCATAAATGACTCTATGACTCTATCCACCTCCTTTGTGTACTTCAACCCTTTTGTTTGACCTTCTCTCTCATTGCTCTGTAGGTTTTGTTGCTTTGAAGTTTATGATCAAGTTACAACTTACTCATACCTGTACTTGTGTGCATCAACAATGATTTTTCCTGTTCTTTGTAATTTATTTTGCTCCTGTTGAAATAGCTCTATTACACCTTATGTAAAGAGAAAATGTATTACGTAACCTGAGAACATGTTAATTTCTGAACTTCCAGCATGTAATAAACATGCACCAAGTAGGGATGGGCATAAATGCCAGCCTTGCCCACATCCCAAGAATCAAAATATATGTTAAAAATATTCCAGGCCTCACGCAAATGGCGAGTAAACCATAATCGCCCAACGTTAAATGGGCAAACATACCATCAGATACCCTACATCGATACGCAAAGCATTAGATAACCCAGTTGGGTGAACAAAGGATCAGATACCCCAACCCCTTCTGAAGAAATATTGCCTGCTGTTCCTGTAAATGGTGACTGACCTGCTATTTTCCAGTTTTGCATTTTATGCTCATATAAAGGGAATGCTTTGAGAAATCAATAGCGAACCTACACCACTTTAATTCCCAGTTCTGCACGATGAGTTGTCAGGCTTAACCTTCTGCCTCACAAGTTATTGTAATGCTCCTCTGCAGCTGGTTAAATAGCAACCCTGGCACAGCTGGAGTGTGGACAGGGGAAGGCAGAGCCTGTGGCAGAGGCCAGATCCACCATGGTATCACGGGGTTGGAGGCCTGGGCTACTAGCCATCCGGTTAGCTTTCAACATCATCACCAACCCCCAACAGCCAGAGGGGAACTGGGACTTACCTAGAAGTCACGGCCTTACTGGCTCCAGGTGCGTTGCTAGGACAATCCCCACGAGCTGCTGTCTGTCTTCAACTGCGTCCTTCAACTCAGCGCACTTTTATGATGGCTCGCCTTTATCAAACATCTCACTGCTGTTGGTAGCTTCCAATCGCCATCCACTTGTTAGTGATTTCACCAAACCACACACACACTGTGGGCCTGTGCTGATTTGAGAATCGGTGCTGCCATATTTTGTTGGGACAAAAAAAGGTATTACTTTTGCCTCCTCACTCCTTAAAACCTTTTTGCTGTCCCCAAGGGGTTGCAGATCCCTGGTTGAGAACCCATGTCCAATGCTGTACTTTACAATTAATTATTCAAATTTAAGAGCAGCTGGAAATTATTGTTTGTCATATAAGCATATAAACACCACACATGTTTCCATGTCCTCTGTCTACTGAAGCTTTCAGTTTCCTTTAAGGCATAAAACACTGCTCCATTTTTGTAGCTAACAATTTTATTCAAGCTAGTTTTTTTATGCCTACGAAAACAACAACATCAATAACTAACATTTGACAATGAAAAAAAAGACTCAAGACATTTCAAAAAGGTGTAATCAAAAATTGAACATTTCAGATTTTAGGAAGGCTGTCCAAAGGTTGAATCAAAGATGTAAGTTTTAAGGAAGATCTTAAAGGAGAAGTGGGAAGGAGACGCAGAGAGGTTTAAGAAGAAAAATGACACAGCACGTTGGAAAAAGGTGGGGGGTGGGGTGCATGGGGGTGGGGTGGGGCTTGCACAGAAAGCCAGAGTGAAAGGAACAAAGAGTACTAGGACAATTTATCGGGCTGGAGAAGGTGACAAAGATAGGGAGGGTGAGGTCATGAGGGAATTAAACATAAAGATAAGAATTTTAACTTTGAGACATTGGGAGCCCAGATGCAAATGTAGATGCTGAGGACAGTGATGAGGGCAGTCACCGAGGACAGTTACCAAGGACAGTGTTGATGGGTAAGAAAGACCTGATGTGGGACCGAATATGGGCAGCAGCTATTTGGATGAGTTTAGGGAGGGTGGATGGTGAGCAGCTGGTCAGGAGAACATTGGAATAGCCAATGTTGGAGGTGACAAAGGCAGGGATGAGAGTTTCAGCAACACATAGGCTGAATGACTACATTGTGTTACCTGATAAAATGCTCCTGTGGAAAACAGATTATATCTAATTTACTGTGAGCAATGGCATGATAGACCTGCTAGTACGTATGAAATTCAAAAATACCTATGAGCAAGCAACATGCTAAGGTTATTTAACATTACAACATGCTGTAATAAAATCTAAAGCATAAAATTAACAGGGTAGCTTCTAGACCATGAGTTTTCACATAGTGAGTTGCGTTATTCTTACATCAATGAACAAAACTGCCAACACTGCAAAAGTGTATAGCCCTATCTCGCTGCTGTCTTGCTGTGATACCAAGTGTGATGAATTCTCCAGCTCCTCTGTAAAGTATGTTAGTGACCTGATGGGTATATGCTGATACTGCAACTTGGCTGATATTATAGAGATTCCTCATGACTGCCTGAAATGACCCTATAATCATAAAAATGACCCTATGTCATAAAGCTTACATGAAGTGGTCACCTTCATAACCACAGTGAGACCAGTGTAAGCAAATTAGTCTGGCTGCAAGCCTTAATTTAATAAACTCCAGCGCTGCCCTGAGTGTTCTGTGGTGAAGTGCAGTCTTCCATAGGCAGCAGGGGTGCAGGCGATATCTGGTGAGTTGCATGCTGTTGAAAAGCTGCCCTAGTCTCCTTTACTCCATCTGTTTCTGAGAATCCCTCACTATGCGGAGACGGGCGGATTGGTGGGGGTGCGAGGGGGGGGGGCAGTGGTGGTGGGGGGAATGCAGGGATTAGCTGAAAACCAGTGATTAGACCTGTCAGTAGTACCGAGAAGCAATTCCAGGTGTGGATAGGTAGAAAGGCAAAAAAAAAAAATCTGAACTTTAAATACTTAAAAATCCAGCTGCAAAAAATGCTAGCCAAACTCCTCAGGCTCAGAAGCTCCTCACTTCCACCTGTATCAGATGTTCTTGGCAGCTGTGCTATATAAATCTGAATATATCCTGACTGCATTTCCAGTGTTAAAGGAAGAAACTCAGAGCTTCAAATACCACTGGCCATCATTTATGTATTCATGTATTTAAAAGAGGCCACTTGGCAGACATTAGAATTAGAACATTACAGCGCAGTACAGGCCCTTCGGCCCTCGATGTTGCGCCGACCTGTGAAACCATCTGACCTACACTATTCCATTTTCATCCATATGTCTATCCAATGACCACTTAAATGCCCTTAAAGTTGGCGAGTCTACTACTGTTGCAGGCAGGGCGTTCCATGCCCCTACTACTCTCTGAGTAAAGAAACTACCTCGAACATCTGTCCTATATCTATCACCCCTCAACTTAAAGCTATGTCCCCTCGTGTTTGCCATCACCATCCGAGGAAAAAGACTCTCACTATCCACCCTATCTAACCCTCTGATTATCTTATATGTCTCCATTAAGTCACTTCTCCTCCTCCTTCTCTCCAACGAAAACAACCTCAAGTCCCTCAGCCTTTCCTTGTAAGACCTTCCCTCCATACCAGGCAACATCCTAGTAAATCTCCTCTGCACCCTTTCCAAAGCTTCCACATCCTTCCGATAATGCGGTGACCAGAACTGCACGCAATACTCCAGGCGCGGCCTCACCAGAGTTTTGTACAGCTGCAGCATGACCTCGTGGCTCCGAAACTTGATCCCCCTACTAATAAAAGCTAACACATCATATGCCTTCTTAACAGCCCTATTAACCTGGGTAGCAACTTTCAGGGATTTATGTACCTGGACACCAAGATCTCTCTGTTCGTCTACACTACCAAGAATCTTCCCATTAGCCCAGTACTCTGCATTCCTGTTACTCCTTCCAAAGTGAATCACCTCACACTTTTCCGCATTAAACTCCATTTGCCATCTCTCAGCCCAGCTCTGCAGCCTATCTATGTCCCTCTGTACCCTACAACATCCTTCGGCACTATCCACAACTCCACGGACCTTCGTGTCATCCGCAAATTTACTAACCCACCCTTCTACACCCTCTTCCAGGTCATTTATAAAAATGACAAACAGCAGTGGCCCCAAAACAGATCCTTGCGGTACACCACTAGTAACTAAACTCCAGGATGAACATTTGCCATCAACCACCACCCTCTGTCTTCTTTCAGCTAGCCAATTTCTGATCCAAAGCTCTAAATCACCTTCAACCCCATACTTCCGTATTTTCTGCAATAGCCTACCATGGGGAACCTTATCAAACGCCTTACTGAAATCCATATACACCACATCCACTGCTTTACCCTCATCCACCTGTTTGGTCACCTTCTCGAAAAACTCAATAAGGTTTGTGAGGCACGACCTACCCTTCACAAAACCGTGCTGACTATCGCTAATGAACTTATTCTTTTCAAGATGAATATAAATCCTGTCTCTTATAACCTTTTCCAACATTTTACCCACAACCGAAGTAAGGCTCACAGGTCTATAATTACCAGGGCTGTCTCTACTCCCCTTCTTGAACAAGGGTACAACATTTGCTATCCTCCAGTCTTCCGGCACTATTCCTGTTGACAATGACGACATGAAGATCAAGGACAAAGGCTCTGAAATCTCCTCCCTGGCTTCCCAGAGAATCCTAGGATAAATCCCATCTGGCCCAGGGGACTTATCTATTTTCACACTTTCCAAAATTGCTAACACCTCCTCCTTGTGAACCTCAATCCCATCTAGCCTAGTAGTCTGAATCTCAGTATTCTCCTCGACAACATTTTCTTTCTCTACTGTAAATACTGACGAAAAATATTCATTTAACGCTTCCCCTATCTCCTCTGATTCCACACACAACTTCCCACTACTATCCTTGATTGGCCCTAATCTAACTCTAGTCATTCTTTTATTCCTGATATACCTATAGAAAGCCTTAGGGTTTTCCTTGATCCTATCCGCCAATGACTTCCCGTGTCCTCTCCTTGCTCTTCTTAGCTCTCCCTTTAGATCCTTCCTGGCTAGCTTGTAACTCTCAAGCGCCCTAACTGAGCCTTCACGTCTCATCCTAACATAAGCCTTCTTCTTCCTCTTGACAAGCGCTTCAACTTCTTTAGTAAACCACGGCTCCCTCGCTCGACAACTTCCTTCCTGCCTGACAGGTACATACTTATCAAGGACACGCAGTAGCTGCTCCTTGAATAAGCTCCACATTTCGATTGTGCCCATCCCCTGCAGTTTCCTTCCCCATCCTACGCATCCTAAATCTTATGATGCCTAATCGCATCATAATTTCCTTTCCCCCAGCTATAATTCTTGCCCTGCGGTATATACATGTCCCTGCCCATCGCTAAGGTAAACCTAACCGAATTGCGATCACTATCACCAAAGTGCTCACCTCCATCTAAATCTAACACCTGGCCGGGTTTATTACCCAGTACCAAATCCAATGTGGCATCGCCCCTGGTTGGCCTGTCTACATACTGTGTCAGAAAACCCTCCTGCACACACTGGACAAAAACTGACCCATCTAAAGTACTCGAACTATAGTATTTCCAGTCGATATTTGGAAAGTTAAAGTCCCCCATAACAACTACCCTGTTACTCTCGCTCCTGTCGAGAATCATCTTCGCTATCCTTTCCTCTACATCTCTGGAACTATTCGGAGGTCTATAGAAGACTCCCAACAGGGTGACCTCTCCTCTCCTGTTTCTAACCTCGGCCCACACTACCTCAGTAGACGAGTCCTCAAATGTCCTTTCTGCCGCTGTAATACTCTCCTTGATTAACAATGCCACCCCCCCCCCCCCCCTCTTTTACCATCTTCTCTGTTCTTACTGAAACATCTAAATCCCGGAAACTGCAACATCCATTCCTGCCCCTGCTCTACCCATGTCTCCGAAATGGCCAAAACATCGAGATCCCAGGTACCAACCCATGCTGCAAGCTCACCCACCTTATTCCGGATGCTGCTGGCGTTGAAGTAGACACACTTTAAACCAAGTTCTTGCTTGCCAGTGCCCTCTTGCGTCCTTGTAACCTTATCCCTGACCTCACTACTCTCAACATCCTGTACACTGGAACTACAATTTAGGTTCCCATTCCCCTGCTGAATTAGTTTAAACCCCCTCGAAGAGCACTAGCAAATCTCCCCCCCAGGATATTGGTACCCCTCTGGTTCAGGTGAAGACCATCCTGTTTGTAGAGGTCCCACCTACCCCAGAAAGAGCCCCAATTATCCAGGAAACCAAAGCCCTCCCTCCTACACCATCCCTGCAGCCACATGTTCAACTCCTCTCTCTCCCTATTCCTCGCTTCGCTAGCACGTGGCACGGGCAACAACCCAGAGATAACAACTCTGTTTGTTCTCGCTCTAAGCTTCCACCCTAGCTCCCTGAATTTCTGCCTTAAATCCCCATCTCTCTTCCTACCTATGTCGTTGGTGCCTATGTGTACCACGACTTGGGGCTGCTCCCCCTCCCCCTTAAGAATCCCAAAAACACGATCCGAGACATCACGAACCCTGGCACCTGGAAGGCAACACACCAACCGTGAGTCTCTCTCGTTCCCACAGAACCTCCTATCTGTTCCCCTAACTATGGAGTCCCCAATGACTAATGCTCTGCTCCTCTTCCCCCTTCCCTTCTGAGCAACAGGGACAGACTCTGTACCAGAGACCTGTACCCCTGGTAAGTCGTCCCCCGCAACAGTATCCAAAACGGTATACCTGTTGTTGAGGGAAACGGCCACAGGGGATCCCTGCACTGCCTGCTGGTTCCCTCTCCTTCCCCTGACGGTAACCCATCTACCTACTTCTTTTACCTGAGGTGTGACTACCTCCCCATAACTCCTCTCAATAACCCCCTCCGCCTCCCGAGTGATCCGAAGTTCATCCAGCTCCAGCTCCAGTTCCCTAACGCGGTTCTCGAGGAGCTGGAGTTGGGTGCACTTCCCGCAGATGCAGTCAGCAGGGACACTCTTGGCGACCCTTACCTCCCACATTCTGCAGGAGGAACATACAACTGCCTTAACCTCCATTCCCACTATTCTAAATTCCCAACAAATCTCCTGAAAAACCAAAAAAAAAAGTCAAAACTTGTTAGGTTAGCAATCCAACAGACAGAACTTCTTAAATAAAAAGCTTACCTTATCAACACACCAGAGTCCTTTTTTTTTGGTTAGAGGAGGAGGGTGGGTGAGAGACACTACACGTGTAGTGTCTCAGGTACAGCCACCGCCCAAATATATAGTTTTTACTTACCCAGCAGTCCCCTGGTCCTCCGAAAACCAAAGGGAATTAACTTTTAACTTACACTGAAACTGACCTCCCAGCTGCAAGTTTGCTCTGTACCTCCGCTTCTGTCCAAGCTGCTGCAACCAAAACTAAAAGCTTACTTTTTTTATTTATTTTTTTTACTGTTTAGTTATGTATAGGTAACTTTTCAATTTGCTGCATGTGTATGAAATTCGCATAACAGATTGCTGGTCCCTTACACAATGGGAATGAATATTTGGATGTTTCTATAATGGGCGACTATCTGTATTGCCAATTTTACACCCAGGCAGCAAGTTGAAAATGCACCCCTCAGTGTTTCACTCATTTTTTTTCTTGGTGTTTTATTGTTATTCACAGGAGAGTGGATTATGACGGAGTGCAATAGTGTGAACTGGTGATGGTGAATCTTCCATTGAAGTCAATCAGGAGAGATGTTAAAACAGGCTGCTAATTATCTATCATCTGCGTTACACTATCGCACAAAGTCAAAATCTATCCCAGTGAGCTGAAAACATATGAAACTGTTCGACCCAGGGAGGCAGAAATATATCAAGACCTGCTGGAATTTCCATGATAATCTGATAGACTTTGAGAACTTTAGGGTGCAAAATTCAGATCTGTAGTTGCAGATGGTACTACTAAAGATGCAGACACTCCGAGTGAGGTGTGCTGTACCTCCAGCTGGTTCCAGCACGGCCCACGCGGAACCTCATGCTGGGAAGGACGTCGAAAAGGTATCCCCTGCAGCTACCAGAAGCCTCTGAACTGTGCTGTCATGACATTACTGAGCCCTACTGGCTGATTTGATGCTGCATTTGCAAACTTGGACCAGCAGATCTACTCAACGTACTCACTTGTCTCTCACTAAAGAACAAATTGTTCAGCCACAAGAGGGGTCCAGCGCTAACATTATTTAAAAGGCCAGACAATAACTTGCAGGTAAGGTAATTTGGAATAACTCCTGTTGTTGAAAAGTCTCTGGAAGTACTGTGGCATGATTTTGGAGGTGTGCTGCAATGCGTTCCTGGATTTGGCAGAGGGTGTCACTACATCCCCACAGCGAGGGCAAAGGATTTGGTGACCTGATCACACAACGGCTGCAGCAGGTATGGGGACTGGAGTTGAAGCACCTCTGGGTCAGCAGCATGAGCGGGAGATGGAGCAGAGGCTGGGGAGAGGGCAAACACTGCAGGATGCCCTCTGCCAAGTATGAGCTGGACTCATCCATGCTCCTCGACAGTGACAGGGTGCTGTCTGGCAGCCCAGCCAATGCACCCAGCATCTCGGTGTGCATCCTCATCAGCATTCTCCTACATGTTGCACTATCGAGGTCCTCATCTGAATCCCGTGTAGAAGAATTTGTTTGCAACTTCGCCCTCTGGTGATCTGGCACATGAACTATCCTTTCCCGCCGGCCTGGATGCAGCCCACTCATGCCGGAATGATTCACTACTTGCTGATCCCACCTCTATACTTGCCTCTAAGTAACATGCAGTAACAGTATCTGAGCTGGTATCTCCGAGAGTCACAGGGGTTCTTCATCAGTGCTGTTCTGTTGTTCTCTCTCCTCTTCCTGGTTGTGCTGTGGCTGGGCTGCTGGCAGTTCTTGGATGTCTGAAAGTCGAATATCAGAAAGGGAAGGTTGAGGTGAGGGAAGGGGAGGTGTGGAGGAAAGCAAGAGGTCCATGGTTACATGATCAGCAACTTGCTCGTCATGCCAGATAGCAGGATAAGGCTAAGTTTGAAGTTGAAAAGGGACATAACGCATGAACATTCTGCCATCCTCAATGTTCTTGGTGACATCGGATGCCACGGGATCTGTCGCAGCAGGACCTATGATACAAAGAATCATCTCCTCCATGGGACTTAGGAGATGCCGGTGCCCTTGTGCTCCAACGGTACTGCTTTGTTCCTTTCTGTTGTGTGACACCTTGTCCTGCAAGAGAGAGGGCTGAATGTCAGTGATTGTATTCCACTGTGTTTGTGTGATGTGCCTGCCACAGCTGAACAACTGGATGCATGTGGAAGCAGTAGGAGCTGGGTGTGACGCTGGCATCATTGGAATGTGTGTGAGGATGAGGTGGTGTATCTGAATGTTAGGCGTGAATCCTGAGTCCCAGGGATTGTTAATGGGTGAGTGATGGGGGTGTGGTTCATTGAGCAGCGTGAGAGTTAGTGGTGTGGTGGGTAGGAGATGTCATGTGAAGATATATTCACTGACCTTGACCATCTGCATGAGGTCAATAGACTTCTTGTGGCAATGCTGCCGGGTCCTCAGGGTCAGAATGCAGGAATTGACCTCCCTGCTCCCAATCCCTTCTGAAGGTGTTCCTTGATGTCCTCCTAGCCCCCCAGAGAACCATGGCATCTCTCTGCCTGTCCATCTCCATGACAAAGTCCTCCATTGCTACATCTGTGTGCTGGGAGCCCTCTCACTGCCCTGGTGCTCCATTTACCTTCTTCAGAATAGCAGCAATAATTTTGAAGCCGTCTGCTGTGATTTAGTACCGCTTCCCTATAAGAGGCACAGACTGCCTTTAGGAGGAGCAGGCTGTCTGCACCTTGTACTTTCTGTGAATGCTGCTTGGCCCCCTGCTGAGCACTCAGGCAGCCAGCAGCTCGGGCCCTGCTCGGATCAATGCTACAATCAGGTAAGTGAGGAAGCGGCTCCCAATTTGTGTGCTGCATACCTCCATGGTGACGGGTGTGTGGAGATCGTGAATCACAACTCCTGTGCCCAAAAAAATGGCATGGATCAATTTACAGCCCAGACTGTCTGAAGTATGGGTAAGAGGAGTAAAGTGTTGTAAATAAATACTTAGTAGATTCAGACAGAGATAGAATTAAGGGAACTCCTGGTAAGGTAAAAATGAACTGGGGCAGAGATTTGAATTATTGACCTTTGTGGTTAAACAAAATAACAGCTTGAGGATTTTCTCCAGCTACAGATTCAGGGAGATAAAAGCCTAGACTAAATAGGACAAGGCCACCAAAACCCACAATGAGGAGAATAAATGATCAACAGGAGAAGACCTAAGAGTAACAACAATGTTAGATTATAAAAAGTACGAGCAGAAACTGTGGCATTCTTCAAAACCCTTGGAATTTAGGAATTATATAGCAATAGTCAAAACAGAATCTATGGAATAAATTTCCCCATAAATTCTGTCACTGCAAGAGATTCTGTCAGTCATTATAGTGGAAGTGTCTCCTGAATACCTCAACTAATAGTTGAATTTCCTAAGGCATGAGTTAACAAGCAAATTAGTCACTGAGGATGTCATTTCTGTCTTGTTTTGGTAGATCAATAGTTTGATGACTGTTCCAAACGTGCAGGGAATATTTATGTGCAAGATAGATACAGTTAAAATCAGGAGTAGGATGCTATCAAGCTGTTGTGTTTGCTTAACCTCTGTGTTTGTGACGACTGTAAACAAGGCACTGACCACTCAAGATGGGTTCAGTAGCTCAGTAATTTGGATTCTTTATTCAAGGATGGGTCTGCATGTACACACAGGTCTTCACTGTACAGATACTTTCGTCAGACTGATCTCACACCAGAAGTCACTTAGTGTGTTACATCACAGCTCTTTTTGTGGGATATGCCCCGTAACATCGGCCGTCTCAATTTCTCCACTCCCCTTGCTCACTCTAACCTGTCTCCCTCCGAACTTGCTGCACACTGTACTCTCAGGTCTAACCCCAACATTGTGATCAAACCTGCTGACAAGGGTGGTGCTGTTGTTGTCTGGCGTACCGACCTCTACCTTGCAGAGGCTCAGCACCAAGTCTGACACTTCTTCCTACCACCCCCTGGACCATGACCCCACTACCTAACATCAAGCCACTGTCTCCAGGACTGTCACTGACCTCATCTCCTCTGGAGATTTTCTCTGTACAGCTCCCAACCTCATAGATCCACAACCCTGGACAGCCCGCTTCCACCTCTTCCCCAAAATCCACAAACAGGACTGTCCTGGTAGACCCATCGTTTCAGCTTGCTCCTGCCCCACTGAACTTATTTCTTCCTATCTTGACTCTATATTTTCTCCCCTGGTCCAGTCTCTTCCCACCTATATCCGTGACTCTTCGGACGCCCTACATCATTTTGACAATTTTCAGTTTCCTGGCCCTAACCGCTTCCTCTTCACAATGGATGTCCAATCGCTCTACACCTCCATCCCCCACCAGGATTGGCTGAGGGCTCTGCGCTTCTTTCTTGAATAGAGGCCCAACCAGTCGCCATCCACCACCACCCTCCTCCGCCTGGCTGAACTTATTCTCATATTGAACAACTTCTCCTTCAACTCCACTCACTTCCTTCAAATAAAAGGTGTTGCTATGGGTACCCACATGGGTCCTAGTTGTGTCTGTTTGTGGGATATGTCGAACATTCCTTGTTCCAGTCCTACTCAGGCACCCTCCCTCACTCCTTTTTTCAGTACATTGATGACCCTCAGAATCTCTGTGGATATCGCGTCTAACTGGAGTCTGTAACTGCCAAACTTGCAGCTCAAGTGCACGCAATCCTACACTGTTGCTGCTGCATGAAGCAATGGAACCAATATTCAGGTCTTTGAAGTTCCCATAGAGCTGGCAATGGCTGGGGCTAGCACTTCTTCGAAAGTGTGGAACAGTACCCAAAATATTGTGTTGAAATTCCCACCAATTGTGACAACTACACAGAAGGTACTGACCACTCAAGACAGGATCAGTAACACAGTAATGTGGATTCTTTATTCAAGGATTGGTTTGCATGTACACACAGGTCTTCACTTACAGATACTTTCTTCAGACTGACCTCACACCATAAGTCACTTGGTGTATTACATCACAGCTCTTACACTGCTGTGTATTATAACATGACCACACCTCTTAAAGGTGTACCACAACACAAATGAGTTATCAAGGTGAGTCAGAAGGTGAAGATAGTCAGGGAAAATATTACCTGTCTCAAGACTTCAAATCCCATTGTACAAAAAAAAGTTTCCATATAAATCAGTTGAATCAGACACTATATAAAGATACAACACATTAACCGAGTTGTTAACAATAGAAATTCATAATGAATCACAAAAGGGAGATAATTACTTTGGGAATATTTTTCTTACTGTCAAGAAAATTGACTAAATTGGTATTCCACTTACCAGTTTCATGGTGGGACATCCCCTGCCTGAAGGATGCATGAAATATGACTATTATGATGCTGGATAAGGCACTCCTTAGGCATCTTGGGTGGCTGCCTGAACGCCGGGCTAATTAATATGTAAATGAAGGTTCGATGTTATGTTTACGCTGGGTTACTGGATTTAGTTCCGATATCCGATTTAACTTCGAGCAATGCAGATATCACACCGCGTTAAATAACCAACTGATTGATTTAAAGCGCATTAACTATAACTTAAAAGTCTTACAGATTACAGCACATGTCTTAACAGCAGTTCTGTGAGGCAGATCCAAGCTGTCTGTCTTCCGGAAGCTTCGACTCTCTCTAGCTCCACCTAAGCAATCAAACCAGTGAACACAGACCAAAACCATCAAACTCAGATCAATCCAACACTACATTCAGTACTTTAACTAGGACCCTTTTGGGAAATTGGTGCTTGGGAGCATTTGGTTTGCTCATTTTATAAGCCTGCCCAGGCAATCATGGCACGAACACTCAGGAAAGAGGCTGATGTAAGGGTATTTAAAAGGATCCCCACCTCCATTAAGGTAAGTCTCTGAATAGTCCTTTGACTGCTGGGATGTTTGGAACCATTTTTTGGCTGCTTTGTCTGAGTTTGAAAAGTCAATAATACTAAATCTGATGAAGGGTCATTGACTTCAAACATTAACTCTGTTTTTCTCCACTGTCAGATCTGCCAAGTATTTCTGGCATTTTCTGTTTTTATTTCAGATTTCCAGCTTCCACAGTACTTTGCTCTTCTAATACTATTTTTGGCTGCAGCTGAGTTCTGTTAAATTGGTGGCTGCAGAAGCACCAGGAAAGATGGGAATGCTCCAGATTGGCACTGAAGCTGCCACAAGAGGGAAACAGTAGCTGCAACAGCAACCTGCCAGCACTGACTTGAGAAGGGGCAAGGAAATGGGTGAATGAGGCCTTACACTATGCAGATGTTTCACACTGGGCTGAGCTTCAGCAGGCAGGCAGTCACTAACCTATACAATCCATTGCAGTAGGAATTGGAGCCAAACACCAAGGCATGTACAGCATTTCCTGTGTCTGTGAAGGTGCCTTCTATGACTTCTATGCCAGAGACATGTTTCAGCCTACAACAGATGACATCAGCAACATCTATTTGCTGTCCATAAAGCTATCAAGCAGGTGACAGTTGCCCTCTTTGCAAGGAGAGACAAATATATCACCTTCCCAAAGTAGGCTGTTTATCAGGAGAGAGTGTTTGATTTTTCCAAATTGCTGGCTTTCCTTAGGTGCAAGGCCTCATTGACTATGCACATGTTTTCCTGCATTGTTACTTTCATGTACTAACAGCAAAGGGATTCCATTCCCTGCATGTTTAGCTGGTCTGTTGCCACAGGCTGAGAATAATGTAGGTCTGTGCCCTGTTTTCTGGCAGTGGTCATGAAATGTTCATACTGCACCAGTCTGCAATACTGCCTATCTTTTACCTACTGGACAGAAGGCTGTCTCCCTGGAAAGGGCCACACAAAAATCTTGCTAAGCAAACCACAGGTGCCCTCAAGCAAAGTTTCTAGTGATTGTCTGATCTGGTGGAGACCGACAATACCCCCAAGTGAGTCTCCAGATTTGTAGTGGTTTGCTGTAAGCTACCCAGATATGCAATTCAGAAAGGCTTGCAGCATTGACCTACAACACATACCTGATATCTCTATTCTCTATTTTTACTACTGGGAAGTCTCTGATGTTGGCCATATTTTCTAAATAGCGTGCATTGGGTGGAATCCCACTGAGATTATTTGCCATGCTTGAAGACCTGGGCTTGCTGTAAATGCCATCTGTTTGCATCACTTGTTGGACTTATTCTGGCATTGCCACTAATTGGCTTTGTGCCATGAAAACTGAATTGTGAGTTAACTGAGCTCTCTAGTTAAGATTCTCTCTCATGTTATTACACTTGGCCTATTTCAGCTGCAGACCATATCTCCCTTATGTGTATTTCAGTTTTCAATTCAGCGGAAAAGCATTATCAAATTCATGTGGCGGTGCTTTATAGATGGGAATGTGAAGCAAAGGTTCTCATGTATATCAAACTTTTTCAAAAGAAACTTGCACAGCAGCCTTAGTAGTCTTCTCTGTTACTCATTATTGTTAACATAAGCAAAGTTGATCCTTGGTGTAGCTAAAACAAATTAGAATTATTAAAGTTTACATTTCTTGGTGTACATGTTCTTCCACTTTTTGTTATCCTGTTTGTAAATTTCACTTGATAAAATAAATGACAGAGCAGGAATGTGTAAACTTCTTTGTTTCACCTAAGGCTCACTTGCATTAGTTTTTCAAGTCACGAGGCTACTTGAGTTTCAATTTTACAGGATGATGCTGAGATTTGCATCATTTATGTGGTTCACAGGTTACATGATGTGCCAGGCATGCATGGGTTAGTGCCCAAGTTTAAACAGTGAGTATCTTCAGAAAAATTAATTGATGTATTCAAAAATTCAAGGTAAGCCCTTTTAGTTGTGGCTGCGCTCACTATTGCAGGGCTTCTGCCACCAAGTCAGCTGCTAATTATTAATAATCATTCAACGTTTCTTGAATGATTGAACTTGGTTTCACAGAGGTCCACTTCAACAAAGTTATATTTAATTAATAAAGGAAATGTTAAAGGGTTTTGAGTGATTATGGTTTACTAGGAATGTGGTGGAGTGGGGAGATCGTTAAAATGCAGTTGAGGCTATCACTGTTCCCTCAGCACTCTGGGGCTTGTTTATCCAAGTATCTGCAGCTGTTAAACAATCTGTTACTGGGACTTGAAAATAGAATTCGTGCCCTTCTATTCATTGAGGAACCTGCACAAAAATCTTTTCTGCTGTGAATTAAATCACAGGAGTTTTGTTCCTGCGTTCTAATTTTTCTTTGTCTTCTTATTGATTTATTGTTTTGTTTGTGAACAGGATCTGAATCTTAATTACGTCATTTGTATTTAGGGACAGCGATGATCACTGTGAAAAACCAAAATAATGTTTTGTATTAAACTGTTCATTAAGTAATTATTGCACAGGGACAAACTAAATGATATAAACTGTATTTTAGTAGATTGACTTATCACATATTTCAAAAGTAAATTGTTTTACTGGAACTTCTGATTCTGAACTCGATGCACGTAAATCACAGGCATATATCCAAACTAGAATACTTTGGATACAGTTCTGAGATAGTTATGTGATATAAGCATTCACTTATTGTCCAGGTGGGTATGCTGCAAATTCCAACAGATAACATTTGACACTGTAACCTGGTGGGGAATTAATGACTAAACTAAGGTAACTATTTTGAGCAGCAGACTGGCAAGAATAAAAAACAAGTTCTGCATTGGGCTAAATGGCCTCCTTTTATGCTGTAATAGCTCTATGAGATGAATTTTACCATCTTGCTGGTAGCAGGGAAGGTGGGGGGCTGCCCTCCTGCCCAGAGGCCTATTGAGCCACTTAAGTAGCCTCTTCCAGCCACTGCTGGTATTGTACCAGCAGCTGGGTTGGGGGGATGCGGGTGCACTCTGTCATGTGGGAACTCCCACTTGGGTTCTCTTTGAGCCACTGAGGACTCCCTGGCGGCAATGGCCACCATTGCGACAATGGTACCAGCTGCCCTCACCACCCTCCTCCTGCCCTCCACTGGGGCCTGCCTGACTGCTCCTGGTGCCCCAGACACCACTTGCCTGGTTGAGGGTACCACCCATCCGCTTCCTCTTCTTCCAGGTGCAGCCCGAGCAGTGGCCACCGCACCCAGTGGCGCTGCTGAGGCTGCTGAGCTGCCAGCCTTCAAATTGGCCGGTAGCTCCAGGGGGCAGGCAGCCATCTTAATAGTAATAATTAATTGGCTGCCACAGGCAAGATGCAGCCCTGGGTATCGTGGACCACCAAAGCAGGGTCACCCCCTACTTTCGGACTTGTCAGCAGGACTGCCGTCATGATGACTAAATCAAGCTCGATGATTCTATGACTCTTGAAAAGCCAAGGTGCTTCATTTAGCACGCAAATAAAACAAAATAACCGAGATGAAGTATGATATGTAAGAAAGCCAACAGAATTTCCAAAATTCTATGATTGTCATTGAAACAAATCAACAGCCTTAAATGGGTAGCAGTGGAAATAGTAGAATAAACAGATGTCAAAAGTGCAACAGAGGATGACTGAGCTGCTGAACAAAACATGAATGGCTGATTTCAAAACAGGTGTTCATACTTCATGATGGAAAAATATTGCCTCAGAGATCCAGAAGTCTGTTTTTTTATTTGTTCTTGGGGTTTGAGCATCGCTGGCTAGTCCAGCATTTATTGCCCATCCCTAATTGCCCTTGAGAAGGTGAGGATGAGCCATCTTCTTGAACCGCTGCAGTTCACTTGGTGTTGGTACACCCACAGTGTTGTTAGGGAGGGAGTTCCAGGATTTTAACCCTGCAAAAGTGAAGGAATGACAATATAGTTCCAAGTCAGGATGGTGATATAATTCCAAGTCAGCAGTTGTGTTTTGGAGGGGAACTTGCAGGGTGTGGTGTTCCCCTATGTCTGCTGCCCTTGACCTTCTAGGTGATAGAGTTCATGGGTTTGGAAGGTGCTGTCGAACGAGCCTTGGTGAATTGCTGCAGTGCATCTTGTAGATGGTACACCCTGCTTCCACTGTGTGTTGGTGGTGGAGGGAGTGAATGTTTAAGGTGATGGATGCGAGGTTCCAGAGCTGCCAGCCCTCTGATTGGGCCTGCAGCATCAGGAGCCCACTTGCCTTCCTGAATACGATGGCAAGTGCAGAGGCGGCTAATTAAGAGACCACCTCCAGAAATATAGAGTCATAGAGTCGTACAGCATAGAAACAGGCCCTTCAGCCCGCTGCGTCCATGCCAACCATGATGCCTATCTATACTAATCCCACCTGCCTGCATTAATTCCATATCCCTCTATGCTTTGCTCATTCAAGTACCTGTCCAGATGCCTCTTAAATGTCGCTACTGTTCCTGCCTCCACCACCTCCTCAGGCAGCTCATTCCAGATACCCACTATTCTTTGTGTGAAAAATTTACCCCTTTGATCCCCTTTAAACCTCCTCCCTCTCACCTTAACTCTATGTCCTCTAGTTTTAGTCACCCCTACCATGGGAAACAGATGCTGGCTATCCACCCTCTCAGCCTCCTTCGCTCCAGGGAAAACAGACCCAGCCTATCCAATCTCTCTTTATAACTCAAGCCCTCCAAACCAGACAACATCCTTGTGAATCTTTACTGCACCCTCTCTAGCTTAATCACATCTTTCCTGTAGTGTGGCGATCAGAACTGCACACAACTGTACTCCAAATGCGGCCTAACTAACGTTATGTATAACTGTAACATGATGTCCCAACTCTTGTACTCAATGCCTCAGCCGATGAAGGCAAGCATGCCACACGCCTTCTTCACCACCCTGTCTACCCTGTGTTGCCACTTTCAGGGAACTATGTACTTGCACCCCAAAGTCTCTCTGCTCAACAACACTCCCCAGGGCCCTGCCATTCACTGTATATGTCCTGCCCTGGTTTAACTTCCCAAAATGCATCACTTCACACTTGTCTGCATTAAATTCCATTTGCCAATCCCTTGCCCACTTTCCCAGTTGATCTATATCCTGTTGTAACCTTAGGCATCCTTTTTCTCTGTCCACTATACCTCATTGTCACAAGGCGAGCCGCCTTAAACAGTGTTCAAATCACACGCAGCTTCCACAGTGCGGACTGCGACACCGACCACTCCCTGGTGTGCAGCAAGGTTAGACTCAGACCAAAGAGGTTGCATCATTCCAAGCAGAAGGGCCACCCGCGCATCAACACGAGCAGAATTTCTCACCCACAGCTGTTACAAAAATTTCTAAATTCACTTGTAACAGCCCTTCAAAACACTCCCACAGGGGATGCTGAGACCAAGTGGGCCCACATCAGAGACGCCATCTATGAGTCAGCTTTGACCACCTACGGCAAAAGTGCGAAGAGAAATGCAGACTGGTTTCAATCTCATAATGAAGAGCTGGAACCTGTCATAGCCGCTAAGCGCATTGCACTTCTGAACTACAAGAAAGCCCCCAGCGATTTAACATCCGCAGCACTTAAAGCAGCCAGAAGTACTGCACAAAGAACAGCTAGGCGTTGCGCAAACGACTACTGGCAACACCTATGCAGTCATATTCAGCTGGCCTCAGACACCGGAAACATCAGAGGAATGTATGATGGCATGAAGAGAGCTCTTGGGCCAACCATCAAGAAGATCACCCCCCTCAAATCTAAATCGGGGGACATAATCACTGACCAACGCAAACAGATGGACCGCTGGGTTGAGCACTACCTAGAACTGTACTCCAGGGAGAATGCTGTCACTGAGACTGCCCTCAATGCAGCCCAGCCTCTACCAGTCATGGATGAGCTGGACATACAGCCAACCAAATCGGAACTCAGTGATGCCATTGATTCCCTAGCCAGCGGAAAAGCCCCTGGGAAGGACAGCATTACCCCTGAAATAATCAAGAGTGCCAAGCCTGCTATACTCTCAGCACTACATGAACTGCTATGCCTGTGCTGGGACGAGGGAGCAGTACCCCAGGACATGCGCGATGCCAACATCATCACCCTCTATAAAAACAAAGGTGACCGCGGTGACTGCAACAACTACCGTGGAATCTCCCTGCTCAGCATAGTGGGGAAAGTCTTTGCTCGAGTCGCTCTGAACAGGCTCCAGAAGCTGGCCGAGCGCGTCTACCCTGAGGCACAGTGTGGCTTTCGTGCAGAGAGATCGACTATTGACATGCTGTTCTCCCTTCGTCAGATACAGGAGAAATGCCGTGAACAACAGATGCCCCTCTACATTGCTTTCATTGATCTCACCAAAGCCTTTGACCTCGTCAGCAGACGTGGTCTCTTCAGACTACTAGAAAAGATCGGATGTCCACCAAAGCTACTAAGTATCATCACCTCATTCCATGACAATATGAAAGGCACAATTCAACATGGTGGCTCCTCATCAGAGCCCTTTCCTATCCTGAGTGGTGTGAAACAGGGCTGTGTTCTCGCACCCACACTTTTTGGGATTTTCTTCTCCCTGCTGCTTTCACATGCGTTCAAATCCTCTGAAGAAGGAATTTTCCTCCACACAAGATCAGGGGGCAGGTTGTTCAACCTTGCCCGTCTAAGAGCGAAGTCCAAAGTACGGAAAGTCCTCATCAGAGAACTCCTCTTTGCTGACGATGCTGCTTTAACATCTCACACTGAAGAATGCCTGCAGAGTCTCATCGACAGGTTTGCGTCTGCCTGCAATGAATTTGGCCTAACCATCAGCCTCAAGAAAACGAACATCATGGGGCAGGATGTCAGAAATGCTCCATCCATCAATATTGGCGACCACGCTCTGGAAGTGGTTCAAGAGTTCACCTACCTAGGCTCAACTATCACCAGTAACCTGTCTCTAGATGCAGAAATCAACAAGCGCATGGGTAAGGCTTCCACTGCTATGTCCAGACTGGCCAAGAGAGTGTGGGAAAATGGCGCACTGACACGGAACACAAAAGTCCGAGTGTATCAGGCCTGTGTCCTCAGTACCTTGCTCTACGGCAGCGAGGCCTGGACAACGTATGCCAGCCAAGAGCGACGTCTCAATTCATTCCATCTTCGCTGCCTTCGGAGAATACTTGGCATCAGGTGGCAGGACTATATCTCCAACACAGAAGTCCTTGAAGCGGCCAACACCCCCAGCTTATACACACTACTGAGTCAGCGGCGCTTGAGATGGCTTGGCCATGTGAGCCGCATGGAAGATGGCAGGATCCCCAAAGACACATTGTACAGCGAGCTCGCCACTGGTATCAGACCCACCGGCCGTCCATGTCTCCGTTATAAAGACGTCTGCAAACGTGACATGAAATCGTGTGACATTGATCACAAGTCGTGGGAGTCAGTTGCCAGCATTCGCCAGAGCTGGCGGGCAGCCATAAAGACAGGGCTAAATTGTGGCGAGTCGAAGAGACTTAGTAGTTGGCAGGAAAAAAGACAGAGGCGCAAGGGGAGAGCCAACTGTGCAACAGCCCCAACAAACAAATTTCTCTGCAGCACCTGTGGAAGAGCCTGTCACTCCAGAACTGGCCTTTATAGCCACTCCAGGCGCTGCTTCACAAACCACTGACCACCTCCAGGCGCGTATCCATTGTCTCTCGAGATAAGGAGGCCCAAAAGAAAGAAAAAAGAAAGAATACCACCCATTTTGGTGTCATCTGCAAACTTACTAATCATGCCCCCTACATTCACATCCAAGTCATTAATATACATGACAAACAACAGAGGGCCCAGTACCGATCCCTGCATCACACCACTGGTCACCGGCCTCCAATCTGAAAAACAACTCTCCACTACCACCCTCTGCCTCCTATCACCAAGCCAATTTTGTATCCAATTTGCTAGCTCACCTTGGATCCCATGTGTTTGAAACTTCTGGACCAGCCTATCATGCAGGACCTTGTCAAAGGCCTTGCTAACGTCCATGTAGACAACATCCATTGCCCTGCCCTGCTCATTCCTCTTGGTCACCTCCTCGAAAAACTCAATCAAATTCGTGAGACATGATTTCCCACGCACAAAGCCATGCTGACTATCCCTAATCAGACCATGCCTTTCCAGATGCATATAAATCCTGTCTCTCAGAACCCCTTCCAATAACTTTCCCACCACTGATGGAAGGTTCACTGGCCTGTATTTCCCTGGCTTATCCCTGCTGCCCTTCTTAAATAAAGGCACAACATTAGCTATCCTCCAGTCTTCTGGTACCTCACCCATGGCTAACGATGATACAAAAATCTCTGCTACGGCCCCAGCAATCTACTCCCTTGCTTCCCATAGCATCCTAGGTTATACCTGGTCCGGCCCTGGGGATTTATCCACTTTAATGCGCTTCAAAACCTCCAACACCTCCTCCTTTGTAATGTTGATATGCTCCAGGATATCGCTGTTCCCTCCCTTGAACTCACTAGCTTCCATGACCTTCTCCACAGTAAATACAGACGAGAAGTATTCATTTAAGACCTTGCTCATTTCCTGTGGCTCCACACATATATTACCACACTGATCCTCAAGGGGACCTACTCTCTCCCTAGCTACCCTTTTACTCTTAATATACTTACAGAATCTTTTAGGATTCCCCTTTATCTTATCTGCCAGGGAAATCTCATGGCCCCTTTTCGCCCTCCTAATTTCCTTCTTAAATGGAACTGAGCTGGTCTCGCTCCTGGCAAGTCTGGACTCTGGATCCCTGTTTGGTCCCGATATCAGGGTTCTGAAGCCTACGTTAAAATCACGCGGGCTGCTTTGTCCTAGATCGTGTGGAGCTTCTTGACTGTTGTGGGAGCTGCACCTATCCAGGCAAGTGGAGAGTATTCCATCACACTCCTGACTTGTGCCTTGTTGATGGTAGACAGACTTTGGGGAGTCAGGAGATGAGTTACTTGCCACAGAATTTACAGCCTCTGACCTGCTTTTGTAACCACAGTATTCATATGGCTTGTCCAGTTAAATTCCTGGTTAATGGCAATCCCCAGGATGTTGATGGGGGGGGAATTCAGCGATGGCAGTGCCATCTCTTGTTGGAGATGCTCATTGCCTGGCACTTGTGTGGCGCGAATGTTACTGGTCACTTGTCAGCCCAAGCCTGAATGTTGTCCAGGCCTTGTTGTATGTGGGCACAGACTGCTTCAGTATCTGAGGAGATGCGAATGGTACTGAACACTACAACCCACTTCTGACATTATGTTGGAGCACAAGTTATTGTTGAAGCAGTTGGAGACCTGAGAAATTCCTACGGTGATGTCCTGGGACTGAGATGATTGGTCTCCAACAACTGCAACCATATTTTATTGAGTTAGGTATGACTCCAACCAGTGGAGAGCTCGTCCCCAATCAAAAGTAATAAATCTGGTTGAAGGAAAAAATATTATGGCCAGTTGCAGCAAAAATTCTCTAAAGAGATCAAATGAGTAACACAGTTGGACTGAACGTTACACTTTATTGATCCTATTCACTCCATTTGTGTAGAAACTCCTGAAACAAAGGTCTGAATTTTCTCAGTCCCATGATGACGGGCTTGGAGATTGGGTTCTGGAAAAATAGCGGGGAGCTACATTCCCACCGCTAGGGAAGTTTCTCAGGGATGGCCTGGGAAACAGATCAGCTGCCCAGCTCCAGGGCGGCAACCCGCACCCACCCTCCCCACCCCTGTGCAGGGCTGGGGGAGGCCATCAAAGCCAGAGGCTCCAAGCGCCAAAGAGGGGGCCATCGTCATGAAAGGAAGCGGCTTAAAATGTTGCCACCAGAAAGGTTTCCCTGCCTCTCCGATTGAACGACCTTTCCATTTGCCAGCTATTTATTTATCGATGTTCAGGTCAGTGGGGGGGTACCTCCATGCTGAGGCACCCTCACAGTCCCCAGCCTACATCAGAAGCAGCCACCTCTCCCAGTGAAGCTGCTGAGGTTCCAGAGCTGCCTGCCCTCTGATTGGGCTTGCAGCATCAGAAGCCCACTTGCCTTCCTGAATAGGATGGAGAGTGTAGCGGTGGCTAATTAAGAGACCACCTCCAGAAATATTACTGAGCCGATTTCCCTTTGGTAAGTGTGGACTCTGGACCCCCATTTGGTCCCAACTTCAGGGTGCTGAAGCCCATGTTAAAATCCTACCCAATGAATTTGGCTAACTCCTTCCATTAAGCATAATCATTTGACAGTTCTGCACATGTGCAAATGTTGCAGACGCACAAAAGAGACAAAATACTCTGGTTTATGGAGTAAAGTATTTTAGAAGTGCACAAATGGGGTTTGGGAAGTATGCATTATGTTTTCTCTACTCAACAGTTTTGTAAACAATACTGACAGACTTACTCATATCGCAATAACATTACCCAAAGGTGGAGATTCTCATTAAGTCCAGTACACGAGAAGCATCAAAATGTAGTTATTTTTACGAACCTCTGAGCCAAGAGATGCAGCTCACAAATTATAACTGACAATGAGCAGTCATCAGGCATTGTTAAAAAAAACACCCCAATGTTCAATTTATTTTTCTTGCTGTTGTATTCAGTGCAATCTGTTAGAAGCAGGGCTGCAATGTGAAAGATTCATCTTTTGCCTAAACTGATCTGTATGGACATTCTAACCAGATAGTTTTTCATTAAAGAGTTAGATCAACCCAACTATAAAATGTCCCTCTAGCGTACTTTACACAGTTCCCAAAGTGGACTTTCTTAATTCACTGACATCTCACTGCCAGAACCTTCCCTCTCATATCCCTCCTTTTGCCCTGCACCAAACATGGCACATTTCTCTCGTTATTAGTTCCTTTGGAGAAACAACAAGGGCCATGAAAAGACTATTTGAATCTCTTTGTTTGGACTGAAGCATTTCAATTAAAGCCATTGCTGCCAATCATCCACTTTTGAAGCAGACTGGGGGTTTTTCAGGCCCTTGTTCATGCTGGTGGTTGGAAAGAAGCTAATTTTCAGCCACTGGTATAAGCAGCAGGAACAGGGGCAGACAATGGTTGGCATTTTTGATCACAAGACAGCACCAATGAAATTTTCTATTGGGATGTTGGTTTTCCATGTCAATCACTCCCTGCCACTCACCAATATGGTGGGAGAAACTGTGCTCAACATGTTTTGTTCACAGTCACAAAGGCCCGGTCTTGACTGGGATAGGATTTCTGAGCAGGACGGAAGAGTCCTGTTCTGGGTTTCCCTGCATGTAGAGGAGCATTGACTCCACAGCATGCATCTTTTCTTTCCAGCAGGTTCTACACCTGGAAGGCAGCCTTAATGATGCTTTTGTGGAGGCCGCAGCCCAGAAGCAGGTAGGGAGTCTGCCGATCTTGGTTGGACAGGACCAATTCTGAGGTGGGGCCGAGGGGAGTGGCGGGTGGCATCTGCAGGCCTGGGGCAGAGTCTGCGATGATGAAGGGGGAGGTTGGCGATACTGCGGGGATAGGTTGGCAGACCTTGGTGATGCTATGGTGGGTGGGGGAGGCTGCAATGCTGAGGGGGAGGTCAGCAATCCTGGGAGGGGAGGTTGGTGATCCTAGGGTGAGGTTCCATGATCCTGAGTTAGAAGAGGCAGATTGGTGGGCTGGAAGGATGCAGACCTGCTCCTTCTGGCCTATAAGGAGTGCTGCAAAGGCACTTTATCTTTTCTGTGCAGCAGTCCTCGCATCCCTTAAGCTGCCAGGTTCCCAAGGCCTGAGAAACCCGGCTGGCCAGGATTAAACCTAGAATAGAGATAAAGGAATTTTAACCTCCAAAAAAATGGGTGGATGTGGATCGGATGGAAGATTGAAAAGTTAAAAACCTGAAACAGGAACCCAAGCCACCTCAACCTTGCCCACTTCCAGCTTTAACAGAGGCAGTATGGGGGTGCTGGGCGGGTGATTGATCCAGTCTCAGGAAATGGGTGAGTATTAAAACCTTTGAAGGCAGCTATGTGCCTTAATTTTAACCGTGCTTTAATTTTTAACCTATGTTGGATGGTTTTCCCAGGCCTTGTAACCAAGTAGGTAAAAGGTGGTGAGAAGGACTGGATCCACAGGCTGAATTTTTAGGCCTCGGTGGGGGTGAGCACAGAGGCAGCTGGCAGGTAAATTCATACTGCTGGCTGGCCTGTCAATTTTTTGGCTCTATCCTGCACCTGGAGGCGGGATGGGGGGCGGGGGTGTGGATGGCCGCAGTATGGCTACCGCCCTGAAGCGGCGAATAGTCAATTCAACTAGTTAAAGACGGATTAAGGCCTATTGTCAGAGGCCAACTAAAATTTTGCAGTCGGCCTCCAGGCCTCCCTGGCTAATACACATATCAGATGTTGCAGTTAGTCAGCATGAGATAGCACCAGATGGTAAGGAGAAATTGGTGGTATCTGGCCAGAAGCAGGAACTTTGTAGATGCTATGAAGTATGCCCGGTACCTTGGGAAATGCAGCAGTGTAGTGACAGTAGGCAGCTGTATTATGCTGCTAGTGCTAGTCAGCAGCAGAGATTTAAATGAGTTGCTATGATAGCCAAAGCATCTGTCATTTGGTTCATACATCTGTGGCCAGCATATTGGGTAATGGTATAGATAATTGCTGGAAGGACATGGAGGCATAAATGTTTACACAGCTAACCTTGACTGCCAGTGACAGTTTTGTCTCTCTCACTCATTCAAATTGACTACAGGTGTCCTTGCAGCAGATGCAATTGGCCTGCTGACCCAGAGCCTGTGGAACTAGGTCCCCATGGTCATTACCAAGTAAATTTGTTAGAACCAGCATATTTGACAAAATGGCAGATACCTGCAGTCCAAGTCTGATGCCTGCAGTTCTTTCTATTGTATTTTCTTTGAACTCGTTCCCTTTCAAGCATATTTTCTTTGAAAGAGTTCCCATTTAAGCATTGAATTCTATGACTGGGGTATTTTGAAAGCAAATCCCAACATTAAGGTAACAGTGATTTGTCAAGGACGTAATACTTTGCAGTTCTTCTAGTTAGATGCAGTGGTGTAACGTAAAATGGAATTACCATTGGTACGATGGAGGTAACTGGTCCAGTTTAGGTCTTATTCAGTGGAACTCTTGGAAATAGTTTCTGACCTTCAGTTTTACTGTCAGAAATAGGAGTGAGCGATTTATTTAAGTGTGCGACCCCTGCACATCTTTTTGCGTGGCAGCATGTGCAGTAACTTAAAGGGGCTGACTTGTACGTGGCTTGCGCAGGAACTTTTGGGTTGCTGCACTGCTGTGTGGCCACACAGCTTAGCAAGAGTATTGAACATAGGTAAGACTGACACCAATTTTAACTTGTGGTGGGTAGCGAGGTGACTTGCAAACATAACCCCTACTCCAGTAATGAGGCTCAGGGTATTTTAACTCACAGGCTCCATTTAAATAGCATTGGTTGATTTCTGGCCCAAACAGTCAATTATTCAGTGGCAAACAGTGGATAGTTGCACAGCCTGTAGTCCACAGACCAACACAAAGAGAGTGGCGGGATCAGCTTCCAAGGCTGCCTCCCAGGTTCTTGTGTTTGGGAAGGAGAACCCTTGAAGGGGAGGTCCAAGCTTCCTTTCCACAAGCAAAGTCAAGAGGTTTACCTGTTTGGGCCTCTTATCATCCCAGCTTCCTTTCCTCTCTGTCTGCACCTGGCACAAAAACCACAACAGCTTCCTCGCTCAGGGCATCAGTTAAAATAGCACTCAGATCCTCAGGCTAATTTGGGTGGGTGCCTTTCGCTGCCTGTTCAGTGGAACAGGTTATAATGTTGGGATCCTGATAGCTTTCTGGCATGTAAGTAATCTGGGTGATTTTAATTGCCCACCTGCCAGTTTCCACTGGATGAGTAGGGTTAAAATTACTCTCCTTTGGACTGCTATTGTTAATACATAAATTTTCTCACCCTGATATGGTTCAAAAACACAGAAAAAGTATACGAACCATTAACAATAAATTAATGCATTTTATATTTGCTGTACAGTTCCAAACAATAAATTAGTGTACTTTAAATTCCTCTGCAATTAATGCAATATATTGGAACACTTCATATTGGATGAAAAATATATTCAAAAATTCTGTCAAATTAATTGCTTCTGCTTGTTTAATATTTAAGCTTTCATGTTTGTCTTTCATGGGCAGAGATATCAGTAGGTGAGACTGATATTTCAGTCCAAACATCAAAAACATCAACAGATGTGCTCAGGACCATTATTTGGATCCGTGGCACAAAATGAATGAGGCTCTCACTCAAAAGTAGTGGAAGAAATGATAACAGCATACAGCTGAATGAAAATGCACTGGTGAGAAAAAAGGGGAATAGAGAAAATGAGGATAAAAAGGAATCCAAGACAAGTACAAGTTGTACTTTTTAAAATTCTGAGTAGCCCACTGCTACTGAAATATTAAGGCTTGTTGCAGTATCATAAAATGTAAGCTGCTTTTTTTTTAAAACGTCTGACCAAGGAGCTGAAGATAACTTGGCATTTTCACTGGTTGGGACATACTTTCAAAATGCAACTTAATGCCATGACTATCATTTCTCACATTGATGAGTCAGCATAGAAATTACTCTTTGTCAGGAAATCTGTCGCAAGTTTTTTTGAGCTAATCAATCTACAAAGTAAACTGAAGAAAGTTTTATTCTAATAAATTGCCACCAAGGGGATTTTATTTTAATATTGCACATCCAGTGGTGTGTCTCACTTGCTAGCAGCTTGCACTGCAAATCAGGCACCAAGCTGCACATGATTTTCCAATGAGTTAAATTAATGGTTGGAAAATCACTGGTGCAAAAAGAAAATCAGTGGTGTGTAAAAAAGGCTGCCGATTTGCAATCACTCATTTTAGCTGGCACCAAAGTCAAATTTCACTCCCCACAATCTCCACAACTTGCAACCTTTGTATTTTCTTTGTACATAATATGCATCTATCAGAGGACACAAACAGTGGCAGTGCAATGGCAATGAGAATGAAGCACAGCTGCTGCAAACATATCAAAAAGATACAACAAAAAAAAGAGGAACAAAGCATACTATTCTGGGGCCTGCAGTGAAACACAACAAGCAGATAGAGAAGAAGAATTCATTAGTAAGCAGCAGAATTGCCTTTTTTCTGCCTTTCAAGGTTTCTCCCTTGCATGCCACACTCTGATAACAGTGAAAAAAAATTTAAAATCTGACTTAGAACCATGGATGTGATAGATGATACCAGAAACCATGCTTTTGTTTGATTGTGCAGGTGAACAAGTATACAATAATTTTGATATCTTATAGGTAAAAAGAACAAAAACTGCAATTGTTGAAACTTGGAAATAAACCTTTATTTTCAGTTTTCAGATGCTGACAGATTTGGTACATATCTCTAGTATTTGCTGCTTTCATTTTTGACCTATTAGGAGGCGCAGGGCTGACGAGATCTAAGAATGAGCTTAAGCAGTACTTACAAATTACTTTTCTAACAATTATTCTGAATCTGAAATCCAGAAATTTAGGCAGACATGAAAATAAACTTGGGGGTAATTGTACATAAGCATCAACCAATGCAACACAATCTGGTCTCCATATTTGAGATCATGTTTGTGAATTAAGAAATAGATTTCAGACACTACAAGAGTGTTGACTGGCAAAAGTTGTGGAGGCAAGTTTTAAGGAATCTTAACATTACTTAAACCAATCTATTAGATACCACTCAAGCACATGAGAATCTAGAAATTACTGCCAATGTAATATCTATGCCAATTGTGTGGTGAGGGCTCCAATGCCTAGAATTATGAATGTGTCCTTCCAATCTGCTGAGTGTTGGTATTAAAATTGATGCAGGTGATTTCAGCAAGCAGTGTGTTTTGTCACTCAGAATGTAATGGCAATCTTCTAATTCTTCTTCTTAGGCAGTCCCTCAGGATTGAGGATGAGTTGCTTCCATTCTGGTTCTGTGTGATTTAATATGGCTAATGAGTCTACTATGTAATCCACTACATGTGGGGCAGGTGGTGTTTGAAGGGTTGGGTCAATAAGTTGCTTGGGAGGCTGTGCACTCCTTCCACTTCCTGGGTCTGTACCCAGGAAGTACTACAACAGAGTGTGTAGTACAAATTTATAGAATACAATAACCATTACTCATTTGTCCATATTAGTCCCCCACATACTCATTCCAAAGTTGCAGCTTGATCAATAAACTGAAGTGTACTGTCTCACTAATCATCCCCCCTGTTGTCTCCTCCCCATTCCAGAAGCTTGGTGTTTTCACAGTTTATAATATCCCGTGCCTCCTGCAGTTGCAGTCTTATCTCAAGGACAACATGTTTACACAGATGGAAAGGCAATTAGAATTCGGAGTTGTACAGCTTCCCATAACCATTGCCATGCATCCATCATGCCTTGGTTCCCCACAACTACAGTGCTTCCATCTTACTTCTAAGACTATCCTAATGCTAAATAATCTACTAATATTGCCCTACTGGTCCCATGTCAACATCCACTTTAAGAAAGAATTAAACCTGTTGTGGTCTAACAAGGAGAGGGAAAAGAGGGAAGCCCTTTGACCCCTTGTCACTTGATCGTAATGATTGCTTGTATCTTCCTTTGCACGTCCTGCACTAATGCCTCCAGCACCACATCAAAAAACCTAGGAACCCTCTTTCTTGCCTGTTGCTCCATTTTTAGTGCTTTTGCTTCTCTCCAAGTCCAAGACAGTCTGTAGAAACTTTTGTTTATTGAATGCAGTTTCCCTTTAACAGGGGCAGTCTGCCTTTAAGATTAGCTGATAAATGTGGTAGTCACATGCTGTTGGGCCTTTTCAGTGTGCAGCCACTCAGAAGTATGTTCTGCACGCCGATGCCTGCTGAAGTCAATGAAATGGGGAGGCAGCACAATGTTTGCATGCTTCCCGCCTCAATGGGACTGGGTGCGGAGTAATTGAAAATCACGATCTCTGTGCCTGAGCACAGGCCAAAAAAAATTTCCCCTCTAAATCTCAGTTCTTTGAATGCTCCTGATTTTCAATGGTACTGTGCATTGATTACACTGAAGGCAGGAATGCAATTTCCATGATTTGATTTGTACTTCCTCAATCAGCACGAGTTCTTACACCTGAATGAATAAACCAATACTTGAGGTATGTATAATCCAGCCTTTCAAAGTGCAGCAGTTGCTTGGATTCCTGATAACTACAACAAGTTGCATTGATGTGGCGCCTTTGCCATAGTAAAATATCCCAAGGAGCTTTACAGGAACATAATGAGGCTAAAATTATATTGTGATAATTCTAATCAGCAATACAGGAAAATGTCGTGCACATGTGGCTTATTGACGTTTTTTCAAATCAAATTTTCCTAAAAGCATAGATCTTTGAATGTCACCATCAAGGAAAAGAAAAAAAAGATCTTGCATTTATACAGTGCTTTTAACAATCTCAAGGCATTCCAAAGTGCTTCACAACCAATTAATTACTTTTGAAGTGTTGTCACTGTTGTAAAGAACAAAGAACAGTACAGCACAGGAACAGGCCATTCGACCCTCCAAGCCTGCGCCGATCTTGATGCCTGTCTAAACTAAAACCTTCTGCATTTCCAGGGACCGTATCCCCCTATTCCCATCCTATTCATGTATTTGTCAAGATGCCTCTTAAATGTCGCTATCGTACCTGCTTCCACCACCTCCCCCGGCAGCAAGTTCCAGACAGTGACCACCCTCTGTGCAAAGAACTTGCCTCGCACATCCCCTCTAAACTTTGCCCCTCGCACCTTAAACCAATGTCCCCCAGTAAATGACTCTTCCACCATGGGAAAAAGCTTCTGACTATCCACTCTGTCCATGCCACTCATAACTTTGTAAACCTCTATCATGTCGCCCCTCCACCTCCGTCGTTCCAGTGAAAACAATCCGAGTTTATCCAACCTCTCCTCATAGCTAATGCCCTCCAGACCAGTCACCATCCTGGTAAACGTCTTCTGTACCCTCTCCAAAGCCTCCACGTCCTTCTGGCAGTGTGGCGACCAGAATTGCATGCAATATTCTAAGTGTGGCCTAACTAAGGTTCTGTACAGCTGCAGCATGACTTGCCAATTTTTATACTCTATGGCCCGACCGATGAAGGCAAGCATGCCATATGCCTTCTTGACTACCTTATCCACCTGCGTTGCCATTTTCAGTGAGCTGTGGACCTGTACGCCCAGATCTCTCTGCCTGTCAATACTCCTAAGGGTTCTGCCATTTACTGTATACTTCCCACCTGTATTAGATCTTCCAAAATGCATTACCTCACATTTGTCCGGATTAAACTCCATCTGCCATTTCTCCGCCCAAATCTCCAACCGATCTATATCCTGCTGTATCCTCTGACAATCCTCATCATTATCCGCAACTCCACCAACCTTTGTGTCATCCGCAAACTTACTAATCAAACCAGCTACATTTTCCTCCAAATCATTTATATATAATACAAACAGCAAAGGTCCCAGCACTGATCCCTGCGGAACACCACTAGTCACAGCCCTCCATTCAGAAAAGCACCCTTCCACTGCTACCCTCTGTCTTCTATGACCGAGCCAGTTCTGTAACCATTTTGCCAGCTCACCTCAGATCCCATGTGACTTCAGCTTTTGCACCAGTCTGCCATGAGGGACCTTGTCAAAGGCTTTACTGAAGTTCATTTCGATAACATCCACTGCCCTTCCTTCATCAATCATCTTTGTCACTTCCTCAAATAACTCAATCAAGTTAGTGAGACACGACCTCCCCTTTACAAAACCATGCTGCCTCTCGCTAATAAGTTCATTTGTTTCCAAATGGGAGTAAATACAGTCCCGAAGAATCCTCTCTAATAATTTCCCTACCACTGACGTAAGGCTCACCAGCCTATAATTTCCTGGATTATCCTTGCTACCCTTCTTAAACAAAGGAACAACATTGGCTATTCTCCAATAATGAAATGCAGCAGCCAAATTTCACACAGCAAGATTCCAGAAACAACAAGATAAAGCATCAGATAACCTGTTAGTTTGGTGTTGGCTGAGGAATAAATATCAGTCAGGACACTGGGAGAATGCCCCGCTCCTCTGAATAATTAGAACATTAGAACATTAGAACATTACAGCGCAGTACAGGCCCTTCGGCCCTCGATGTTGCGCCGACCATCTGACCTACACTATTCCATTTTCATCCATATGTCTATCCAATGACCACTTAAATGCCCTTAAAGTTGGCGAGTCTACTACTGTTGCAGGCAGGGCGTTCCACGCCCCTACTACTCTCTGCGTAAAGAAACTACCTCTGACATCTGTCCTATATCTTTCACCCCTCAACTTAAAGCTATGTCCCCTCGTGTTTGCCATCATCATCCGAGGAAAAAGACTCTCACTATCCACCCTATCTAACCCTCTGATTATCTTGTATGTCTCTATTAAGTCACCTCTCCTCCTCCTTCTCTCTAACGAAAACAACCCCAAGTCCCTCAGCCTTTCCTCGTAAGACCTTCCTTCCATACCAGGCAACATCCTAGTAAATCTCCTCTGCACCCTTTCCAAAGCTTCCACATCCTTCCTATAATGCGGTGACCAGAACTACACGCAATACTCAAGGTGCAGCCTCACCAGAGTTTTGTACAGCTGCATCATGACCTCGTGGCTCCGAAACTCGATCCCCCTACTAATAAAAGCTAACACACCATATGCCTTCTTAACAGCCCTATTAACCTGGGTAGCAACTTTCAGGGATTTATGTACCTGGACACCAAGATCTCTCTGCTCATCTACACTACCAAGAATCTTCCCATTAGCCCAGTACTCTGCATTCCTGTTACTCCTTCCAAAGTGAATCACCTCACACTTCTCCGCATTAAACTCCATTTGCCATCTCTCAGCCCAGCTCTGCAGCCTATCTATGTCCCTCTGTACCCTACAACACCCTTCGACACTATCCACAACTCCACCGACCTTCGTGTCATCTGCAAATTTACTAACCCACCCTTCTACACCCTCATCCAGGTCATTTATAAAAATGACAAACAGCAGTGGCCCCAAAACAGAACCTTGCGGTACACCACTAGTAACTAAACTCCAGGATGAACATTTGCCATCAACCACCACCCTCTGTCTTCTTTCAGCTAGCCAATTTCTGATCCAAAGCTCTAAATCACCTTCAACCCCATACTTCCGTATTTTCTGCAATAGCCTACCGTGGGGAACCTTATCAAACGCCTTACTGAAATCCATATACACCACATCCACGGCTTTACCCTCATCCACCTGTTTGGTCACCTTCTCGAAAAACTCAATAAGGGTTGTGAGGCACGACCTACCTTTCACAAAACCGTGCTGACTATCGCAAATGAACTTATTCTTTTCAAGATGATTATAAATCCTATCTCTTATAACCCTTTCCAACATTTTACCCACAACCGAAGTAAGGCTCACAGGTCTATAATTACCAGGGCTGTCTCTACTCCCCTTCTTGAACAAGGGGACAACATTTGCTATCCTCCAGTCCTCCGGCACTACTCCTGTCGACAATGACGACATAAAGATCAACAACAACGGCTCTGCAATCTCCTCCCTGGCTTCCCAGAGAATCCTAGGATAAATCCCATCTGGCCCAGGGGACTTATCTATTTTCACTCTTTCCAAAATTGCTAACACCTCCTCCTTGTGAATCTCAATCCCATCTAGCCTAGTAGGCTGTATCTCAGTAATCTCCTCGGCAACATTTTCTTTCTCTACTGTAAATACTGACGAAAAATATTCATTTAACACTTCCCCTATCTCCTCTGATTCCGCACACAACTTCCCACTACTATCCTTGATTCGCCTTGTTCTAACTCTTATCACACATGCCACAAGATCTTTTATGTACAATTGAGAGGGCAAAGGGGGCCTCAGTTTAACATCTTATCCAATAAACAGCACCTCTGACAGTGCAGCACTCCTTCAGTCCTGCACTGGAGTGCCAGCCTAGGTTATGTGCTCACATCTCTGGAACTGATGTTGAACCTGCTCTTGCAAGAAGCTCGATGAACTCTAACACACCTGTCATATTTGTTAGAATAGTACAATGCAGGAATGATATATTAAAACAGCAATATAGTGTACTTTCTCCTTAAGTGTCAATAATGTCATTATTGCCTCCCTGAAGAGATCCAACATCTCCACTGATTCATGGGAATCCATGGGCCACAACTGACAAGTAGGATCCCGGGGGTATATAACTCCAGGTTTAAATGGTACCCTTTTGATGACAACATGAGAATGTAGTACCGAGTCGCAGCATTACATCATCTGTTCTTGCAATACTGAGACCCAACGGTAATGATTTTGCCATAATGGTATCGGTCAGCCCTCTCGAAAGCCTTTAAGGCAGTAAAAACCTCCCTCACACAGTGGTGCTTTGACGGGCAGGACAAGGTTCTTATACAGTGGATTGGACTGAGACAATAACCACACTTTCTGCTTATAGATCACTGACTCCTTTACGGTGGGAGAGTTCCACCTTGCGGGCAGGGTTCTCTCTGGGTATGTATTCAGCCCCTGGTGGGATGGATCGTTAGACATTGATGACGTCCTGGAAAGAATAGCTTGGGAAGTTGTGCAAAGGGCCCTAGCCACCACAAAAATTTTTATGGAACAAAGCCATCAAGCAATCACGAGGGATAGGGTACTAGTGAACCTAGCCAAAGGAGTGGCTAGGAGATTGGAGGACTCAGCCAGCAATAGAGTCAAGGTGGCAAGAATGCAGCTACAACTGATGGGAAGTGGGAACGATCGTTGCAGCCGTTGCGTCCATTGTGGTCCTGGTAGTCCGTCTCTGTATTTGTTTCTACCAAAGGCAGATGATATCCCAAGTGGTGCAGATGGTAATGCTGGCCAACAAAGGGTACACCCCAGTATCCCCTGCGTTCGGAGCCCCTGTCCCAGGGAATATGAAACGTGTGAATATGTGTGAAGATTACACTATATAATGGGATAGAGGTTCCAGGCCCAGCCCAGGTCAATAGGACTTTGGTGAAGCCATAAGAGAATGATAGACTAGGATATCCGAAGCCCATTGAACTCCAGGAGGATTCCTGGAGCAATTGCTGAGTGGAGGATGTCAGGAATGCCCCACCTGGGTCAGGTGGGGCTCCTGACCAAGGGTCCAAAAGGAGGGACTGAAGTGGGGCCAGTAGGGCAACATTAGTAGATTATTTAGCATTAGGATACATTAACAGTCTTAGAAAGAAGATGGAAGCACTGTAGTTGTGGGGAACCAGAGCATGATGGGATGCGTGGCAATGGTTATGGGAAGCTGTACAACTCCGAATTCTAATTGCCTTTACATCTGTGTAAACATGTTGTCTTTGAGATCAGACTGCAACTGCAGGAGGCACGGGATATTATAAACTGTGAAAACACCAAGCTTCTGGAATCGGGAGGAGACAACAGGGGGGATGATTAGTGAGAAAATACACTTCAGTATATTGATCAAGCTGCAACTTTGGAATGTGTCGGGGGGACGGGGTAGTTTGGACAAATGGATATTGTATTCTATAAATTTGGACGACAGACTCTGTTTCATTGAGAAGCCTCTGAATGTTTCACTAGGCACTTCTCCTTTGCACCAGTATTTGAATAAACCATTATTTACTTTAATCCCATGGACTCATGACCAGTTATTTTCCCCCACAACAATGTACTGGCCAATTCAGTAGGTGTTTGATTACTTATTTGCTATTATCATACCAAAAATCAATCGGACAGGCTTTCTTGAGTTAACAAAAAAAAAAACTTTATTGTACCTAAACCGAACGAATAAAATAATAAAATAGGTGCCAACTTTCCTTCATGCGCACACTCTGGAGGTTTACACACACACAAATAGGTTACAGAGTGAGGTAAGGTAGATTGGTTCAGTTAGAGTCCATAAAAAAGGTATACAGTCTGTAGAGTTTGGTGATTCAACTGGCTTCTAAATGAATTCAGTAGTCCTGAGGTTGTTAGTTTGAAGAGGTAGATGACTTGTTCGGTGAGTCTCTTGGAGAAAGCAATGCGGATGATTTCCTCCTACGGAGTTTCAGATTGTAGCCAGAGTATGCAAAGGTGGTCAGTCAGCAAGCAGGATTTGAAAGCTTTAAAGCTAGAATGGAAAGTGAGAGAGAGAGAGACCCCCACTTATGGTCTGCTCGTGTCAGAGTCCAGTTGCTTCTCCTCTGCTGCAGAGAAAACACCAGCTTAAAACCACAGGTGGGAAGAGACTTATCACATGACAGTCACTCAGTGATTCAAAACATAGCAGGTAGCAGTATTTCTCTGCTTGTTGAAAGAACAAGTAGTTCCTTTTCAACTTCCTGGGTCTTGGTTCTTGCTGGGAAATGCAGCTATTTCGTCTCTCTCCTCACAGTCCTTTGGACTGTAGGATACAGTGTAGCCATATAAATACCGTGGCTACAAGAGCAAGTCAGAGGCTAGGAATCCTGCGGCATGTAACTCACCTCCTGTCTCCCCAATGCCTGTCCACCATCTACAAGGCACAAGTCAGGAGTGTGATGGAATACTCTCCACTTGCCTGGATGGGTGCAGCTCCAACAACACTCAAGAAGCTCGACACCATCCAGGACAAAGCAGCCCGCTTGATTGGCACCCCATCCGCAAACATTCACTCCCTCCACCACCGAAGCACAGTGGCAGCAGTGTGTACCATTTACAAGATGCACTGCAGCAACGCACCAAGGCTCCTTAGACAGCACCTTCCAAACCCGCGGCCTCCACTGACTAGATGGACAAGGGTAGTAAATGCATGGGAACACCACCACCTGCAAGTTCCTCTCCAAGTCACGCACCATCCTGTCTTGGAACTATATCATCGTTCCTTCACTGTCGCTGGGTCAAAATCCCGGAACTCCCTTCCTAACAGCACGGTGGGTGTACCTACCCCACATAGACTGCAGTAGTTCAAGAAGGCAGCTGATCGCCACCTTCTCAAGGGCAATTAGGGATGGGCAATAAATGATGGCCTAGCCACCGACGCCCACATCCCATGAATGAATAAAAAAAACTAGATGATCATCTTAAGCTGCCAGCAGTATTCCTGTTTTAAATGTTCTTTTGAAATTTCTTCAAAAAAAAAATACAAGTTCAGATCTCAAAGAACAAAGAACAAAGAAAATTACAGCACAGGAACAGGCCCTTCGGCCCTCCAAGCCTACGCCGATCCAAATCCTCTATCTAAACCTGTCGCCTATTTTCTAAGGGTCTGTATCTCTTTACTTCCTGTATTCATGTATCTGTCTAGATACATCTTAAAAGACGCTATCGTGCCCGTGTCTACCACCTCCGCTGGCAAAGCGTTCCATGCACCCACCACCCTCTGCGTAAAGAAATTTCCACGCATATCCCCCCTAAACTTTTCCCCTTTCACTTTGAACTCGTGTCCCCTTGTAATTGAATCCCCCACTCTGGGAAAAAGCTTCTTGCTATCCACTCTGTCTATACCTCTCATGATTTTGTACACCTCAATCAGGCCCCCCCTCAACCTCCGTCTTTCTAATGAAAATAATCGTAATCTACTCAACCTCTCCAGTCAGTGGGCCAAAGAAAATTATCATTTAACAAAACACATTGACGTAACACCTCCCCACCACATGAAATGAAATGTGACAATAGGAACATTTTATTATGAGGCCACAAATTGAAAAGAAACTGTACACACACTCAGCAGTCTCACTCTCATAGCCAAACTCTGTTTTTTTTACACAAAAACAAGAAATGCTGGAATCACTCAGCAGGTCTGGCAGCATCTGTGGAAAGAGAAGCAGAGTTAACGTTTCGGGTCAGTGACCCTTCTTCGGAACTCTTTTTTTTATCTGGGATTGGGCGCGAGCACAACTGGGGAACTCCAACTGTTCTAACTGGGCTCAATCAGCTTGTGCTCTAGCATATACTGAATCTCACAATACCTTCCTTTTCCAGTTTTTCAGTGAACTCAGCCCTGGGTTCAAAATTGTTCATAACTTTATGAAATCATCCAATGCTTTTTGTGCATACTTTTTTCTGTGCTCATCCAGCTTGGTCCACAATTCCTCCTCAGATCGGATACTTGACTTGCAGTCACCACCACCATCACCACCCTCCAAATCTGCCACAAAAACCTTTTTGGTTTTAGGGTTTTCCATTGGCTTATGAGCTGTTCTGTCTCTCCCTTCATAATTTGAATCTTTAATTTCTAGGTCTTCAGTCTGAATTTCCTCCCAAACCTGGGTCAGTTTCCTGGGACCAAGGTGATAGGGATTTTGTTTTATGGGAGAGGTCTCTCCTACGTCCACATCATGTAGGGTTAAGGTTGTGCACCCTGGTTTTTCCTGCAGTCCCCTTTAAACACTGTGAGCAGCCTTTTTAGGTCTCTTTGTTCTGTGTTTAAATAGGAGAGTACGGTCTCTAATTTCCCTAACATTTCAGTGTTAGCTAACTGGATGGTAGGGGATTCAATTTGAGAATCCTCCAGGCCTCCCTCTAACTCATCCTCACTGTCCCTTTCACTTTCCTCTTTCCTGACTGCCTGACAGACCTGTGCTTGTTTGTCCCCTTCCTGGCTGTGATACCCTTTTAACATATTGATGTTGCACAGCCTTTGCTTTTTCCTACAATCTGGCTAATTCACCTGGTTCATTCTCTTTACTACTCTGTACAGGTCACTAAACCAGGCTTTCAACAGTTCTCCCTGTATTGGTAATGGTACTAACACATGGTCTCCAGGCTGAAATGTTCTGACCTTGACATGTTTATCCGCTAGCCTTTTCATAGCTGTCTGGGAGGTGTTTAGGTGTTCCTGAGCCACCGCATAGCCTCTCGTGTTCATGGGGATGTAGTTGAACAGTCAAGATTTGCCCCTGTGTCCCAAAAACCTCTCCTTGATTAGTTTTAGTGGACCTCTCACCTCGTGTCCATAAACTAATTCAAAGGGACTGAAGCCAGGGGACTCATTGGATGAGTCTCTGGTATCAAACAGAAGAAATTCCAGCCCTTTGTCCCAGTCATGGGGGTACTCATAGCAGTATGCCCTGATCATTGTCTTTAGGGTCTGGTGGTACCGCTCCAAAGCCCCTTGGGATGGTGGGTGGCAGGCTGAGGACTTCAGCTGGGTTATGCCCAGATTATCCATGATCTTTTGAAAACTACTTGGCATAAGATTTGTGCCCTGATCCAACTGGATCTCAGCAGGCAGCCCATATTGGGTGAAGAAATGGGCTATCCTTTCCACCACTACCTTGGCAGAGATAGTACTTAGAGGGATAACCTCTGGAAATTGAGTAGCCACATCCATAATGGTGAGCAGATACTGGTTGCCCCCTTTTGTTTTCGGCAGGGTCCCCAAATAATCTACCAGCACTCTGCTGAATGGTTCCCGGTTTAGGAATTAGGAGTGCAGGTTTTATTGCAGGTTGAGGTTTCCCCACAACCTGGCACGTGTGGCAAGTCTTACAGAACTACACTACATTCTTATGGAGTATTGGCCAGTGAAAATGCTGTCTGATGCGGGCTTGGGTTTTTCTGATACTGACATATCCAGCCATTGGAATCTCGTGGACTATTCTCAATATTTCCTTATGGAACCTCAATGGCACCACTACCTGATGAACCGCTGTCCATTCTTCATCCGCAGGTCTGTGAGGAGGTCTCCACTTCCTCATCAGCACCTCATCCTTTAAATAGTAACACTCTGGAACTCCCTCTGCTTCAGTTTGGGCAATCTGTGCTCAGTTTTTTAATCCTGTCGGCTTGCTGAGCCTCAACCAAGGAAGACCTGTTTAACGCATCCTTTGGGTCCTCTAACTTACCAAAGAAGGCTTCAGATAACCTGTCTGCAGTGATAGTTCAGCCTCCTCTGACCGAGCTTGTTTGACCATGAACCGGGTCATCACATAGACAGGAAAATTGCCAGGGACCTTTTCCTGTAACTGCTCTGTCTCCCTCACCTCTTTTGGTCTCTGTAAAACCACTGGGGAAGCTACTACCTTCACCCCGCCAGATCAATACCCAGGAGCAGGTCGACCCCATCCACAGATAAACTAGCGACAATCCTTATGGTTACTGGTCCTGAAACAAGGCACACTCCAGGTGTACCCGGTATAAAGGTATGGGCATATACTTTCCTCCGATACCATTTACTGGCACTCTAGCATTCAATCCACTCTCTGAGGGAAAGGTCATGCCTTTTCCCAGCAGAAGGGATTGGGTGGCCCCTAAGCATGACTATGGGCTTACTTGCCTCACTTGAGGGGTATGGGGCCACTTTTTCTCTGGACCAAAATCCTGGTAACTCTCAGGGGTTTTGTTAAGTTTTCCCACACTCTCAGTGGAAGGTTTACTGGGTTTTACTGCCACAGTTAAAGCCACAGCCTGGTCTGCTGTGCTTTCCAGTAGTTCCCCATTTTCTGCACTGGTCTGATGTACCCTGACTAAACCCATGGGTTTTCCCTGTAACTTCCAGCAGTCAGCTCAAAGGTGACCTGCCTTGTTACAATGGAAACATACAGGCTTCCAGGCATCACTCCTGTTCTCGGCACCTTCCTTTTTGGTCTGAGGAGGGACCCCCATGTCTCCAGCTCTCCCTTCTCATACATGGCTGTTTATTGTCTTATCACCGTCCCACCTTCTATCCTTTTCAGGTTTTTGGAGGTGACTAGGGAAGGGATTCCCTTGGGGCAAGAGCTTGTGAATAAGTGTATAATCATCAGCCAGGATTGCTGCCTGCCTGGCTCTTGAAACCGTTTTTTCCTCCACGTGTTTTTTTATGGAAAGGGGAAGCACGTTTTTGAACTCCTCAAGGCTTTCATTGGTGGACCCTATCTTAAGTGCCCATATCCATCAGTCAAAAGCAAGTTCCTTAACCCTTTCGAACTTGATGTGAGTTTGTTTCGGCTCCTTTCGGAGAGTTCGGAATTTTTAGCGGTACGCCTCCGGTACGAGCACTTATGCATTCAGGATAGCATTTTTAGTCATCTCATAATCTATTGAACTCTCATCAGGCAACAGTGAAAAAATCTCAAGGACTTTTCCTGTTAATCTGCTTTGCAATTATAGTATCCTGCCGTCTAGTGGCCACTTCAACTGTTTAGCAAGCTTTTCAAAATAGACGAAAAATGCTTCCACATCCCCCTCATTGAACTTTGGTATCAACTGGGAGAACATTAAGAGCTAAGCACCTGGTCCTGAGCTACAGGTAACTCACTCACGAGTGGTGCCTTCACTGGGTACATACCCCTATTAAGTTCGAGCTGCCTTAATTCCCTTTGGAAAGTTTTTTTTCCCCTTTCTTCCCTTTCATTTTCCCTTTCCTGGAATTCTCTCTTCTCTTTCTCTCTCTGGAAAGCTCTTTAACTCTCCGTTTCCTGAAACTCTCTTTCCCCTTCTGAAATTCTAATTCTCGTCTCCTCTGTTCTTCTTCTACCTTATCTGATGTTATTTTGTCTATTTCAGATTCTATGCCTATCTCCGGTTCTTCAGTGTTAATTTTAACATAGGTGGCCACAGGTTTTAGGATTTCAGGGTTTGTTGCTTTTCGACAGATAGTAATCTCAAATTTCTCAGCTACAGTCCTGAACTCTTCAATAGATCGGGCTTTTAACCTGGTCCACGTTACTTCACTCTGTTCTAGGAAGGTACTGGCTTCGAATGTGGACATTTTAGTACTCTAACACTGAAAAACCACAAGAAAACCTATAATGAAGTTTTGAAATTATTGCTAGGGATCAATTTGGTTCCCTTTTCCAATTTCCCATTTGTCTTTGGGTTTGATCCAGGACGAGAGCTCCCAGATTTCTGTTACAGTCAAGTGAGGAGACGTCAAAAGGCTCCCCTCTTTTCCTTCTCCTTCTTAGACCACAACAGGTTTTTTCTTTCTTAAAGTGGATGTACTGGCCAATTCAATAGGTGCTTGATTACTTACTTGCGATGATCATAACAAAAAACAATTGGACAGCTTTTCTTGAGTTAACAAAGAAAGAGGTTAACTTTATTGTACCTAAACCAAACTGATAAAATAATAAACTACACGCCAACTTTCACTCTCACACACACACTAGAGGTTTAGAGGTTTACTCACACAAATAGCTTACAGAATGGGGAAAGGTAGATTGGTTGAGTTAGAGTCCATAAAGAAAAATACAGTCTGTGGAGTTTAGTGATTCAACTGGCTTCTAGCTGAATTCAGTGGTCCTGAGGCTTTTAGTTTGAAGAGGTATATGACTGGTTCAGTGAGTCTCTTGGAGATAGTGATGTGGATGATTTCCTCTAACAGGGTTTCAGATTGTAGTTTGAGTATGCAAAGGTGGTCAATCAACAAGCAGCATTTGAAAGCTTTCAAGAAGGAATGGAAAGAGAAAGAGGAAAGACCACTGAGGGTCTGCTCATGTCAGTTTTTTTTTATTCGTTCATGGGATGTGGGCGTTGCTGGCAAAACCAGCATGTATTGCCCATCTCTAATTGCCCTTGAATTGAATGTCTTGCTAGGCCCTCAGAGGGCATTTTTAAGAGTCAATGACATTGCTGTGGGTCCAAAGTCATGTGTAGGCCAGACCAGGAAAGGATGGCAGATTTCCTTCCCTGAAGGACATTAGTGATTGAGATGGGTGTTTACAACAATCGACAATGGTTTCATGGTCACCATTAGACTAGCTTTTTAATTCTAAATTTATTCATTGAATTCAAATTTTACCATCTGCTGTGCTGGGATTTGAATCCATATCCCCAGACCATTAGCCGGGCTCTCTGGGTTACTAGTCCAGTGACATTACCACAACACCACCGCCTCCCCAGTTGCTTCTCCTATGCTTCAGATAAAACACCAGCTTAAAACCACAAATGGGGAGAGGCTTGCCACATTACAGTCACTCAGTGTCATGAAGACTCCATCTGCCAAGAATGAGGCATATTAATTTTGTCGTATGAGCATTAATTTTAAACCGTTGCTGGAATGAAGAAATGAGTTGTTTAAAAAGATCAGCAGTGGCTGGAAAACATTTGCATACTAAGAAACAATGCCTGGAGACAATAGAATGGCTCCCTGATCCAATTAACCCAAATGGACTTTGATCACCAGACATTGAATGTGTAAGAAAGCCAGCATTCCAGGGTGTCTGCTAAGATGGAGAATCCACAGATACAGGAGTTTGTTAAAACAACTAGTCACATGACTAACCTGCTGGCCCTGTTTTTGGTTTTGAACTGTTCACAGGACAGTTTGGGTCAGATTGCAACTGAATTTGGAAGAAGAGAGCTTCCCTATCGCTCTCTCATGAATTTCCAGATCCACTGAAATCACTTAAATCTTAAGCGAGAAGACTCCTACATCGAAACAAGTTTGAAAGCGTCCACTGGGCCCCAGCAAAACAGCAAGATTTACCAGCAATCAAAGACTCGACATCGAACTCAAAGGACAATAAATAAACCCCAGCTATTGCTTCAAACTTTTCCCTTTTATTCTTTCTACTTTTCTGTCTTTATCTGCATGTGTGTTTATCGCATATGCATGCTAGCGTGGTTGCGTATTCGTAGTCGTTGACTAAAGGTGAATAAACTTCCACCTTTCTTGTTCAAATCTAAGAAAACCTGTCTGGTTGATTTCTTTGCCTTCCAATTTGGAGAGCAGTGAACAAGGATTCACTGAGGCGGAGCTAAAAACACGGTGTTTTTAAAATTAAACTCTGTTACGGCTAAACCAGGCAAAGGCTGAGAGGGAACTCCTAGACCTCTTTCTCACCTGATCGTGACACTCAGTGATTCAAACATAACAATTAGCAGTATTTGGCTGCTTGCTGAAAGAACAGGTACTTCCTCTAAACTTCCTGGGTCTTGGTTCTTGCTGGGGAATGCAGCCATTTCGTCTCCCTCCTCAACATTCTCTGTAATGTAGGATACATCTGGTTTATCTGCTGTTCTCTCCTTGTCACCATAATACTTTTCAACAAATAAAGAATTTCTGTCATACAGTACTCTTGCCGGAGACTGCACAGTCACACTGTTTCCCTTCTTGGCAATGACTGTGTACAGCTTGGGATAATACAGTGTATTAACAGCCTGCGATACGACGGGACCTGATGACATGTGTCGCATTCAGGTCGGGTCGGGCCCCTCTTCCGGGTCCGGCTTTCGGGCTTGGGTTGGGTCGGGCTGGGTCCGGATCGAGCCAGGTCCGGGTCGGGCTGGACACACACGGTAAGTGCTCTGCTGATAAGTATTGAAATTAAAAAACTTACCTGAACTGGGAGTCCGGGATGAAACTGAGTCTGCGCAGTGAGTGAGTGACGTCACTATGACATCATCACGCATGCACTGCAGCTTCGTGGAGCTTCCCAGTCGGAAGGTAAGTAAAGGGATGTTCGAGTCGGGGTCAGGTTTGGGTTGGGTCGGACCCGGGGTGAAATTGGAGGGGCTCGGGCTGGGTTGGGCTCAGGCCTGCAGTGGATCGGTCGGGTTCGGGTTGGGTTCTTTTTCCTGACTTGAGCAGGCCTTTACGATGTATCCATCTTACTCGGACTCTCACCTCTCATCTATGTTTCATCACCTGGCATCAGTCTGTCTAGCTCTCCTGCGGTGATCTGCATGAAACTTTTCAGCACCCTTCTTCTCAGCATTATGACCTTGAACTTCCTGATCAACTCCTGTCTCTCAGCTCTGGTATCTTGGTGCATATTTTGCATCCAAATAACAACTTAGCTGGGCTTATTCCTATCATCATGTGTGTAGTTGCTCTACACAGGGCCACATATGACAACAACACCTTCTTCCAGCCTTTACCCTCAGCCTGAGCAATCCTCATTTGTTTCTATAAGGATTGGTTTTGTCTTTCCACTTCCCCATTTGCTTGAGGCCATTGAGATGTTACTCTGTGATGGTGAATACCTGTGACTTGCATGTAATCTGCAAAGGTCTGTGAAATGAATTGTGGCCCATTGTCTGAATACAGTGTGATTGGTGGACCATGCCTTGCAAATATTTCAGTCAATGCAAACACAGTTTTCTCTGCCGTTGTAGGCTTCATTACAACATACTCATAATAATGGCTGTAATAGTCAATCACCACTAGTATGGACTCTCCTGGTGGAAATGGGCCTAAGAAGTCAACTGCTACATACTCCCATTGTCAGCCAATAACAGTGTACTGTGTACTAGTTCTGGTGGATTTGGTTTATCGACAAGGTGACATCCAGGACATATTTTGACAAATTGTTCCACATCTTTCTCCATCCCTGGCCACCATACTTTGGTTTGTAAGTTTTGCTTAGTACCAACCACTCCCAAGTGACCCTCATGAGTAGCATCATTTGTCTAAGCCTAAGCATTTGTGTCACCATTACTCTGTTACCTCTTAGAATACACTTCCCAATTGTGCACAATTCATCTCGTATAATAATGTATGCTCTGAATGGGCAATTCCCCCAATTTTCAGCTTGGATTCTCTGTTTGATGTCTTTCAATTCTGGATCTTTGTCTGATTCTCTTTCAATCTCTCTACTTGTTATTACGCTGGGTGCAGCATGAATGGCCACAAACTGCATGAATGATTCAGCTTCCTTCTCGAGTGAAGATTTGTTTGATCCTCCCTCAGTAGTTGTGACAGCAAGTCAGCAATGTTCATCTTTCCAGCAATGTGAATCACCTTGTACTTGTATTGCTGGAGTCTTAAAATCCATCTTTTTATTCCGGCACATGGTTTGGAGCTGGGAGAATAAATTATCTGTAATGGCTTGTGATCTGTCATTAATTTAAACTCGATGCCAAACAAGTATGCATCAAATCTTTCACATGCCCACACCAATCCTAGGGCCTCTTTCTCTGTCTGAGAATATCTCCTCTCCACATCTGTCAGAGGTTTGCTCACATAAGCAATGATTCTCGGGCCCTCAGCAGGCATTTGCACCAGCACTGCTCCTAATGCTACTGAACTAGCATCGTTGGTGCATTTGGATCATAGTATCCCAGCGTTCGAGCACTTGTCAAGCTGTCTTTCAAAGCTTTGAATGCTGCTTTCTGTTCTTCATCAAATCTGAACCGTTCATTCTTTCTGGTCAACTTCCTCAATGGATCAGCCAGGGTAGCGAAGTTTGGGATATACCTCGCACAATAGTTCACAAGTCCCAGAAAACTTCTCACTTCACTAGCATTTTGTGGTTCACGTACCTCTGCTACTGCTTCTATCTTGGCTTTTGGAGGATAGATTCCACTGCTCGTGAGTATATGGTCCCTGAACTTCAGCTCTGTCACGTCCAGCAAGCACTTGTCTGCATTTACCATAAGTCCTGCTGACTGCAATCTAGCTAATACTAATTTCATCCTCTCGTCATGTTCCTCTCTTATTGGCTCCATAAATAATGATATTATCTGGGAATTGGCTGTTCCTGGGATCCCTTGTATCACCTTATGAATTTCGTGTTGGTAAATCTCTTGTGCTGCATTGATGCCACATCGCAATCTCTTGTATCAGTAAAGTCTACAATGAATGACAAAAGTTGTCACCTTCTTTGAATCAGGATGAAGCTTCAGCTGCTGGTATCCCCATTTTAAGTCTAATTTGAAGAATACCTTGCTTGTTCACAACTCTTGACAGATTTTACCCACAGTGGGAATTGGGTGATGTTTTCTCACTACTGCTTCATTTACCTGCCGCACATCAACACAGAGTCTGATGTCACCATTTGGTTTAGGCACTACCAAAACAGGGCTCACCCACGGTGTTGGTCCTTTAACTGGCTCTATGATGTCTTGATCAACCAGTTCCTTGATCTTTGCCTCAGCTTTCCCTCTCAGAACAAAAGGTGTTTTGTGTACAGGCTGAGCTACAGGCTTCATGCTCTTGTCAATTGTTAATCTCACTTGGTGATTGTGCAATTTCCCAATTCCTTGAAACCCTGGTCCAAACTCCTCTCGAAACTCTGCATAGGATTTCACAGAATTCACTGTCAATCCAATGTGTAGCACCCCCAAGGCTTGGCCAGTTTCTCTATCAGAAGTGGCTCAACATCCTCCTCAATCACTACAAATTCTGCCTCCTCTCTCTGATCTCCAGGTCTTACACCCATTGTGAAGTGTCCAACAGTTTGAAGTGGGGTTTTAGATGTGTAAGGATAAAGCTTTTTGACACATTTTTGAGATGTGCACTTGATTCTCTTTGTCTTCAGTTCCTCCCACAGTGCTCTGCTAATGACATTAATGTCACTGCCTGAATCTACAATAATGCTCACTTCAGCACCCCCTACAATCACTGGAACTTTCTCACGGTTGATTCCATTGACCAAAAACTTGTTTCCACAATTGCTATTCATGTCTTCAATCACTGCATCTTCTTCACTCGTCTCACAGTTGTACTACTTTCATCTCTCTTTCCTTTACATGGTTTGCCAGGCTTCTCACTCTGTTCAGTTTTGCTTCTGCACTTCTTGGCAAAATGGTCTCAGCCCCTACATTTTTGGATATCTTTCCCTTGGCAGGGCAGCAATCATCTCTTCCATAGTGCCCCACTTTGTCACATCTGAAACACACTCTCTCAGACCTTTGCTGTTTACATTTATGTGTTCCTGGATTCCGTTGTGCCACTTGATTAACCTCAGATTTTGTCGTGCCAATGGTGGAAATGGGACCAAGTTTCATGCTGTGAACTTGTCCATCCACTGCTTCCAATGCAGCTGCGATCTTTAAAGTGTCATCCAATGTTAAGTCACCTCCTCTTTCCAGCAGCCGATGTCTCAACTTATCCGACTTGCAATGTTGGACCACCTGATCCATTATCTCGTTATTCAAATTTGTCACAACCTAATTGCATCCATCTGACGCCTGCTTCAAACGAGTCACAAACTGAGTTACAGTTTTCCCCTCTTTCTGTCTCATTTGCTTGAAAACATGCCTTTGGAATGTGGCATTTGACATCACCATATTATGGTCCTTCGAAGCTTTCACTGCACGTTCATAATCCGCCTTTTCTCCCATGTCATCCAACACCTTGAATGTCTCCCTCACTGAAGCACCCACATTTGAAAAGCAATCAGGTCCGTCAGCATATGCTTCAAGCTCCTCAAGCCATGCTTTCCATTTCACACTGACGGAACTGGCATCACCCATCAGATCAAATGGTTCAACTTTCCAGACTGCAGACACATCAGCTCCAGTAAATGCCATGACACAATCTTAAATATCTCTGTATTTACCTCATTGCCAATGTCACATCTCAGGCTGAAATAAATCACATTTGAAATCACAGCTGTAACTTTAACAAAGATTTAACAAGTGTTTTATAAAAGACTTCTGTAGAATCCTTGCTTACTGCTCTAACTGTGGCTGTAAAGGCTATTTGACAACAACCCCCAGGTCAGATGTTTCCCCCAAAGCACAAAGCTACTTTCAGTTTCCCTTCCAAGTACCACATAGTCTCGAATACTCAAGCCCACGCATCCAATCATGACAATTGGCGTAACACAATGTTTCTGTAAGAACCCAGGACTCTAAAGGCATACTCTGAGAAGGAAATGGGAGCAGGTGGCCAGGGAGTTCAATTCCCAGAGTCTGGCCCTGAGGAGCTGGCTGCAATGCTGCAAAAAGTTTGAGAACCTCACATGTGTGGTCAAGGTCAGTGAATGCATCTTCACATGACATCACCCACCCACCACAGCACTAATGTCTCCAGCTGCTCACTGCACCACACCCTCGTGAGTCACCTATCAACAATCTCTAGTAATCAGGACTCAAGCATTACATTCAGAATACTCCACCTCACTCTCACACACTTTGCAATGCAGTCAGCCTCATATCCACCTCTCCCTGCTTCCACATACCTCCAGCTATGGAATTGAAGGAAATTAGTGTTAGAAAGATGGCTGTAATGGAGAAATTAATGGGGCTGAAGGTTGATAAGTCCCCAGGACCTGATATTCTATATCCCAGAGTGCTGAAAGAGATAGCTATGGAGATTGTGGATGCACTGGTGATCATCTTCTAAAATTCTATAGATTCTGGAACGGTTCCTACAGATTGGAAGGTAGCAAATGTTATCCCACTATTTAAGAAGGGAGGGAGAGAGAAAACAGGGAATTACAGACCTGTTAGTCTTACATCAGTCATTGGGAAAATGCTAGAATCTATTCTAAAGGATATGATAAATGGACACTTGGATAATAATGATCTGATCGGGCATAGTCAACATGGATTTATGAATGGGAAATCATGTTTGACAAACCTGTTGGAGTTTTTTGAGGATGTTACTAACAAAATTGATAAAAGGGGAGTCGGTGAACATGGTATACTTAGATTTTCAGAAGGCTTTGACAAAGTCCCCCACAGGATGTTGGTTAGCAAAATTAAAGCACATGGGATAGGAGAGGTAATATACTGGCATGGATTAAGGATTGGCTGACAGGCAGAAAGCAGAGAGTAGGAATAAATGGGTCATCCTCACATTGACAAGCTGTGACTAGTAGGGTACTGCAGGGATCAGTGCTTTGGCCCAAGCTGTTCACAATATATATCAATGACTTGAATGTGGGGACCAAATGTAATGTTTCAAAGTTCACGGATGACACAAAACTAGGTGGCAATGTGTGTTGTGAGGAAGATGCAAAGCAGCTTCAAGGGGATTTGGACAGAGTTAGTAAGTGGGCAAGAATGTGGCAGATGGAAAATAATGTGGATAAATGTGAAGTTATCAACTTTGGTAGGAGGAATAGATGTGCAGAGTATTTTTCATACAGGAAGAGCCGTGAAGGTTGGGAAACAAAGTCACTGAAAGCTAACATGCAGGGCAGCAAGCAATTAAGAAGGCTAATGGTATGTTAGCCTTTATCGCAAGAGGATTTGAGTACAGGAGTAGTGAAGTCTTGCTTCAACTGTATAGAACCTGGAGTACTGTGTGCAGTTTTGGTTCCTTTACCTTAGGAAGGATATTATTGCCATAGAGGGAGTGGTACGAAGGTTGACCAGACTTGTTCCCGGGATGGTGGGACTATCCTATGAAGAGAGACTGGGGAAACTGGGCCTGTATTCTCTAGAGTTTCGAAGAATGAGAGGTGATCTCACTGAAACCTACAAAATTATTAAAGGGATAGACAGAGTAGATGCAGGTTGGATGTTTTCCCTGGTTGGGGAGTCTAGAACCAGGGGACACAATTTCAAAATAAGGTGGAAGCCACTTAGGACAGAGATGAGGAGAAATTTCTTTACTCAGAGGGTTGTGAATCTTTGGAATTCTCTACCCCAGAGGGCTGTGGAAGCTCAGTCATTGACAATGATTTGGATGTGGGGACCAAATGTAATATTTCGAAGTTCACGGATGACACAAAATTAGGTGGAAATGTAGTTGTGAAGAAGATGCAAAGCAACTTCAAAGGGATTTGGACAAACTTAAAGCAGAGATTGACAGATTTCTAAATACCAATAACATAAAAGGATGCGAAGATAGTGTGCGGAAAAGGCATTGAAGTGGATGATCAGGCATGATCTTATTGAATGGTGGGGCAGGCTCGATCAGCTGAATGGCCTACTCCTGCTCCTATGTTCCTATTTTCCTATTCAGCTATTGCAGGCACACCCAAATATATTGCAACACACTCATTGACATTCCTCGTTCTGTCATGCAGGACAAAGTGGCCCCTAACAGGAGGGAGCAGAGCAGAACCAGAATAGGATAGGCAAACCTGCATCACTTGAGCCAAATGGAGGAGAGAGTACTCTGCATCATGGGAATGGCTGTGACAGAGGTCATTGCATTTAGCGTCACTGAGAACATTGCAGATGATGATATGTTCCTAGCTTATACCCCTTCTCAAATCTCACCTCTCTCTCATCCTACTCTCTGCATGACGTCCAGGTTTCAGATGATGTGACCAAGGCCCTCTTGTTTGCAACCCCAGCCACATTCCTCACCACAGCCTTCCCCTTATGCATTTATGCTTTCTGATACCTTTAGGAAGGAGTACAGCTACACCTGACCTCTGATAAAGAAACACAATCTGACACTGAGAACAGAAAGTGCTGGAAATACTCAGCAGGTCTGGCAGCATCTATCGAGACAGAAACTGAGTTAACGTTTCAGGTCTGCGACCTTTCGTCAGAATTTATGTTCTCATTTCAGAGTTCCAGCATCCGTAGTATTTTGCTCTTATATTACCGATCTGACACTCAGCCACCAGCTCAGATACTGGCACTGCATGTACCTTAGAGGGTGGTATTGATTTAAAATCAGCACATGGTAAATCATCGAGCACAAGTGGGCTCCAGCTAGACCGGCGGAAAGGAAAGTTCATGTGCTAGCTCACTGGAGAGCAAGGTTGCAGACGTGTTCTGCTGCTGGGACTCAAATGAGGACTTTGATAGGGTAGTGGACAGGAAAACACTGAAAGTTATGCATACAGAGATGCTTGATGCATTAGCAGGTCTGCCAGACAGCCTGTTTTCACAGTCAAGGAACATGGAGGAATCCAGCACCAACTTGGCACAGGGCATTGCACAAAGTTTGGAGCCCATCCTTTACTGGAAGCAGTGGCCAATCCAAGACAGCACTTGTGGGCCCATCCGTGATGCAGTGTCTGGAGGCTGATGTCTCAGCTTCCATTGCAGTACAGTTGGCAGCCACTCAATGTCTCAGTGCTGCAGTGGAAGCTCTGACTGAGGTCAAGCAAACATGCTTGGTGTCATGCAGGCTCGGATCACTGCCATCCTGGCTGCAGTAACCAGTACTCATAGGGGCATGCAGAGTGTCACAGCAGTTGAGCAATCTGTGTTCCAACAGCTTACTGAGATTTCTGAGGCACGGTCCCAGGGCAGTGACAGTGGCTCCATGGTGCACAAACCTGCTGTCCTTTCTCAAAAGGACAGTGTTCGTGCTCCCACCACTGTTACTCTGCCAGTGCCCTTGCTGTTGCCTTTCAGTCAGCCAGGCCAGATTACAGCCACCCTGTCCAAAGTCGGGCCCACAAGGCCCAGAGCTACTCAAGGTCATACTACAAGGCTACCTGCGGTCTACCCCATTGAAAGTCAGCAGGCTTTCAGCAACCATGTGCAGTAAGACAGGTACTAAGGGAATGCACCAGCGTGAATAGTACAATTGTACATGTATTATTGGAAGCATTGTTGGACAAAGTTGTAATGGAATGGTTGTTTGTTGGTGGCTTTTATTTGATGGTACATAGCAGATGGGATTGAAATTGGAATTATGGAACAACTGTGATGGGGGGAATGACATCTCAAGGATCTCAAGTTTGAGTATCCACCGACAGACACCACTCCTTTCCTTTTTTTATTGTTTCATGGGATGTGGGCATTATTGGCAGGCCAGCGTTTGTTGCCCATCCCTTGAACTGAATGGCTTGGTAGACCATTTCAGAGGGCAGTTAAGAGTCAACCACATTGCTGTGATCTTGAGTCACAGGTAGGCCAGGCCAGGTAAGGAGGGCAGATTTCCTTCCCTAAAGAACATTTGTGAACCAGATGGATTTTTACAAAAATTGATGAGAGCTTCATGGCACCATCATTGGGGCTAGCATTCAATTCCAGATTTTTATTCAGTAATTGAATTCAAATGCCACCAGCTGCCTTGTTGGGATTTGAACCCTTGTTCACAGGGCATGAGCCTGGATCTCTGGATTACTAGTCCAGTCACATTACCACTTGGCCACCATCTCTCCTCCTCTTCCTCCTCCCTCTGCACACTGCTACCCCTCTTCTGCTACCTGTGCTCCAATTCCAATCATGCTGTATCACAAGAGGGAGTACAACTATAGCCCCCATTATTGAAGCAGGCTTTCTCCTGACAACCTTCCAACTCCTATGGCCTCCATGTCAAGATCCAGCACTGCTCCTTTGAATATTCAAAGTTTTCAAAATTTCGCCAACAATCAACACAGTACTTCCACTAACTCTGCACTGACAAAGGTAAGTCAAAATCACCTTACCTGGAACTTTTGATAGTTGGCTCTTTAAATAATGCTGAGTGGGTGGGGGGGAGGGAGTGCAGGGGTAAGTCCGTTCCAGCAGTTGAATGCATGTTCAGCTGGAAGTGATTATAAGAGGGTGTTAACTGGGCCTGCATGGCCCAAAATAGAAGTTCGCATGTCAAATCATCATTAGAGGCTGTTTAATGTCACGATCTGACCAATCTGCATGCTTCCAGCACATGCAAGACTTGCCCATGCTAGTGCCCTGTCAGTCAGGACGTACCACGTGCACCATGCCGGAAGTGGCTAGAAGCATTCCAGCCACAATTATTTCACTTCTGGTCTTCCATAGCGACAGCAGCTGCAGCGTTACAGAGCCCACTTTCACAGTTATCCAGTTACTTTTTCCTCAGTTAACTTGGATAGGTGATTCTCACATTTTAAATCCTGAGGAAGTCTCCGGGACTGACTTTCCTCTGTTTTTTGTCTGGGAAATGCTCAGTTCCAGGCACATATCAAAGGAAATGGAGGCAGAGACCTTTTTTTTATTCATTCACAGAAATGTGGGCATCACTGGCTGGGCCAGCATTTATTGCCCATCCCTAATTGCCCTTGAGAAAGTGTTGGTGAGGCACCTTCTTGAACCGCTGCAGTCCATGTGAAGTAGGTACACCCACAATGCTGTTAGGAAGGGAGTTCCAGGATTTTGACCCAGCGTTAGTGAAGGAATGGCTATATAGTTCCAAGTTAGGATGGTGTGTGAATTGGAGGAGAGCTTGCAGGTGATGGTGCTCCCATGCAACTACTTCCCTTGTCCTTCTAGATGGTGGAAAGCATGGGTTTGGAAGGTGCTGTCTAAGGAGCCTTGGTGCATTGCTGCAGTGTATCTTGTAGATGGTACATACTGCTGCCACTGTGCATCGGTGGAGGAGGGAGTGAATGTTCATGAATGGGGTGCCAATCAAGTGGGCTGCTTTTTCCTGGATGGTGTTAAGCTTCTTGAATGCACCCATGCAGGCAAATGGAGAGAATTCCATCACGCTCCTGACTTGTGCCTTGTAGATGGTGGACAGGCTTTGGGGAGTCAGGAGGTGAGTTACTAGCTGCTGGATTCCTAGCCTCTGATGTGCTCTTGTAGCCACGGTATTTATATGGCTACTCCAGTTCAGTTTCTGGTCAATGGTAACTCCCAGGATGTTGATAGTGGGGGATTCAGTGATCGTAATGCCATTGAATGTCAAGGGGAAATGGTTAGATTCTCTCTTGTCTGAGATAATCATTGCCTGGCACTTGTGTGGCGCAAATGTTACTGGCTACTTATCAGCCCAAGCCTGGATATTGTACAGGTCTTGCTGCATTTCTACATGAACTGTGTCAGGTCTCCACCCACTTTGCGTTCCAGGATTTCCCCCAAGGAGAGAGGAGTGTTTCTCCCAGTAGCAAGTATCACCCGCTGGGCAGCTGCTTTTTAGTTAAGATCATCAAAAACCAGGCCTGAGGCCAGTCATGCAGCACCTCTCATATAGGAAGAGCCGTGAAGTTTGGGAAACAAAGTACACTCGAAGGATTCAAATAAGCAAGTGCCCTTTCTGCAATTTCAACTTTGTGTATAGGTGGGGGGAAAATCCAGTTTCTACATCCCAGGAATAGGTAAAAGCCATTATTTTGGTTTGCAAAGTTGAATCTTGATGCTACCCAAATCTTAAATTTGCCTTTGGCTTTATCAAATTTTTCCTGGAGAATCATAACTGTACATTTTATTTCGTGTAGAATTAAGACATTTTTTCCGGCTATTGATTCTTGTGATTAAAAAAAGTTTCTAATAGCACATTTAATTTCTTGTCTCAGTTATATTAGAACCAATAATGGTCACAACCATAAAACCTATTCCTCAAACCAAAGGCATTATCTATAAACATAGTGTGGCTATAGTTTATTTGGAGCGCATAGATGTTTTTCATTAAAATGATTGTTTGAAACCGTCAAGTGCAACATAATGATTAGCCCTTCAACCCCATATTTAAAAACATGGCTGTTACTTCTTCAGCAAGTCAGACAAATCCCCTGTGTGATACTTTTCCTAATATCATTTATATAATTTAGTAAATTCTAGCATTAACAATTGTGAATGCTAAATTCTTTAAACCTATGAAGTGAATCATGAGATAAACTGTCAACAGCTAGGCGACAACACTGTTAAGGGCAGTTTCAACTTTTTATTTATATTTTAAGAGCACAATTACCATATATTCTCTGAAATAATCCCTAAAAATGCTATCTTGATGCCTGACAGCTTAGAAACTGCATTTTTGATTTCAGCAAATGAATAACTCTTTGATTGTCTTGCTGTCCAGCTCTTTGATTTGTCATTTTCTTGACTTAATTTTTTTAGGCTGTTTTCATGATAAGGTAATCCAACTGGAAAAGGTTGGAAGCCACAAATGAGATGTTAAAGAGGCGCATGTGGCTCCAGAGCCACGGGTTACCAACCACTGACCTAGGTAAAACTGCAAACTCCAAAGTATTGGTGGGCCCAGGTCAAATTAGGTGGAGCACACTTCAGGTGCCTGATATGCTGAAGTGGAGGCAAAAGGGAGGAAAATCAGCCCCAAATATTTTAAGATATACCTATGGGATGTGGTTGGTCATTTTGATTACTGCATGCCTGAAGGGGTGGTAGAGGTAGAAACCCTCACAACATTTAATAAGTATTTAGATGAGCACTTGAAACGCCATAGCGTACAGGACTGTGGGCCAAGTGCTGGAAAATGGGATTAGAATAGCTAGGTGCTTGATGGCCGGCACGGACACGATGGGCCGAAGGGCCTGTTTCTGTGCTGTATAGCTCTATGAGTCTATGCTGAGAAGGAATCTCCCCACTGCATATGCCACTCTGCTGACTTATTTCCTACACGTTGAAAGAGTACACAATCTTCCTCTGAAATGCATAATGTTACTCCAAAGACAGATGGTCTCTGCTATCCAGATAGATGACATAATGAAAGCTATTTGCCAAGTTAACATAGGTGACAGATCCACTGCAGGAGATGCAGCTAAACAGTTGCAATTGTTGGCACTTCAGGGGATCCTGGTAATAAAGCTGTCATGGCTTGGCTTTGTTCTGGGAGTAGATGAAGGACTTCAAACAGGCCCTGTGCCTCAGAAATTCACTGGACAGACAGCTTTGCAGTCAGGGACTACAGTTTTTGTTGGTCAATATTACAGCTTTTTCCGGTAATTTCATTCTTCCTATACAGTTCACATTGCGATTGACCTGGTGTGTCAATGGCCCAGGTTATTATTTTGGAGCCCAAAGGAGCACATTTGTTCCTCCTTGTACCACAAAAATAACTAAAATCTTTCCTTTGGGCCCCTTATCAAGAATCTAGAGGGCAACATTTTGGGATTCAGTTTCTGGATAATTCAAAACCTAACATGTGGCCATGCAGAGGATTGATGGGCTGAATGGTCTTCTTCTGTGCTGTAATATTCTATGAATCTATGAAGTGTAGCATGTTTGGAAGTAGTTAATTCTGGACCTAAGGTTACCAAAGCTCTCCACCACAATTTTCCTCGTGACATGTCTGGGTCTATTGTAGACTAATTGATTACATCATCATTGTATCATGCCATTGCCAGAATGGTAGGAGAAAACTAAATGGTCCTTGTTGTTTTTTGTCTAGCAATTCCTATGTTCCAGGTTGCTTGCACCCATAAGGTACATTTTGTTTTATGCTTCCAATGCAGAGCTTCATGCGACAGGACTGTATGTACACGCAGTTCACAGTCCAAAACAAGATCATCAATGCTGTGAAAGCACCACCACCTGTAACTTCCTTTCATTGTTCCTCCATCACCATGGGGTCAATATCATGTAATTTCCTATTTAACACCATTGTGCGAACACTGCTGCCATGAGGACGACTGTAGTTTACTGAGATGATTCACAACCACCTTCAGAAGATAACTAGGGATGGGCAATAAATGAAGCCTTGCCAGTACCACCCACAAATGGGGAATATATAAGAAAACTGGGGCAAGTCGAGGCTCTACACCTTACAAGGCTCTGTAGAATTCCTGTCTTAAGGCTGGGAACTATGGGAGTCCTGGCTTAATTTTCAGCCCTTTCATTGTGACTTTAACAGAAGGAAAAAGAACCTCAGATGTGTAATGGGTTGCTGATTTACTACTGTCTGTATTCTGCCACCACTTATAGTTAAAACTAACCTGTAAGTAATCTGCCTTATAATTCCTTTGATGCTTTCTGTATAGCCAAAGCACAAAATACAATTTTCTGAGCAAAATGAATACAAATAAAAGGACATACATTACCAGATGGTGGACGAAAATATACTATATAATTTTTACGAGACACAGTCCCTTTAACCAACAAATCAATAATGTTGCATGACAAAAATATATTAAGAATATAAAAATGTAAAAAATATTTTTGAGGGATTTCATAAAACGTGGTGAGGAATTCTTCAGAAGTGGATTCAAACGTTAACCAATCAAGCATGGAATTTTACTGACACATAACTAGGTGCCAAACATGTTTACTAGAAATGTTTTACTTCTGTTACTGAGCTATTTAATTTCAATGTTGGACACTTGACAATTGTTTTTTAAATCAATTCTGTCCAGATTCAAGAACAGAGGGCTGAATTTTATGAGCGTGCTGTAAATCGCAGCGGCACGCTCTGATCTTGGCAGTCCGCTCACGCGAATGCAATGTCGCTGAACCCCTGCTATATTTCGCGTGGGGGCTCATTTAAATGGAGAGGAAGGAGCAGCCGCCCCTGATGATGTAGAGGGGGCGGAGGCTCCGTCCCCAGCAATGGTGTCCAGTGCCACTGAGCAGGCACCGGTGCCATTTTTAAATTAACTTTATTCCCAACCTGAACTTTCCCCCCAACCTCGTAACATTTGCCCTTCAACCCCTTCCCATCATCCCCACAGCCAATGCAAAGTATTTTTCCCGCTCCCCCCCTCCAGCCCTGATAATTTAACTCCTCCTCCCTCCCCACCAGTCATGCTTCGGAACTGCGAACAGCTGCGGGATAAGGTGAGTTCATTTGCATTCATTAATCTTTATTAACACATTGAAATGAATGTCTCGCTGCCGCTAGTAAAATGCAGAGGCCACCTGCCCCCCACCCTGCCAAGATCCCCGATGTCTGAAAAATTGCAGCCCTATCATGTTTCAGTTTTCGATGGTCAATATGCAAATTTCCATTTAAACTGTGTTCTTTCAACCAAGATGCACTTATTGCTGAATCTTATACAAAGGATTATTATTTTCCTTAGCTATTTTCAATGGGCTGATTACAGTCTTCAAGCATCTTAACGCTGTCTTTTGCACCTCACCGAGAGTGCCTAGATTCTCTCATTAGTTCATGCAGAGTTCTATTTCTTCAATGATTGCAGTATATAAATCCTCCATTAACATTTTTATTCATGGCTGGACATATTCACCTTGTCTCTTGTCAGAGGAGAAATTTCAATTCTATCAGATTAATTTTGAACCATGGAAGCGTGGGGATTGTTGATAAATCATGGCAACAAGTCAAATTTCTATGGCGTGACTATTAATTTGTGGTCTAAATGTTAGTTGGTTTCATTACTCATAAATCAATTGTTCATTTTGGCCTATTTAAATCTGTAAAGACATACTGTTTCATTGAAGAATGAACTGAATTTCCTCATGGACCATAGAAGTTTTCATAATGTACTACACATTTTAATGTGTAACATGTCTTTAAAGCTGAATTTTTTCACTAAGTTGAGTTGCTGTCACTTTGTCATGAGCCCTCCATGAACTCTTACTGCAGGAAAGCTCACAGAATTACACAATAGGTAGTCCACATTTAAAATGAATTAAAATCATTGCACCATCATAAGAAACCCAAGTTACATCATTGTGCAGAAAGGTAGCTTTAATAGGCTGAGATAATCATAAGTTACCTCATAAACATGTCTTAGTGATCTGGTATTTTTCTGAAATAGACTCCCAGCACTCATTTGCTTTTGCCTACACTGTCTTTTATCATCCAAAAATTAACATACATATTTCCCATGGACATTAAAATGATTAAGAAATTCATCCATTATCTAATTAATGTAAAGTTTTAAATTCTTCACCAGTCACAGCAAATAAGTTAATATGATATTATTGACAACTATCCGCTTTAATTTAATTTTCCAATTAGAAAACACCAGAAACATCTTGAGCTAAATAATGCTGGAGAGTATCTGGCCACACATGCCTTGTGACTACCACTATTATTTTATTCATATAAACATTGGGAGCAGAAATTCTGTCATTCTGGCAAACCTAGTACTGTGGATCATGTACTATAGGAACCTATTATACTGAAGCTACACTCTCAGATGTTTCATTTCATTCCTCATAAGGCACCATTCTTTTGTAGAATGAGCTCTTCATGTCTATGAATCCATGATCAGCCCACAGAAAGCTTGCTTATGGGCATGTCAGAAAGGCAATATTATTTTATTATGTCCTCCTGAGGCAGAGTGTTCGACTGTCATACAATATACTACCTGGGAGCTTAGCTGAAAATTGACAAGACGTATGGCAGACAAATCCAAGCAATAAGCAGCCTTGGCCCAAAAATCTGAATTGTTCCTCATCCTTTTCTAGACTTGCTGTAGACTTTCTTCAGTCCTTCAAAGATATTGTAACGGGAATGTGTTTCTATGATAGGTTTTTATTCAGCTATTTATTGTAATAATTTATCAAATTGTGAAATGTGCTTGTTACAGATGTAAGCTGGGACTTGGTAATTTTGTGTGCAGAGTTTGACGAAGGTAGGAAAATGGAGTATGGAGGACATCGGAACAAAGGGAGAAGAATTCTAACTGAAGACACTATTGCTGGGACCATGCTGGTCTTTTTAAAATAAAGGCAGTTTAGCTGAACAAGGACCCACACACATACACATACATGCACACACAGGCAATTCAGGACATGCCACTAAGGTGGTAGTTCCAGGCAATTACAAAATCAGACAATCTGTCTGTAGCTCTCATAGACAATGGCCCCTTGGAATATGTCTGAATGGCAGTCTTCCTGTGTTTGCAAGAAGCAGACATCACATCCATTGCCGGTATGCACTTAAGACAACCCCGCCCCACCCCCACCCTCCCACTTCCGTGAGAGCAGGATGTGACCGCATGAAGGTGGGATTGATAAGGCATTAAAATCCTATTGGATGACCCAATTCACAACATTACCTAATATGTCAAGGGACCAGGGTCAGAAAGGGGTATAAAGCCACAGCTCACAAGGACATTGTTGCTGCAATCAGGAAGAGTGAGCTGGTCAGTCACTGAAGACATGAAGAGAACTAATTCGGCTGACAACCACCCGAGGACGAACTCTTACACGCGGGATTACCAACTATCAGTACAGTGAGTATATCTGTAGTTTGAGTAGAAGGTAAATAAAGTAGTTTGTGAGAACAAATACTTTATGTGTCTTTATTATGTGCCATTGATATCAAGAGTAAAGCAAGATTCCACAATATTTGGGGAAGGTACCCAGGGCTTACAATATTTTGTAACATTTGCGACAATTGCATTTCAAAAATGTGAGTAACAATTCGGTGCCAAAAACAAAAAGGTTGTTTACCTTTAGCATTTCTAGTTTTAGTTTGCTTAGCTGATGCTGTGAATTAAATTGGGGCACTGTCTTGGTCAAAACATTTGACAAACCTCTTTTTGTTTGGGAAGAAACTCTAGATGTTACTTTTCTCATAATGCTGTCACACGTAAGTGCAGCAGCATTGAATTTTACTATGATTTATGTCTTTATGTTATTTCTTTGTACAGAATCATATAAAGATTGACCACTTTGTTGCAAAGATGGTGCTTCTTTAAAACATGTCCTTAGTTCCACACAATTCTCAAATGTAGTGTTAGAAAATATAATAAAAAATGAAGTATACCATCAAAAATGTTTTCAGAAAAAAAGAATACGTCTATTTTAAAAATGATAAAGGACACTTGAAGGGTAAGAGCTGCTCTGCCCTATAATCCCTTACATTTAAAAAAATAGAAAAGTCTTACCATATATAGTAATAGTTTGTACCACAAAAGGCCACACTAATCCTCACCTTTTAAGACTCTTGAAATCTATTTTCCTTTGCAGCAGTCCTAACATGTGATAACATTGAGAGGTGTGATGAACTCAATGTGCTGTACATTCAATCTGTCATCTGCTTCCTCTGTCTCTGTCACTCAGCCATTGTATTATATAATCTTTTGGATTAATGTCATAACTGAAAAAAGTGGTAAAACCTTCCCTCATATTTCAAAATAATACCTATCAGGTTAATACTATGGTGCTGTTGACAGATGAATGCGCCAATTGTGCGAAAAGCTGAAGATGTGCTTAGATTGTGATCATGCAAGTTCATCCATTTCAATCATTGCTTTAATACCAAACAATGCATTTTAGCAATAACCTGTCCCCATAAGCAAGTCTTTTTAAACAACAGTTGGCTGAAAAAGGACATTCATGGCCACATAACTCATCGTTAGAAGCTACAGAACTATTTCTAATTTAAATTATACTTTGTGAATGGCATTCTGCTATTTGAATAGAAATTTAGATCTGATGTTAATGTTAGACTAAAAATTCAATACTATGAATTTAAAAGGAAATGGACGGGGCCTAAAAACAAGCGCTTGATTGCAAGGCAAGATTACCGTTGCTTTTGATGCAGGCAGTACGCAAATGTCATTTAAATGATTTTAGTGACTTAAATGATTTAGTGTGCTGCCAATGCTAAGCATGCTGTTGAGCAGCCACACGCCTGAACAGGAGGTGCAAAATCTTTAGAGGATAGCACAAATTCAAGCTAATCTGCATTCCTTAAAACAAGACTGCACCTCATAAAGGGAAGATGCATCCTGGCTGCAGCAGGTGCTGGAAGTGATTTTGTTGTGGGAAAGACACAAGAATGGCACAGTGCAGCTACAAGATTTTCCAATGCTGCAAAGGAGGCATTGGTGCATGAGGTGGAAAGGTGTGATCTATCTGCAGGGGACCAGGAAGTCTTCCAGACAAACTTTGTGAAGGCAGTGGGACCAGATAGCCCTGGTTGTCAATGCCAGGAATCTAGCCCTGAGGTTCTGGATACAGTGCAGCAAGAAGTCCAATGACCTTACACGAGTGGTCATTGCCAGCCTGCCATAGGGTGAGGTCACGCATGGGTTCTGCTGCAGAGGGCTAAGATGAGCACATCGATGGGGCAGGCTACAGAAGACGACTGATGTGCATGCATTATGAAAGGCTTGGTGTATTGGCAGACCTGCCAGAAACCCTGCATGCACTGTCAAGGAGCATGGGGGAGTCCGACACCAACTTGACACAGGGCTTTGCACAGAGCTTGGAGCCCAACCTTTCCAGCTTGGAAATGGTGGCCTATGCTATTAGACCCAACCATGATGCAGCATCTGATGGCTGATGACACAGCTTCCATTGCAGCATAAGCAGAAGTCAGCCAAAATCTGGATGCTGCAGTGGCAGATCAGCTTGCTGTCATGCAAGCTCAGACTGCTGCCATCATAGTTGCGGATACCACTGTACAAAGGGCCTTGCAGGGTGTCACAGCAGTCCAGCAATCCGTCTTCAAACTGCTAAATAGATACTAGTGGTTTTTGGTAAGGTTTAGTATGAGACAGACCCAAAAGTTTGACTGGAATTGTACCGGCATGCCAATTACCAAATATGGTCCCAAGCCCGCGCAGGGAAACAATGGGACCTCAAGAGAGGTTAAGCAGCAGTGGTCAATTAAGAGGCCACCACTGGGACCACCATTCCATTAAGGATGGGTGCCTGCCTCTCAGATGTTGCAGCCCAATCGGCAGGCTGACAGCTCAGCAGCCTCAGCATCACCACCGATAGACGTGGCCACTGCTGAGGCTGCAAGAAGAAGGAGAGGGCCCTATCATTTTGAGGTGCCCTCGAAGAGCTGGTAATAAATGGTTTGATAAGCTGGGGTCAGGCAGGCAAGCCCCATTAATTGGAGGGGTGAACCCTCCAGCTTTGGCGTCGGGGCCACGGGGGCAGCAATTGTTGCCAGTGGGCCTCACCATGGGCCATCAAGCCTTGTGAATGGAAGGGTCCCCATGGTGACTGCTGGGAGACTACCTTGATGTAGCTGCCAGTCTCCCCAGCTGTGGGGGAAAACCTTCTGACGATGGTAAAATGCCAGTGTCCTGGTTAAATTCCATCAATAGGCCAATTAATTACCTGAATAGGCTGCTCTCCTCCAGTCAGTGGGTGGCTGAGCCACTGCTGTCCCAATGTCAGTGAGAACACATTGGGCTTCCCTCCCGATGCTTTCTACCCCCATTTTACCACCCCTCCCGCCTTCCAGCCCATCTCCAGTGGGCTGGTAAAATTCAGCCCTTCATCTCAGGACATAGTAGATATTTAACACAGATACACATATTCAAAACTTTTTCTAAATGTTCATTTTTTTCCCTCCATTGCACTTCATAACATGTTAACCACCAGGAAATATCACAGGGATGCATGCACATTAAAACTGGGGAATTTGGGGTCATCAAATTCAATTATTTTTGTAACCAGCATGATTATTACTCAAATCACATCTGTTCCATTGTGAGAGAAGCCTTAATCATAAAGATCATCTGCACTTTTTCAATTCAATTATTCTTTGCTGATAACCTCTTAAACACATTTTTGTAAATTCATGGCAAGTTTCCTGTTCTGCATTGACAATTGTCATGCTTTGGGATTTTTGATCATTTCAACTTGGAAGGATCTGGGTATGTTTCATATCATATTGAAGTGTTACATTAAAGTTAAATTTATCTCATAAACATTTAACAACTCTGCTGCAACTAGAGCTGGGGCTGTTGTCATATCTTCACACTCTGCCTTGAAGAATAGCATAAGTAATGAAAGGATTTGCAGGCTGATTAAGGGTCTGACAGGCCACGATGTGAACCCTCCTTTCACGGTTGTAACCATCTCTATACCAGTTGATAGGGCACTTAGTCTTGCACAGCAGGAGTTTTTATGGGCTCATACAGCCCATACGAGGGGGAGGGCAGGAGGAACCCACGCCCAATGGACACAAGGGCGGTATTGCAGAATTCAAAGTTGGAGTCCAGGCTTAAACCCTGTACCTTCTGACTGCTAGCACTAAGCCAAAGACGTATTGTGTATACAAGCCAAGCCAGACAGACTGGTCTGTAGCATATTGGATGCCTTCAGAGCAGACAATAAAAGCCCATTTAGAACTTCCAGCAAATCATATAGATCCAGTGTGCCAGGATGACCAAATTCATTTTGAAAGCAGTGGATATGACTGATAGAGGCCTCCATTCAAAGGGGAGTATCCAGTTTAAATTGCTAACTCTACCAGCCTAGCCCCAGACAAATGACGTGCCAAAGATTAAATTGCTAACTTCCTATCCAGCAAAGGGACAAAAGGGATAGGTTAAATAAATGTTCACATGATCAGTTCCAAAATGGTTGCTGAGGGATACAAGCTGGATCTATGACTCTCTAAACAATAGAGTTCCATTCGCCTACAGAGAACAAATCGGATTCAGCCTGTCACACTCACGCAAAGATCAGTTACTGACTATAAGGTGAACATGGAGCAATTATAAACTATAAAAATGAACTGATGAACTAAAATCCAAAAAATGGACACGTTTTGCTGCAGACAAGATGGAGTAAGAGGTCAGGTGACACATCTTGTACTGCAAATATATATCGTGACTGTTGGAGACTAATCTCATTATCACGTCTGGACTAGTCCTAGGGAACGCACATTAAAATGTTAAACAGGCCATTCAATGCTAAATGGCTCCTATCTTCAGGAATTGGGCTGACAAAGACCTTCGCAGATAGAGTGACACTGGATGCAAAGACAATATAATAGGTGGAAAATAACACTATTTTATCAAGATAAACCACATTCCAACCCCATTGTGTAACAATGGGCACACGTTGAAAGACATTGTATGAAGACACCAGGGTTGACCATCCATGGTGATCTGACCAAAACCCCAACCTGATAAGGAGTTTTCTCAAAAAAAGCAATTTCTCTGAAAGACAGTCAGAGAAGCAGAGCGAGAGAGGGAAAGCCAAGAGCTGGGAGATTCATTCCACTCAAGAAGAGGACCCTGTCTGCAACATCTTTAAATCATCGAGATAGAGACTGCAAAAGTGACCTTGAAAACACCCCACCTGAGAAATTTTAACAAGATTATCTACCAACTTTGACTGTGTCTTAAACAAAGGAATCTGCAATACTTCAGTGAACCAAATCAGGCCTGCGACACTGTTGAAAATCCTCACAGAAAACAAAGAAGGTTTTGAAGTCAGCTTTTTTTTTAACAACAATCGGACTTCAATGCATGCTATCCTCTAATCGCTATTTTTCTTGTGTGTGCTGATATGTGCATGTGTGAGTTGGTGATGTTGTGAACATTTTCGAGTATTGTTTAATGAATAGTTTCCTTTTTAAACCTATGAGAAAACCTGTTGTTTGTCTGTTTATTTGACCCTTAAACACTCAGGAATTAAACTACTATTTTTTTTAAAAAACACTATCTGCGGTCAATTGAGAGGTGAAAACTGGAAGTCATTCTCACCATCTCCCACATGTCCATAACAAGCCATAAGACTAACCAGGAGAAGTTAACTGAGTCTATTTCAGGGCTCGTGGGGCAGAATTTGCTTGTTTATTTGTTTTTTAAGAGTTAAAAATGTTGTAAGTTTAGAATTACAATTTCTTTCAGTCTGTAAAATTAAAGCAGCTTCTTAATTTTTCACCATCTTCATCCTACTAGAGTTAGCCAGCTTTTGGCTTAGTGATAGGATTCCTGCCTCTTCGTCAACACATGCAAGGCTCACACCCTGTTCTAGACAGTCTCAGTGAACGGAGGTTGGTTGTGTTGACATCTGGTAGGATATTCATATCTGGCGGGTGTGGGTGTCTGCCCCTCATCATATGGGTTGTGGGAATCCATAAAACCTTCCTGCTGTAAAGGGTTAACCACACCAGCAGCTGGTGTAAAAAGGATGGTTACAGCCAAGGAATGAATATTCATGCCATGGCTTGTCAGACTGTTAATCAGTCTATGAACCTTTCCCCTACTTCACACTGTTCTCCATTGGATGACTGTGAAGATATGAAAACAACTGTCAGATGATTAGAGAAATGCATGCAGACATACATGCAGGATTATGAAATCCAGTTCATTTATTATCACAGCTCTAGATCATGCTGTATTAGATATTGGACAGTAACAGTAAACATGTGATTGTAAGGGGCAGGGGACCTGCTAATGGAAGAGGCCAGTAATACTGAAACCAAGAGGATAGCTGAAGCAGACTCAAAATTTGTAATGCTACAGAAAACAGAAAATCATTTTTTGTTATCAGCAACCAGCTTTCCTGTCTTCGACTACATCATCAATACATATAAAACCTTTGCAAAAATTGACTGCAATGACTGATACCTTGGTTCTTTCTCAAACAAAACTGTGATACTTGCTTCAGTGTCTAATTTAAAATTGGCAATATGTCTGTTGACATAAATATCTGCTGTCCAGAATGCCTGGTTAGGGGCATTGATCTCCCCCAGGAAATTTCCTGATTTATCATTCAATGGAGCTTGTTCCACTTCATTGACTGCTCTTTGCATGAAGACGTTTTGTTTGGAATCTTTAAAACTAGAAGTCTTGCTATGACACATTTTTCCAAAATGGCCCACCTTCTTACAGTTAAAGCATTCTGCCTTATTTGCAGAACACTGTTTGCTCCTGTGGGTGTTTTTAGTGCCACAGTGCCAGCAGGGTTTCATGGCATCTTGCACCCTACCCCCGCCCCCCACCACCCCACTGTGTGTACCTTCTTGTGGAGATTGTTTTTCAATCCTGGGCTTCAGGAACTGTGCGGTCTTTGGAGCTTTTCTGACCCAAGGTTTCTCTTCCCCTCTCAGGATCGCTCTGTTCTGCCTATGGACCTCTGCTTACCTGACAATCAGCATCATCTTCTCCAGGGTGAGATCTTCTTTTGACTGTAATAAATTTGATAGAGGTTCATCCACAATGCCCACAACTATGCGGTCTCTTATCAATTCTGTTTTCAGTTCTCCATACTCACATCCTTCAGCCAGTCTGTACAAATGGTTGATAGAAGTATTCAACAATTCACCTGGTTTCTGGACCCTTCTATTAAACTTAGCCCTTTCTAAGATCGTTGCCAGCGATCGCCAGAGCTGGCGGGCAGCCATAAAGGCGGGGCTAAAGTGTGGTGAGTCGAAGAGACTTAGCAGTTGGCAGGAAAAAAGGCAGAAGCGCAAGGGGAGAGCCAACTGTGCAACAGCCCCGACAAACAATTTCTTCTGCAGCACCTGTGGAAGAGTCTGTCACTCTAATATTGGCCTTTATAGCCACTCCAGGCACTGTTCCACAAACCACTGACCACCTCCAGGCGCTTACCCATTGTCTCTCGAGACTAGGAGGCCGAAGAAGAAGATTACTTCTTAAATTAAAATATTTATCAAAGGCTTAAAACATCATCAAACTTATTGGAAGCCTCATTGATGCCCTGCCTTGTGATCACATCATCAGCTCTTATACCTATTGAGTACAGCAAAGTGTATACTTGTTCAGCCTCAGACTTCCTGTGCAGCTTGGAAGCTATTGTGGATCTTAAAAATCTTCTCCACAGAGACCAATTCTGAATCTGGTTAGGTCTTTCCAAATTCTCAAATCTTTCTGGCATTGTATATTTTGGATCCATGTCCTTCCTAAACACTGTAGGTCGTTATCTTCTTTTGATAAATTTTCAATCTCACTATGGAAGTCTTCCTGCACTTTTCAGAGGTTTCCCATGCTTTTCCCTCGCGTTCTGCTCGATTAATGGCTGCCAACTTTGGATTCGGCTTTTCCCCATTTTGCCTGCCCAGTGCACCGTTAGACAATGTTTCCACCCTTTTCTAAAGTTTGCTCACCCAATCCCTGACCGTCACTCGGTTCTGTGACTCAATGCCTGCATTCGCTAGACTTGGATTTTACTCACAGACCACCACGCTTCTGTGGTCCAGCCTGAATGCCTGTGCAGCTGATTCATCGACACTCTGTGTCTTTTGATCATCTACGGAGAATCTTTGGAGCTCTTTGCAGCTCCTCGTGCTACTGTATCAGGTTAGGCTTCTTAAAGTCATCTGGGTGTGTTCACCATTGCCACTATGGTGTGTATTGTTGCTAGCATTTCAGATACTAGGTTGAGCTTTGTTTACAGAGATCTTGGAGTCATTGTAAACCTAAACAGTAACTCATTTATTATATTTACATGGACTATACACACTTTTCTATAAGGCTGTCTAGCTCTTACTCTGCATGATGCTTCTTGCTTCTCCCCAAGCCCATTACACATATGATTTCTTGCATCATCATCACAATGGGAGGTGTTACTCTCACTGTCCAAAACATTAATCCTTTCAGACCCTTATACTGCAATTACTAGTGCAGTGCCACAGGGATCAGTGCTGGGGCATCAACTATTTACAACCTATTTCAATTACTTGGATGAAGGAACCAAATGCATGGTAGATAGATTTGCAGATTTCACAAAGATAGGTAGGAGAATAAGTTGTCAAGAGGACATAAAGAGTCTATGAAGGGATTTGCATAGGGTAAGTGAGTAGCAAGAATTTGGCAGATGGAGTATAATGTGGGAAAATGTGAACTTGTCCACTTTGGAAGGAAGAATAGAGAAGCAGTATACTTGAATGGAGAGAGACTGCAGAACTCTATGGTACAGAGTGATCTGGGTGTCCTGGTGCATGAATCACAAATAGTTAGTAAGCAGGTACAGTAAGTGATTAGGAAGGCAAATGGAATGTTTGCATTTATTGCAAGGGAAATTGGGTATAAATGTAGCAAAGTGTTGCTACAGCTGTACAGGGCCTTAGTGAGACCACGGGCTGCATTTTAAGAGTCCGCCGCTGAAGTAGGTGGCGGACGCAAAAAGATGTGGCCCACGTGCATGGGTGTCACCTCATGGAGGCGCCACAATTTCAAACGCGGCAGCTTATTTGCATGGCCACGACTCCCACCCCCCATGATGAAGTGGAGGAGGCAGCGAGCCATCACTGGCAACGGCGTCCAGCACCAATGCACAAGTGCCGGCGCCATTTTTAAAGGGCTTACAGTCCCCAGTGGAGATTTAAAAATTAAAGGGCCATGTCAGTTCAATTACCAAAAACCAGAACTAAATTACTGTTAAATTCATCTTCTCACCACCCCCAATGGCATTTCAAAACATACCTTACCTTTTCCCCCCCCAGAATTTGTTTATTAAGAATTTGACCTTTCCCCCTCGCCCCAAAGGTCGGCACCTTTGCCCTTTACCATTTCCCATTACCCTACCCCCAACCAATCCGCAGTGATGTCACCCCACTCTCCCTCTCCCACAAAGAGAAACAATGCTCCTCCCCCCTCCCCACAGGTGTTGCACCATGTTTCCCCGAACAGGGATTCAAAGACGCAGCATTGTCTGCCGCCCAAATGAAGATCGGTGCGGTGACGGGACTCTCATTAAATCAAGTATGTAAATTAGTTTACATGTTGAAATGGGGGTCCCATCGCTTAGTGGCGGGGTGGTTGCCACGAGGCCTCGCTGCTGCCCCTGAGATCAACACAGGGCCTGTTATCGTTGGTGTCGGTGGCAGGCCTCCGCCGCACCGATCTTCATTGCTTCCCTGCCAATGTTCCCGACAGCAGAGGGGTTTTAATATCCAGCCACACATCTGGAGTATTGTGTACAGTTTAGTTCTCCTTACTTAAGAAAGGATATAATTACATGAGAAGCAGTTCAGAGAAGGTACACTTGACTGATTCCTGGAATGAAGAGGTTATCTTATGAGGAAAGGTTGAACATAGTGGGCCTATACCCACTGGATTTTAGAAGAATGAGAGGTGATCTTATTGAAACATATACTATCCTGAGGGGACATGACAGAGTGGATGCTGAGAGGATGGGCTGGATTTAATGATCATACTGCCGAGTGCTTCCGCGTGTCCCATGATTGGCCGCGCCACTGTAATTACATGGCAGACGGCCATTTTGCATAATGGAGGCGGCCGTCCCCCCAATCACGTGGCGGGTCCGGAAATGGAGACGGCATTCACAGTGTCACCTGATGTAGGACCAGGTGCTGGCCCCATCATTAAAAGCCTGCCAGCCCTGCATTCACTCACTCGCTGCATTCTAGAAAAGCTCACTGAAGCAACACTTCTGTGCTCTTCCAAAAAGTTAAAACACAGCAAGCAGCCCTACTGGGCATCCTTCTGATCATATCTGAGGTCTGTGCAAGGTTGGCTCAATGGTTCAGTGATGCCTCCCTGCTGATTCTCCTCCAGGCTGCAAGGGAAAGGCAGAAATGGCAAGAAGTGGTTCTCCCACCTGACTAAGCAAGCCTGGACGGAGATCACAGAGGAGGTTAGTAGCTGTGGGGTCACTCAATGAAGCTGGGTCCAGTATAGGAAGAGGGTCAATGACATCCTGCGTTCAGCAAAGGTAAGTGTCACATTCAAAAATTGCTTGGTGTGATCTGGTTGTCACTACATGGTATCCACATGGGTCCAAAGCTGTTTCAAAGACAGGACATTGCATATTGATGGCAGATGATTGGCTGCACATGTGAATCAAATATCCCTTATTAATAGCTCAGACCAAGTTAGACCCATGGCAGGTTGAGTCAGTATGCCAGACAAAGCATTCCCCAGGTGTTGATAAAGCACCCATGTTAGTAGAATCGTGTGTTGAAGTTTGGCAATGTTCAATATCTGCATCCTTGCTCTTTAAGGAGAAGAGGGCCCAAAGTAGGATGGAGATGACCAGGACCAGTGGCGGAGTGCCCGACCTGCGTCCTTTAAGTCATGCCGAAGAGGAGGCACTGGAAATGGCTGGGGCCAAAGAGGACGTTCCATCTCAAACATGGAACTCGGGATCCTAGCGCAAAAGAGTGATTATTGCTGATCAGATGAAAATGCAACAGTCATGGCATGCTGTCCTCAACGGGATATGTGTAGCCTAACCCACACATTTGTTGATTTTATTGTAACTTGCAAGTTTCAGAGCACTAAGAGGATGCATCATTCCATGACTCTTCTGCACCTTCCACCAGTGCAGATACTTTCACCTCGTCGGGAATCCACTCGGCTTTACAATCAGGGTCACAACCTGGTAAGAGCACAACATACGTGCCGAGCAGCTGGCTGAAGCTGAGACAGCCGAAGCCTCTGACAGTCAGAGGACTGTGGGTGGCCAGGCCCATGCTGAGTCCTAGGCCGATGATGATCCATTGGTTTCAGCAGCACAGGACATGCTGGAGTTGCAGGGAGAGTAAGGCAACATCTGATGGAGATGCCAGAGGCCATGTGTAGCCTTCAGTGGACGGTGGGGGAGTCCAGCCTTGCCATGATTGGTGCCATGTCTCAGGCATATGAGCGCAAGGCTTCATCCATCGAGAGGTTGGTGGCCCTCTTGGAGAGCCACATTCCATAGATGCACCATGACCTGCAAACCCTTGCCGTGGCCATGATGTCTACTCAGCAGTGGCAGGGCAAGAGAAGGACCAGGAGGCTGGAGAATGTTACAGATCCTAGTCCTTCTCCAGTGAGCAGGGAGATTCCAAGGAGCTTTGAGAGGGGGAGGAGAGGATGTGCTCCACAACTCAGGTCTCCTCTCAGGGCAGTTCAAGTGTGCACACCAGCTCTTCATCCTCTCTGCCAGTGAGCCTGAGTACATTCCTGCACCAGTACAGGAATCCTTCAGGCAGCTGGGGCCCACCAGGCCTCACGCACCCAAAGGACGCCCACCAAAGTCATCCCAAGCCAAGGGGCATCATGATCAGCAGCCTGCCTCCAGTCCAGCTGCTGTCACAGGGATGTACCACGCAGTACACATGCAAATGTATAAAAAAGACACCTTGACAGTCATGGGTATTTACGGATGAAGCAGATATCTCATGTTTAATGTAATTAAAAGTTCATTGGTGCAAATTCTCAACTTTCATTGATGGAAAACCACATTCCACCATGGTGTAATTGTGACTCCTGCAATCCCCTCAAATGCCTTATTACATTGGCACAGACATCATGAACATGCAATGAGCATGATTGTTTCAATACTCAAATGATGTCACATTGCACTGGCTGAATTGGATGTTGCCATTCATGCTGGAGGACAAGATAGTATGGAGGCAGAAAACTTAACCCTATATAAATGAGGGTGATTTTTTGTCAGAAGTATATTTATTGCAAGTCATGGATTTTGGAAACGCTCCATAATAAGGCTCTGTCTTGCCTCCCTTGCGTGCTGCTCACTATGTCTGCCCTCCATTACTCTGCTAGGATCTTCCATGGCTGCTTGGCCTTGTGTGCCCTCTCTGTTCTCTTCGTCAGAGGAAGTCTCATACTCCTACAGGTCTTCCTCTTGCAAGGCCTCCCCCATCTGTAGTGCAATGTTATGTAGAATGCAGCAGACCAGAACGATGTGCACAGCCTTCTGTGGGGCTCCATCAGATCTATTGAAGCAGCAGAACCGCACCTTCAGGATAACAGTGGCCTGCTTGTTGGTTGTTCAGATGGAGCCATGGCAGGCTTGTAGCGTCCTTCCACATCATTGCTGGGGTTCCTGACAGGCATCAGAAGCCATGTACTCAATGGGTAGCCCTTATCCCTGAGAATTCACCCTTGAAGGTGTGCGGGGGGAGCGAAAGGATATGGCATCTAGGAGTGCAGAAGTATGTATGAGTTGTGGCAGCTTCCTGGGTTGCATACAAGTTGTACATTAATGGAATGAAAACCCTTCCTGTTGATGAAGGCAACTAGCTGGTCCATGGGAGTCTTGAGGGCCACATGCGTGCAGTTAATTACACCTTGGACCCGTGGGAATCCCGCAATGGTCCCAAATCAAATGGCCCTCTTGGCCTGACTCAGGTTCTGTCTGGTAATGCACATAATTGCCAGCCCTCATGAACAGAGCATTGGTCACCTCCTTGATGTAGCGGTGCGCTGCGGACTGAGAGACCCCACACATGTCCCCAGTGGATCCCTGGAATGATCCGGAGGTATAAATGTTTAGGGCCACAGTAATCGTCAAGGCCACAGAGATACGGTGACCACCAAAACCCATTAGTCACAAATCAACATTAAGCAGTGCGCAGACATCTGTGATGGCCTCTCTGGACAACTGCAGTCTTCTCTGGCAGTTCCACTCAGCCATCTGCCAGCGTACATCAGGTGAGTTCTATATACTTGCTGCTGTATCTGTGCTCTTTGTTGTGTTGTCGGCTGTTGCTGCTCACATCTGGGAGATTCCTCTTGCACCACAGTTGAGTCTTGGGCCTGCCTCCAGCGGATTCGCCTAAGCATAGCATGGGGGATCCAAGAAAACAGGATGAATCATACCCATCTCTATCCTCCTTGGACCTTTGACTTACATCAAAGGTTAAGTTTATCTATTTGGGCAAAGAGATGTTGGAATTTTGATCATGTGATGCTTAAATTAGCCCCATGGGATGGGTTGATGCTGGACCCACAACATTTCCAAAAATGCGAGTCATCATGAGCAAACCAACAACATTTCATGCCCTGTGCTGGCCTTCCAAAAGATAACCACCTCTACACTTGCCAAGTTCTCTCAACTGCCCCCCTTCACAGACAAACCACTTGCAGAATTCTCCCAACTCCCCCCTCACAGACAATGCAGTTGCCGCGTTCTCCCAATGCCCCCCATTCACAGACAAACCACTGGCAGAGTTCTTCCAAGCAACCATTTGCCCTAGATAACAGCAGTAAAATAAATTATACTTTTAAGTCAAAGAGGACTCTCGCTTCGGTGTCGCCAGCCCTTTAAAGACGCAAAACTGAAGACATGTGAGTGTCGGACATCTTACACAAGATTGCAAACGCCTGGGAAAATCGCTATAAATTACATGCCAATATATAAAGAGAATTTAACATATGTAAATGCAAATGCCATCACTACAACAAGTGTGCGGACAGACATTGACTAATTCTTCATGCAAATACAATGCCAGGTACCTCACTAAATCAGTGTCCAACATAGTGAAGAGAAAGTAAGTCAATAAATGACTCATTTTCACAAAATGCACATTTGTGGTGCTTGGATTAATCGTAAGATAAATTTTTAATGTGTTTATCTTTCCAAACATGTCTCACCGGCCCCCTATATAAGTCAAAAATTGTAATGTGTCCCCCCCACCATGCAAAAAGGTTATTTTTGTTCCAAGCCTTTAACCTGGTACATAAAATAATCTAGCAGCTAGGTGATTTTAAAGCACAAGTTTAAAGGCTTGTGTTACGTGAACTCATTTTAGAATGGCAAAAGCTACTTCGGGAATGCCTCAATTTCTACACTCTGGCACATATTACTTTCACTCAGGACACAAGCTCAGTGACATGTTGAAAGTTGCTGCACTTTTATTTCGATATAAATGTCGCAATTCTGCTGCTATCCATTTGGAATCACATTGTCCCAGAACTTGCATTGAGGGGAAAACAAGCCAGAAAATCCAAGGAATCTCCAGAAGTCAGAACTGTAAGTTCATCATGAATAGAAGATACAATGAAATGGGGCTGAGTGATATTGGTAAAAACAGGAGGTTGCTGACCCATATACAATAGTTAGTAAATAAAATGTAATGGATAGCTTTAATAAACCTTATTCTCTCATGAACTGTCTTTGATTCCTTAACAAAATCTATGCTGCATTTGCAGATTTCAAAACTGTCTGGGCAGACATAGTGTGGAAGAAACTAGAGCACAGTGGCGCAGTGGTTAGCACCGCAGCCTCACAGCTCCAGGGACCCGGGTTCGATTCTGGGTACTGCCTGTGCGGAGTTTGCAAGTTCTCCCTGTGTCTGCGTGGGTTTCCTCCGGGTGCTCCGGTTTCCTCCCACATGCCAAAGACTTGCAGGTTGATAGGTTAATTGGCCGTTATAAATTGCCCCTAGTATAGGTAGGTGGTAGGGAAATATATAGGGACAGGTGGGAATGTGGTAGGAATATGGGATTAGTGTAGGATTAGTATAAATGGGTGGTTGATGGTCGGCACAGACTCGGTGGGCCGAAGGGCCTGTTTCAGTGCTGTATCTCTAAACTAAACTAAACTAAACTAAAATAAATCAAACTTCCTCGGATGAGTACTCGCAAACTACTTTATTAACTTGTGCACAAGGAGAACAAACACAGTAGAGCTCACATTGAGACTCAGTGCGATGTTCTAAAGAATTACAGTCAAACAGTGGCAATTATACTATTCTGCAACCAATAATCTTACAACAATATTTCAATCCTTAATTTGCATTCTAAAGCACCAATAATATTACAATTTAATTCTTGCTCTAAACGAATACGATACAGTAATTTTCAATCCTTCGTTTATATATCTATCTCACCATTGGCCTTGCAGCTGGTACAGCGCAACAACAGAAAGAGACATCAGGCTTCAACAACACTCTTCTTATCTCATCAGCCAGACATGGCACATTCCTAAGGAGCAGTTTGCGTGAGAAACATACTGACCAAGCAAACTCACACCCCTAGTCCAAGGATGGCTCACCTCAGGTTCCACACTTCCCCCCTTTTGTCCTGGAAGGACAACTGCCAGGTCTCATTCAAGTTCTATATTTGCTAGCCGTTGGGCATCATCCTTAGTGGGGTCATGATTCAGAAGGAGAGGGAGGAGATGGGTTGTTGGATTGCCACCAGGACCCTGGAGATTCTGTGACCGGCAAACGGAGCGGATGCAACAAAGGAAGAGTTGGATGACAACGTACAGGATGAGCTGCACAGAACCCCCGCCCACCCCCCCCCCCACCCTTGGGCCGCCAGCAAGAAATGAAGGGCCATTGTCGCTAGATATGATTTCAGGGATTCCAAACCTAGGCCCATATTCACATAACAGTAACTTGGCTACAGTAATAGCAGCACATAGTTGTATCCCATACATTTAGGCATTTGTATCATCACCATTACATAATCAATTGTGCGAACATAATACAGCCGCAATTTCATTCTTAGAGCAAATTGACCATTCATTAATTCATTTTAAGTATTTACGAATAGGTTACACAATCACCCTTGTGTGGCATAACTAATTGTCTATCTTTTATAGAGCAAGTTTGAAAACTGATTGTCTTTAAGGTAGCTGTCCATCCTGTGCTCATACATCCTCTCACATCGTCTAATTAATTTCTTACGTTTCCAAATTAAGTATGTCACATATAACACCATGATACCCAAAACCACTATCAGGACATGGGAGATAATTCTAAACCAGGGGTGCATCTGCACGTTTGACCCCCAGTTCCATAAGTCCTCCCACCAGGTTGAATTGTTTATGTCGTCAATCTCATCTTGTAGCTTCTTCAACTGTTGTTCCAGATTGTAGTACACTACACCAGTGGCTTCTAGCTGCTGTCTCTCTTTACCCAAGCGTGTGGGCAATTGCGCAATAGTATATTTATTTTACTGGAGGTAATTTGTCAAACCCTCCTTAATACTTTCTGTCTTTCGTTTTTGTATGTCTACCAACTCCATCTTCCCCACCCTGGTTGGTATTTGTGGGTTGAAACAAAACATACTGTTGTTCACCGGACAAGTCCGGTTATGTCCATACTGGTACTCCTTCGTTGTGGTGGTTAAGCTATATCTCCCCTTTCCCATATAGGCCACATGGGTTAGCCCTGACAATGCTTTCCTAGTCTCCATGGTGTAATTTACAGTGGCATTAAACCCACATTTTGATTCTGCCATTTTATATATAGGATGAGGACATATGACCACCAGGTTTTCCAGACTACACTCAGACAATGTTGTTCCAACTACCTCTTTTCCAATTTCCATAACGTAGGGTAAAATATCATGGTATTCTATGTAATCTTTTCCCCTTATCACCCCTATATTTTCTACTTCATGTAATTGTATCCCTAACTTATCTCTCAGAATTACAGGTATTCCCAACACTACTCCAATACTCATAGATCCTGTATTTACACATTCCTGACCTTTCCATACCTTAAGTTTTCTGAGTTGGCACCTGATAATTTTATCATTTGTGTGACTAGCTAAGTCCTCCAACTGGGTGTAATCTCCAATTTTCCTTCGTTTGTTCTAACATCCACGGACCATATGTACTACAAACACTTTCATTATTTGAAATGTCGTGGACCTCCTTTACCTTTTCTATGATATCGTTAACAGTATGAGCATGACCTTCCCGTACTCTCACCAGTCCTGTCACTGTTTTTGACAGATCCTGTCCTACTTTAGCTTCACCACTTCTGTGCCTTTTGTTCCTTTTTTAAAAATATCCTTGACTAGCTGACTGAGAGTTCTAACCTTCTGGTCCACATTTTCCAAATCTATAGTATTGACAATTGAAGTTCCTGTATTAAGGACTGTGGCTGCGTCATTCACTAAACTACGTTTATGGCTCTTTCCCTTTATTATTTTCTCATTACCAAATTCCTGTCTCAACAATTGTTGCAGTAATACCTTGTACAACTCTCGGGTCTTCTCAGGGCACCAGTCAGGTAGCTGGATATCTGAGATATTCAATATTACCGGTACCAACTCAAGCTTTATATTATCATATACAATTTTATTACTTTTTATTATTGCAAGTCCATTTTCTGGTCCTGTAGTCAAGGCCGGGCAAGGGAGACCAGTCACTTGTGGCTGTTGGGTCGTAACCTTACTCGTTAGTAATTCGGATGTGGGGTTAACTGTGGTGATTGGAGCTTGTTGTCCGTTTAATAAATTTTGAGTGCTGGTTTGATTTCTGGCTCCTTCCCTTGTACACCCCCCAATGATTTTGACACAAAAGGTCACTGGAGGGCCTTTGCTGTCAAAATGTGACACACCTGGTAGATTAAATTGTCCACTAAAGTAAAAGCAAAATACTGCAGATGCTGAAAATCCGAAACAAAAACAAGAAATGCTGGAAATACTCAGCAGATTAAATTGTCCGCTAGGCATATAGGAGTTCTTTGCAGGATATTATATAAAGGGGCTGGCTTTAAGTCAAATCCATCAGTAAGGTTCCTGCGATACCCAACAAGGCCCAAAAATGATCTCAGAGCCTTAGTATCTTGTGGTAGGGGGAGTTGGAAGTTTGAGGATTGTCTGTACTCGCATCTGCTCTGTCTCATGCTTTCCCTGTGTTATCACTATTCTCAAATAATAAACGTTTTCTTTCAATATCTGTGCCTTTTCCGGGTTAACTTTCACTCCAACCTTCCAAAGGAGTTGAAGGAGCTCCTCCAGTAGGTCAATTGTCACACTGATAAAGATGCTGTGATATTTGATGTCTGCAATTAAGTTTTTAAATTCTTAAAGCTGCTGGATCTCTTGTTGGGCATCAGTTCTCATGTGGCCTTGGAACCTGCCGTCACCTGCTTAAAAAAACGCAAAGAATCCATTGTGGCTCTGCCCCTGAGCCCAATGGGTTAATTTGTCCAATTCTATCTGTCAATTTAGAAATTTAAGGTTTAATAATGTCCATTATATATAAATTTTACTCTCAGCAATGCAAAATTGTGTGGTGGGTTAAATGGAAAAACAGCAGCTGCAGCAGGGTTTTTTTTTCAAGGGGCGGAGCAAAATCGTCTCAGCTGCGTCACTTTACAAAACCTTTTTCTTCTCTGATCGAAAAAAAACCACACTCCATTTTAATCTATTTTTTTAAAATCCTTTTGGTATTCTTAGGGTTGCTCTCCTTTGAAGTTGAAAATGCCACAAATGCTTCCGTTGCTTTCCAAATAACAAATCACATCTGCACACTTACACTGGTATTCCACTGTCATGCCACATATTCTGAACTCTCAGGTGATCTTATCAAAAGATCAAATATCATCGGTGAGGAAAAGGGGGGGGGGGGGCGCGCTGGTGGTGTTTATCTGAGATCTTTGCTTACCTCCCCCTGCAGGGTCCTGATGTCTCAGGTTATGGCCAGACTTTCAAATGTAGCTCTCTTAAAAACTCATATCTCCAAGAGAAAACTATCAATTGTTAGTCTTATCTACACTTTCCTGACTTTCACTGGAAAATTCGAGGCTTCTTGGAAATTAGCTGTTTATTTCACTATTTGTTTATCCCCAGAATTCCTTTATTAGCGCTTGCATCAGCCAGATCTGATTGCCAATTCCCATTAATTATAATTCTATTTCATTTTGAGCCCTGGAGAACCTTTACAATTAATATTCATAATTCCTTAAAACAGAAATCAAACATTTCCATTTGATTCCAGACATTAGTGTATATTGTTTATGTTTTTTTTTACCTTAGATGACATTTTAACTCCTTAAATAACTTGCCAAATTAAACTGGATTTTCGACATCTCACATTATTCCAAATTCAAATAACAGTAAATTTCCCTTTGAGTGCTTTAAATAACCACCCAGATCAATTAAATTTTGTTTATTGATTCCAATTTCTTATGCCCAGACTTGGTTGTACTTTTTGTACGTTAAAGACAGAAGTGCTTGCAACTATCTCTCCTTCTCAAGCACTTTGTCTCATTGATAAAAATAGTTGCAGCAGGGTTAATTTCTTGCTTGTCTCCAAGGGGGCGGAGCAAAGCATTCTCCGCTGCGTCGCTTTACGTAACCCTTTTGTTTTAATGGAAAAGAACTAAACTCCATTTTAAATGGTTTTTTTTTATCCTTAAGTAAGAGGTTTCTAATCCAAGGATTATTATTTTTTTTAAAACAAAGATGATTCCAAATTCCAATTCACTGCAATAATATTTAAAATCAAAACTGCCAATGTTATATGAGTGAGCCCTCTGTCCGGAACTGAAGACTCCTCCAAAACATGACATAATAAACTTGAAAGTTCATTGTGGCAACAAATGAAATTTCCAGTTCTTCAACTTAAACAGGTCAATTAACCTTAACAGTATTAATTCAATTCAGACTTATTAACTTATACTACTTATTAACTACACACAGAACAGAATAGCACGTGCTTACTTTAAAAGATAGGTAAATTACGTCATTTTTCTTGTTCTTCAGGCACCTTTCAAATGACTGTAATAAAACGAAAAACTAAAGAAAAAGTTATTTAACATTCTTACAACAAAAGATTTAACACTAGGTCCTTACACAAACTTTAATCTTTCCTATATCTCCTTTGTTTATCCTTCTCTCCCTTAAACCAATATCCAATTCCTGACATTTGCTACTTAAAACAGTCAGTAAAACATGTCTTTAATTTAAACTCCAAAAAAAAACTAGAACAGATTTTAAACTGGAACTCCAATTAAAGCAGTGTCTTAAACATCAAATTGGATTTCTGCCAAACCTCTTCAGATCTTCAAGGCTGAAGCTTATCTCTTAGAAAATTGTTCATTGCCTTTTCACAGTTGCAAAACCAACTTTTAAAATCAAAATAAAATTTTAACTTAAAATATAATTCAATTTTACATCCCATTCCTGGGTGCACAACACTAAATAGAAATGAACACACTCAACAATCACTTTTCACACTCTTTCAATTCCAAACAACTTAATAGACTCATGCCTTCAACATTAAAGCCAGACAACAAAGAGTTAACGACAGTCTACAGAACACAAGCTGTACAGAGCACCAGCTGTACATCCCAGACATTTAATTCATGGAAGCTTCCAACATTCACACACTTGAATCAAAAGACACACGAACTTGTTTTTACTCACTTGAAATTTCCTCCTCCTGATCAACAGGAGGTTCAGACTCCTTTGGAGCCGGCCCCTTTTGTGTTTGCGCGACCAGGATCCTTGCACTTCCTCAGTCCTTCGTACAGTTTCCTGACTCTTCCGCGACTCATCTAAGCGCTTCAGCATTCGGTCCTTATTAAAGGTACCGTTGGGCGGGAACATCTTTCCCCTACCCTGCATCCATTTTGATTTTTTTTTTCACCCATCTCGGGACATATAGAATGCTTTCAGGCCCATAATGTATCTACATATATGCATTAGGTGTTCCCTTAATTACAACAAAAGCTAATTAGACTTTACCTTACCGGCCGACTTCCGAATTACCTACCAATCTTGTCGACCTGGCTCCAACGGGGCCTCTAACCCTGAGGGGGACTCGAACCACCCTCAAACTCCTCCGGATCCGGACGGGGACACTAACCCCAAGGGGGACTCTAACCACCCTCTGAGGGGAACTCTAACCTCCCTCAACCCTTGACGTCAAACCGGGGACTCTAAACCCGAGGGGGACTCGAACCTCCCTCAAACTCTTCTGACTTACCCCGGTAGTGCTACACAGGTGAGCGTGTGCGTTTCCTCGGTCAAAACCTCGTATTGCCGAAATCAGGCGGCCGCAGTCATTGAGCCGTTGACCCGCGAGGCACCACGCTATTCTCCCGTGCTAGCACTCTGGGGGTTCGTCATCTCGGTGGAACCTCCAAGAAACTGTGGAAGAAACTCGAGCAAAATAAATCAAACTTCCTCGGATGAGTACTCGCAAACTACTTTATTAACTTGTGCACAAGGAGAACAAACACAGTAGAGCTCACATTGAGACTCAGTGCGATGTTCTAAAGAATTACAGTCAAACAGTGGCAATTATACTATTCTGCAACCAATAATCTTACAACAATATTTCAATCCTTAATTTGCATTCTAAAGCACCAATAATATTACAATTTAATTCTTGCTCTAAACGAATACGATACAGTAATTTTCAATCCTTCGTTTATATATCTATCTCACCATTGGCCTTGCAGCTGGTACAGCGCAACAACAGAAAGAGACATCAGGCTTCAACAACACTCTTCTTATCTCATCAGCCAGACATGGCACATTCCTAAGGAGCAGTTTGCGTGAGAAACATACTGACCAAGCAAACTCACACCTCTAGTCCAAGGATGGCTCACCTCAGGTTCCACACTTCCCCCCTTTTGTCCTGGAAGGACAACTGCCAGGTCTCATTCAAGTTCTATATTTGCTAGCCGTTGGGCATCATCCTTAGTGGGGTCATGATTCAGAAGGAGAGGGAGGAGATGGGTTGTTGGATTGCCACCAGGACCCTGGAGATTCTGTGACCGGCAAACGGAGCGGATGCAACAAAGGAAGAGTTGGATGACAACGTACAGGATGAGCTGCACAGACCCCCCACCCCCCCTGCCCTTGTGCCGCCAGCAAGAAGTGAAGGGCCATTGTCGCTAGATATGATTTCAGGGATTCCAAACCTAGGCCCATATTCACATAACAGTAACTTGGCTACAGTAATAGCAGCACATTGTGTTTCAAAGGCCATGTTAGGAACAGTCATTAACTGTTTTTTTTGTTGGGAATTGGATTAAGGATATGTTTTACAAGTATGTCAAAAATCAGTAACTTCAATGTGCATCATTTACTATCCAGTTTTAGGGCAGATAACCTGAGTGGCCAAAGTCATTTGAAAGTTGTCTGTATCATATAATTAAATTACATTAAAAGTGCACCTTTGCTATCAGGTAAGAGATTTTGCTTTGGCAAATATTGGTTAGTCTGGAGTACAATTGTACTGACATTTTGGGTAAACATTTTGTAACTGAATAATACATGCAGGAACAACTGCTCAACCTTTTTCAGAAAAGCTTTTTGTTAATAATTATCTTGTCAGAGCTGAATCAGAATAGACAGTGATAGACTGAGATATAGACATAAATTAATTTAAGAAAATTGCTTTGTTGGATGAACTGAAGGGCACATTTTATTTGTAATCATGTTTATCTAATTTTATCACTATATTTGGTGAGCATATTACATTTTGTCCATGAGAGATTCTGTTGTTTCTGTATTTTAGAATCCAGGACCTAGTTTAACAGCCTGTCAAGATGAATAAACTAGGCTTGGCAACTTACCATAGTCTCTCAGTCCCTTCCTGTCCCACTCTGCATTTCTCTTTTATATGACTCTTCTGAAGTACTATCTGCTCCATCTTATAAAATTCTCCTGATTTGGAGATTACTGTGCTTTTGCTAGCTGCCCTGTCTTCAGGTACATATTACAAGCAGGTGGAGAAGTTGCATAAACATTGACCATCACAGGTTAAAATGTCCTGTGACAACAGCAGTGTGAAAAATGGTCCGTCTTCCTATTGATTTTTCTACTGCCTCACCTCAATGACCACAATAACAATCCTCTCCTCTAGCTTTATGGTTTATTGGATGAATTTTCACTCCTGACACAATGTGAATCTATACAGGACATCCGATAAGGTCCCTCTACCACCCAGTGACATAGTATAGCTAGCTCTATTCTGTCAACAAAAGTAATTCGCATGGGCATTGCAGACTACTTTGCTTGTGAGCTAGCTAATATAGTTGTGCTGCTCTACATTGATGCTTGCATGCTTAACTACTTTATTTATAGTGAGAAATGTGTTTTAAATCTGATTGTGTTTTGATGGCATTAGATGGGCTATACACTTTATATTCAGATTAATTGCCCTCATGTCCGTGGCTGAGTCAATAATTTTGTCAAATGTCCAAGGTGCAACGTGACGGTGCCTATCCCTGCTAAAACGGCATCTGTACAGTGGAAAAAACAGGTGCTATGCAACCAAATTTTGCGGCCCAAAGGCTTAACTGCTTACAATGCTCAGGCAACCTATACTTCACTAGATCTGAATGAGATGCACATAGGTTCTACCTATCAAGAACAATTGAAGAGGCTGGGGTCCTATTCTCCAGAAAAGAGAAAACCGAGGAATGATCTCATGGAAATCTTTAAGATTATGAAAGGGTTTGATAGGGTAGATGTAGATAATATATTTTCACTTGAGGGGGTAGACCAAGTGCTTGATTTTGAGCTGGAGACAGAACTCGGAGCACTAGGCTGAAAAGGTGGAGGGAACCCTGCCTCTGGCTTTTCATGCCCCACCCAGAGCAATCCTCCGGTCTTTTTAAATCAAAGTTTCAGAAGCCGGGATCCACATTCCTTTAAAGGGCTGGGGACCCCACCTTCAAGAGCTGCCAGCCAATCAGAGGGTCGGCAGCTCAGCCGTATTGGCAGCACCACCTAGAGTGGTGGCCACTGCCAATACTGCAGAGGCCTTGGACCCAGCTCCGAGGAACCTGGAACCCCGAATAAGAGGTAGGTGAGGCAGGTTCACCGCGCCCAGTCCGGAAGGCCCCAGTGAGAGGGGTGGTGGTCGTGCAGTCCATGGCAAGGGGGGCTCCTGGGGGCTAAAGTTGTTCCCGATGGGGATCCTCCGTGGGCCACAAATTGCTTTTGAAGGAGGGCCCTCCCCCAAGCACAAGAGGACGTTGCCTCGTGTTGCAAGGCATCCTCCCTGTGCAGCAGAGGAACCCCTGCCACTGGGAAGCTCCCAGTGCCTCCCTGCCTCTGACCCTGTCTCAGGGGGCCATATAAAATCCTGGCCCAAAACTAGGATTCATAAATAAAAGATAGTCACTAATAAATCCAGTAGGGAATTCAGGAGAAATCTCTTTACCCAGAAAGTAGTTAGATTGTGGAACTCACTTTCAAAAGGAATGGTTGAGGTGTATAGCATAAGTGGATTTAAGGGCAAGTAAGGTAAACACATGAGGGAGAAAGGAATAAAGTTTATGCTGATAGGGTTGAATGAAGAGTGATGGAGGAAGCTTGCATGAAGCATAAACATCAGCATTGGCCTGTTGGGTTGATGCAAAGATAGACAACAATGCCTCTGCTAAAATATGAGATTCGACTTTAAGGCAAATGCAATGTCCATTGGTATCCCACTGTGCGATTCAAGGCCTATATTTATCTAACCAAAATCTTATGCCTTTCTGAATTTGTACTTGGTGAAAAATGCTGCAGTGCTGTAGTTTCCTTTGACCAATTACATGGCTAGATTCAAAGGCCACTGTCCCTTCACCCACCCAAACACTTGAATCATAAGACAGCTATTGCGATGGGCAGATCGGGATGGAAATTGCCTTAAGTGCATATTTGTGCGCAGAATGGGTGCTGCACTCAGAGGTGGACTTTGGCTGGAGGCAATTGCAACTAAAAATACCTCTCAATGGCAGGCACAGTGGAAGCTGCAAGGATATCTTGCTTTCCAGTTACTGCATTGGCAGTTTTGGTAAGAGAGATTGGAAGAACAAGGAACATCTTCTGTTCACCAGGCATCAGAATTGTATCCAGGCAAGCTGACCAGCAAGAATGGACAGAGGTAACAGAGCTGTTCCATGCCAGATTTAATGCTCCTGGACATGGCTGCAATGCTGAAAAAATTGAATGACCTCATTGGGATAGCTAAGGTAAGCCTCCTAACTCAAATCTTTCATAACTTCCTGCTTAACCTTGCACTCACTACCTGTAGCCCCAGCACTCACAACTCTTAACTCCCCTGGTTGCCATTTTATTCTATTTTATTGCCTTCTATCTCAAATATCTATTAAAATTTCAATTGAAATGTGTATTTCTTCTATTCCATCTGACAAGTGGAGACTCTTAAATTGAAAAACTTTGCCAAATGAAACTCTCAGAGACAGTGGCGAATTCGTGCAAATTTTTACTTTGGTGTTAACAACACTCAAACAAATCCCAGACAATCTGTTCGGTTATTTTATGCAGCATGTGCACATTATTAGAAATGTTTTTTTCAACTTACAATGGAACTGAAATAAGTCAAAATAATGCAACCCCAACAGATAGTCCAGTGGCAGATGGTCCTACTAGTTATGCATCAGTTAAATGCAACTCAGTTATGTCAGGAAATGTTATCTGTTCCGTAACTTGTCTTGTTTTGCCAGCTTGCTTCAATAAATTGCACACGAAAGCTATATTCCTGCAATATAAATGATGCACACAAGCACAGGTACTATCAATTTGTGCAATCTCATGTAAATGGCAGGGAATGAGAGATTTTATTTTAAGATTAAAAATCAGTGAGTGCAGTCACTTCTTATTTTTGTGCATAAATGATGAAAGGTTTACCTGCTGTGTGAACAGACTTAAGCGCTGTGGAAATAAATTTACGTAAATTAAAAGTTCAAGACAACCTTAGCCGAATGCATCTGTTTAAATCCTTCATCTAAACCAATTAGGCTAAGCTGCAAACTGTACAGTGCCTCATCCGGTTTTCATAATCATGAAGTCGACTTGTTGTGTGACCCAATTGAGTAGAATCAAATACAAATTAAACAAGCTTTAACCGAAAGATATCATTGGCTGCAAATTGTAGTAAGAAATGGATAAGAAGCTGGACAGTAAATGTTCTGCTTGCCATTGTCAGTGATACCAGAGCAGAATGGGTGCTGCTGGATCAGGAAATCAGACAAAAATCAATCTTGTCTGACTTTTGCCAATTTTGTGCACGCACAGACTTCCAGTTAGGCCTTAAGGCATATCTAAGGACGGTCACCAAAAAACAACTATTTGATTTTAGCATGTAATGCATTTTAATTGGACGCTTACCATCACATGCACAATTTCACTGTCACTGAGTTTTCCCATATAAAATAGAGGATGGAGACAGGTACATTCTGGACTGACAGGAAACCAGCATTTGAAAGGGGAATTACTGGAGTATTGCCATTTAGTCTCCTTGGTTTCAATGGCAAGTTTCAAGAAGCTTAGGAAACCTGTCAATGCACTGTTCAATGTAAATGCTTGTTAAAATATTGTTGCAACCAGTAATTTAAATATTCAAATAACTAACCCCCCCGCCCCACCCATCTCAACGTAGGGAGGTACATGCACGCAGCTGAATCCACCCCCGAGTTAAACCCAACACATTGGAGCCAGCTTCTGGATGCCCTGCATTTTAGAGTCATAGAGTTATACAGTACAGAAACTGGCCCTTCGGCCCATCGTGTCTGTGCCGGCCATCAAGCACTGATCTATTCTAATCCCATTTTCCAGCACTCTGACCCTCTGTACCTCCTCGGGTCCTACCATGCATTGTATATTCCCTTGCCTTGTTAGTCCTCCCAAAATGCATCACCTCACACTTCTCAGGATGAAATTTCATTTGCCACAGCTCCGCCCATCTTACCAGCCCACCTATATCATCCTGTAATCCTCACTATTTACGACACCACCAATTTTCGTGTCATCTGCGAACTTACTGATCATATCTCCTATATTCACGTCTAAATCATTAATGTAAATGTGTTTTCAAATAACTAACCCCCACATTTCAACACATTTAACCACCCCCAACCCACACTTATACCCACACCTGTCTCAAATGTTCAAATTCCTCCTATGTAGCAAGAATAATTTTTCAGTAAAATGTTGATATTTTGTGGTGAAATTTTGCAAATCTTTTCCTCGTATACTGGTCACTGCAGCCCCGGTATCCAATTCAAACTCACATTTAAAACCCTCTATTAAACCAGGGATCACAATTTCACATTGTCCCTTTTCTGTTATGGAATATATGAGAAAACAAGTCTCTTTTTCGCATATTTTACCTTGGGATACTTCATGCAGTTCCTCATCAGAGTTCTCATAATAGACTTGGAATTCTGTCTTTTCTTCTGTTGAATCCTCACAGTGCTATGATCGGATTTGGGGCCTTCTTTTCTACTCCCCACCTCCAAACTAGCAGCATCTACCTGATTCTGTGCAGTTCCTACATATTGGGTGTGAATTTGGTCCAGGAGTGCTATGTAAGCCTTGAACCCTTCTAGAGGAGCATGCTGCATTGCCCGCTACTTCTGGCGTGGCCCATGCACCACTCCTTCTCGAAAAGGGCACCCACGTGGGCATCCCTGGCAGGCTCTGGAAGCATATAAAGTAGCGCTATCCTGACGTCACACAGCCCAGCTGGCTGATGTAATGCCGGACTTCCTAATTTGGCCACGCTGGTCCACTGAACGATTTCACATGCCACTCTGCAAAGATGAAGGGTTGAGCTGCAAGTTGGGCCCTGCGCTGGTGCACCCAAATTTCAGGTAAGGAACCTTTGAAGAACTTCTGTTATTGCAAAGCATCTGGAAGTACCGTGCAGTGATTTTGGGGGTGTTGTGAGTTGCCGATGACTTACGACATCCTGACAGGGATGGAAGAGGAGTAGGTACCCTGTTCACTTAAAAGCTGCAGCCGGTATCGGGGCTGCAGTCATAGTGCCTCTGGGTCTGCAGCACAACTGGAAGATGGAGCAAAGGCTGCGGAGAGACCAAGCTCTGTGTGTTGCCCTCTGCCAATTTGGAGCTGGACTCTTCCATGCTACTTGACAGTGACAGGAGCTGTCTGGCAGGCCAGCCAATGGACCCAGAATCTCTGACCTGACTACAGCCTAGTTATGCCCAGTGACACACTACATGCTGATCCTAACTCTATATTAGCCCCCACGGTATGTACAGTGCCAGCATCTGAGCTGGTGACAGTGATTGTCAGATCAATTGAAGGGGCTTCTTCATCAGTGTTGTGGTGCTGCTCTCTCTCTTCCTCCTGGGACTGCTGTTGCTGGGCAGGTGACAGTTCTTGGGTGTCTGGAAGTAGGAAATCAGAAAGGGTAAGGTTAGTGTGATGGCAGGTGGGGTCGATTGGAAGGCAAGAGGTCCATGGTCACACCATCTGCAACTTGCTCATCATGCCAGATAGCAGGATGAGGGTGAGCTGGGAGTCAAGAAGGGGAATAAAGCAGGAACATGCTCAATGTTCTCAGTGATGCTAGATGACATCGGCTCTGTTGCAGTCGGCTGTATGATCTGAGAGTCAGCTCCTCTGTAGGACTCAGGAGATGAAGGTGTCCTTGTCCTCTGCTGGTTCTGCTCTGCTCCATTCTATTGTGTGCCATCATGTTCTGCAAGAGAGAGCACAGAGTATCAGTAATTGTGTCACACTGTGTTTGGGTGATGTGCCTGCCATAGCTAAATAGCTGAAGGTGTGTGGAGGCAGCAAGTCGGGCGGGTGGGGGGCGGCGGGGGGAATAAGACTGGCAGCATTGGTAGGTGTGCACATTTGCATTCTGAGAAGACAAGGACTAGCTGCACAACTGTTGAACAGAGAGACAATGGGAGTGCTCACTGATTCAATTAGCGAGATGGGTTTTGTCAATAGTGGTGATCAACGTCCTTCGTGTAAAAACCAGAACTCCACCCCCACTGAGTATGTCTGGGAGGTTCTGAAATTCAACAACCTTCCCAGAAGTTGCTGTTTCAAACAAAGAGATGGTCACATGACCTACCTGCTGGTAAGACTGGAGCTTTTTGAATTGTGCCTGACAGAAAGAAACAAACTGCAATTTGAAGACCAAGGGGAAGATCTCTCTCTCTCTCTCTCTCTGTCACTCTCTCTCCAGCAAAGTCCCAGGGAACCCATGGTGGCAGTTTGGACTTCAAGACTACAGACAAAGCCCCTCTTTGGCCTTCTGGTACCAGAGAAACAGTTTTGGAATTGTGCCCATGACTCCAGCGAGGACTCCCAAACCTTAACTTCAATCAAGGACATTACATTAAGGACAAAGGACAGTACCTGTATTCCATTTATTGCCAACTCTACTTCAACAAGCCCCCTCTACCTAATTCTTTCTTCCCCTCTGTATCTATGTTTGTGCGCGTGTCTCTCGTATGAATGCGAGCATGGTTGCGTCGCGTATTTTAGTAATTTTAACCAGGTTAGAGTGAAACAGCAAATAAACTTACATCTTTCTTATTCAAACCTAAGAAAACCTGTCAGATTGGTTCACTTGCAATTACAATTAGAGTGAAGTGAGCAAGGGCTCACTGAGGTGGTAAGCTAAAATTACTGCGTTTTAAAGGATAAACCCTGTTACGGCCAAGCCAGAGAAGGGGCAAGAGGGGAGCCTGAGACCCCTTCCTCACCTGGTTGTAACAAGTGTGAGAGGCTGGTGGTGCAGTGGGTAGGAACTGTCATGTGAAGATGCATTCATGGACCTTGACCACCCCACATGAGGTCATTAGCCTTCTTGTGGCACTGCTTCCAGGTCCTCAGGGCCAGGCTTTGGGAATTGATTTCCCTGGCCATCTGCTCCCACTCCCTCCAGAGGGTGGTCCCTGAGGGCTTTCTGGCCCTTAGTGAAAACATGGCACCTGTCCTTCTGTCCACCCCTACCACTAATACCTCCAGCACTGCATCTGTCACCCGGGAGCCCTCTCACTGACTTGGTGCTCCATTTTCTATATTTTAAATGACAGGAATATTAATGAGTGCAGCTTCCCCTTAAGAGGGATAGACAACCCTTAAAAAGAGCAGGCTGACTGCACCAATTGCTCTCAGCACAAGGCTGTTCTTCCCCCTGCTGAGCACAAAAGCAGCATGGCAGATGCTTGGCCCTATGCTCCAATCATGTTAATGAGGTGGCAGCACCAAATTGACCTGCTGACCACCTCGAACAGAGCTGGTGTGGGAAAGTCATAAATTGCAAACCCTGTTCCCAAGAAACAAAGCAAGCCAATTCTTAGTCCTTAACCTTCTTGCAAAAACAGCAGTCTGCATGATGATTATTTTTACCTAACCTCCAACATAGTTGAGCTACCCCATTCACTGATGCGTTTTTGGACCCTGTGACACATACTTCGCTTGGATGCCTAGCAGCAGACTCCATCCCAAGTGCTATTGTGAGAGCTCCAGCACAGGGGTTTCAAACTTTTTGCTGCTAAGAGCCCACTCCCAGATTATAAAAAAATCCACGGAAGAGCCAAACACAGCAAAAGCATTTTTTTTGCATAAAAACTTGTGATGCAATTATTCATTTTTCATTATTTATGTTTTACTTGCTTTTTTGAAGCTTGTGGCTGGTCCTGAGCAACAATTCTGTCAAAACATCCAAGTATCGACAGCAAGCATAAGCACATGTGAGAACTCTCCATCTCCAGTACCCGGAGACCTCACTGTCACTAATACACAGAGCCCTCACTGTCACCAATAACAGGAGCCGCCATTGTTTCCACTACCCGGAGCCCTCACTCCCATCAATACCCGGAGCCCTCACGGTCTCTCATACCCAGAGCCCTCACTGTTTCCAACAGCCAGTGCCCCCACTGTTAACAATACCCGGAGCCCTCACTGTCTCTAATACTCGAAGACCACAATGCCTCCAATACCTGCAGCCCTAACAGTCTCCAAAACCCAGAGCCATCACTGTCTCCAATACCTGCAGCCCTAACAGTCGCCAAAACCCAGAGACCTCACTGTCTCCAATACCTGCAGCCCTCACTGTCTCCAATAACCAGAGAACTCACTGTCTCCAATACCCAGAGCCCTCACTGTCTCCAATACCCAGAGACCTCACTGTCTCCAATAACCGGAGGCCACACTGTCTCCAATACCCAGGGACCTCACTGTCTCCAATGCCCAGAGCCCTCAAAGTCTACAATACCCGGAGCCCTCAATGTCTCCAATACCCGGAATCCTCACGGTCTCCAATACCCAGAGCCTTCACTTTCTCCAATGCCCAGAGCCCTCAAAGTCTCCAATACCCGGAGCCCTCACTGTCTCCAATACTCGGAATCCTCACTGTCTCCAATACACGGAGCCCTCACTGTCTCCAATACCCGGAATCCCCACTGTCTCCAATACCCGGAATCCTCACTGTCTCCAATACCCAGAGCTCTCACTGTCTCCAATACCCAGAGCCCTCACTGTCTCCAATATGCAGAGACCTCACTGTCTCCAATGCTCAGAGCCCGCACTGTCTCCAATACCCAGAGACTTCACTGACTCCAATACCAAGAGACCTCACTGTCTCCAATACCCAGAGACTTCACTGTCTCCAATACCAAGAGACCTCACTGTCTCCAATACACAGAGACCTCACTATCACCAATACCCAGAGACCTCACTGTCGCCAATACCCAGAGACCTCACTGTCTCCAATACCCAGAGCCCTCACTGTCTCCAATAACCAGAGCCCTCACTGTCTCCAATACCCAGAGCCCTCACTGTCTCCAATACCCAGAGCCCTCACTGTCTCCAATAACCAGAGCTCTCACTGTCTCCAATACCCAGAGTTCTCACTGTCTGCAATACCTGGAGTCCTCACTGTTCCCAATACCCGAAATCCTCACTGTTTCCAATACCCAGAGCCCTCACTGTCGCCAATACCCAGAGACCTCACTGTCTCCAATACCGAGAAAACTCACTGTCTCCAATACCCAGAGACCTCACTGTCTCCAATACCCGGAGCCCTCACTGTCTCCTTTACCCAGAGACTTCACCACCTCCAATACCCGGAATCCTCACTGTCTCCAATACCCAGAGCCTTCACTGTCTCCAATACCCAGAGAACTCACTGTCTCCAATACACGGAATCCTCACTGTCTCCAATACCCAGAGGCCTCACTGTCTCCAATACCCGGAGCTCTCATTGTCTCCAATACCCAGAGCCCTCATTGTCTACAATACCCGGAATCCTCACTCTCTCCAATACCCAGAGTTCTCACTGTCTCCAATACCTGGAGTCCTCACTGTTCCCAATACCCGAAATCCTCACTTTTTCCAATACCCAGAGCTCTCACTGTCTCCAATACCTGGAATCCTCACTGTCTCCAATACCACGAGACTTCACGGTCTCCAATACCCAGCACCCTCACTGTCTCCAATACCCAGAGCCCTCAGTGTCGCCAATACGCAGAGACGTCACTGTCTCCAATACCCAGAGCCCTCACTGTCTCCAATACCCGGAGCCCTCACTGTCTCCAATACCCAGAGCCCTCACTGTCTCCGATACGCGGAATCCTCACTGTTTCCAATACCCAGAGCCTTCACTATCTCCAACAGCCAGAGACCTCACTGTCTCCAATACCCAGAGACCTCACTGTCTCCAATACCCAGAGCCCACACTGTCTCCAATACCCAGAGACCTCACTGTCTTCAATACCCGGAATCCTCACTGTCTCCAATACCCGGAGACCTCACTGTCTCCAATACCCTGAGCCCTCACTGTATCTAATATCCGGAGCCTTCACTGTCTCCAATACAAAGAGACATCACTGTCTCCAATGCCCGGAGCCCTCACTGTGTCCAATACCCAGAGACCTCACTGTCTCCTACACCCAGATCCCTCACGATCTCCAATACCCAGAGACCTCACTGTCTCCAATACCCGGAGACTTCACTGTCTCCAATACCCAGAGACTTCACTGTCTCCAATACCCGGAAGCCTCACTGTCTCCAATACCCGAAGGCCTCACTGTCTCCAATACCTGCAGCCCTCACTGTCTCCAATAACCAGAGAACTCACTGTCTCCAATACCCAGAGCCCTCACTGTCTCCAATACCCAGAGACCTCACTGTCTCCAATAACCGGAGGCCACACTGTCTCCAATACCCAGGGACCTCACTGTCTCCAATGCCCAGAGCCCTCAAAGTCTACAATACCCGGAGCCCTCAATGTCTCCAATACCCGGAATCCTCACGGTCTCCAATACCCAGAGCCTTCACTTTCTCCAATGCCCAGAGCCCTCAAAGTCTCCAATACCCGGAGCCCTCACTGTCTCCAATACTCGGAATCCTCACTGTCTCCAATACCCGGAGCCCTCACTGTCTCCAATACCCGGAATCCCCACTGTCTCCAATACCCGGAATCCTCACTGTCTCCAATACCCAGAGCTCTCACTGTCTCCAATACCCAGAGCCCTCACTGTCTCCAATATGCAGAGACCTCACTGTCTCCAATGCCCGGAGCCCGCACTGTCTCCAATACCCAGAGACTTCACTGACTCCAATACCAAGAGACCTCACTGTCTCCAATACCCAGAGACTTCACTGTCTCCAATACCAAGAGACCTCACTGTCTCCAATACACAGAGACCTCACTATCTCCAATACCCAGAGACCTCACTGTCGCCAATACCCAGAGCCCTCACTGTCTCCAATAACCAGAGCCTTCACTGTCTCCAATACCCAGAGCCCTCACTGTCTCCAATAACCAGAGCTCTCACTGTCTCCAAGACCCAGAGTTCTCACTGTCTGCAATACCTGGAGTCCTCACTGTTCCCAATACCCGAAATCCTCACTGTTTCCAATACCCAGAGCCCTCACTGTCGCCAATACGCAGAGACGTCACTGTCTCCAATACCCAGAGCCCTCACTGTCTCCAATACCCAGAGACCTCACTGTCTCCAATACCGAGAAAACTCACTGTCTCCAATACCCAGAGACCTCACTGTCTCCAATACCCGGAGCCCTCACTGTCTCCAATACCGAGAAAACTCACTGTCTCCAATACCCAGAGACCTCACTGTCTCCAATACCCGGAGCCCTCACTGTCTCCTTTACCCAGAGACTTCACCACCTCCAATACCCGGAATCCTCACTGTCTCCAATACCCAGAGCCCTCACTGTCGCCAATACCCAGAGACCTCACTGTCTCCAATACCGAGAAAACTTACTGTCTCCAATACCAGGAGACCTCACTGTCTCCAATACCCTGAGCCCTCACTGTCTCTAATATCCGGAGCCTTCACTGTCTCCAATACAAAGAGACATCACTGTCTCCAATGCCCGGAGCCCTCACTGTGTCCAATACCCAGAGACCTCACTGTCTCCTACACCCAGATCCCTCACGATCTCCAATACCCAGAGACCTCACTGTCTCCAATACCCGGAGACTTCACTGTCTCCAATACCCAGAGACTTCACTGTCTCCAATACCCGGAGACTTCACTGTCTCCAATACCCAGAGACCTCACTGTCTCCAATACCCGGAAGCCTCACTGTCTCCAATACCCGAAGAGCTCACTGTCTCCAATACCTGGAGCCCACACTGTCTCCAATATCTGGAGCCCTCACTGTCTCCAATACCCTGATTCCACACTGTCTCCAATACCCGGAGGCCTCACTGTCTCCAATACCCGGAGTCCTCACTGTCTCAAATACCTGGAGACCCCAGTGTCTCCAATACCTGGAGCCCACACTGTCTCCAATATCTGGAGCCCTCACTGCCTCCAAAACCCGGAATCCTCACTGTCTCCAATACCCAGAGACTTCACTGTCTCCAATACCCAGAGAACTCACTGTCTCCAATACACGGAATCCTCACTGTCTCCAATACCCAGAGGCCTCACTGTCTCCAATACCCGGAGCTCTCATTGTCTCCAATACCCAGAGCCCTCATTGTCTACAATACCCGGAATCCTCACTCTCTCCAATACCCAGAGTTCTCACTGTCTCCAATACCTGGAGTCCTCACTGTTCCCAATACCCGAAATCCTCACTTTTTCCAATACCCAGAGCTCTCACTGTCTCCAATACCTGGAATCCTCACTGTCTCCAATACCACGAGACTTCACGGTCTCCAATACCCAGCTCCCTCACTGTCTCCAATACCCAGAGCCCTCACTGTCTCCAATACCCAGAGCCCTCACTGTCGCCAATACGCAGAGACGTCACTGTCTCCAATACCCAGAGCCCTCACTGTCTCCAATACCCAGAGACCTCACTGTCTCAAATGCCCAGAGCCCTCAGTGTCTCCAATACCCGGAGCCCTCACTGTCTCCAATACCCAGAGCCCTCACTGTCTCCGATACGCGGAATCCTCACTGTTTCCAATACCCAGAGCCTTCACTGTCTCCAACACCCAGAGACCTCACTGTCTCCAATACCCAGAGAACTCACTGTCTCCAATACCCAGAGCCCACACTGTCTCCAATACCCAGAGACCTCACTGTCTTCAATACCCGGAATCCTCACTGTCTCCAATACCCGGAGACCTCACTGTCTCCAATACCCTGAGCCCTCACTGTCTCTAATATCCGGAGCCTTCACTGTCTCCAATACAAAGAGACATCACTGTCTCCAATGCCCGGAGCCCTCACTGTGTCCAATACCCAGAGACCTCACTGTCTCCTACACCCAGATCCCTCACGATCTCCAATACCCAGATCCCTCACGATCTCCAATACCCAGAGACCTCACTGTCTCCAATACCCGGAGACTTCACTGTCTCCAATACGCAGAGACTTCACTGTCTCCAATACCCGGAGACTTCACTGTCTCCAATACCCAGAGACCTCACTGCCTCCAATACCCGGAAGCCTCACTGTCTCCAATACCCGAAGGCCTCACTGTCTCCAATACCTGGAGCCCACACTGTCTCCAATATCTGGAGCCCTCACTGTCTCCAATACCCTGATTCCTCACTGTCTCCAATACCCGGAGGCCTCACTGTCTCCAATACCCGGAGTCCTCACTGTCTCAAATACCTGGAGACCCCAGTGTCTCCAATACCTGGAGCCCACACTGTCTCCAATATCTGGAGCCCTCACTGCCTCCAAAACCCGGAATCCTCACTGTCTCCAATACCCAGAGCCCTCACTGTCTCCAATACCCGGATCCTCACTGTCTGCAATACCCGGAGCCCTCACCTTCTCCAATACCCGGAAGCCTCACTGTCTCCAATACCCAGAGACCTCACTGTCTCCAATACCCGGAATCCTCACTGTCTCCAATACCCGGAGACCTCACTGTCTCCAATACCCGGATCCTCACTGTCTGCAATACCCGGAGCCCTCACCTTCTCCAATACCCGGAATCCTCACTGTCTCCAATACCCTGAGCCCTCACTGTCTCTAATATCCGGAGCCTTCACTGTCTCCAATACAAAGAGACATCACTGTCTCCAATGCCCGGAGCCCTCACTGTGTCCAATACCCAGAGACCTCACTGTCTCCTACACCCAGATCCCTCACGATCTCCAATACCCAGAGACCTCACTGTCTCCAATACCCGGAGACTTCACTGTCTCCAATACCCAGAGACTTCACTGTCTCCAATACCCGGAGACTTCACTGTCTCCAATACCCAGAGACCTCACTGTCTCCAATACCCGGAGCCCTCACTGTCTCCTTTACCCAGAGACTTCACCACCTCCAATACCCGGAATCCTCACTGTCTCCAATACCCAGAGCCCTCACTGTCGCCAATACCCAGAGACCTCACTGTCTCCAATACCGAGAAAACTTACTGTCTCCAATACCAGGAGACCTCACTGTCTCCAATACCCTGAGCCCTCACTGTCTCTAATATCCGGAGCCTTCACTGTCTCCAATACAAAGAGACATCACTGTCTCCAATGCCCGGAGCCCTCACTGTGTCCAATACCCAGAGACCTCACTGTCTCCTACACCCAGATCCCTCACGATCTCCAATACCCAGAGACCTCACTGTCTCCAATACCCGGAGACTTCACTGTCTCCAATACCCAGAGACTTCACTGTCTCCAATACCCGGAGACTTCACTGTCTCCAATACCCAGAGACCTCACTGTCTCCAATACCCGGAAGCCTCACTGTCTCCAATACCCGAAGAGCTCACTGTCTCCAATACCTGGAGCCCACACTGTCTCCAATATCTGGAGCCCTCACTGTCTCCAATACCCTGATTCCACACTGTCTCCAATACCCGGAGGCCTCACTGTCTCCAATACCCGGAGTCCTCACTGTCTCAAATACCTGGAGACCCCAGTGTCTCCAATACCTGGAGCCCACACTGTCTCCAATATCTGGAGCCCTCACTGCCTCCAAAACCCGGAATCCTCACTGTCTCCAATACCCAGAGACTTCACTGTCTCCAATACCCAGAGAACTCACTGTCTCCAATACACGGAATCCTCACTGTCTCCAATACCCAGAGGCCTCACTGTCTCCAATACCCGGAGCTCTCATTGTCTCCAATACCCAGAGCCCTCATTGTCTACAATACCCGGAATCCTCACTCTCTCCAATACCCAGAGTTCTCACTGTCTCCAATACCTGGAGTCCTCACTGTTCCCAATACCCGAAATCCTCACTTTTTCCAATACCCAGAGCTCTCACTGTCTCCAATACCTGGAATCCTCACTGTCTCCAATACCACGAGACTTCACGGTCTCCAATACCCAGCTCCCTCACTGTCTCCAATACCCAGAGCCCTCACTGTCTCCAATACCCAGAGCCCTCACTGTCGCCAATACGCAGAGACGTCACTGTCTCCAATACCCAGAGCCCTCACTGTCTCCAATACCCAGAGACCTCACTGTCTCAAATGCCCAGAGCCCTCAGTGTCTCCAATACCCGGAGCCCTCACTGTCTCCAATACCCAGAGCCCTCACTGTCTCCGATACGCGGAATCCTCACTGTTTCCAATACCCAGAGCCTTCACTGTCTCCAACACCCAGAGACCTCACTGTCTCCAATACCCAGAGAACTCACTGTCTCCAATACCCAGAGCCCACACTGTCTCCAATACCCAGAGACCTCACTGTCTTCAATACCCGGAATCCTCACTGTCTCCAATACCCGGAGACCTCACTGTCTCCAATACCCTGAGCCCTCACTGTCTCTAATATCCGGAGCCTTCACTGTCTCCAATACAAAGAGACATCACTGTCTCCAATGCCCGGAGCCCTCACTGTGTCCAATACCCAGAGACCTCACTGTCTCCTACACCCAGATCCCTCACGATCTCCAATACCCAGATCCCTCACGATCTCCAATACCCAGAGACCTCACTGTCTCCAATACCCGGAGACTTCACTGTCTCCAATACGCAGAGACTTCACTGTCTCCAATACCCGGAGACTTCACTGTCTCCAATACCCAGAGACCTCACTGCCTCCAATACCCGGAAGCCTCACTGTCTCCAATACCCGAAGGCCTCACTGTCTCCAATACCTGGAGCCCACACTGTCTCCAATATCTGGAGCCCTCACTGTCTCCAATACCCTGATTCCTCACTGTCTCCAATACCCGGAGGCCTCACTGTCTCCAATACCCGGAGTCCTCACTGTCTCAAATACCTGGAGACCCCAGTGTCTCCAATACCTGGAGCCCACACTGTCTCCAATATCTGGAGCCCTCACTGCCTCCAAAACCCGGAATCCTCACTGTCTCCAATACCCAGAGCCCTCACTGTCTCCAATACCCGGATCCTCACTGTCTGCAATACCCGGAGCCCTCACCTTCTCCAATACCCGGAAGCCTCACTGTCTCCAATACCCAGAGACCTCACTGTCTCCAATACCCGGAATCCTCACTGTCTCCAATACCCGGAGACCTCACTGTCTCCAATACCCGGATCCTCACTGTCTGCAATACCCGGAGCCCTCACCTTCTCCAATACCCGGAATCCTCACTGTCTCCAATACCCTGAGCCCTCACTGTCTCTAATATCCGGAGCCTTCACTGTCTCCAATACAAAGAGACATCACTGTCTCCAATGCCCGGAGCCCTCACTGTGTCCAATACACAGAGACCTCACTGTCTCCTACACCCAGATCCCTCACGATCTCCAATACCCAGAGACCTCACTGTCTCCAATACCCGGAGACTTCACTGTCTCCAATACCCAGAGACTTCACTGTCTCCAATACCCGGAGACTTCACTGTCTCCAATACCCAGAGACCTCACTGTCTCCAATACCCGGAAGCCTCTCTGTCTCCAATACCCGGAGGCCTCACTGTCTCCAATACCTGGAGCCCACACTGTCTCCAATATCTGCAGCCCTCACTGTCTCCAAAACCCGGAATCCTCACTGTCTCCAATACCCAGAGTCCTCACTGTCTCCAATACCCAGAGCCTTCACTGTCTCCAATACCCAGAGCCCTCACTGTCTCCAATACCCGGAATCCTCACTGTCTCCAATACCCTGAGCCCTCACTGTCTCTAATATCCGGAGCCTTCACTGTCTCCAATACAAAGAGACATCACTGTCTCCAATGCCCGGAGCCCTCACTGTGTCCAATACCCAGAGACCTCACTGTCTCCAACACCCAGATCTCTCACGATCTCCAATACCCAGAGACCTCACTGTCTCCAATACCCGGAGACTTCACTGTCTCCAATACCCAGAGACTTCACTGTCTCCAATACCCGGAGACTTCACTGTCTCCAATACCCAGAGACCTCACTGTCTCCAATACCCGGAAGCCTCACTGTCTCCAATACCCGGAGGCCTCACTGTCTCCAATACCTGGAGCCCACACTGTCTCCAATATCTGGAGCCCTCACTGTCTCCAAAACCCGGAATCCTCACTGTCTCCAATACCCAGAGCCCTCACTGTCTCCAATACCCAGAGCCTTCACTGTCTCCAATACCCAGAGCCTTCACTGTCTCCAATACCCAGAGCCCTCACTGTCTCCAATACCCGGAGCCCTCACTGTCTCCAATACCTGGAATCCTCACTGTCTCCAATACCTGGAGATTTCACTGTCTCCAATACCCGGAAGCCTCACTGTCTCCAATACCCGGAAGCCTCACTGTCTCCAATACCCGGAGGCCTCACTGTCTCCAATACCTGGAGCCCACACTGTCTCCAATATCTGGAGCCCTCACTGTCTCCAAAACCCGGAATCCTCACTGTCTCCAATACCCAGTGCCCTCACTGTCTCCAATACCCAGAGCCCTCACTGTCTCCAATACCCAGAGCCTTCACTGTCTCCAATACCCAGAGCCCTCACTGTCTCCAATACCCGGAGCCCTCACTGTCTCCAATACCCGGAGCCCTCACTGTCTCCAATACCTGGAATCCTCACTGTCTCCAATACCTGGAGATTTCACTGTCTCCAATACCCAGAGCCCTCACTGTCTCCAATACCCGGAGCCCTCACTGTCTCCAATACACGGAGCCCTCACTTTCTCCAATACCTGGAATCCTCACTGTCTCCAATACCCGGAGACTTCACTGTCTCCAATAACCGGAGCCCTCACCGTATTCAATACCCAGAGACCTCACTGTCTCCAATACCCAGAGACCTCACTGTCTCCAATACCCAGAGCTCTCACTGTCTCCAATACCCAGAGACCTCACTATCTCCAATACCCAGAGCCCTCACTGTCTCCAATACCTGAAATCATCACTGTCTCCAATACACAGAGCCCTCACTGTCTCCAATACCCGAATCCTCACTGTCTCCAATACCCGGAGCCTTCACTGTCTCCAATACCCGGAGCCTTCACTGTCTCCAATACCCAGAAACCTCACTGTCTCCAATACCCGGAGCCCTCACTGTCTCCAATACCCGGAATCCTCACTGTCTCCAATACCCAGAGCCCTCACTGTCTCCAATACCCTGAGACGTTACTGTCTCCAATACCCGGAGCCCTCACTGTCTCCAATACCCGGAGCCCTCACTGTCTCCAATACCCAGAGCCCTCACTGTCTCCAATACCCAGACAACTCGCTGTCTCCAATACCCGGAGACCTCACTGTCTCCAATACCCGGATCCTCACTGTCTGCAATACCCGGAGCCCTCACCTTCTCCAATACCCGGAATCCTCACAGACTCCAATAACCAGAGACCTCACCGTCTGCAATACCCGGAATCCTCACTGTCTCCAATACCCAGAGCCTTCACTGTCTCCAATACCCAGAGACCTCACTGTCTCCAATACCCAGAGCCCACACTGTCTCCAATACCCAGAGACCTCACTGTCTTCAATACCCGGAATCCTCACTGTCTCCAATACCCGGAGACCTCACTGTCTCCAATACCCTGAGCCCTCACTGTCTCTAATATCCGGAGCCTTCACTGTCTCCAATACAAAGAGACATCACTGTCTCCAATGCCCGGAGCCCTCACTGTGTCCAATACCCAGAGACCTCACTGTCTCCTACACCCAGATCCCTCACGATCTCCAATACCCAGAGACCTCACTGTCTCCAATACCCAGAGACTTCACTGTCTCCAATACCCAGAGACTTCACTGTCTCCAATACCCAGAGACTTCACTGTCTCCAATACCCGGAGACTTCACTGTCTCCAATACCCAGAGACCTCACTGTCTCCAATACCCGGAAGCCTCACTGTCTCCAATACCCGAAGGCCTCACTGTCTCCAATACCTGGAGCCCACACTGTCTCCAATATCTGGAGCCCTCACTGTCTCCAATACCCTGATTCCACACTGTCTCCAATACCCGGAGGCCTCACTGTCTCCAATACCCGGAGTCCTCACTGTCTCAAATACCTGGAGACCCCAGTGTCTCCAATACCTGGAGCCCACACTGTCTCCAATATATGGAGCCCTCACTGCCTCCAAAACCCGGAATCCTCACTGTCTCCAATACCCAGAGCCTTCACTGTCTCCAATACCCAGAGAACTCACTGTCTCCAATACACGGAATCCTCACTGTCTCCAATACCCAGAGGCCTCACTGTCTCCAATACCCGGAGCTCTCATTGTCTCCAATACCCAGAGCCCTCATTGTCTACAATACCCGGAATCCTCACTCTCTCCAATACCCAGAGTTCTCACTGTCTCCAATACCTGGAGTCCTCACTGTTCCCAATACCCGAAATCCTCACTTTTTCCAATACCCAGAGCTCTCACTGTCTCCAATACCTGGAATCCTCACTGTCTCCAATACCCAGAGCTCTCACTGTCTCCAATACCTGGAGTCCTCACTGTTCCCAATACCCGAAATCCTCACTTTTTCCAATACCCAGAGCTCTCACTGTCTCCAATACCCGAAATCCTCACTTTTTCCAATACCCAGAGCTCTCACTGTCTCCAATACCTGGAATCCTCACTGTCTCCAATACCACGAGACTTCACGGTCTCCAATACCCAGCTCCCTCACTGTCTCCAATACCCAGAGCCCTCACTGTCTCCAATGCCCAGAGCCCTCACTGTCTCCAATACCCGGAGCCCTCACTGTCTCCAATACCCAGAGCCCTCACTGTCTCAGATACGCGGAATCCTCACTGTTTCCAATACCCAGAGCCTTCACTGTCTCCAACACCCAGAGACCTCACTGTCTCCAATACCCAGAGACCTCACTGTCTCCAATACCCAGAGCCCACACTGTCTCCAATACCCAGAGACCTCACTATCTCCAATACCCAGAGCCCTCACTGTCTCCAATACCTGAAATCATCACTGTCTCCAATACACAGAGCCCTCACTGTCTCCAATACCCGAATCCTCACTGTCTCCAATACCCGGAGCCTTCACTGTCTCCAATACCCAGAGACCTCACTGTCTCCAATACCCGGAGCCCTCACTGTCTCCAATACCCGGAATCCTCACTGTCTCCAATACCCAGAGCCCTCACTGTCTCCAATACCCAGAGCCCTCACTGTCTCCAATACCCGGAGCCCTCACTGTCTCCAATACCCGGAATCCTCACTGTCTCCAATACCCAGAGCCCTCACTGTCTCCAATACCCAGACAACTCGCTGTCTCCAATACCCGGAGACCTCACTGTCTCCAATACCCGAATCCTCACTGTCTCCAATACCCGGAGCCCTCACTGTCTCCAATACCCGGAGCCTTCACTGTCTCCAATACCCAGAGACCTCACTGTCTCCAATACCCGGAGCCCTCACTGTCTCCAATACCTGGAATCCTCACTGTCTCCAATACCTGGAGATTTCACTGTCTCCAATACCCGGAAGCCTCACTGTCTCCAATACCCGGAGGCCTCACTGTCTCCAATACCTGGAGCCCACACTGTCTCCAATATCTGGAGCCCTCACTGTCTCCAAAACCCGGAATCCTCACTGTCTCCAATACCCAGAGCCCTCACTGTCTCCAATACCCAGAGCCTTCACTGTCTCCAATACCCAGAGCCCTCACTGTCTCCAATACCCGGAGCCCTCACTGTCTCCAATACCTGGAATCCTCACTGTCTCCAATACCTGGAGATTTCACTGTCTCCAATACCCAGAGCCCTCACTGTCTCCAATACCCGGAGCCCTCACTGTCTCCAATACACGGAGCCCTCACTTTCTCCAATACCCAGACAACTCACTGTCTCCAATACCCGGAGACTTCACTGTCTCCAATAACCGGAGCCCTCACCGTATTCAATACCCAGAGACCTCACTGTCTCCAATACCCAGAGCTCTCACTGTCTCCAATACCCAGAGACCTCACTATCTCCAATACCCAGAGCCCTCACTGTCTCCAATACCTGAAATCATCACTGTCTCCAATACACAGAGCCCTCACTGTCTCCAATACCCGAATCCTCACTGTCTCCAATACCCGGAGCCTTCACTGTCTCCAATACCCAGAGACCTCACTGTCTCCAATACCCGGAGCCCTCACTGTCTCCAATACCCGGAATCCTCACTGTCTCCAATACCCAGAGCCCTCACTGTCTCCAATACCCTGAGACGTTACTGTCTCCAATACCCGGAGCCCTCACTGTCTCCAATACCTGGAGCCCTCACTGTCTCCAATACCCAGAGCCCTCACTGTCTCCAATACCCAGACAACTCGATGTCTCCAATACCCGGAGACCTCACTGTCTCCAATACCCGGATCCTCACTGTCTGCAATACCCGGAGCCCGCACCTTCTCCAATACCCGGAATCCTCACAGACTCCAATAACCAGAGACCTCACCGTCTGCAATACCCGGAATCCTCACTGTCTCCAATACCCAGAGCCCACACTGTCTCCAATACCCAGAGACCTCACTGTCTTCAATACCCGGAATCCTCACTGTCTCCAATACCCGGAGACCTCACTGTCTCCAATACCCTGAGCCCTCACTGTCTCTAATATCCGGAGCCTTCACTGTCTCCAATACAAAGAGACATCACTGTCTCCAATGCCCGGAGCCCTCACTGTGTCCAATACCCAGATACCTCACTGTCTCCTACACCCAGATCCCTCACGATCTCCAATACCCAGAGACCTCACTGTCTCCAATACCCGGAGACTTCACTGTCTCCAATACCCAGAGACTTCACTGTCTCCAATACCCGGAGACTTCACTGTCTCCAATACCCAGAGACCTCACTGTCTCCAATACCCGGAAGCCTCACTGTCTCCAATACCCGAAGGCCTCACTGTCTCCAATACCTGGAGCCCACACTGTCTCCAATATCTGGAGCCCTCACTGTCTCCAATACCCTGATTCCACACTGTCTCCAATACCCGGAGGCCTCACTGTCTCCAATACCCGGAGTCCTCACTGTCTCCAATATATGGAGCCCTCACTGCCTCCAATATATGGAGCCCTCACTGCCTCCAAAACCCGGAATCCTCACTGTCTCCAATACCCAGAGCCTTCACTGTCTCCAATACCCAGAGAACTCACTGTCTCCAATACACGGAATCCTCACTGTCTCCAATACCCAGAGGCCTCACTGTCTCCAATACCCGGAGCTCTCATTGTCTCCAATACCCAGAGCCCTCATTGTCTACAATACCCGGAATCCTCACTCTCTCCAATACCCAGAGTTCTCACTGTCTCCAATACCTGGAGTCCTCACTGTTCCCAATACCCGAAATCCTCACTTTTTCCAATACCCAGAGCTCTCACTGTCTCCAATACCCGAAATCCTCACTTTTTCCAATACCCAGAGCTCTCACTGTCTCCAATACCTGGAATCCTCACTGTCTCCAATACCACGAGACTTCACGGTCTCCAATACCCAGCTCCCTCACTGTCTCCAATACCCAGAGCCCTCACTGTCTCCAATGCCCAGAGCCCTCACTGTCTCCAATACCCGGAGCCCTCACTGTCTCCAATACCCAGAGCCCTCACTGTCTCAGATACGCGGAATCCTCACTGTTTCCAATACCCAGAGCCTTCACTGTCTCCAACACCCAGAGACCTCACTGTCTCCAATACCCAGAGACCTCACTGTCTCCAATACCCAGAGCCCACACTGTCTCCAATACCCAGAGACCTCACTATCTCCAATACCCAGAGCCCTCACTGTCTCCAATACCTGAAATCATCACTGTCTCCAATACACAGAGCCCTCACTGTCTCCAATACCCGAATCCTCACTGTCTCCAATACCCGGAGCCTTCACTGTCTCCAATACCCAGAGACCTCACTGTCTCCAATACCCGGAGCCCTCACTGTCTCCAATACCCGGAATCCTCACTGTCTCCAATACCCAGAGCCCTCACTGTCTCCAATACCCAGAGCCCTCACTGTCTCCAATACCCTGAGACGTTACTGTCTCCAATACCCGGAGCCCTCACTGTCTCCAATACCCGGAATCCTCACTGTCTCCAATACCCAGAGCCCTCACTGTCTCCAATACCCAGACAACTCGCTGTCTCCAATACCCGGAGACCTCACTGTCTCCAATACCCGAATCCTCACTGTCTCCAATACCCGGAGCCCTCACTGTCTCCAATACCCGGAGCCTTCACTGTCTCCAATACCCAGAGACCTCACTGTCTCCAATACCCGGAGCCCTCACTGTCTCCAATACCTGGAATCCTCACTGTCTCCAATACCTGGAGATTTCACTGTCTCCAATACCCGGAAGCCTCACTGTCTCCAATACCCGGAGGCCTCACTGTCTCCAATACCTGGAGCCCACACTGTCTCCAATATCTGGAGCCCTCACTGTCTCCAAAACCCGGAATCCTCACTGTCTCCAATACCCAGAGCCCTCACTGTCTCCAATACCCAGAGCCTTCACTGTCTCCAATACCCAGAGCCCTCACTGTCTCCAATACCCGGAGCCCTCACTGTCTCCAATACCTGGAATCCTCACTGTCTCCAATACCTGGAGATTTCACTGTCTCCAATACCCAGAGCCCTCACTGTCTCCAATACCCGGAGCCCTCACTGTCTCCAATACACGGAGCCCTCACTTTCTCCAATACCCAGACAACTCACTGTCTCCAATACCCGGAGACTTCACTGTCTCCAATAACCGGAGCCCTCACCGTATTCAATACCCAGAGACCTCACTGTCTCCAATACCCAGAGCTCTCACTGTCTCCAATACCCAGAGACCTCACTATCTCCAATACCCAGAGCCCTCACTGTCTCCAATACCTGAAATCATCACTGTCTCCAATACACAGAGCCCTCACTGTCTCCAATACCCGAATCCTCACTGTCTCCAATACCCGGAGCCTTCACTGTCTCCAATACCCAGAGACCTCACTGTCTCCAATACCCGGAGCCCTCACTGTCTCCAATACCCGGAATCCTCACTGTCTCCAATACCCAGAGCCCTCACTGTCTCCAATACCCTGAGACGTTACTGTCTCCAATACCCGGAGCCCTCACTGTCTCCAATACCCGGAGCCCTCACTGTCTCCAATACCCAGAGCCCTCACTGTCTCCAATACCCAGACAACTCGCTGTCTCCAATACCCGGAGACCTCACTGTCTCCAATACCCGGATCCTCACTGTCTGCAATACCCGGAGCCCGCACCTTCTCCAATACCCGGAATCCTCACAGACTCCAATAACCAGAGACCTCACCGTCTGCAATACCCGGAATCCTCACTGTCTCCAATACCCAGAGCCCACACTGTCTCCAATACCCAGAGACCTCACTGTCTTCAATACCCGGAATCCTCACTGTCTCCAATACCCGGAGACCTCACTGTCTCCAATACCCTGAGCCCTCACTGTCTCTAATATCCGGAGCCTTCACTGTCTCCAATACAAAGAGACATCACTGTCTCCAATGCCCGGAGCCCTCACTGTGTCCAATACCCAGATACCTCACTGTCTCCTACACCCAGATCCCTCACGATCTCCAATACCCAGAGACCTCACTGTCTCCAATACCCGGAGACTTCACTGTCTCCAATACCCAGAGACTTCACTGTCTCCAATACCCGGAGACTTCACTGTCTCCAATACCCAGAGACCTCACTGTCTCCAATACCCGGAAGCCTCACTGTCTCCAATACCCGAAGGCCTCACTGTCTCCAATACCTGGAGCCCACACTGTCTCCAATATCTGGAGCCCTCACTGTCTCCAATACCCTGATTCCACACTGTCTCCAATACCCGGAGGCCTCACTGTCTCCAATACCCGGAGTCCTCACTGTCTCCAATATATGGAGCCCTCACTGCCTCCAATATATGGAGCCCTCACTGCCTCCAAAACCCGGAATCCTCACTGTCTCCAATACCCAGAGCCTTCACTGTCTCCAATACCCAGAGAACTCACTGTCTCCAATACACGGAATCCTCACTGTCTCCAATACCCAGAGGCCTCACTGTCTCCAATACCCGGAGCTCTCATTGTCTCCAATACCCAGAGCCCTCATTGTCTACAATACCCGGAATCCTCACTCTCTCCAATACCCAGAGTTCTCACTGTCTCCAATACCTGGAGTCCTCACTGTTCCCAATACCCGAAATCCTCACTTTTTCCAATACCCAGAGCTCTCACTGTCTCCAATACCTGGAATCCTCACTGTCTCCAATACCCAGAGCTCTCACTGTCTCCAATACCTGGAATCCTCACTGTCTCCAATACCCAGAGTTCTCACTGTCTCCAATACCTGGAGTCCTCACTGTTCCCAATACCCGAAATCCTCACTTTTTCAAATACCCAGAGCTCTCACTGTCTCCAATACCCGAAATCCTCACTTTTTCCAATACCCAGAGCTCTCACTGTCTCCAATACCTGGAATCCTCACTGTCTCCAATACCACGAGACTTCACGGTCTCCAATACCCAGCTCCCTCACTGTCTCCAATTCCCAGAGCCCTCACTGTCGCCAATACGCAGAGACGTCACTGTCTCCAATACCCAGAGCCCTCACTGTCTCCAATACCCAGAGACCTCACTGTCTCAAATGCCCAGAGCCCTCACTGTCTCCAATACCCGGAGCCCTCACTGTCTCCAATACCCAGAGCCCTCACTGTCTCCGATACGCGGAATCCTCACTGTTTCCAATACCCAGAGCCTTCACTGTCTCCAACACCCAGAGACCTCACTGTCTCCAATACCCAGAGACCTCACTGTCTCCAATACCCAGAGCCCACACTGTCTCCAATACCCAGAGACCTCACTGTCTTCAATACCCGGAATCCTCACTGTCTCCAATACCCGGAGACCTCACTGTCTCCAATACCCTGAGCCCTCACTGTCTCTAAAATCCGGAGCCTTCACTGTCTCCAATACAAAGAGACATCACTGTCTCCAATGCCCGGAGCCCTCACTGTGTCCAATACCCAGAGACCTCACTGTCTCCTACATCCAGATCCCTCACGATCTCCAATACCCAGAGACCTCACTGTCTCCAATACCCGGAGACTTCACTGTCTCCAATACCCAGAGACTTCACTGTCTCCAATACCCGGAGACTTCACTGTCTCCAATACCCAGAGACCTCACTGTCTCCAATACCCGGAAGCCTCACTGTCTCCAATACCCGAAGGCCTCACTGTCTCCAATACCTGGAGCCCACACTGTCTCCAATATCTGGAGCCCTCACTGTCTCCAATACCCTGATTCCTCACTGTCTCCAATACCCGGAGGCCTCACTGTCTCCAATACCCGGAAGCCTCACTGTCTCCAATACCCAAAGGCCTCACTGTCTCCAATACCTGGAGCCCACACTGTCTCCAATATCTGGAGCCCTCACTGTCTCCAATACCCTGATTCCTCACTGTCTCCAATACCCGGAGGCCTCACTGTCTCCAATACCCGGAGTCCTCACTGTCTCAAATACCTGGAGACCCCAGTGTCTCCAATACCTGGAGCCCACACTGTCTCCAATATCTGGAGCCCTCACTGCCTCCAAAACACGGAATCCTCACTGTCTCCAATACCCAGAGCCCTCACTGTCTCCAATACCCGGAGCCCTCACCTTCTCCAATACCCGGAAGCCTCACTGTCTCCAATACCCAGAGACCTCACTGTCTCCAATACCCGGAATCCTCACTGTCTCCAATACCCGGAGACCTCACTGTCTCCAATACCCGGATCCTCACTGTCTGCAATACCCGGAGCCCTCACCTTCTCCAATACCCGGAATCCCCACTGTCTCCAATACCCTGAGCCCTCACTGTCTCTAATATCCGGAGCCTTCACTGTCTCCAATACAAAGAGACATCACTGTCTCCAATGCCCGGAGCCCTCACTGTGTCCAATACCCAGAGACCTAACTGTCTCCTACACCCAGATCCCTCACGATCTCCAATACCCAGAGACCTCACTGTCTCCAATACCCGGAGACTTCACTGTCTCCAATACCCGGAGACTTCACTGTCTCCAATACCCGGAGACTTCACTGTCTCCAATACCCAGAGACCTCACTGTCTCCAATACCCGGAGACCTCACTGTCTCCAATACCCTGAGCCCTCACTGTCTCTAATATCCGGAGCCTTCACTGTCTCCAATACAAAGAGACATCACTGTCTCCAATGCCCGGAGCCCTCACTGTGTCCAATACCCAGATACCTCACTGTCTCCTACACCCAGATCCCTCACGATCTCCAATACCCAGAGACCTCACTGTCTCCAATACCCGGAGACTTCACTGTCTCCAATACCCGGAGACTTCACTGTCTCCAATACCCGGAGACTTCACTGTCTCCAATACCCAGAGACCTCACTGTCTCCAATACCCGGAAGCCTCACTGTCTCCAATACCCGAAGGCCTCACTGTCTCCAATACCTGGAGCCCACACTGTCTCCAATATCTGGAGCCCTCACTGTCTCCAATACCCTGATTCCACACTGTCTCCAATACCCGGAGGCCTCACTGTCTCCAATACCCGGAGTCCTCACTGTCTCCAATATATGGAGCCCTCACTGCCTCCAATATATGGAGCCCTCACTGCCTCCAAAACCCGGAATCCTCACTGTCTCCAATACCCAGAGCCTTCACTGTCTCCAATACCCAGAGAACTCACTGTCTCCAATACACGGAATCCTCACTGTCTCCAATACCCAGAGGCCTCACTGTCTCCAATACCCGGAGCTCTCATTGTCTCCAATACCCAGAGCCCTCATTGTCTACAATACCCGGAATCCTCACTCTCTCCAATACCCAGAGTTCTCACTGTCTCCAATACCTGGAGTCCTCACTGTTCCCAATACCCGAAATCCTCACTTTTTCCAATACCCAGAGCTCTCACTGTCTCCAATACCTGGAATCCTCACTGTCTCCAATACCCAGAGCTCTCACTGTCTCCAATACCTGGAATCCTCACTGTCTCCAATACCCAGAGTTCTCACTGTCTCCAATACCTGGAGTCCTCACTGTTCCCAATACCCGAAATCCTCACTTTTTCAAATACCCAGAGCTCTCACTGTCTCCAATACCCGAAATCCTCACTTTTTCCAATACCCAGAGCTCTCACTGTCTCCAATACCTGGAATCCTCACTGTCTCCAATACCACGAGACTTCACGGTCTCCAATACCCAGCTCCCTCACTGTCTCCAATTCCCAGAGCCCTCACTGTCGCCAATACGCAGAGACGTCACTGTCTCCAATACCCAGAGCCCTCACTGTCTCCAATACCCAGAGACCTCACTGTCTCAAATGCCCAGAGCCCTCACTGTCTCCAATACCCGGAGCCCTCACTGTCTCCAATACCCAGAGCCCTCACTGTCTCCGATACGCGGAATCCTCACTGTTTCCAATACCCAGAGCCTTCACTGTCTCCAACACCCAGAGACCTCACTGTCTCCAATACCCAGAGACCTCACTGTCTCCAATACCCAGAGCCCACACTGTCTCCAATACCCAGAGACCTCACTGTCTTCAATACCCGGAATCCTCACTGTCTCCAATACCCGGAGACCTCACTGTCTCCAATACCCTGAGCCCTCACTGTCTCTAAAATCCGGAGCCTTCACTGTCTCCAATACAAAGAGACATCACTGTCTCCAATGCCCGGAGCCCTCACTGTGTCCAATACCCAGAGACCTCACTGTCTCCTACATCCAGATCCCTCACGATCTCCAATACCCAGAGACCTCACTGTCTCCAATACCCGGAGACTTCACTGTCTCCAATACCCAGAGACTTCACTGTCTCCAATACCCGGAGACTTCACTGTCTCCAATACCCAGAGACCTCACTGTCTCCAATACCCGGAAGCCTCACTGTCTCCAATACCCGAAGGCCTCACTGTCTCCAATACCTGGAGCCCACACTGTCTCCAATATCTGGAGCCCTCACTGTCTCCAATACCCTGATTCCTCACTGTCTCCAATACCCGGAGGCCTCACTGTCTCCAATACCCGGAAGCCTCACTGTCTCCAATACCCAAAGGCCTCACTGTCTCCAATACCTGGAGCCCACACTGTCTCCAATATCTGGAGCCCTCACTGTCTCCAATACCCTGATTCCTCACTGTCTCCAATACCCGGAGGCCTCACTGTCTCCAATACCCGGAGTCCTCACTGTCTCAAATACCTGGAGACCCCAGTGTCTCCAATACCTGGAGCCCACACTGTCTCCAATATCTGGAGCCCTCACTGCCTCCAAAACACGGAATCCTCACTGTCTCCAATACCCAGAGCCCTCACTGTCTCCAATACCCGGAGCCCTCACCTTCTCCAATACCCGGAAGCCTCACTGTCTCCAATACCCAGAGACCTCACTGTCTCCAATACCCGGAATCCTCACTGTCTCCAATACCCGGAGACCTCACTGTCTCCAATACCCGGATCCTCACTGTCTGCAATACCCGGAGCCCTCACCTTCTCCAATACCCGGAATCCCCACTGTCTCCAATACCCTGAGCCCTCACTGTCTCTAATATCCGGAGCCTTCACTGTCTCCAATACAAAGAGACATCACTGTCTCCAATGCCCGGAGCCCTCACTGTGTCCAATACCCAGAGACCTAACTGTCTCCTACACCCAGATCCCTCACGATCTCCAATACCCAGAGACCTCACTGTCTCCAATACCCGGAGACTTCACTGTCTCCAATACCCGGAGACTTCACTGTCTCCAATACCCGGAGACTTCACTGTCTCCAATACCCAGAGACCTCACTGTCTCCAATACCCGGAGACCTCACTGTCTCCAATACCCTGAGCCCTCACTGTCTCTAATATCCGGAGCCTTCACTGTCTCCAATACAAAGAGACATCACTGTCTCCAATGCCCGGAGCCCTCACTGTGTCCAATACCCAGATACCTCACTGTCTCCTACACCCAGATCCCTCACGATCTCCAATACCCAGAGACCTCACTGTCTCCAATACCCGGAGACTTCACTGTCTCCAATACCCAGAGACTTCACTGTCTCCAATACCCGGAGACTTCACTGTCTCCAATACCCAGAGACCTCACTGTCTCCAATACCCGGAAGCCTCACTGTCTCCAATACCCGAAGGCCTCACTGTCTCCAATACCTGGAGCCCACACTGTCTCCAATATCTGGAGCCCTCACTGTCTCCAATACCCTGATTCCACACTGTCTCCAATACCCGGAGGCCTCACTGTCTCCAATACCCGGAGTCCTCACTGTCTCCAATATATGGAGCCCTCACTGCCTCCAATATATGGAGCCCTCACTGCCTCCAAAACCCGGAATCCTCACTGTCTCCAATACCCAGAGCCTTCACTGTCTCCAATACCCAGAGAACTCACTGTCTCCAATACACGGAATCCTCACTGTCTCCAATACCCAGAGGCCTCACTGTCTCCAATACCCGGAGCTCTCATTGTCTCCAATACCCAGAGCCCTCATTGTCTACAATACCCGGAATCCTCACTCTCTCCAATACCCAGAGTTCTCACTGTCTCCAATACCTGGAGTCCTCACTGTTCCCAATACCCGAAATCCTCACTTTTTCCAATACCCAGAGCTCTCACTGTCTCCAATACCTGGAATCCTCACTGTCTCCAATACCCAGAGCTCTCACTGTCTCCAATACCTGGAATCCTCACTGTCTCCAATACCCAGAGTTCTCACTGTCTCCAATACCTGGAGTCCTCACTGTTCCCAATACCCGAAATCCTCACTTTTTCAAATACCCAGAGCTCTCACTGTCTCCAATACCCGAAATCCTCACTTTTTCCAATACCCAGAGCTCTCACTGTCTCCAATACCTGGAATCCTCACTGTCTCCAATACCACGAGACTTCACGGTCTCCAATACCCAGCTCCCTCACTGTCTCCAATTCCCAGAGCCCTCACTGTCGCCAATACGCAGAGACGTCACTGTCTCCAATACCCAGAGCCCTCACTGTCTCCAATACCCAGAGACCTCACTGTCTCAAATGCCCAGAGCCCTCACTGTCTCCAATACCCGGAGCCCTCACTGTCTCCAATACCCAGAGCCCTCACTGTCTCCGATACGCGGAATCCTCACTGTTTCCAATACCCAGAGCCTTCACTGTCTCCAACACCCAGAGACCTCACTGTCTCCAATACCCAGAGACCTCACTGTCTCCAATACCCAGAGCCCACACTGTCTCCAATACCCAGAGACCTCACTGTCTTCAATACCCGGAATCCTCACTGTCTCCAATACCCGGAGACCTCACTGTCTCCAATACCCTGAGCCCTCACTGTCTCTAAAATCCGGAGCCTTCACTGTCTCCAATACAAAGAGACATCACTGTCTCCAATGCCCGGAGCCCTCACTGTGTCCAATACCCAGAGACCTCACTGTCTCCTACATCCAGATCCCTCACGATCTCCAATACCCAGAGACCTCACTGTCTCCAATACCCGGAGACTTCACTGTCTCCAATACCCAGAGACTTCACTGTCTCCAATACCCGGAGACTTCACTGTCTCCAATACCCAGAGACCTCACTGTCTCCAATACCCGGAAGCCTCACTGTCTCCAATACCCGAAGGCCTCACTGTCTCCAATACCTGGAGCCCACACTGTCTCCAATATCTGGAGCCCTCACTGTCTCCAATACCCTGATTCCTCACTGTCTCCAATACCCGGAGGCCTCACTGTCTCCAATACCCGGAAGCCTCACTGTCTCCAATACCCAAAGGCCTCACTGTCTCCAATACCTGGAGCCCACACTGTCTCCAATATCTGGAGCCCTCACTGTCTCCAATACCCTGATTCCTCACTGTCTCCAATACCCGGAGGCCTCACTGTCTCCAATACCCGGAGTCCTCACTGTCTCAAATACCTGGAGACCCCAGTGTCTCCAATACCTGGAGCCCACACTGTCTCCAATATCTGGAGCCCTCACTGCCTCCAAAACACGGAATCCTCACTGTCTCCAATACCCAGAGCCCTCACTGTCTCCAATACCCGGAGCCCTCACCTTCTCCAATACCCGGAAGCCTCACTGTCTCCAATACCCAGAGACCTCACTGTCTCCAATACCCGGAATCCTCACTGTCTCCAATACCCGGAGACCTCACTGTCTCCAATACCCGGATCCTCACTGTCTGCAATACCCGGAGCCCTCACCTTCTCCAATACCCGGAATCCCCACTGTCTCCAATACCCTGAGCTCTCACTGTCTCTAATATCCGGAGCCTTCACTGTCTCCAATACAAAGAGACATCACTGTCTCCAATGCCCGGAGCCCTCACTGTGTCCAATACCCAGAGACCTAACTGTCTCCTACACCCAGATCCCTCACGATCTCCAATACCCAGAGACCTCACTGTCTCCAATACCCGGAGACTTCACTGTCTCCAATACCCGGAGACTTCACTGTCTCCAATACCCGGAGACTTCACTGTCTCCAATACCCAGAGACCTCACTGTCTCCAATACCCGGAAGCCTCACTGTCTCCAATACCCGGAGGCCTCACTGTCTCCAATACCTGGAGCCCACACTGTCTCCAATATCTGGAGCCCTCACTGTCTCCAAAACCCGGAATCCTCACTGTCTCCAATACCCAGAGCCCTCACTGTCTCCAATACCCGGAGCCCTCACTGTCTCCAATACCTGGAATCCTCACTGTCTCCAATACCTGGAGATTTCACTGTCTCCAATACCCAGAGACCTCACTATCTCCAATACCCAGAGCCCTCACTGTCTCCAATACCTGAAATCATCACTGTCTCCAATACCCGGAGCCCTCACTGTCTCCAATACCCGAATCCTCACTGTCTCCAATACCCAGAGCCTTCACTGTCTCCAATACCCAGAGACCTCACTGTCTCCAATACCCGGAGCCCTCACTGTCTCCAATACCCGGAATCCTCACTGTCTCCAATACCCAGAGCCCTCACTGTCTCCAATACCCTGAGACGTTACTGTCTCCAATACCCGGAGCCCTCACTGTCTCCAATACCCGGAGCCCTCACTGTCTCCAATACCCAGAGCCCTCACTGTCTCCAATACCCAGACAACTCGCTGTCTCCAATACCCGGAGACCTCACTGTCTCCAATACCCGGATCCTCACTGTCTGCAATACCCGGAGCCCTCACCTTCTCCAATACCCGGAATCCTCACAGACTCCAATAACCAGAGACCTCACCGTCTGCAATACCCGGAATCCTCACTGTCTCCAATACCCAGAGCCCTCACTGTCTCCAATACCCTGAGCCCTCACTGTCTCCAATATCCGGAGCCATCACTGTCTCCAATACAAAGAGACATCACTGTCTCCAATACCCAGAGACCTCACTGTCTCCTACACCCATATCCCTCACGATCTCCAATACCCTGAGACCTCACTGACTCCAGCTCCTGGAGACCCCAGTGTCTCCAATACACAGAATCCTCACTGTCTCCAATACCCGGAGTCCTTATTGTCTCCAAAATCTGGAACCCTCGTTGTCTCCAAGACCAGGGGACGTCACTGTTTGCAATACCTGGAGACGTCACTGTCTCCAATACCCGGAGACGTCACTGTCTGCAATACTGGAGACGTCACTGTCTGCATTACCTGGAGACGTCACTGTCTCCGATACCCGGAGACGTCACTGTCTGCAATACCTGGAGACGTCACTGTCTGCATTACCTGGAGACGTCACTGGCTCCGATACCCGGAGACGTCACTGTCTGCATTACCTAGTGACGTCACTGTCTCCGATACCTGGAGACGTCACTGTCTGCAATAACTGGAGTCGTCACTGTCTGCAATACCTGGAGACCTCATTGTCTCCAATATCCTGAGCCCTCACTGTCTCCAATACTCGGAGTCCTTATTGTCTCCAAAATCTGGAGCCTTCACTGTCTGCAAGACCCGGAGTCCTCATTGTCTCCAATACCTGGAGTCGTCACTGTCTGCAATACCTGGAGACCTCATTGTCTCCAATATCCTGAGCCCTCACTGTCTCCAATACTCGGAGTCCTTATTGTCTCCAAAATGTGGAGCCTTCACTGTCTGCAAGACCTGGAGTCCTCATTGTCTCCAATACCCGGAGACGTCACTGTCTGCAATACCAGGAGACTTCACTGTCTCCAATACCCGGAGACTTCACTGTCTCCAATACCCAGAGACCTCACTGTCTCCAATACCCGGAAGCCTCACTGTCTCCAATACCCGGAGGCCTCACTGTCTCCAATACCTGGAGCCCACACTGTCTCCAATATATGGAGCCCTCATTGTCTCCAATACCCGGAGTCCTCACTGTCTCAAATACCTGGAGACCCCAGTGTCTCCAATACCTGGAGCCCACACTGTCTCCAATATCTGGAGCCCTCACTGTCTCCAATACCCTGATTCCTCACTGTCTCCAAAACCCGGAGGCCTCATTGTCTCCAATACCCGGAGTCCCCACTGTCTCCAATATCTGGAGCCCTCACTGTCTCCAATACCCAGAGACCTCACTGTCTCCAATACCCGGAAGCCTCACTGTCTCCAATACCCGGAGGCCTCACTGTCTCCAATACCTGGAGCCCACACTGTCTCCAATATATGGAGCCCTCATTGTCTCCAATACCCGGAGTCCTCACTGTCTCAAATACCTGGAGACCCCAGTGTCTCCAATACCTGGAGCCCACACTGTCTCCAATATCTGGAGCCCTCACTGTCTCCAATACCCTGATTCCTCACTGTCTCCAAAACCCGGAGGCCTCATTGTCTCCAATACCCGGAGTCCCCACTGTCTCAAATACCTGGAGACCCCAGTGTCTCCAATACCTGGAGCCCACACTGTCTCCAATATCTGGAGCCCTCACTGTCTCCAATACCCTGATTCCTCACTGTCTCCAATACCCGGAAGCCTCACTGTCTCCAATACCCGGAGGCCTCACTGTCTCCAATACCCAGAGACCTCACTGTCTCCAATACCCAGAGACCTCACTGTCTGCAATACCCAGAGCCCACAATGTCTCCAATACCCAGAGACCTCACTGTCTTCAATACCCGGAATCCTCACTGTCTCCAATACCCGGAGCCCTCACTGTCTCCAAACCCGGAATCCTCACTGTCTCCAATACCCAGAGCCCTCACTGTCTCCAATACCCTGAGACCTTACTGTCTCCAATACCCGGAGCCCTCACTGTCCCCAATAACCGGAGCCCTCACTGTCTCCAATACCCAGAGCCCTCACTGTCTCCAATAACCAGACAACTCACTGTCTCCAATACCCGGAGACCTCACTGTCTCCAATACCCGGATCCTCACTGTCTGCAATACCCAGAGCCCCCACCTTCTCCAATACCCGGAATCCTCACAGTCTCCAATACCCAGAGACCTCACTGTCTCCAATACCCGGAATCCTCACTGTCTCCAATACCCAGAGCCCTCACCGTCTCCAATACCCTGAGCCCTCACTGTCTCCGATACCCGGAGACGTCACTGTCTGCATTACCTAGTGACGTCACTGTCTCCGATACCCGGAGACGTCACTGTCTGCATTACCTGGAGACGTCACTGTCTCCGATACCTGATGACGTCACTGTCTGCATTACCTGGTGACGTCACTGTCTCCGATACCTGGAGACGTCACTGTCTGCAATACCTGGAGTCGTCACTGTCTGCAATACCTGGAGAACTCATTGTCTCCAATATCCTGAGCCCTCACTGTCTCCAATACTCGGAGTCCTTATTGTCTCCAAAATCTGGAGCCTTCACTGTCTGCAAGACCCGGAGTCCTCATTGTCTCCAATACCCGGAGACGTCACTGTCTGCAATACCAGGAGACTTCACTGTCTCCAATACTCGAAGCCACCACTGTCTCCAACACCCGGAGCCCTCACTGTCTGCTAACCCGGAGCCCTCACTGTCTCCAATACCCACAGCCTTCACTGTCTGCAATACCCCGAGCCTTCACTGTCTCCAATACCCGGAGCCCTCACTGTCTCCAATACCAACAGCCTTCACTGTCTCCAATACCCACAGCCTTCACTGTCTCCAATAACCGGAGCCCTCACTGTCTCCAATACCAAGAGACCTCACTGTCTCCAATACCCAAAGACCACGCTGTCTCCAATAACCAGAGACCTCACTGTCTCCAATAACCGGAGCCCTCGCTGTCTCCAAGACCCAGTGACCTCACTGTCTCCAATGCCCAGAGCCCTCAATGTCTCCCATACCCGGAGACTTCACTGTCTCCAATATCCAGAGCCCTCACTGTCTCCAATACCTGGAAGCCTCACTGTCTCCAATACCCAGAGCCCTCACTGTCTCCAATACCCGGAGACTTCACTGTCTCCAATACCCAGAGCCCTCACTATCTCCAATACCCGGAAGCCTCACTGTCTCCAATACCCAGAGGCCTCACTGTCTCCAATACCTGGAGCCCACACTGTCTCCAATATCTGGAGCCCTCACTGTCTCCAATACCCTGATTCCTCACTGTCTCCAATACCTGGAACCCATACTGTCTCCAATATCTGGAGCCCTCACTGTCTCCAATACCCGGAGGCCTCACTGTCTCCAATACCCGGAGTCCTCACTGTCTCAAATACCTGGAGACCCCGGTGTCTCCAATACCTGGAGCCCACACTGTCTCCAATATCTGGAGCCCTCACTGTCTCCAATACCCTGATTCCTCACTGTCTCCAATACCCGGAAGCCTCACTGTCTCCAATACCCGAAGGCCTCACTGTCTCCAATACCCAGAGACCTCACTGTCTCCAATACCCAGAGACATCACTGTCTGCAATACCCAGAGCCCACAATGTCTCCAATACCCAGAGACCTCACTGTCTTCAATACCCGGAATCCTCACTGTCTCCTATACCCAGAGCCCTCACTGTCTCCAAAACCCGGAATCCTCACTGTCTCCAATACCCAGAGCCCTCACTGTCTCCAATACCCTGAGACCTTACTGTCTCCAATACCCGGAGCCCTCACTGTCTCCAATAACCGGAGCCCTCACTGTCTCCAATACCCAGAGCCTCACTGTCTCCAATACCCAGACAACTCACTGTCTCCAAAACCCGGAGACCTCACTGTCTCCAATACCCGGATCCTCACTGTCTGCAATACCCAGAGCCCTCACCTTCTCCAATACCAGGAATCCTCACAGTCTCCAATACCCAGAGACCTCACTGTCTCCAATACCCAGAATCCTCACTGTCTCCAATACCCAGAGCCCTCACTGTCTCCAATACCCTGAGCCCTCACTGTCTCCAATATCCGGAGCCATCACTGTCTCCAATACAAAGAGACATCACTGTCTCCAATACCCAGAGATCTCACTGTCTCCTACACCCAGATCCCTCACGATCTCCAATACCCTGAGACCTCACTGACTCCAGCTCCTGGAGACCCCAGTGTCTCCAATACACAGAATCCTCACTGTCTCCAATACCCGGAGTCCTTATTATCTCCAAAATCTGGAACCCTCGTTGTCTCCAAGACCAGGGGACGTCACTGTCTGCAATACCTGGAGACGTCACTGTCTCCAATACCCGGAGACGTCACTGTCTGCAATACCTGGAGACGTCACTGTCTGCATTACCTGGAGACGTCACTGTCTCCAATACCCGGAGACGTCACTGTCTGCAATACCTGGAGACGTCACTGTCTCCGATAGCCGGAGACGTCACTGTCTGCAATACCTGGAGACGTCACTGTCTGCATTACCTGGAGACGTCACTGTCTGCATTACCTGGAGACGTCACTGTCTCCGATACCCGGAGACGTCACTGTCTGCATTACCTAGTGACGTCACTGTATCCGATACCCGAAGACGTCACTGTCTGCATTACCTGGTGACGTCACTGTCTCCGATACCTGGAGACGTCACTGTCTCCGATACCTGGAGACGTCACTGTCTGCAATACCTGGAGTCGTCACTGTCTGCAATACCTGGAGACCTCATTGTCTCCAATATCCTGAGCCCTCACTGTCTCCAATACTCGGAGTCCTTATTGTCTCCAAAATCTGGAGCCTTCACTGTCTGCAAGACCCGGAGTCCTCATTGTCTCCAATACCTGGAGTCGTCACTGTCTGCAATACCTGGAGACCTCATTGTGTCCAATATCCTGAGCCCTCACTGTCTCCAATACTCGGAGTCCTTATTGTCTCCAAAATCTGGAGGCTTCACTGTCTGCAAGACCCGGAGTCCTCATTGTCTCCAATACCCGGAGACGTCACTGTCTGCAATACCAGGAGACTTCACTGTCTCCAATACTCGAAGCCACCACTGTCTCCAAGACACGGAGCCCTCACTGTCTGCAATACCCAGAGCCCTCATTGTCTCCAATACCCACAGCCTTCACTGTCTGCAATACCCCGAGCCTTCACTGTCTCCAAGACCCGGAGCCCTCACTGTCTCCAATACCAACAGCCTTCACTGTCTCCAATACCCACAGCCTTCACTGTCTCCAATAACCGGAGCCCTCACTGTCTCCAATACCAAGAGACCTCACTGTCTCCAATACCCGGAGCCCTCACTGTCTCCTATACCCAGAGCCCTCACTGCCTCCAATACCCAAAGACCTCACTGTCTCCAATACCCAGAGACCTCAGTGTCTCCAATAACCGGAGCCCTCGCTGTCTCCAAGACCCAGTGACCTCACTGTCTCCAATGCCCAGAGCCCTCAATGTCTCCCATACCCGGAGCCCTCACTGTCTCCAATACCCGGAATCCTCACTTTCTCCAATACCCAGAGCCTTCACTTTCTCCAATACCCAGAGACCTCACTGTCCCCAATACACGGAATCCTCACTGTCTCCAATACCCAGAGACCTCATTGTCTCCAGTACCCGGAATCCTCACTGTCTCCAATACCCAGAGCCCTCACTGTCTGCAATACCCGGAGCCCTCACTGTCTCCAATACCCGGAATCCTCACTGTCTCCAATACCCGGAATCCTCACTGTCTCCAATACCCAGAGCCCTCACTGTCTCCAATACCCGGAGCCCTCACTGTCTCCAATACCCAGATCCTCACTGTCACCAATACCTGGAATCCTCACGGTCTCCAATACCCAGAGCCTTCACTTTCTCCAATAAACAGAGACCTCACTGTCTCCAATACCTGGAATCCTCACGGTCTCCAATACCCAGAGCCTTCACTTTCTCCAATAAACAGAGACTTCACTGTCTCCAATACCCAAAGACCTCACTTTCTCCAATACCCAGAGCCCTCACTGGTTCCAATACCCAGAGCCCTCACTGTCGCCAATACCCAGAGACCTCACTGTCTCCAATACCGAGAAACCTCACTGTCTCCAATACCCAGAGGCCTCACTGTCTCCACTACCCGGAGCCCTCACTGTCTCCTTTACCCAGAGACTTCACCGCCTCCAATACCCGGAATCCTCACTGTCTCCAATACGCAGAGCCTTCACTGTCTCCAATACCCAGAGAACTCACTGTCTCCAATACACGGAATCCTCACTGTCTCCAATACCCAGAGGCCTCACTGTCTCCAATACCCGGAGCTCTCATTGTCTCCAATACCCAGAGCCCTCACTGTCTCCTATACCCAGAGCCCTCACTGCCTCCAATACCCAGAGCCCTCACTGTCTCCAATACCCTGCGACCTTACTGTCTCCAATACCCGGAGCCCTCACTGTCTCCAATACTCAGAGCCCTCACTGTCTCCAATACCCGGAATCCTCACTGTCTCCAATACCCAGTGTTCTCACTGTCTCCAATACCTGGAGTCCTCACTGTTCCCAATACCCGAAATCCTCACTGTTTCCCATACCCAGAGCTCTCACTGTCTCCAATACCTGGAATCCTCACTGTCTCCAATACCACGAGACTTCACGGTCTCCAATACCCAGAGCCCTCACTGTCTCCAATACCCAGAGACCTCACTGTCCCCAATACACGGAATCCTCACTGTCTCCAATACCCAGAGACCTCACTGTCTCCAATACCCGGAATCCTCACTGTCTCCAAAACCCAGAGCCCTCACTGTCTCCAATACCCGGAATCCTCACTGTCTCCAATACCCAGAGCCCTCACTGTCTCCAATACCCAGAGAACTCACTGTCTCCAGTACCCGGATCCTCACTGTCTCCAATACCTGGAATCCTCACGGTCTCCAATACCCAGAGCCTTCACTTTCTCCAATAAACAGAGACCTCACTGTCTCCAATACCTGGAATCCTCACGGTCTCCAATACCCAGAGCCTTCACTTTCTCCAATAAACAGAGACTTCACTGTCTCCAATACCCAAAGAACTCACTTTCTCCAATACCCAGAGCCCTCACTGTCTCCAATACCCAGAGCCCTCACTGTCGCCAATACCCAGAGACCTCACTGTCTCCAATACCGAGAAACCTCAACGTCTCCAATACCCAGAGACCTCACTGTCTCCAATACCCGGAGCCCTCACTGTCTCCTTTACCCAGATCCCTCACGATCTCCAATACCCTGAGACCTCAGTGACTCCAGCTCCTGGAGACCCCAGTGTCTCCAATACACAGAATCCTCACTGTCTCCAATACCCGGAGTCCTTATTGTCTCCAAAATCTGGAACCCTCGTTGTCTCCAAGACCAGGGGACGTCACTGTTTGCAATACCTGGAGACGTCACTGTCTCCAATACCCGGAGACGTCACTGTCTGCAATACCTGGAGACGTCACTGTCTGCATTACCTGGAGACGTCACTGTCTCCGATACCCGGAGACGTCACTGTCTCCAATACCCGGAGACGTCACTGTCTCCAATACCCGGAGACGTCACTGTCTGCAATACCTGGAGACGTCACTGTCTGCATTACCTGGAGACGTCACTGTCTCCGATACCCGGAGACGTCACTGTCTGCAATACCTGGAGACGTCACTGTCTGCATTACCTGGAGACGTCACTGGCTCCGATACCCGGAGTCGTCACTGTCTGCATTACCTAGTGACGTCACTGTCTCCGATACCTGGAGACGTCACTGTCTGCAATAACTGGAGTCGTCACTGTCTGCAATACCTGGAGACCTCATTGTCTCCAATATCCTGAGCCCTCACTGTCTCCAATACTCGGAGTCCTTATTGTCTCCAAAATCTGGAGCCTTCACTGTCTGCGAGACCCGGAGTCCTCATTGTCTCCAATACCTGGAGTCGTCACTGTCTGCAATACCTGGAGACCTCATTGTCTCCAAATTCCTGAGCCCTCACTGTCTCCAATACTCGGAGTCCTTATTGTCTCCAAAATGTGGAGCCTTCACTGTCTGCAAGACCTGGAGTCCTCATTGTCTCCAATACCCGGAGACGTCACTGTCTGCAATACCAGGAGACTTCACTGTCTCCAATACCCGGAGACTTCACTTTCTCCAATACCCAGAGACCTCACTGTCTCCAATACCCGGAAGCCTCACTGTCTCCAATACCCGGAGGCCTCACTGTCTCCAATACCTGGAGCCCACACTGTCTCCAATATCTGGAGCCCTCATTGTCTCCAATACCCGGAGTCCTCACTGTCTCAAATACCTGGAGACCCCAGTGTCTCCAATACCTGGAGCCCACACTGTCTCCAATATCTGGAGCCCTCACTGTCTCCAATACCCTGATTCCTCACTGTCTCCAATACCCGGAGGCCTCATTGTCTCCAATACCCGGAGTCCTCACTGTCTCAAATACCTGGAGACCCCAGTGTCTCCAATACCTGGAGCCCACACTGTCTCCAATATCTGGAGCCCTCACTGTCTCCAATACCCTGATTCCTCACTGTCTCCAATACCCGGAAGCCTCACTGTCTCCAATACCCGGAGGCCTCACTGTCTCCAATACCCAGAGACCTCACTGTCTCCAATACCCAGAGACCTCACTGTCTGCAATACCCAGAGCCCACAATGTCTCCAATACCCGGAGCCCTCACTGTCCCCAATAACCGGAGCCCTCACTGTCTCCAATAACCAGAGCCCTCACTGTCTCCAATAACCAGACAACTCACTGTCTCCAACACCCGGAGACCTCACTGTCTCCAATACCCGGATCCTCACTGTCTGCAATACCCAGAGCCCCCACCTTCTCCAATACCCGGAATCCTCACAGTCTCCAATACCCGGAATCCTCACTGTCTCCAATACCCAGAGCCCGCACTGTCTCCAATATCTGGAGCCCTCACTGTCTCCAAAACCCGGAATCCTCACTGTCTCCAATACCCAGAGCCCTCACTGTCTCCAATACCCGGAGCCCTCACTGTCTCCAATACCTGGAATCCTCACTGTCTCCAATACCTGGAGATTTCACTGTCTCCAATACCCAGAGACCTCACTATCTCCAATACCCAGAGCCCTCACTGTCTCCAATACCTGAAATCATCACTGTCTCCAATACCCGGAGCCCTCACTGTCTCCAATACCCGAATCCTCACTGTCTCCAATACCCAGAGCCTTCACTGTCTCCAATACCCAGAGACCTCACTGTCTCCAATACCCGGAGCCCTCACTGTCTCCAATACCCGGAATCCTCACTGTCTCCAATACCCAGAGCCCTCACTGTCTCCAATACCCTGAGACGTTACTGTCTCCAATACCCGGAGCCCTCACTGTCTCCAATACCCGGAGCCCTCACTGTCTCCAATACCCAGAGCCCTCACTGTCTCCAATACCCAGACAACTCGCTGTCTCCAATACCCGGAGACCTCACTGTCTCCAATACCCGGATCCTCACTGTCTGCAATACCCGGAGCCCTCACCTTCTCCAATACCCGGAATCCTCACAGACTCCAATAACCAGAGACCTCACCGTCTGCAATACCCGGAATCCTCACTGTCTCCAATACCCAGAGCCCTCACTGTCTCCAATACCCTGAGCCCTCACTGTCTCCAATATCCGGAGCCATCACTGTCTCCAATACAAAGAGACATCACTGTCTCCAATACCCAGAGACCTCACTGTCTCCTACACCCATATCCCTCACGATCTCCAATACCCTGAGACCTCACTGACTCCAGCTCCTGGAGACCCCAGTGTCTCCAATACACAGAATCCTCACTGTCTCCAATACCCGGAGTCCTTATTGTCTCCAAAATCTGGAACCCTCGTTGTCTCCAAGACCAGGGGACGTCACTGTTTGCAATACCTGGAGACGTCACTGTCTCCAATACCCGGAGACGTCACTGTCTGCAATACTGGAGACGTCACTGTCTGCATTACCTGGAGACGTCACTGTCTCCGATACCCGGAGACGTCACTGTCTGCAATACCTGGAGACGTCACTGTCTGCATTACCTGGAGACGTCACTGGCTCCGATACCCGGAGACGTCACTGTCTGCATTACCTAGTGACGTCACTGTCTCCGATACCTGGAGACGTCACTGTCTGCAATAACTGGAGTCGTCACTGTCTGCAATACCTGGAGACCTCATTGTCTCCAATATCCTGAGCCCTCACTGTCTCCAATACTCGGAGTCCTTATTGTCTCCAAAATCTGGAGCCTTCACTGTCTGCAAGACCCGGAGTCCTCATTGTCTCCAATACCTGGAGTCGTCACTGTCTGCAATACCTGGAGACCTCATTGTCTCCAATATCCTGAGCCCTCACTGTCTCCAATACTCGGAGTCCTTATTGTCTCCAAAATGTGGAGCCTTCACTGTCTGCAAGACCTGGAGTCCTCATTGTCTCCAATACCCGGAGACGTCACTGTCTGCAATACCAGGAGACTTCACTGTCTCCAATACCCGGAGACTTCACTGTCTCCAATACCCAGAGACCTCACTGTCTCCAATACCCGGAAGCCTCACTGTCTCCAATACCCGGAGGCCTCACTGTCTCCAATACCTGGAGCCCACACTGTCTCCAATATATGGAGCCCTCATTGTCTCCAATACCCGGAGTCCTCACTGTCTCAAATACCTGGAGACCCCAGTGTCTCCAATACCTGGAGCCCACACTGTCTCCAATATCTGGAGCCCTCACTGTCTCCAATACCCTGATTCCTCACTGTCTCCAAAACCCGGAGGCCTCATTGTCTCCAATACCCGGAGTCCCCACTGTCTCCAATATCTGGAGCCCTCACTGTCTCCAATACCCAGAGACCTCACTGTCTCCAATACCCGGAAGCCTCACTGTCTCCAATACCCGGAGGCCTCACTGTCTCCAATACCTGGAGCCCACACTGTCTCCAATATATGGAGCCCTCATTGTCTCCAATACCCGGAGTCCTCACTGTCTCAAATACCTGGAGACCCCAGTGTCTCCAATACCTGGAGCCCACACTGTCTCCAATATCTGGAGCCCTCACTGTCTCCAATACCCTGATTCCTCACTGTCTCCAAAACCCGGAGGCCTCATTGTCTCCAATACCCGGAGTCCCCACTGTCTCAAATACCTGGAGACCCCAGTGTCTCCAATACCTGGAGCCCACACTGTCTCCAATATCTGGAGCCCTCACTGTCTCCAATACCCTGATTCCTCACTGTCTCCAATACCCGGAAGCCTCACTGTCTCCAATACCCGGAGGCCTCACTGTCTCCAATACCCAGAGACCTCACTGTCTCCAATACCCAGAGACCTCACTGTCTGCAATACCCAGAGCCCACAATGTCTCCAATACCCAGAGACCTCACTGTCTTCAATACCCGGAATCCTCACTGTCTCCAATACCCGGAGCCCTCACTGTCTCCAAACCCGGAATCCTCACTGTCTCCAATACCCAGAGCCCTCACTGTCTCCAATACCCTGAGACCTTACTGTCTCCAATACCCGGAGCCCTCACTGTCCCCAATAACCGGAGCCCTCACTGTCTCCAATACCCAGAGCCCTCACTGTCTCCAATAACCAGACAACTCACTGTCTCCAATACCCGGAGACCTCACTGTCTCCAATACCCGGATCCTCACTGTCTGCAATACCCAGAGCCCCCACCTTCTCCAATACCCGGAATCCTCACAGTCTCCAATACCCAGAGACCTCACTGTCTCCAATACCCGGAATCCTCACTGTCTCCAATACCCAGAGCCCTCACCGTCTCCAATACCCTGAGCCCTCACTGTCTCCGATACCCGGAGACGTCACTGTCTGCATTACCTAGTGACGTCACTGTCTCCGATACCCGGAGACGTCACTGTCTGCATTACCTGGAGACGTCACTGTCTCCGATACCTGATGACGTCACTGTCTGCATTACCTGGTGACGTCACTGTCTCCGATACCTGGAGACGTCACTGTCTGCAATACCTGGAGTCGTCACTGTCTGCAATACCTGGAGAACTCATTGTCTCCAATATCCTGAGCCCTCACTGTCTCCAATACTCGGAGTCCTTATTGTCTCCAAAATCTGGAGCCTTCACTGTCTGCAAGACCCGGAGTCCTCATTGTCTCCAATACCCGGAGACGTCACTGTCTGCAATACCAGGAGACTTCACTGTCTCCAATACTCGAAGCCACCACTGTCTCCAACACCCGGAGCCCTCACTGTCTGCTAACCCGGAGCCCTCACTGTCTCCAATACCCACAGCCTTCACTGTCTGCAATACCCCGAGCCTTCACTGTCTCCAATACCCGGAGCCCTCACTGTCTCCAATACCAACAGCCTTCACTGTCTCCAATACCCACAGCCTTCACTGTCTCCAATAACCGGAGCCCTCACTGTCTCCAATACCAAGAGACCTCACTGTCTCCAATACCCAAAGACCACGCTGTCTCCAATAACCAGAGACCTCACTGTCTCCAATAACCGGAGCCCTCGCTGTCTCCAAGACCCAGTGACCTCACTGTCTCCAATGCCCAGAGCCCTCAATGTCTCCCATACCCGGAGACTTCACTGTCTCCAATATCCAGAGCCCTCACTGTCTCCAATACCTGGAAGCCTCACTGTCTCCAATACCCAGAGCCCTCACTGTCTCCAATACCCGGAGACTTCACTGTCTCCAATACCCAGAGCCCTCACTATCTCCAATACCCGGAAGCCTCACTGTCTCCAATACCCAGAGGCCTCACTGTCTCCAATACCTGGAGCCCACACTGTCTCCAATATCTGGAGCCCTCACTGTCTCCAATACCCTGATTCCTCACTGTCTCCAATACCTGGAACCCATACTGTCTCCAATATCTGGAGCCCTCACTGTCTCCAATACCCGGAGGCCTCACTGTCTCCAATACCCGGAGTCCTCACTGTCTCAAATACCTGGAGACCCCGGTGTCTCCAATACCTGGAGCCCACACTGTCTCCAATATCTGGAGCCCTCACTGTCTCCAATACCCTGATTCCTCACTGTCTCCAATACCCGGAAGCCTCACTGTCTCCAATACCCGAAGGCCTCACTGTCTCCAATACCCAGAGACCTCACTGTCTCCAATACCCAGAGACATCACTGTCTGCAATACCCAGAGCCCACAATGTCTCCAATACCCAGAGACCTCACTGTCTTCAATACCCGGAATCCTCACTGTCTCCTATACCCAGAGCCCTCACTGTCTCCAAAACCCGGAATCCTCACTGTCTCCAATACCCAGAGCCCTCACTGTCTCCAATACCCTGAGACCTTACTGTCTCCAATACCCGGAGCCCTCACTGTCTCCAATAACCGGAGCCCTCACTGTCTCCAATACCCAGAGCCTCACTGTCTCCAATACCCAGACAACTCACTGTCTCCAAAACCCGGAGACCTCACTGTCTCCAATACCCGGATCCTCACTGTCTGCAATACCCAGAGCCCTCACCTTCTCCAATACCAGGAATCCTCACAGTCTCCAATACCCAGAGACCTCACTGTCTCCAATACCCAGAATCCTCACTGTCTCCAATACCCAGAGCCCTCACTGTCTCCAATACCCTGAGCCCTCACTGTCTCCAATATCCGGAGCCATCACTGTCTCCAATACAAAGAGACATCACTGTCTCCAATACCCAGAGATCTCACTGTCTCCTACACCCAGATCCCTCACGATCTCCAATACCCTGAGACCTCACTGACTCCAGCTCCTGGAGACCCCAGTGTCTCCAATACACAGAATCCTCACTGTCTCCAATACCCGGAGTCCTTATTATCTCCAAAATCTGGAACCCTCGTTGTCTCCAAGACCAGGGGACGTCACTGTCTGCAATACCTGGAGACGTCACTGTCTCCAATACCCGGAGACGTCACTGTCTGCAATACCTGGAGACGTCACTGTCTGCATTACCTGGAGACGTCACTGTCTCCAATACCCGGAGACGTCACTGTCTGCAATACCTGGAGACGTCACTGTCTCCGATAGCCGGAGACGTCACTGTCTGCAATACCTGGAGACGTCACTGTCTGCATTACCTGGAGACGTCACTGTCTGCATTACCTGGAGACGTCACTGTCTCCGATACCCGGAGACGTCACTGTCTGCATTACCTAGTGACGTCACTGTATCCGATACCCGAAGACGTCACTGTCTGCATTACCTGGTGACGTCACTGTCTCCGATACCTGGAGACGTCACTGTCTCCGATACCTGGAGACGTCACTGTCTGCAATACCTGGAGTCGTCACTGTCTGCAATACCTGGAGACCTCATTGTCTCCAATATCCTGAGCCCTCACTGTCTCCAATACTCGGAGTCCTTATTGTCTCCAAAATCTGGAGCCTTCACTGTCTGCAAGACCCGGAGTCCTCATTGTCTCCAATACCTGGAGTCGTCACTGTCTGCAATACCTGGAGACCTCATTGTGTCCAATATCCTGAGCCCTCACTGTCTCCAATACTCGGAGTCCTTATTGTCTCCAAAATCTGGAGGCTTCACTGTCTGCAAGACCCGGAGTCCTCATTGTCTCCAATACCCGGAGACGTCACTGTCTGCAATACCAGGAGACTTCACTGTCTCCAATACTCGAAGCCACCACTGTCTCCAAGACACGGAGCCCTCACTGTCTGCAATACCCAGAGCCCTCATTGTCTCCAATACCCACAGCCTTCACTGTCTGCAATACCCCGAGCCTTCACTGTCTCCAAGACCCGGAGCCCTCACTGTCTCCAATACCAACAGCCTTCACTGTCTCCAATACCCACAGCCTTCACTGTCTCCAATAACCGGAGCCCTCACTGTCTCCAATACCAAGAGACCTCACTGTCTCCAATACCCGGAGCCCTCACTGTCTCCTATACCCAGAGCCCTCACTGCCTCCAATACCCAAAGACCTCACTGTCTCCAATACCCAGAGACCTCAGTGTCTCCAATAACCGGAGCCCTCGCTGTCTCCAAGACCCAGTGACCTCACTGTCTCCAATGCCCAGAGCCCTCAATGTCTCCCATACCCGGAGCCCTCACTGTCTCCAATACCCGGAATCCTCACTTTCTCCAATACCCAGAGCCTTCACTTTCTCCAATACCCAGAGACCTCACTGTCCCCAATACACGGAATCCTCACTGTCTCCAATACCCAGAGACCTCATTGTCTCCAGTACCCGGAATCCTCACTGTCTCCAATACCCAGAGCCCTCACTGTCTGCAATACCCGGAGCCCTCACTGTCTCCAATACCCGGAATCCTCACTGTCTCCAATACCCGGAATCCTCACTGTCTCCAATACCCAGAGCCCTCACTGTCTCCAATACCCGGAGCCCTCACTGTCTCCAATACCCAGATCCTCACTGTCACCAATACCTGGAATCCTCACGGTCTCCAATACCCAGAGCCTTCACTTTCTCCAATAAACAGAGACCTCACTGTCTCCAATACCTGGAATCCTCACGGTCTCCAATACCCAGAGCCTTCACTTTCTCCAATAAACAGAGACTTCACTGTCTCCAATACCCAAAGACCTCACTTTCTCCAATACCCAGAGCCCTCACTGGTTCCAATACCCAGAGCCCTCACTGTCGCCAATACCCAGAGACCTCACTGTCTCCAATACCGAGAAACCTCACTGTCTCCAATACCCAGAGGCCTCACTGTCTCCACTACCCGGAGCCCTCACTGTCTCCTTTACCCAGAGACTTCACCGCCTCCAATACCCGGAATCCTCACTGTCTCCAATACGCAGAGCCTTCACTGTCTCCAATACCCAGAGAACTCACTGTCTCCAATACACGGAATCCTCACTGTCTCCAATACCCAGAGGCCTCACTGTCTCCAATACCCGGAGCTCTCATTGTCTCCAATACCCAGAGCCCTCACTGTCTCCTATACCCAGAGCCCTCACTGCCTCCAATACCCAGAGCCCTCACTGTCTCCAATACCCTGCGACCTTACTGTCTCCAATACCCGGAGCCCTCACTGTCTCCAATACTCAGAGCCCTCACTGTCTCCAATACCCGGAATCCTCACTGTCTCCAATACCCAGTGTTCTCACTGTCTCCAATACCTGGAGTCCTCACTGTTCCCAATACCCGAAATCCTCACTGTTTCCCATACCCAGAGCTCTCACTGTCTCCAATACCTGGAATCCTCACTGTCTCCAATACCACGAGACTTCACGGTCTCCAATACCCAGAGCCCTCACTGTCTCCAATACCCAGAGACCTCACTGTCCCCAATACACGGAATCCTCACTGTCTCCAATACCCAGAGACCTCACTGTCTCCAATACCCGGAATCCTCACTGTCTCCAAAACCCAGAGCCCTCACTGTCTCCAATACCCGGAATCCTCACTGTCTCCAATACCCAGAGCCCTCACTGTCTCCAATACCCAGAGAACTCACTGTCTCCAGTACCCGGATCCTCACTGTCTCCAATACCTGGAATCCTCACGGTCTCCAATACCCAGAGCCTTCACTTTCTCCAATAAACAGAGACCTCACTGTCTCCAATACCTGGAATCCTCACGGTCTCCAATACCCAGAGCCTTCACTTTCTCCAATAAACAGAGACTTCACTGTCTCCAATACCCAAAGAACTCACTTTCTCCAATACCCAGAGCCCTCACTGTCTCCAATACCCAGAGCCCTCACTGTCGCCAATACCCAGAGACCTCACTGTCTCCAATACCGAGAAACCTCAACGTCTCCAATACCCAGAGACCTCACTGTCTCCAATACCCGGAGCCCTCACTGTCTCCTTTACCCAGATCCCTCACGATCTCCAATACCCTGAGACCTCAGTGACTCCAGCTCCTGGAGACCCCAGTGTCTCCAATACACAGAATCCTCACTGTCTCCAATACCCGGAGTCCTTATTGTCTCCAAAATCTGGAACCCTCGTTGTCTCCAAGACCAGGGGACGTCACTGTTTGCAATACCTGGAGACGTCACTGTCTCCAATACCCGGAGACGTCACTGTCTGCAATACCTGGAGACGTCACTGTCTGCATTACCTGGAGACGTCACTGTCTCCGATACCCGGAGACGTCACTGTCTCCAATACCCGGAGACGTCACTGTCTCCAATACCCGGAGACGTCACTGTCTGCAATACCTGGAGACGTCACTGTCTGCATTACCTGGAGACGTCACTGTCTCCGATACCCGGAGACGTCACTGTCTGCAATACCTGGAGACGTCACTGTCTGCATTACCTGGAGACGTCACTGGCTCCGATACCCGGAGTCGTCACTGTCTGCATTACCTAGTGACGTCACTGTCTCCGATACCTGGAGACGTCACTGTCTGCAATAACTGGAGTCGTCACTGTCTGCAATACCTGGAGACCTCATTGTCTCCAATATCCTGAGCCCTCACTGTCTCCAATACTCGGAGTCCTTATTGTCTCCAAAATCTGGAGCCTTCACTGTCTGCGAGACCCGGAGTCCTCATTGTCTCCAATACCTGGAGTCGTCACTGTCTGCAATACCTGGAGACCTCATTGTCTCCAAATTCCTGAGCCCTCACTGTCTCCAATACTCGGAGTCCTTATTGTCTCCAAAATGTGGAGCCTTCACTGTCTGCAAGACCTGGAGTCCTCATTGTCTCCAATACCCGGAGACGTCACTGTCTGCAATACCAGGAGACTTCACTGTCTCCAATACCCGGAGACTTCACTTTCTCCAATACCCAGAGACCTCACTGTCTCCAATACCCGGAAGCCTCACTGTCTCCAATACCCGGAGGCCTCACTGTCTCCAATACCTGGAGCCCACACTGTCTCCAATATCTGGAGCCCTCATTGTCTCCAATACCCGGAGTCCTCACTGTCTCAAATACCTGGAGACCCCAGTGTCTCCAATACCTGGAGCCCACACTGTCTCCAATATCTGGAGCCCTCACTGTCTCCAATACCCTGATTCCTCACTGTCTCCAATACCCGGAGGCCTCATTGTCTCCAATACCCGGAGTCCTCACTGTCTCAAATACCTGGAGACCCCAGTGTCTCCAATACCTGGAGCCCACACTGTCTCCAATATCTGGAGCCCTCACTGTCTCCAATACCCTGATTCCTCACTGTCTCCAATACCCGGAAGCCTCACTGTCTCCAATACCCGGAGGCCTCACTGTCTCCAATACCCAGAGACCTCACTGTCTCCAATACCCAGAGACCTCACTGTCTCCAATACCCAGAGACCTCACTGTCTGCAATACCCAGAGCCCACAATGTCTCCAATACCCGGAGCCCTCACTGTCCCCAATAACCGGAGCCCTCACTGTCTCCAATAACCAGAGCCCTCACTGTCTCCAATAACCAGACAACTCACTGTCTCCAACACCCGGAGACCTCACTGTCTCCAATACCCGGATCCTCACTGTCTGCAATACCCAGAGCCCCCACCTTCTCCAATACCCGGAATCCTCACAGTCTCCAATACCCAGAGACCTCACTGTCTCCAATACCCGGAATCCTCACTGTCTCCAATACCCAGAGCCCGCACCGTCTCCAATACCCTGAGCCCTCACTGTCTCCGATACCCGGAGACGTCACTGTCTGCATTACCTAGTGACGTCACTGTCTCCGATACCCGGAGACGTCACTGTCTGCATTACCTGGAGACGTCACTGTCTCCGATACCTGAAGACGTCACTGTCTGCATTACCTGGTGACGTCACTGTCTCCGATACCTGGAGACGTCACTGTCTGCAATACCTGGAGTCGTCACTGTCTGCAATACCTGGAGAACTCATTGTCTCCAATATCCTGAGCCCTCACTGTCTCCAATACTCGGAGTCCTTATTGTCTCCAAAATCTGGAGCCTTCACTGTCTGCAAGACCCGGAGTCCTCATTGTCTCCAATACCCGGAGACGTCACTGTCTGCAATACCAGGAGACTTCACTGTCTCCAATACTCGAAGCCACCACTGTCTCCAACACCCGGAGCCCTCACTGTCTGCTAACCCGGAGCCCTCGCTTTCTCCAAGACCCAGTGACCTCACTGTCTCCAATGCCCAGAGCCCTCAATGTCTCCCATACCCGGAGACTTCACTGTCTCCAATACCCAGAGCCCTCACTGTCTCCAATACCCAGAGCCCTCACTGTCTCCAATACCCGGAAGCCTCACTGTCTCCAATACCCAGAGGCCTCACTGTCTCCAATACCTGGAGCCCACACTGTCTCCAATATCTGGAGCCCACACTGTCTCCAATATCTGGAGCCCTCACTGTCTCCAATACCCTGATTCCTCACTGTCTCCAATACCTGGAGCCCATACTGTCTCCAATATCTGGAGCCCTCACTGTCTCCAATACCCGGAGGCCTCACTGTCTCCAATACCCGGAGTCCTCACTGTCTCAAATACCTGGAGACCCCAGTGTCTCCAATACCTGGAGCCCACACTGTCTCCAATATCTGGAGCCCTCACTGTCTCCAATACCCTGATTCCTCACTGTCTCCAATACCCGGAAGCCTCACTGTCTCCAATACCCGGAGGCCTCACTGTCTCCAATACCCAGAGACCTCACTGTCTCCAATACCCAGAGACATCACTGTCTGCAATACCCAGAGCCCACAATGTCTCCAATACCCAGAGACCTCACTGTCTTCAATACCCGGAATCCTCACTGTCTCCTATACCCAGAGCCCTCACTGTCTCCAAAACCCGGAATCCTCACTGTCTCCAATACCCAGAGCCCTCACTGTCTCCAATACCCTGAGACCTTACTGTCTCCAATACCCGGAGCCCTCACTGTCTCCAATAACCGGAGCCCTCACTGTCTCCAATACCCAGAGCCTCACTGTCTCCAATACCCAGACAACTCACTGTCTCCAATACCCGGAGACCTCACTGTCTCCAATACCGGGATCCTCACTGTCTGCAATACCCGGAATCCTCACTGTCTCCAATACCCAGAGCCCTCACTGTCTCCAATACCCTGAGCCCTCACTGTCTCCAATATCCGGAGCCATCACTGTCTTCAATACAAAGAGACATCACTGTCTCCAATACCCAGAGATCTCACTGTCTCCTACACCCAGATCCCTCACGATCTCCAATACCCTGAGACCTCACTGACTCCAGCTCCTGGAGACCCCAGTGTCTCCAATACACAGAATCCTCACTGTCTCCAATACCCGGAGTCCTTATTATCTCCAAAATCTGGAACCCTCGTTGTCTCCAAGACCAGGGGACGTCACTGTCTGCAATACCTGGAGACGTCACTGTCTCCAATACCCGGAGACGTCACTGTCTGCAATACCTGGAGACGTCACTGTCTGCATTACCTGGAGACGTCACTGTCTCCGATACCCGGAGATGTCACTGTCTGCAATACCTGGAGACGTCACTGTCTCCGATACCCGGAGACGTCACTGTCTGCAATACCTGGAGACGTCACTGTCTGCATTACCTGGAGACATCACTGTCTGCATTACCTGGAGACGTCACTGTCTCCGATACCCGGAGACGTCACTGTCTGCATTACCTAGTGACGTCACTGTCTCCGATACCTGGAGACGTCACTGTCTGCAATACCTGGAGTCGTCACTGTCTGCAATACCTGGAGACCTCATTGTCTCCAATATCCTGAGCCCTCACTGTCTCCAATACTCGGAGTCCTTATTGTCTCCAAAATCTGGAGCCTTCACTGTCTGCAAGACCCAGAGTCCTCATTGTCTCCAATACCTGGAGTCGTCACTGTCTGCAATACCTGGAGACCTCATTGTGTCCAATATCCTGAGCCCTCACTGTCTCCAATACTCGGAGTCCTTATTGTCTCCAAAATCTGGAGCCTTCACTGTCTGCAAGACCCGGAGTCCTCATTGTCTCCAATACCCGGAGACGTCACTGTCTGCAATACCAGGAGACTTCACTGTCTCCAATACTCGAAGCCACCACTGTCTCCAAGACACGGAGCCCTCACTGTCTGCAATACCCAGAGCCCTCATTGTCTCCAATACCCACAGCCTTCACTGTCTGCAATACCCCTAGCCTTCACTGTCTCCAAGACCCGGAGCCCTCACTGTCTCCAATACCAACAGCCTTCACTGTCTCCAATACCCACAGCCTTCACTGTCTCCAATAACCGGAGCCCTCACTGTCTCCAATACCAAGAGACCTCACTGTCTCCAATACCCGGAGCCCTCACTGTCTCCTATACCCAGAGCCCTCACTGCCTCCAATACCCAAAGACCTCACTGTCTCCAATACCCAGAGACCTCAGTGTCTCCAATAACCGGAGCCCTCGCTGTCTCCAAGACCCAGTGACCTCACTGTCTCCAATGCCCAGAGCCCTCAATGTCTCCCATACCCGGAGCCCTCACTGTCTCCAATACCCGGAATCCTCACTTTCTCCAATACCCAGAGCCTTCACTTTCTCCAATACCCAGAGACCTCACTGTCCCCAATACACGGAATCCTCACTGTCTCCAATACCCAGAGACCTCATTGTCTCCAGTACCCGTGATCCTCACTGTCTCCAATACCCAGAGCCCTCACTGTCTGCAATACCCGGAGCCCTCACTGTCTCCAATACCCGGAATCCTCACTGTCTCCAATACCCGGAATCCTCACTGTCTCCAATACCCAGAGCCCTCACTGTCTCCAATACCCGGAGCCCTCACTGTCTCCAATACCCAGATCCTCACTGTCACCAATACCTGGAATCCTCACGGTCTCCAATACCCAGAGCCTTCACTTTCTCCAATAAACAGAGACCTCACTGTCTCCAATACCTGGAATCCTCACGGTCTCCAATACCCAGAGCCTTCACTTTCTCCAATAAACAGAGACTTCACTGTCTCCAATACCCAAAGACCTCACTTTCTCCAATACCCAGAGCCCTCACTGGTTCCAATACCCAGAGCCTTCACTGTCGCCAATACCCAGAGACCTCACTGTCTCCAAAACCGAGAAACCTCACTGTCTCCAATACCCAGAGACCTCACTGTCTCCAATACCCGGAGCCCTCACTGTCTCCTTTACCCAGAGACTTCACCGCCTCCAATACCCGGATTCCTCACTGTCTCCAATACCCAGAGCCTTCACTGTCTCCAATACCCAGAGAACTCACTGTCTCCAATACACGGAATCCTCACTGTCTCCAATACCCAGAGGCCTCACTGTCTCCAATACCCAGAGCCCTCACTGCCTCCAATACCCAGAGCCCTCACTGTCTCCAATACCCTGCGACCTTACTGTCTCCAATACCCGGAGCCCTCACTGTCTCCAATACTCAGAGCCCTCACTGTGTCCAATACCCGGAATCCTCACTGTCTCCAATACCCAGTGTTCTCACTGTCTCCAATACCTGGAGTCCTCACTGTTCCCAATACCCAAAATCCTCACTGTTTCCCATACCCAGAGCTCTCACTGTCTCCAATACCTGGAATACTCACTGTCTCCAATACCACGAGACTTCACTGTCTGCAATACCCAGAGCCCTCACTGTCTCCAATACCCGGAGCCCTCACTGTCTCCAATACCCAGATCCTCACTGTCACCAATACCTGGAATCCTCACGGTCTCCAATACCCAGAGCCTTCACTTTCTCCAATAAACAGAGACCTCACTGTCTCCAATACCTGGAATCCTCACGGTCTCCAATACCCAGAGCCTTCACTTTCTCCAATAAACAGAGACTTCACTGTCTCCAATACCCAAAGACCTCACTTTCTCCAATACCCAGAGCCCTCACTGGTTCCAATACCCAGAGCCCTCACTGTCGCCAATACCCAGAGACCTCACTGTCTCCAATACCGAGAAACCTCACTGTCTCCAATACCCAGAGACCTCACTGTCTCCAATACCCAGAGCCCTCACAGTCTCCAATACCCAGAGACCTCATTGTCTCCAATACCCAGAGACCTCACTGTCTCCAATACCCAGAGCCCTCACTGTCGCCAATACGCAGCGACGTCACTGTCTCCAATACCCAGAGACCTCACTGTCTCCAATACCCGGAGACCTCACTGTCTCCAATACCCGGATCCTCACTGTCTCCAATACCCGGAGCCCTCACCTTTTCCAATACCCGGAATCCTCACTGTCTCCAATACCCAGAGACCTCACTATCTCCAATACCCGGAGCCCTCACTGTCTCCAATACAAGGAGCCCTCAGTGTCTCCAGTACCCAAAGACCTCACTGTGTCCAATACCCAGAGACCTCACTGTCTCCTACACCCAGATACCTCACTATCTCCAATACCCTGAGACCTCATTGACTCCAGTTCCTGGAGACCCCAGTGTCTCCAATACACAGAATCCTCACTGTCTCCAATACCCGGAGTCCTTATTGTCTCCAAAATCTGGAACCCTCGTTGTCTCCAAGACCAGGGGAAGTCACTGTCTGCAATACCCGGAGACGTCACTGTCTGCAATACCCGGAGACGTCACTGTCTGCAATACCTGGAGACGTCACTGTCTGCAATACCTGGAGACGTCACTGTCTGCATTACCTGGAGACGTCACTGTCTCCGATACCCGGAGATGTCACTGTCTGCAATACCTGGAGACGTCACTGTCTCCGATACCCAGAGACGTCACTGTCTGCAATACCTGGAGACGTCACTGTCTGCATTACCTGGAGACGTCACTGTCTCTGATACCCGGAGACGTCACTGTCTGCATTACCTAGTGACGTCACTGTCTCCGATACCAGGAGACGTCACTGTCTGCATTACCTGGAGATGTCACTGTCTCCGATACCCGGAGACGTCACTGTCTGCATTACCTGGAGACGTCACTGTCTCCGATACCTGGAGACGTCACTGTCTGCAATACCTGGAGTCGTCACTGTCTCCAATACCCAGTGACCTCACTTTCTTCAATACCCGGAGCCCTCGCTATCTCCAATTCCCAGATCCCTCACTGTCTCCAATACCCAGATCCCTCACTGTCTCCTATACCCAGAGACCTCAGTGTCTCCAATACCCAGATCCCTCACTGTCCCTTCTACCCAGAGATCTCACTGTCTCCTATACCCGGAGACTTCACTGTCTCCGATTCCCGGAGACGTCACCGTCTCCAATACCCGGATCCCTCACTGTCTCCAATACCCCGAGACCTCCCTGTCTCAAATACCCGGAGCCCTCATTGTCTCCAATACCCGGAGACCTCACTGTCTCCTATACCCAGAGACCTCAGTGTCTCCAATACCCAGATCCCTCACTGTCTCTTCTACCCAGAGATCTCACTGTCTCCTATACCCGGAGACTTCACTGTCTCCGATTCCCGGAGACGTCACCGTCTCCAATACCCGGATCCCTCACTGTCTCCAATACCCAGAGATCTCACTGTCTCCTATACCCGGAGACTTCACTGTCTCCAATACCCGGAGCCCTCACTGTTTCCAATACCTGAAATCCTCACCGTCACCAATTGAATGTAAGCAGTGAATAGTGTCGCACAGAAGGATTCCTTTTGGCCCATCGAGTCTGCGCTGGTTTTATCGAAGAGCAATTCAGTTTCTTCCACACCCTGTCTTTTTCCTCATAGCTCCGCCAATTGTTCTCCTGCAAATATTTATCTAAATATAATTTGAATGCTGCCATTGAATGTTTCCACCATCCTATGTGGTATTATGCAGCGAGCTGTCACCTTCACCAGTTCGAACACCATTCGCTGCAGATTCCCATACCTGTGTTTACGGCAGCATTATTCAAACAGCCTCACAATTCCAGGGCACTGCCAACAATCCAAACCTCCGTCCAACACATCAGCAAGTTTAAAACTACTAACTCACCATTTTCCTGCTCTTGCTTCATTTTTCCTTCTATTCATGTTTTAGTAAATGATCAGTCTTTCTCTCAAAGACTGATTCTGCGAGCTGTTCCTGCCACATCCCCCTACATACTTCGTTTTATTGTAACTCCGGTCACAAGCATGTTCTACATACATTATTAACATGACCTATTTTCCTCCACGCATGAGGCTGGATTTTGTGCTGGAGGCGGGACTCCGAGCACCAGGCTGAAAAGGCGTGGAGAACCCTGCCTCTGTCTTTTCATACCCCCCTGGAGCGATCCTCCGGTCTTTTTGAATCAAAGTTTGAGGAGGTGGGATCCCCGTCCCTTTAAAGACTTTAAAGGGACGAAGATCCCGCCTCCAAGTGCTGCCAGCCAATCAGAGGGCCAATCAGCTCAACAGTATTGGCAGCGCCACCGGGAGCGGTGGCCACTGACAGTACTGTAGAGGCCTCGGACCCAGGTCCAGCAATGGAACTTCAGATAAGTGAGGCGGGGTCGCTGGCGCCAGTCCGGAAGGCCCCGGAAAAGTGGGTGGAGGGTGGTCGTTCTGTCCAGGGAAGGGGGGTCCTAGGGAAACGTTGTTTCCTCTGGGGGTCTTCCTTGGGCCACAGATTGTCCACAAAGGAGGGACTTCCCGCCTCAAGCCCACAGGGAGGGTGCCTTGTGTTACAAGGTGCCTTGTGTTACAATTGTGTTACAATTGAGGCCACTTAAGGGCCTCAATTAGCCTTGGCCAATCCCACTGCTGGGAAGATTGCTAGGCAATGGGCCTTCCACACCGCCACCCACCGCTCCCCCCACCCCACCACCTATCGTGCTACTCCGTGCTCCTCACTGCCTTCGATCCTGCCTCAGGGGGCCTCACAAAGTCCCAGCCATAATTTCCGGGCGCCTTTGCTTTTCTGACTGCTTTTGGGATTCACTTTGCCAAGTTTTATTTTCAAGAGTAATCAATCCTGGAGGCACTTTCCATCACCTGCTTTCCTCTCTCTGGGGCTTCCTCTTGCCTCTGACGAGGTGCCTAAATAGTTCACTTTTGAATGCTTTAATCGGATACATGCTCTAGGTTCGTTGCTTCACGTTTTCGATATCTTGAGTCATCTCTCTATCGGAATCTTGATCCTTGCACAAGCCAATAATTCATACAAAATGGTTGGCTTGTGTCATCCAGAAGCAAGGGTGTGGGGGAGCAGCAATGGGAGAGAATAGTGATAGATGAAACATCATGCAGCCAGAAAATAACTTTTGTTTTTGGATCTAAACAATGAAAAATGTATAAAAAATATTGTCGGCATTCTTTTGTTTTTTTTTTCGTTATGCAGCTTTTCCAGGAGCACAGGCATTGCGAGCGAGGAGTGAACAGCTGGGAAGTCAATTTCATCGGGAGTTTCGGTGGAGCAGGGACTGCTGGGTAAGTAGAAACCTATATATTTGGGCTGTGTAAATTCTCTTGCCTTTTCGTTGTGCAGCTTTTCCAGGAGCACAGGCATTGCGAGCGAGGAGTGAACAGCTGGGAAGTCAATTTCCTCGGGAGTTTCGGTGGAGCAGGGACTGCTGGGTAAGTAGAAACCTATATATTTGGGCTGTGTAAATTCTCTTGCCTTTTCGTTGTGCAGCTTTGCCAGGAGCACAGGCATTGCGAGCGAGGAGTGAACAGCTGGGAAGTCAATTTCAGCGGGAGTTTCGGTGGAGCAGGGACTGCTGGGTAAGTAGAAACCTATATATTTGGGCTGTTTCTGAACCCGAGACACTACTCTTGTAGTGTCTCCCACCCGCCCTCCTCCTCTTACCAAAAAAAAGGACTCGGTTGTGTGTAGGTAAGGTAAGGCTTTTTCTATTTCTCTTCTTGTTTTCTCGTGTGATTGGTTAAAAACTTGGGAATTTAGAATAGTGGGAATGGAGGTTAAGGCAGTTGAATGTTCCTCCTGCAGAATGTGGGAGGTAAGGGTCGCCAAGAGTGTCCCTGCTGACTGCATCTGCGGGAAGTGCACCCAGCTCCAGCTCCTCGAGGACCACGTTAGGGAACTGGAGCTGGAGCTGGAGGAACTTCGGATCATTCGGGAGGCGGAGGGGATTATTGAGAGGAGTTATCGGGAGGCAGTCACACCTCAGGTAAAAGAAGGTAGATGGGTTACCGTCAGGGGAAGGAGAGGGAACCAGCAGGCAGTGCAGGGATCCCCTGTGGCCGTTTCCCTCAACAACAGGTATACCGTTTTGGATACTGTTGGGGGAGACGACTTACCAGGGGTAGGCAATGGGATACAGGTCTCTGGCGCAGAGTCTGTCCCTGTTGCTCAGAAGGGAAGGGGTAAGAGGAGCAGAGCATTAGTCATTGGGGACTCCATAGTTAGGGGAACAGATAGGAGGTTTTGTGGGAACGAGAGAGACTCACGGTTGGTGTGTTGCCTCCCAGGTGCCAGGGTACGTGATGTCTCAGATCGTGTTTTTGGGATCCTCAAGGGGGAGGGGGAGCAGCCCCAAGTCGTGGTACACATAGGCACCAACGACATAGGTAGGAAGACAGATGGGGATTTAAGGCAGAAATTCAGGGAGCTAGGGTGGAAGCTTAGAGCGAGAACAAACAGAGTTGTTATCTCTGGGTTGTTGCCCGTGCCACGTGATAGCGAAGCGAGGAATAGGGAGAGAGAGGAGTTGAACACGTGGCTGCAGGGATGGTGTAGGAGGGAGGGTTTTGGTTTCCTGGATAATTGGGGCTCTTTCTGGGGTAGGTGGGACCTCTACAAACAGGATGGTCTTCACCTGAACCAGAGGGGTACCAATATCCTGGGGGGGAGATTTGCTAATGCTCTTCGGGGGGGTTTAAACTAATTCAGCAGGGGGATGGGAACCTAAATTGTAGTTCCAGTGTGCCGGATGTTGAGAGTAGTGAGGTCAGGGATAAGGTTATAAGGACACAAGAGGGCACAGGCAAGCAAGAGCTTGGTTTAAAATGTGTCTACTTCAACGCCAGGAGCATCCGGAATAAGGTGGGTGGGCTTCCAGCATGGGTTGGTACCTGGGATCTCGATGTTGTGGCCATTTCAGAGACATGGGTAGAGCAGGGACAGGAATGGATGTTGCGGGTTCCGGGATTTAGATGTTTCACTAAGAACAGAGAAGAGGGTAAAAGAGGGGGGGTGTGTGGCATTGTTAATCAAGGAAAGTATTACAGCAGCAGAAAGGACGTTTGAGGACTCGTCTACTGAGGTAGTCTGGGCCGAGGTTAGAAACAGGAGAGGAGAGGTCACCCTGTTGGGAGTTTTCTATAGACCTCCAAATAGTTCCAGAGATGTAGAGGAAAGGATAGCAAAGATGATTCTTGACAGGAGCGAGAGTAACAGGGTAGTGGTTATGGGGGACTTTAACTTTCCAAATATTGACTGGAAATACTATAGTTCGAGTACTTTAGATGGGTCAGTTTTTGTCCAGTGTGTGCAGGAGGGTTTTCTGACACAGTATGTAGACAGGCCAACCAGGGGCGATGCCACATTGGATTTGGTACTGGGTAATGAACCCGGCCAGGTGTTAGATTTAGAAGTTGGTGAGCACTTTGGTGATAGTGATCACAATTCGGTTAGGTTTACCTTAGCGATGGGCAGGGACAGGCATATACAGCAGGGCAAGAATTATAGCTGGGGGAAAGGAAATTATGATGCGATTAGGCAAGATTCAGGATGCGTAGGATGGGGAAGGAAACTGCAGGGGATGGGCACAATCGAAATGTGGAGCTTATTCAAGGAGCAGCTACTGCGTGTCCTTGATAAGTATGTACCTGTCAGGCAGGGAGGAAGTTGTCGAGCGAGGGAGCCGTGGTTTACTAAAGAAGTTGAAGAGCTTGTCAAGAGGAAGAAGAAGGCTCATGTTAGGATGAGACGTGAATGCTCAGTTAGGGCGCTTGAGAGTTACAAGCTAGCCAGGAAGGATCTAAAGGGAGAGCTAAGAAGAGCAAGGAGAGGACACGAGAAGTCATTGGCGGATAGGATCAAAGAAAACCCTAAGGCTTTCTATAGGTTTATCAGGAATAAAAGAATGACTAGAGATAGGTTAGGGCCAATCAAGGATAGTAGTGGGAAGTTGTGTGTGGAATCGGAGGAGATAGGGGAAGTGTTAAATGAATATTTTTCGTCAGTATTTACAGTGGAGAAAGAAAATGTTGTCGAGGAGAATACTGAGATACAGACTACTAGACTAGATGGGATTGAGGTTCACAAAGAGGAGGTGTTAGCAATTTTGGAAAGTGTGAAAATAGATAAGTCCCCTGGGCCAGATGAGATTTATCCTAGGATTCTCTGGGAAGCCAGGGAGGAGATTGCAGAGCCTTTGTCCTTGATCTTTATGTCGTCATTGTAGACAGGAATAGTGCCGGAAGACTGGAGGATAGCAAATGTTGTCCCCTTGTTCAAGAAGGGGAGTAGAGACAGCCCTGGTAATTATAGACCTGTGAGCCTTACTTCGGTTGTGGGTAAAATGTTGGAAAAGGTTATAAGAGATAGGATTTATAATCATCTTGAAAAGAATAAGTTCATTAGAGATAGTCAGCACGGTTTTGTGAAGGGTAGGTCGTGCCTCACAAACCTTATTGAGTTTTTTGACAAGGTGACCAAACAGGTGGATGAGGGTAAAGCCGTGGATGTGGTCTATATGGATTTCAGTAAGGCGTTTGATAAAGTTCCCCACGGAAGGCTATTGCAGAAAATACAGAAGTATGGGATTGAAGGTGAATTAGTGCTTTGGATCAGAAATTGGCTAGTTGAAAGAAGACAGAGGGTGGTGGTTGATGGTAAATGTTCATCCTGGAGTATAGTTTCTAGTGGTGTACCGCAAGGATCTGTTTTGGGGCCACTGCTGTTTGTCATTTTTATAAATGACCTGGATGAGGGTGTCGAAGGGTGGGTTAGTAAATTTGCGGTTGACACGAAGGTCGGTGGAGTTGTGGATAGTGCCGAAGGATGTTGTAGGGTACAGAGGGACATCGATAGGCTGCAGAGCTGGGCTGAGAGATGGCAAATGGAGTTTAATGCGGAAAAGTGTGAGGTGATTCACTTCGGAAGGAGTAACAGGATTGCAGAATACTGGGCTAATGGGAAGATTTTTGGTAGTGTAGATGAGCAGAGAGATCTTGGTGTCCATGTACATAAATCCCTGAAAGTTGCCACCCAGGTTAATAGAGCTGTTAAGAAGGCATATGGTGTGTTAGCTTTTATTAGAAGGGGGATCGAGTTTAGGAGCCACGAGGTCATGCTGCAGCTGTACAGAACTCTGGTGCGGCCGCACCTGGGGTATTGCGTGCAGTTCTGGTCACCGCATTATAGGAAGGATGTGGAAGCTTTGGAAAAGGTGCAGAGGAGATTTACTAGGATGTTGCCTGGTATGGAGGGAAGGTCTTACGAGGAAAGGCTGAGGGACTTGAGGTTGTTTTCGTTAGAGAGAAGGAGGAGAAGAGGTGACTTAATAGAGACATATAAGATAATCAGAGGGTTGGACAGGGTGGTTAGTGAGAGCCTTTTTCCTCGGATGGTGATGGCAAACACGAGGGGACATAGCTTTAAGTTGAGGGGTGATAGATATAGGACAGATGTCAGAGGTAGTTTCTTTACTCAGAGAGTAGTAGGGGCGTGGAACGCCCTTCCTGCAACAGTAGTAGACTCGCCAACTTTAAGGGCATTTAAGTGGGCATTGGATAGACATATGGATGAAAATGGAATAGTGTAGGTCAGATGGTTTCACAGGTCGGCGCAACATCGAGGGCTGAAGGGCCTGTACTGTGCTGTAATGTTCTATGTTCTTCTTTCAATGTTGAGCTTTGTAAATGAATTGCTGGCTCATGAGATACTCGTAAGGCGAGTCACATGACTGGTATAATGCTGACTGTGTTGGCAGCCAATCAGCAGTCGGTAAGAGCTGGGCCGATTCAGGGGCTAGATTGTTTTACTTAATTCTTTTATGGGATGTGGGCGTCGCTGGCAAGGCCAGCATTTATTGTCCATCTCTAATTGCCTTTGAGAAGTTGGCGGTGAGCCGCCTTCTTGAACCACTGCAGTCCATGTGGTTTAGGTACACCCACAATGCTGTTCGGAATGTATTTCCAGGTTTTTGACTCAGCGACTGTGAAGGAATGGTGATATAGTTCCAAGTCAGGCTTGGAGGGGAACTTGCAGATGTTGGTGTTCCAATGGGTCTGTTGCCCTTGCCCTTCTAAGTGGCAGAGATTGCAGGCTTGGAAGAGTTGCTGCAGTGCATCTTGCACTGAATGGACGTTTTTCAGGCTACAGGAAGGTCTACAGTAGAGTTCCCCAGGGATCAGTGTTGGGACCCTTGCTTTTACTAATATTAATGACCTAGACCTTGGTGTACAGGGCATAATTTCAAAGTTTTCCTTAGAGCAGAAAGGCTGACGGGGAACCTGATTGAGTTACACAAAATTGAGGGACATAAATAGGGTAGATAAGAAGAAACGTTTTCCTTTAACAGAGGTGTCAATAACTAGGGGGTATAGATTTAAGATAAGGAGCTGGAGGTTTAGAGGGGATTTGAGGAAAACTATTTTCACCCAGAGGGTGGTTGCAATCTGGAACGCACTGCCTGAAGGGGTGGTAGAGGCAGGAACCCTAACATGTTAGTAGTATTTAGATGAGCACTTGAAATGCCAAAGCATACAAGGCTACGGGCCAAGTGCTGGAAAATGGGATTAGAATATAGGTCAAATTGATGGCCAGTGCAGACAGGGTGGGCCGAAGGGCCTCTTTCTGTGCTGTATAACTCTATATTTACTAGGATGTTGCCTGGTATGGAGGGAAGGTCTTACGAGGAAAGGCTGAGGGACTTGAGGTTGTTTTCATTGGAGAGAAGGAGGAGGAGATGTGACTTAATAGAGACATATAAGATAATCAGAGGGTTAGATAGGGTGGATAGTGAGAGTCTTTTTCCTCGGATGGTGATGGCAAACACGAGGGGACATAGCTTTAAGTTGAGGGGTGATAGATAGAGGACAGATGTCAGAGGTAGTTTCTTTACTCAGAGAGTAGTAGGGGCGTGGAACGCCCTGCCTGCAACAGTAGTAGACTCGCCAACTTTAAGGGCATTTAAGTGGTCATTGGATAGACATATGGATGAAAATGGAATAGTGTAGGTCAGATGGTTTCACAGGTCGGCGCAACATCGAGGGCCGAAGGGCCTGTACTGCGTTGTAATATTCTAATTCTAATTCTATATGGTACATACTGCTGCCATTGTGCGCCAGAGGTGGAGGGAGAGAATATTTAATGTGGTGGATGGGGTACCGACCAAGCAGGCTGCTTTGTCCTGGATGGTGTTGAGCTTCTTGAGTGTTGTTGGATCTGCAACCATCCAGGCAAATGGAGGGTAAACCATCACACTCCTGACTTGTGCCTTGTCGATGGTGGACAGGCTTTGTGGAATCAGGAGGTGAGTTACTCAACACAGAATCCCCAGCCGCTGTCCTGCTTTTGTAGCTACGGTATTAATATGCTTGGTCCAGTTAAGCTTCTGGTCAATGGTAACTCTCAGGTTGTTGATGGTGTAAGATTATTAGGTTACTAAAAGTTATTTACCAGCATTAAATTGTTAAAAGCCAGCTATTATAAACTAACAACTAACTAATTATCATAAACTAGCATTTAGCTTTATTAGAACCCTCCTTTGTAGTATGGTAAAGTAGAAAAACTTAGGAAATAGGGCACAGTATGGACAAGATGTCAAGGCAGAGGGATTCTGGGAGATCATGTCAAGTTTTAAAATGCTTACTTGCAGCAAAATGTTGAGACCTTGAGAGCAGACAGTGAAAACAGCTTCTGTGTAGATTTGTCTCGTAGTGAGAAAGGCATCCTCAAAATGTAAAAGCATTGAGATAAAGTAGTCAGCGCAAATCTGAAAGGTTAGCAACCATCACAAAATGATCCCTGGTTGGTTAAGAAAGGCATCCTTTAATACAAGAATAATCATTGATTGGGAGAGGAGAGGGTTATCTGAAAAGCTGTCAGGATAAACGAAGTCCTATCCTTGATACTGTATGGCAGAAATTTTCAAACAAGAGAGAGAAAGACTGACAAGGAAAACTTGAAGACCACAAGCTGCAAGACAAAAAGTCATGCGCTCTGCCGTCCAGTCTCGAATATGGGAAGTATCTGTGTTAGACTGTTAATTACTGCCTGAGTTTGTGACTATGGTTTATCTGAAAACTTAACAAACTTGTCCTTATCCTTATCTCAAGAAAGTCGATTCATAGCAAGCTTTGTGCTGCCAAATCTGTTCCCACCTTAGAAATGGATATAAAACATGCCGATCTTATCAAATCGTATAATGGTGTTGGGAGAAGCCATGGGTTGGCAATGGCTGACCCCTTGACTCCTGGTTGAGAAACCCTGCTCTAGGACACACAAGTATGTCTTCTACCAATAATTCCCTCTGTATCAGCATTTCCTTCAAACTGTAGACAAAGCTCTGTCTTATTGCATCATCAAGAAACCCATTAAAATCACATCTTTTGGACAGTTTCCTCAATTCTGTCAAAAACCGATAAACATTTTCATCATCCCTTTGTCCATGCTGGTTAAACTTGGAGCTGTTCTTCAACAAGTAGCTTCATACTCAGATGTCCTTTGACCACTTGGACTACTCCTCATATGTTTTATCTTTCGACTGGCCAGAGCGATTAGATTCTTACTCAATGTATATATTGTAGGATTGCAGATAGTAGATAAAGCTCTTCTTTTTTGGCATCTGTTGCAAATGTATTTACCTCAAAATAAAAATTAAGTCTTTCTACATACTCACTACAGTTCAACTCCATTCGATACTCGCTGATTGTTCCCACTAATGACAACATGATTCAGTGACCAGGTCAACCGCTACCTGAGTAACAAAGATATCCAATATACAATCTTTTTAACTATCCATTGTCCTTTATTCTCATCAACATGGTTATATCTGAGTACACTCACAACTTTGTGTGGTAATCACAACCTGCTTTTTATCCCAGACCCCCCAAGAATATTGCATTTTCTTTCTTTATTCATTCATGGGATGTGGGCGTCACTGACCAGGCCAGCATTTATTGCCCATCCCTAATTGCCCTTGAGAAGGTGGTGGTGAGCTGCCAGGGTTAAAAATGTTAAAATTGAAGTCTTTCAGGACCAGGAGCCAATGTAGGCCAGTGAGCATAGAAGACATGAATTACAATGCCTTTTGAAATAGTCAAACTGGCTTATTGTGTGCTTTTCCAGTGCTTAATGAATGGGTACAAGGAATTTATTTTATTTATTTTTATTTTATTTTATTTAGAGATACAGCACTGAAACAGGCCCTTTGGCCCACTGAGTCTGTGCCGACCAACAACCACCCATTTATACTAATCCTACATTAACCCCATATTCTCTACCACATCCCCACCATTCTCCTACCACCTACCTATACTAGGGGCAATTTACAATGGCCAATTTACCTATCAACCTGCAAGTCTTTGGAGGTGGGAGGAAACCGGAGCACCCGGCGGAAACCCACACAGACACAGGGAGAACTTGCAAACTCCGTACAGGCAGTACCCAGAATTGAACCCGGGTCGCTGGAGCTGTGAGGCTGCGGTGCTAACCACTGCGCCACTGGGCCACCCTTCATCAAATTATCAAAGCTCCTATTCAGTTAAGGCCCCAGCCTCAAATTGCCCAATCCACACAACTGTGGCAGGCCCACACATTTCTATGGCTTGTTGCTCCAGCTCACTCCAAGTCATGAGGTTAGCTGGTCCTCCCCCGGTCTTGCTCATTTCATGCTTAATGTGCACAATTTTGCCCTGCAGGAAAGAGAGAGTTAATGGGTGGCTACAGAAAAGGAGAATGCAGATGTGGGGGCTAGTACTGGTAGTGCACAAGCTGAGAGGGTGAAACAAGATGGGAGTTGGAAGAGGAGATGTTGATTGGGAAACAAATGTGTCTGAAGTGAGGAAGGAGTCCAGAGAGAAGTTGTTGATTCTTCAAAGGCTAGTAAATGAGAGCAAAATGCTGGTGGTGTCTAGTGTGATGAGAGCAAGGAAGAGGTGAGTGTGTGTTTAGAATGAGAATACAAGGAGATCTAGTATTCTAGTATGCCTTTCTGCTGGTGTTGATGTTAGCCACTTCATTATACATGGCCAATGCATGCTACCTGGACATTGGCATTTACTGTCAGGAAATGCAGGATCAGCCACAGCAATGTGACAGGATGACTAATAGAAGGTCAGAGATACCTGCTTTGGCCATGGCTGATGACACCTTTTTGAAATCCAAGGATAGCGGCAAAAAAAATGGGTACAGCGAGGCCTTGGGTATTACCAGGATTATTATGGAACAGATCATTGGAATTTGGAATTCTCAAGTTCCACTTGTAGTGCACGGACAGGTCAGGATGACCCTAGAACTGTAGTCCAGTATGAATTTTCAGAATTGCCGTGGCTTGCAGTAGTTTCCATAATTTGGGCATTACTGAAGGATTAGGACTTCTAAGCACAGAAAGTGAAGAGAAAGAATGTCATGGAGACCAATTCCTTCATTATGATGAAAAAACCCAGGAGAGAGCGAAGGTGGCCCTAAATTCCTGTTGCCAGCAACGTGTGAAGCAGCAGGGGATCATCGCCAACCTCGTCCACTAAGGAACCTGCATCCGGAGTCTATGAAACAATGAAACTCTTCACAATACCTTGCCTTTCTCTTAAAAACCATTTATTCAGCTAATCGGCAACAACCTTGTGGATACATGGGCCTCATTTTATCTGTGTTCAGCATTTGATTGTGGGTCTCTAATGGTGTCATTACTTAGGTCTACAGAGAGTAGCTGTGGCCTTCAATGAACCATATTTAGAATCGGATTACTCTTGTAAATAACCCCAGAATAGAGAATTGCTGTGAAATGAAAGAATCATGGCTCCTGCTTGGTCAGTAGACATTAACCTGTAAGATCCTATATTTCTGGTCAGCCATTACCAGGACATTGATAAATTGGAAGTGGAAGTTTATGAATAGTATAGTATTGTGTCTAAGGGCCTGGATAATAATATGGGTATCATCAATAATCTTCTGGAATCTGGAGAATCCTATCAGCTAGAAGAATTGCAGTATCTTGCCATTGTGTTGTTGCTTTTCCATAGGCAAATTGATGAAGGTATTTGACCTGGTAAACAAACCACATTCAATGAATCTATGTATAGACATTTCAGATGTCCTCTGGAAGGAGCCAAAGGCACAGAAGATGAGGACAATTGTAACCTAGACTATCACTAGCAATGTCTTTTTTAACAGGTGATTGCCTACATGTCAACTTGCAACAAATTGCACACTCTGTCACTGACTCTTTTTGAAAGTTGTGAAGAGGGTTCTCTTCTGATTGCCTCAGATAATGGATAAAGATCGGTGCTACCAGACTGCCTCCAGTACACATGAATATTGTTGGATTCCCTTCAATCATGATCATCTTCCAACTAAAGAAAAAAGACACAAGAGCTGAACAATGCTGAAGGCTAGAGCCAGCTTCAGAATTTTGTTTTGAACCTTCAAAATTTTAGCCATTTAATTTTAAGAAAGTTTATCCTGAAAAGAAAGTGAAATATCTGAAGAAAAGTCATGAAATTGCAGAATTGATTGGTATGACTTTTTTCTTTTCGTCCATGGGATGTGAGCATCGCTGGCAAGATCAATATTTGTTGCCCATTCCTAATTACCTTGAGAAGGTGGTGGTGAGCTGCCTTCTTTCGCTGTTGCAATCAATATGGTGTCGATACACTTACAGTGCTGTTGGGGAGTAAGTTCCAGGATTTTGACACAGTGACAGTGAAAGAACAGTGATATAGTTTCAAGTCAGGATGGTGTGTGACTCGGAGGGGAAATTGCAGATGGTGATGTTCTCATGTGTTTCCTGCCCCTGTCCTTCTAGATGGTAGAGGTCGCGGCTTTGGAAAGTGCTGTTGAAGGACCCTTGGTGGGTTGCTGCAGTGCATCTTGTATATGGTACACACTGCTGCCACAGTGCTTCGGTGGTGGAGGGAGTGAATGTTGAAGGTGTTGGGATGCCGATCAAGTGGGCTGCATCTTATGTTGAGCATTGTTGTGGTTGCACTCATCCAGGCAAGTGGAGAGTATTCCATCCCAGTCCTGACTTGTGCCTTGTAGTTGGGGTCAAGCTTTGTGAAGTCAGGAGGTGAGTTACTTGCTACAGAAAACTGAGCCTGCTCTTGTAGCCACAGTATTTATCTGATTATATTTGTGTGATTTATATTGATTATTTTAATGAAGTTCTCATGCATTTCATTGAGTATTTTATGGTAGCTTAGAGGGCCTATCAGAAAATCACGTGAGGTACAAATGCAGTAGGGAGCTGGTGAAATGGGCCATTGCACCATTTTTTGATTCCTGTATGGCCAAATGGTGGGACCATTTCTACCAGTTGGAAAATTTCCCCCATGGTCAATTTTTCACTTAAGCACCTATGATGGTGCGAATAACAAACTTAACTATATTCATGGATATGTTCAATGCTAAAGCCACTGTCGTTGAACAACAATTTATTGACATGCGGAAAATAGGCAGAAAACATACACAACACAGCACTCTCAGAATGGGGGCAATTTTAAATCAGTAATATGTGAAACCCGACCCGAACGCACCTTGACCATGCCTACTTCCAGCTTAACCGGGTGGATTTGGATACGTCTGATTGGATACTTAAATGATGCTCTGTTCCTCATATCTTGGGAGCCATTTGAACTTAATGGCTGTTAGCTGGGTTTTCCAAGGCTGAGAAAACCTGACAGCTAAAGGGAGGTGGGAGCTGCCAGATCCAGCAGATAGGTGCTTTTTAAAGCAGGAGTACTTCGCCCAGCCCTTCAAGCAAATCTTCTGCCGCGGTCGGTTAACACCGCTACGATCTGCCAACTCCCTTGCGATCTTCAGCCCTCCTCCCACCCCATCACAAACAGCCTCCCTCGTTGTGATCTGGATCTCTGCGTTCCTTCCATTTCCAGCTTCCCAGGCCGCAAACATGTGTCCCCGCTCTTCCTTGTAATTATCGAGCTTAATATAGCTAATCTAACAGTAATTTCCAGGCTTTAATTGTGCTCACACTCTTACCATCAAAACCTACAGTTATTTTTAACATATTTGTATTTTTCCTTTTAATTGCTTTCTCTTGCTCCTTTGGTATTTTATTCTGTGTTTTTCTGCTTCAAGATCAAATAACACAAAAACATTCCACTTCATGCTCCGTACATCTATGCTATTTTTGACCTCTCTAAAGACACCTAATGAAAATTAATATAAAACATAGAATGGTTTATAATTCATAATTGTACAGGAGTTAAAAATATACAAGACTTTTTTAAAGAGTGACCTAGATACTGCTGATGTATTACATTGGAAACATGCTACTGCTCCTCGTTTGCCAGTCCGCATCCGAAAAAATCTATCATCGGGTTTCCTTCTGGAGTATTTAACTTCTCTTGCTGTTATTCCAACCTGGCATTTGGAGTATTTATTTTTAAAATTATCAATACTAATGTAACCATGAGGCAAAAGTAAATTTTGCTGATTTTATTTGTGAATTATACATTGTATTTGTTAACGGAAAATTTCAATCCTAGTGAAAAATATATTTCTACCTATCAATCATATGAAGTTGCTGTGAATCGTTTAAGTCTGCAGGGAATATTGTCCAATATTCAATTCTTTCCATGTACAGAGGTAAACCATTTCACTGATTAACCATCAGTGACACCTCCTTCATGAGACACACATTTCAAAATATGTTTTTAAATGGATTCTGCACATGATTGCAGGTGTCACTTCCATCAATTTGAGACACCCCAAAAAAGATCTCAAATGTGACTATGAATATTAGCTTCAAGAAAGTGGAATGAACGTAAATTCACATGCAAGAGGCAAAGTGAAAGTACAACTTGAGCTAAACTATAATCGAGTTACATGAGCAATAATACTGAAAAGATGAGTTGATGATGATGACACTGCCCAGTGTGCTTTGGCACATGGAAGCATAGAAAATAGAAGCAGGAGTAGGCCATTCAGCCCTTCGAGCCTGCTCCGCCATTCATTATGGTCATGGCTGATCATCCAACTCAGTAACCTGTTCCTGCTTTCCCCCCATATCCTTTGATCCCTTTTGCCCCAAGAGCTATATCTAACTTCTTGAAGCCACAGAGACTTAAGAGCTGAAATTTCTCAGGGATTTTGCTGATCTCCCGCCAATACCTTGGTTGGAGATCAGTGGAACTTTTCTGAAAACAATGAAGATCTGGTTGCACCAGCTTTCTGCCAATTCTTGGGATTTCCTATTTGCCCTATAGGAGACAGAGTCCATGAACTCAATTACTGAGGGGAAAAATGGCATATGGGAAAAAGTCAAAAAGCATTTTGAGCAATTTATGTTAACCGCGATTGCACAATCATAGGGTGATGTACTTTCACGATAAATTAGCTATTGTGACACAGAGTGGCACTTATAAAATTGAAAATAACTATCACAGCACCAGCTACAGGTAGAGGTACTGTAGGTTCCTGCAATGAGTTTTCAATGAACATACAGGCTGTGAAATTTGATAAAGCTTAAACATGGGCACAGGGATCGCGTTGCGTGATTAACTTGCCCCCGCTGCTGCTGTTGCAGGCAGCATACAAGCATCATGCTGCATGTAGTCAGCATTATATGCGCTGCTGAGTTGCTGCACTCCCAAACAGGGAGCACAAAATCACGAGAGGCTCACCACTTCAAGCTAACCTACACTACTGAAAGAGAGGTGCATTAAGGCTGGAGGAGGTGCTGGAACTGGTTGCAGAAGAGAGTGTGAGCTAGAAAAACACTGAATGATGGCACAACATGACAGAGACTGGGCTACACTGCACTGGAGGGCTTTGTTGACGAGGTGCAGAGGAGGAGTGATCCTCCATCTATAGGGGCATGGGAGATCCTCCAGACAAACTTTCAATTGGCAGTCGCAGCAGATAGCTACAGCGGTCAATGCCAGGAATGGAGCCCCGAGGACCTGGATGCAAGAAATTCAATGTCCTCACATCGTGGTCAATGTCAGTAAATGCACCTTCAAATGCTATATCCCACCAATTGCATCACTCGCCTCATATACTACTCAATGTACCCCTCAATGTACTCAATACACCCCTCATCACTCATCTACCAATAATCTCTAACAATCATGAATCATACCTAACACCCATGCCTCACCTCACCCTCACACACTTCACACTGTTGTAAGCCTCACACCCATACCTCACAACTTGCACACACTGCCAGATATTCAACCATGACAGCCACATCGCCCAAACACATTGCACCATATTCACTTCTCTCTTGCAGGACAGGGTGGAACATTGTTGGAGGCAGCAGAAACCAACTGGTGAGGGATAGAAGTGCCTGAATGTCTTTACACCCATGTTTTTGGAGCAGCAATGACTGAGGCTGTGACCAGCGGTGGCACTGAAACCATTGAAATTGACAGTATGCTCATACCTAATCATCCTTCTCACATTTCAGTTCTCCCTCATCCTACAATCTCTTCTGGCTTACAAGATGCAGATGGTGTCAGGATGCACTTCCTACTTCCCTCCCTCTCTTCACCACAATCCTACCCTTGTGCCTTTCTTCTTTCAGATAACTAGAACTGCAACCTGACCAGGCAGTGCTGGAAGAAAAGGAAATAGAAGAGCAGGAAGACATGATAAGCAAGAAACAGCATCACTCACTATCACACTCGTTGCCACCAGCTCAGATACTGGCACTGCACACATTTTAGAGGGTAGCGTATAGACTGGATCTGCATGTGGTGAGATATTGGCCAGGAGAGGCTGCAGCCAGGGCTGGGGACAAGAGTAGCACAGGTGTTAGCTCACCAAAGGATCAGGCCACACATGATTTCTACTGTAGAGGACACAGATGCGGACTTCAATGGGGTGGCCTGTAGAAAGAGCCCATCTCCTCTTCCTCCTCCGTCTTCAAGCAGCTTGTCTTTCTCTTGCCTGCTCATTCTCCCTGCTATCCAAGGGGGATAGAAACTACTGCATCCATGTCTGGGAGCAAGTGGTATGAGCAGAACCCTTGAAGCCTGAACCAATGTGTCACACCACTCCAAGTAGACTTTAGCAACTTTAAACAACGGGACAAAGCAGCAAACCCTTCTACTCGCTCAGCAACAGCCAGTAGAAAACAATCAGCAACTAACCTGAAAGTAGTTAATGATCCCTTTTAATAGTGCTGGTGGGGCATCCTTCCTTCTGCTGAATCCATGTTCAGCTGTTCAAGGTTAAGGGAAGGGGTTAGCCAGAGTGTTCAGATCAAAAATGGCACTGTCCTGCAATCAAATAAGCATTACATGCTGACTGACATCACAATCTACTACACTGCACGCTTGCAGTGCACGCTCCCTGTGCCCCCGCTAATGCCCTTACCAAAATGGCATTCAGTGCGACCAGTACTAGAAGTATGTGCACAGCAAGGACACCATTTTGGACCCAATATAGCACCCATAGCGCCAAAAATACAGTGCTACCCACACAAATTTTGTGGTCACAGAATTATCATAGTTACAGATTTATGGATTCTGCTATAAGCATGATTTCTGGCAAAAACTTTTCCTTTCATTCTTTTAGTAATTATTTGAATTATGTACCCCTCAGTTATTGATTTGCCAACCAATGGAAATGGTTTTTCCAACTTATTAAAAATCCTTTGTAATTTTGAACACCGTTATTAGAGTTTCTCTTAATCTTCTTTGTTCGAATGAAAAGAGCCCTAGTTTCCCTCTTCATACCTACAGCTCCTCATCCATGGAATCAACATAGTGAATCACTTCTTCACCTTCCCCATGGCTTTGACATCCTTTCTAAAGTTCGGCACAAAAAGCTGAAAATGATATCTGAAACCAAACCACAATCACTAAGTATAACATGAAAAGAGACTAAACTTTGGAATGCACATCTTGTACAGTGCTTGAGTTTTGATCACGTGCTTTTCAGGAGCCACTTTGATGTATTTGTGGTGTTTTCATGTTCTGCTTCATTAAAATTGCTTCCTTCATGCTACTAAATAATTACAATTCTTTTCTGAACAAAAATGAAATACTTTTAATTAGAGCTGCATCTTTTGGGGACTTTCAGGATCCAAGATCTTTATACCTGAAGTCCCATGTAGCAAGGCTGTCATTTTTGAGGACTCAGAAGATTTTTTTTAAAACCGAAGCCACCTGTTTAATTTGAGCTGGTGTTTGGCTGACTATAAAGTAGTCAAACTGAGCTCAGCTGAATATCCAAACATTGGTTGGCAAACTGAGTGCTACAAATGCACGTTACCACGGGAAAATTATTTCATTGTTCATTCTGCTGTCTACTGATTTTTTGATTGATTGAAGCGGGTGGGGATTGAAAATTGCTCAGAGCCATGCTCTGTAAGGTGATTTTACACTCATCCTTTACGGTTTTTACAAGCTTTCCATCGATTGGGAACACCTTTCATGCATTCACTTTTCATCTAATTTTTGAGCATTGGCTGAATCTGAGTTACACCACTATTGATATTCTAAAGTCCCAACTTTACATCCTGTGGGCTCCCAATTCATTTCAAATCCTTAGGTTGGTGACATACTTATAAACATCTGCTCCAAGAGTGAAAATGCTTCGAACTGAGGGAGAAACCCGATCTGGCTTATTTTTAGATGCATAACCAACAGCACACAGGCAACATGCCCTGACCAGGTGACCTGGGGCTCACCCAAAATTTGGGCTTAGGCCTAATTTCAGTAATTTGGGTGAGCAGCCTTGATGTCATGTTCCAGTGACAGCTCGCTCATTATTAAAGGATCAATTTCGAGTTGCTTGCCGCGTTGGAAGTGGGTACATTACAACAGGATGGGACAGGGGCTAATTCTGGGCCAGCAGCCACTCTTTGGAATACTGTGAAGCCAGAAGGAGCAGGTACTCCCTCTGTCTTCAGATAAATTAAAATTAAATAAATACAGCATTTAATTTTTAATTAAGTAACAATGAATTCATAAATATATGTAATTTTCCAATATTGTGCACCTGTTATGGAACCTATCCCACAAAGAGTGCAAAATTGGAAAATTGCCCCTCATTATCTAAAACGTTGCATGGGTTCTGTATGCAAAGATCACCAAGTGAGAAGGGGTTAAAACTGTCTCTTTCACTGATCTTTTCGGAAAGTCAGTAATTGATATATGACATGACCTAGTGCTCAGTTTCCATATACTTTATCCTGTGATTACCAAAATACCAAGCCAACATCAATTCTCCAACTAACACCTCAATCTGTAATGTCATTCTGTAATGTCAGTCTGCAATGTCAATCTGTAATGTTGTCAGTTTGTCATGCTGTCAGTGTGTAATGTTATCAGCCTATAATGCTATCAGTTAGTAATGTCAGTCTCTAATGCTGCCCATCTGTAATGTTGTCAGCCTTTAATGTCAGTTTGCAATGTTGTGAGTCTGTAATGTTATCAGTCTGTAATGCTGTCAGTCCATAATGCTGGCAGTCTGTAATGTTATCAGTCTGTACTGCAGTCAGTCTATAAAGATGCCAGTATACAATGCTGGCAGTCTGTAACGTCAGTCTGTAATGTTGTCAGTGTGTAATATTGTCAGTCTGTAATACCGTCAGACTGTAAGTCAGTCTGTAATGCTATCAGTCTATAATGTTGCCAGATTTTAATGCTGTCGGCCTATAATGTTGTCAGTCTGTAATATCAGTCTCAAATGCTATCAGCTTGTACTATTGATAGCTTATAATACTGTCTGTCAGTAATTCTGCCAATGTTGTCAATCTGTAATGTTAGTCTGTAAGCTGCCTGCTTGTGATGTCAACCTGAAATTTTGTCAGTCTGTAATGTTGCCAGTCTATAGTGCTGTTAACCGTTAATGTTGTTACTCTGTAATGTCAGTCCCTGATGCTGTCAGTCTGTAGTGTTTTCAGTTTGTAATGTTGTCAACCTGTAATGTCAGTCTGTAATATCAGTCTCTAATGCTGTCAGTTTGTAATGTTTATCTGTAATATTAACTGCTTATAATGCTGTCAGCCTACAATGGCATCAGTCTGTAATGCTGGCAGTCTGTAATGTTGTCAGCCTTTAATATTGTCAGTTTGCAATGTCAAGTTCTAATGCTATAAGTCTGTGATGTTGTCAGTCTGTAATGTCAATCTGTATTATTTTCAGCCTGTAATTTTGTTAATCTGTAAAATCAGTCTCTAATGCGGTCAGTCTGTAATGCTGTCAGCCTATAATGTTTTCAGTCTGTAATGTTGTCAGTCTGTAAGGTCTGTCTCTAATGCTGTCAGTCTGTAATACTGCCAGTCTGCAGTCCTGTCAGCCTTTAATGTAATCAGTCTGTAATTTTAGTCTCTAATGTTGTCAGTCTGTAATGTTTCCAGTTTGTAATGTTATCAGCCTGCAATGTTGTGAGTCTGTAAAGCTGTCAGCCTATAATGTCAGTCTGTCATGTTGTCATTCAATAATATCATTCTATAATGTTATCAGCCTGTAATGTTATCAGTCTGTAATGTTGTCAATCTGTCATTTTGTCAGTCTGTAGTGTTAGTCTGTGATATCATCAGGTTTTTTTGCTGTATTTAACACTTTTAAACCAACTTGAGAGTGTTGTAAGTGCTGTAATAACAGTCCAAGTAAGGAAGCATTATGAAATCTGATATTAAAGGAAGAGAGGGAGAAGGCCTTTTTCTCCTCTGTAAATAAAATGGTTAAAATTCTGGCAGTGCAAATTTGTTAGTGAGCTATTAATTTTATGAAAAACTTAGCAATCTCCCTCATTTGTTAAAAGAGGAATTTCACCTTAATTTTTTTATGTTTGCATTTAAATCACTGCATATCTTTTTATCTCTACAGCCTTAATAATGACATTGGTATACTCGTATTCAACTAGTATATGGCACTGACTTTTTTAACTCTTATTTCCTTTTCAGTTATTTGCTGAATGAAGTTGTTACACGTGTGAATTGCTGGAATTAGGTGCTGCACTAGAGGTGAAATTCAGGTAACACTAGTATCATTGTAGTTACTTTGAGATGATATTATAATTGTGGTTGAGTTCTTTAAAATGTAAACAGAACGCCCCAAGGACTGCCCAATGACCCATGTCTTCTATATTCAGTAGTCTTTATTTCAGTTTTATCTTTTTTTTCCAATCGATGGACTGATGTGCGATGGGACAATTGAGTTTTGTGGCTGAGAATCATTGAGCCATGGCCTTTATTCCTGTTTCAATGGTCTTTTCATTCTTATGGTGCAATGCAGCAGAAAATTGCTCATCTTGTACCAGTAAAGAAGTGAATTGTGGGATTAGTAAGGTGGACAGGTAACTCCTTGTATGCCATACCCTCAGTCAGAATTTTTAAATTGCCTTGGTTGCTATTTTATTAATTTCTAATAGGATTACTTCATTGTATGATAGCAAATATAGAATAAACTTGTGTTATATAGCACCTTATCACATTTCTCAGAAACATTTCAATGTACTTCATTAACAATAAATTATTTTGGAATGCAACCACTATTGTTATGTGGGTTAATATATGGGACTACTTATCCAATGTGCTGTATCACTGGCACTGGTAACAATCAGGTCAGCAGAAGCTTTTAATAGGCAGTCCCTATTTACCATCTGTGGCTTGCTGGTGGCTACAACTTGTTACCATTACCACAATGCAGAAGATTGGCACAACCCTTCCTATTTAATTCTTATGAAAAGGACGAAGAGGATCTGAGCAATAAGAGGGAGGTGCAGCTTTACAGCACACATCCTTATCCAGTCCCTTTTATCTGTAAGCAAATGCGTAGAAACAGAATCATGGAATCATACAGCACAGAAGGAGATCATTTGGTTCATCATGCCCGTGCCTGCTCTTTGAAAGAGCTGTCCAATTAGTCCCAGTCCCCTGCTATTTCTCCATCGCCCTGCAAATATATCCTTTTCAAGTATATAACCAATTCCCTTTTGGAAGTTATGATTAATTCTGCTCCCACCACCCTTTTAGAAAGTGCATTCCAGCTTATAATTACTCACCGTGTAATTTTGTTACTCCTCATCTCCCCCCTAGTTCTTCTGCCAATTACCTTAAACCTGTGACCTCTGGTCACTGACTGCCCTGGCAGTGGAAACAGTTTCTCCCTCTCTATTTCGTGAAAATCCCTCATAAATTTGAACACCTCTATTAAATTTCTGCTTACACTTTTCTGCTCTGAGGAGAACTAATTCCAGCTTCTCGAGTCTTTACATTACTGAACTTCTTCATCCATGGTATCATTGTTGTAAATCTCTTCTGCACTCTCTCTAAGACCTTGATATCCTGCCAAAAGTGTGATGCTCAGAACTGAACACAATACTCCAGGCAGTGATTTATAAAGGTCTAACACAATGCACTTACTTTTGCACTTTATGGTCTGAATTCTACCGGTCAAGCAGGCATCCCACCATCGGGCTGAAATGCGCAGGTGGGCAGCGGGACTTCCTACAGGATTTTACTAGCTATAGCCAATTAAGGGCCTGTAGACGGGGGTGCTGGCCAATTACTGGTGGCAGGTGGGTCCTAGTGCTGGCAACTTGCACGCAGCTGCCATTTTTAAAGGCGCATGTGCAGCAGTCAGGCAGGTTGAAGACAGAGGCAAGAATGAGAGGGTCAACAGCAAAGAAAGAAGCAGAACAATGGCATCCAAAAGAGGAAGGGTCGCGTCACGATTCAGCAAGGCCTCTCTGGTGGTTCCTTTGCAAGTAGTCAAAGAAAGAAGAGGTATCTTGTTTTCAGCAGATGGGAAGAGGAGGCCAGTAAGCCTAACACAGAAGGCATGGCTCGAGGTGGCAGACATCATAAGCAGCCAAGGTATCATTGCAAGATCCAGTACAGGAAGAGCTTTAATGATCTGCTGCAGTCTGCAAAGATGAGTGACATTTAGAGTTGCAAAGTAGAAGCCCAGCATGAATTAAGAGGTGACCATAAAATGTGAGGCCAGGTCATAGACCCATGCAGGGGCAACACCAAGCGCCAACATTCACATTGAGGTGCCCAGTTCACGCACCCACAAACCCCATGCTTTGTAATGGGTGAATGCTGCATTGAGATGACTGAATGACCGCCTCACCATGCCGTCCCAGTGGAGCGGTGCTGCACATTTATAGTGCCTCAGAGTCTTTTGCACAGATGGGCCATGAGACAGGGGTGACACTGCATATATCTATGCTTTCAGGAGAGCACGCTTAGAATGCCAGGGAACATCAACAAAACAGAGGTGGAGTGCCTTTTATTGCCGTGGTGACACCGGTGGAGGAGGAGGCCATGGAGATCAGACGAATTGTGGCAGGGCAGCCTATTCCTGAGAGCGAGGCATTCCTGCTTTCTTTACTGTTGACCCTCTCCTTCTTGCTGCTGTCTTCAACCTGTCTGACTGCTGCACATGTGCCTTTAAAAATGGCAGCTGCCTGTAAGCTGCCAGCATTAGGACCCGCCCACCACCGTTAATTGGCCAACTCCCCCACCTGCAGGCCCCTAATTGGCTATTACAACCGGGTGAGAAAGGGGTCTCAGGTCCCCTCTTGGCCCTTTCCTGGTTTAGACGAAACAGGGTTTCTCTTTTAAAACATGGTGTTTTTAGCTTAACACCTCAGTGAGTCCTTGCTCACTGCTCTCTAACAGTAATTGTAAATGAACCAACCAGACAGGTTTTCTTATATTTAAACAAGAACAATGTAAGTTTATTAGCTTTAACACTCTAGCTCAGTTAAAATTACTAAAAATATGTGACACAACCATGCTAGCATGCATACGAGATAAACACACACACAAATAGATACAGAGGGTGAGAAAGAATTAAAGGGGGAGGTTTAAGTAGGGTTGGCAATAAATAGAATTCAGTTACTGTCTTTTGATTTTGATGTAAAGTTCTTGGTTGGAATTGAGGTCTTGCAATTCTCGCTGGGGCTCAGTGCACACTTTCAAATGTGCTTCTCTGGTACCAGAAGAGGTCCTCTGTCTTGAGGCTTAAACTGCTTCTGTGGGTCCCTTTAATTGAGAGAGAGAGAAACAGGGAGAGACCTTACTTCTCTTCTGCAAATTATAGTCTGCTAAAACCTTTCTATGAGGCACAATTCAAACAGTTCCCAGTTTGGCCAGCAGATAAGTCATGTGACCAACTCTTTGAAACAGCATCATCTGCGAAGGTTGTTGATTCTCAAAATTCTCCAGTCTCATATGGTGGGGTGTGGAGCTCTGGCACTTACACAGACAAAGAAGGTTGATTATTATGATTGCCCAGACCAATTTTGCTAGTTGAATCAGTGAGCACTCCTATTGACTCTCTATTCAACTGTCTCTCAGAATGTAAATGTACAGCTGTGTTTCAGCTGCCCAACTCTGTGGTCTTTTTAAAAACAAGTTCTGTGCAATGTCCAGCAAAAGGGTTCAAGTAGTGTTCCATCTGACAAAATTAATATGTTTCCATTTGGCAGGTGTGGTTTCTGTCACATGGCTATGGAGAGTGAGTAAAGCAGTGGTTGCATCCAGTATTCCCTAGACCATGTGTAGACTGTAATGCCTGTATAGGCCTTTAACGCCACAGAAAGCTCCTGACCAAGGAAAGGCACCAGGGCTTGGTTGAAGGAGCAGCTATTTCACTTAAATCATGTCTCTCCACCAGGTACAGCTGCAGAAGAGGAACAGACCAGGACACCTGATACACTGGCAAGCTCACACGATGCAACGCTATCTCAAGATACTGCATCGCTGCATTCCTGCACACTCTCCACAAGCCACAGATACACTCATGGTGATGGGCTTTGTTGCGCGTGTAGAACGGCTGGCACAATCTGGTGCATACTGCACAGACGTACAGTAGGAGTTAATGGAGGACGCGGCAGCTGCGGCCACTCCCCCTTGAAAAATGAGGCGACGTGCTGCGATGCTCATCTCCATGCAGATGGCGAGCCTTGGGTGCCATCAGCAAAACAGCAGGTTTTTCAGCTACAGCATCAAATGTGTGAACATCTGTCGAAGTTCCCAGAGACAGTGAAGACCCATGTGTAAAAAATGGTAGAGTCCATCCCTGCCATGAGCGGCTCCATATCTCTGGCATGCAAACACGTAGTGTCCTCCATTGAGATAGGGGCAATCCTCATAGAGAGACACATGGAGCATAGCACTAAGTGGATGCAGGGGGTGCACACAGACCTCCATAATATGGCCTCATCAATGAGGTCTATGGAGCGATGGGTGGGCAAGATGGGCCAGTCACACATCTCCTATTGCCAGAAGCTGAACCACGGGAGTGCTTATGGATCCTGAAAGGGCAGAGGAAGGGCAGGCTGAAGGCAATGGGGGCTCCTCTCAAGGCGCTTTGATAGCTGAAGGCAGATCTTTGGCAACTTGGATGGTGAAATGCTGCTTTTTGTTCTGATGACTGAGGCGGCTTCTGCATAGATACAGGTGGACCTAAATGTGCCAGGTCCCAGTCAAGTGCAGGCACCCAGAGGGTGCAGGCCACAGCCATCTAATGCACCAGAGTAAGAAAGGCAGCTGCCTGCCTGCGCATCAATTCAAGGCACAGGGGGAGCACCACGTAGAAGTGACCGTAAGCAAGGGCATAAATGTATGGGGTTTCACTGGTTGATAATAATTTGTTAACTGCTGAAGCACTTAATGTTTAATGAGAGTTAAAGGTCTTAACATTCAATGACTCATGTTTTTATTTTTATGCTACAATTTACAGTGACCAGATGTGCAATCAAATAAATGAATGTACGTAAAAATGAGGTCCTCACGAACGCCTATGCTGACAGAAGAACTTGGCATATAGTCTTGACAGGTATAGGGAGATGCTAAGAATCTCTGATGAAAGGTCAGCAAGGTCAACTTATAAGAAAATGGTAGTTTTAATAATATAGTTAAAAGGAAGAGTAGTTTTGAAGATATTTTAGAAAATGCTAGAAAAAATAGCTTAGAAGAAATGCTGAGGTTGTGATTCCTTAACAATAAAGTTTCTCTCTGTCTGAAATTCGAGAGAGATAACAAAGACGCAAGTCAATTGTTCATTGTTCTCCATAAGGATGTTATCTAGGTCACATAGATCTTTCTGGCACAGGCCTTCATGCAGCCATTCCTGAGCCTGGTAAGAAGGAGCCTGATGCACACTAAATGAACAAGATATTCTTACAAAAGATAAGAAATAAGTTGGTTTCAGGGCAACAGGAGACTGGAAAAGGAGGGGTCTACCTCGTGCACATTTGAATGAGTGACTGGCATGAGACAACCACCAGCCCCCGAGAAATAAAATATATAAATATATATATAGTCAAGAGAGAAAAATCATTTCTGATGGAGGACAGCTTTCTGAACTGGATCCATGCTGGCTTCGGCCTAACACTTTGGTTAGCTCAGGAAGACTGAGAACAGAAGAGACTGACACAACCACTCTGCTTCATCCATCCTTTCATCCAATTCAGGACTGGTAAACTGTTGCATCTGTTACGGGTTGTATGTCTTTCCTGTGTTACAATCAGGTGAGGAGGGGTCGAAGGGCTCCCCCTTGCCCCTCTCCTTTGACTGCAAAAGTTTTTATTTCTTTTTTTTAAAGTGAATGTGCTTGCCAATTCAGTGAATATTTGACTATTTACGTGCTATGATCATAAAAGAACCAATTGGACAGGTGTTCTTGAGTTTAACAAAAATAGAGGTTAACTTTATTGTACTTAAACCGATCTAAGTAAAATAATAAACTATGCTCCAAATTTCAAACACACACACACACACACACAAAAACACTCAAAGTTCACACACACACAAATAGGTTACAGTGTGGGGAAAGATAGGTTGGTCAGATTAGAGTCCGGAGCAATAAAAAGGGTTATACAGTCTGTGGAGCTTGGTGACTTGGTTGTCTTCCAGATGAACTTGGTGGTCCTGAGGCTTCTGGCTTGCAGATGTGGACAGCAGATTTGGGGTTTTCTTAGAGAACAGCGATGCAGATGGTTTCCTTCACGCGATCTCTGTCAGCAGCAACGATAAGCTTGGTGATTAAAGCCAGCAGACAGGATTTGAAGCTTGTAAGATGGACCGGAGAGATAGAGAGTGGAAGAGGGAGAGAGAGAGAGGGACCCCACTTGGGTCTCCTCCGCTCAATCCAGTTGCTTGTCTGCTGCAGAGAGTGAAAAACAACTCAAAACACACAGATGGTGGGCCTGTCACATGATGACTCAGTGTGTATTTCCTCTTGCAACTTAATTAGTTCATGTCTAGGAATTCCCTTCTCTCAATCAAGGTATCATTGTTCAAATGATTACCTTTGAGTGGTTTGTCTCCACCATTTAATGTCCCAAGTGTTTGCCTTTAAATGTCTTGTTAATGGGAATTGGCCAGGTGATTCATTTCAAAATTCTTAAGTCATTGTTCTAGAGGAAGTGGCCAGACAATTCAACTCCCTCTCAATGCATTGGAATATAGGGGATTTTGATGCAAATTTCAGTGGCCATTTTAGCTGCTAGCAGTCACCTTTTTAAAATTTTAACTCGGGTTTCCAGCTGATGGATTAAAAAATCATCGTTTGGCATAGCACGTGTTTGTGATTTAACTAAATTGTCACTTCTTAGTAAAATGCTTGAAACCATTACTTCTGATTTCAATCCCCTTTTTAGGTAATCTGTGACTTCCGGACCAAATCCTACAGCCTCTGGGAGAGAACTTGTTGGTTCTGTGGCCCCTTGTACTTGTCCTCATCTGAAGCATCTGCTGATCAGAATGTTGCAAATCTCCCTAACGTGCATGTCACTGTCCTGTGAGCTGGCACCTTTTGGGGTCTGATGTTCATCCTCCTTCTCTGAGGACGTGGGTCACTCAGTGTCTTCCTCTTGCTCCAGTGTTACTCCCCTCTGGAGTGTCAGATTGTGCAATGTGCAGCAGATGACAATGATACAGGCTACCCTTGAGAGTGAGTATTGCAGGGCTCCCCCAGATCTATCAAGGCATCTAAACCTCATCTTCAAAAAGCCAAGGGTCTGCTCGATGGTGGCCCTTGTAGTCATATGGCAGCAGTTGTATGTTTCCTCTGCCTGTCCGATGGCGTTGTGTACAGGGATCAGAATCTGTGACATCAGTGGCTACCCCTTGTCCCTGGGATCCAACCATGAAGGCATGTCGGGTGACCTGAAGAGCTACGACAATTGGGAAGGATGTAGGAGCCATGGCGGTTTCCTGGAAGCATTGCACACACCTGCATGATCCACTTTCAGTGGTCACAGGTGACTTGAATGTTGAGGGAGTGGAACCCTCTCCTGTCACAAAGGAGCCTGGCTGCTCTGAGGGAGCCTTGATGGCTACATGAGTACAGTCAATCATCCCTGCACCTGGGGAAATCCAGCCAAGTCCCCGAAAGCCGACTGCCCTCTCGACCCGACTTTGCTGGTCAGTTGTGAACTTCATATACAGGCCAGTTCGACGGTACATGGCATCCTAGCGATGGGCCGCAGATGGACAGAAATCACATAGATCTCCAGACGATCTCCAGAACGAACCACAGGCAAAAGGTTGAGTGCCAAAGTCACCTTTAAGGCTACAGCCACTGGATGTCTACCACTTCCCATTGGCACCAACTCCTACTCCAGCATACACACAGCTCCACCACCTGCCTGGAGAGACACAGTCTTCATAGATATTGGTGCTCAGGCATCGCAATGAAGCTGAGCCTCTGAAGGCACACCTTTGTGCTGGGTACCGCCTTCTGCAACCATGAGGTTGCCCTCTTGCCTCCATGTGCTCTGCTTGTCCATGTCTAATGGCTTCCTCAGACCACTGGAGCTCCCCGGCTGCTGCACAGCCACTCTGTGTGCTGCGTCCCCATCTCTGTGCCACACTCCACCTCAATGGAGGCATTGACTCCATTGCCAGATGAAGCCTTCATTGCGATGAACCTCTCAAGAACCTTGCCCTGCCTCCAGTGACTGCTGTGGAGCAAGGAGACTCCCTTCCACTACCAGCAATTCACTTATTCCCCATCCTCTGCAGTGCCTGTAAACTAGATAGCATTGCTTGTTCAACACAGCCTATAGACAACTTCACAGTATGACTGCCAGTTCCCTCCACAACTCAACTGCCACGTGGATCTCACTTCGTTTGAGTAGGTGAGACTCTGAACCTCCGTGCATCCCATGAGCCATTGATAAAATCAGAAAAAGGTAGGAAATTATCTGATAATTGGCTGTTTAATGACCTTATTTATCTACTCAATGCCGATGTGTCTGCCACTGATCCGTCTTTCTGCCCGCATCTGGTAAAATTGGTTAATGGTGGCCCGATGCGGCCCCACACCATATTGCCACCCCTTGCATCCATTCCCGCCTTCATGGGGCCAGTAAAACTCTGCCTAGTGCCTCTATTTATAAAGCCAAGGCTCCCATATGCATCTTTCACCATCTTGTCAACTTGTCCAGCCACCTTCAAAGATTTGTGTACGTGAACCCCTAGGCGTCTCTGTACCTGCACCCCACTTAAAATTGTATCATATAGTTTGTATTGCCTCTCCTCATTCTTCCTTCCAAAATGCATCACTTCACACTTCTGTGCATTAAATTTCATTTGCCATGTGTCTGCCATTGGTCTCCATCCATCAACAAATTTGATGTTATTTTGATAGAGGTGCATATATTGTTCCATTGAATGGTTAATATCCCCAGGAACTGGTTACAGAAAATACATAGAAATGGCATCAGATACTGCGCTGCAAATATTGTTGTTGTTGGAGGTTGATTGTTTCCAGGTTGCAGTATTCACAAAATAGTGGCCTCCCAAATCTTTTATCAACCTGAAGTCAAAAGGGAGCATTGAATTGTCCCAAGAGGCTGTCTATTAGATAAGATGTTAAACCAAGGCCCACTCTGTTATTTTAGGTGGACATTTTGAAGAAGAGAAAAGAGCTGTCCCGGTGCCTTGGCGAACAGTCTTCCCTCATGCCACATCTCCAAAATCAGATTAACTGCTCAACAGCTGTTTGTGAAATTTTGATGCCTGTTTGCCTAAATAACAACAGTGACTACACTTCAAATGTAATCAACTAAACATCCTGAGGTCGCCAAAGGTACATTGCTATCTTAAGAACACCTAACATGTATCAAATTCATTTGTTAAAAAGTAGAGAGAGAAATTCACAATAAGCTTAAGCAATGGAATCACTCCCAGCAATTTCCAGGTTACTAACATTACTTTCAGGTAATGATCTGGGTTTTTTGAAGAGAAAGCAATCCAGTTTGAACTTTCTTTACCTTCAAAAGTTTAAGACCATGGAATTGGGTGCACGGGTGTCATTCAGGGAACAAAATGGCGCCCAATGCAATCTTGGTGAGGACTGTAGTATGTAGAGCAGGCAGATCAGGGCTGATTTGACAACGGTGGTGCCATTTTAGAACTCAATGCTCCAGCTTACACCCCCTTTTCACCTTGCACAGCTGAACACATGCTAAGCGGCAGGAAGGACTCCCACACCAGCACTCTTAAAGGGATCATCAACGACTTCCAGGTTAGTTGTTGGCTAATTTCTTCTGCTTGTTGCTATGATTCTACTTCATGCTGTCCATAGGAGTGGTTTGGCAGATACTGAAGGAGTTTGTGCTAACTTCAAGGTTTTGCACAAACCACCTGCTTCCAGACATGGGTGCACGAATAGGCGTTCCCCTTGATATAGAGCATGACTGGGAGAGGCCAGGCAGAGCAGGGTCTCTGCTCATTTTACATTGCACAGAGATTTCCTGGAGATCCCTTCAGGGGGAGAGGTTCTGTTACCTTCCAATATTGGGGAGAATTTAGTTCCATTGCAGCTTCCTAAAATATTAGGATGGAAATTACCAGGACAACTGCTCTTGCCTCTGGGATCTGGAGAATAAGGAGAAATTCCACAGGAATCTCCTAACTTTGTCAGCGCTTGCAGTCTGACCTCCAAACTTCTTCTCGGATTGGGTTGGCTCTGCCTGTAGCCGTGACAGACAGCATTGTCTGGAACTACCATGTAACTGTTTCCTGTCAAGTTGCCTCAGATGTCAGGTGCCAGATGGCTTTCAGCCTACAGTGCACCACTACATCCAACAGATTCCTGACAGACTTGCCGGAATTTTACAGGCCCTTTGGGGATGTGCATGGAGGCAGGAAGGTGGCACATCCAATGCCTTCCCACTGCCATTTTGCCAACAGCAGGAAAGGTGGCAAATGATCTGCCTGCGCGGTGCCCAATTGAGCCTCTTCTCACCTCTGCTAGCATTTTACCAACAACGAGGGGAGGGGAGAGCTCTCCACCTCGTGGGGAGGTCGCCTGGGGGCCTTCGAGTGGGCTCTGGGGAAGGCCTCCTTTTAAGGCACGCTTTGGCCCATGGCATCGGTGCTGCCTGCCCTCAGCGACCCACCCCAAGAACCCACTTACGTTACTTTGAGGGTGCACATCCATCAATGCAGCCTCATCCTCCAGGTCCAACCCTAGCGGTGACCACTGCTTCCAGTGGCACTGCCGAGGCTGCTGAGCTGCTGCTGATGGTCTGGCAGCTCTTGGGAGCAGGCTGCTGGCTGAAATAGGGTTGGAAGCATTGGCTGTCACCTATAAAATGCGACCCCAGGTCCTGCTGAAGCAGGATAGTCCCCCTCACCCCCAACCAGCTTTCGGCCCCGCTAGCCCCTGCCACCTCCTAAAATTCCAGGCCTTTGTTTGCCAGAATGACTGACTTTATCACTCTTTTGGCTGATTTCTGCCAGCAACAAGAAGGTTAGTCTAAAGTACTTTATTTAGAGTGGCCCAACACCCATGAGCCCACCTTACACCAATTCTATAGCTTTTATGGAAAGGAAGAGGATTGACTCAGTTGGCGTACTGGTTCTACGGGAGTATCAGCACTACATCACACAGGTGGATGTGAGTTGCCCTGGAAACTGCCAGGATGCATTTATCCTCTGCCAGTTTACACTGCCTCAACTATTTAATGGATACATCCTGAGACAATGAATAAACTCTTGACAGGCGGCTCATGATGAAGTGATTTATGACTTTAACCCCTTATAGGGACTAAACCAAATCAGGCATATATATCATAGATCCCTATGAATCTCCTTGAATTAAGTTCAAACCAGACAAATTCTTATAGAAACTTATTTGGGTCCAAAGAATTGAACTAGTTTTCCCTCAAAGAAAGAAAACTAACAGAGAATATTACCATCTTTCGGATAGCTTATTTTAAAAATAATTATGGCTGTGATAAATATCTTAGATATTATAAGGGTCTGGCAAACTCTCTTCAATATATATCTCTCCACTTAAAGAGACACAGAGAGGAGGTTCTTGTAGTTGTATACAGAATACTACATGAGATGATTTATTAACTTTTATATATTATTAAAGAAATGAACATGCAATACACGTTTAAGTGGATAAGTATACCACAATATCAAATATTATTAAGAGATGTAACACATAATTTTATTTCTAAAATTGAATCCAAAAGTTTAACCCTGCTTATGTTACAGCAAAATATCTTAAAATATCCATCAAAATTTAAGGTAAACTTTTACCTTAAATTCCCTGAGTAAGCCATAGGGTGAGAAGTATTGATGAGGAATTCAACACTTCTAATTTTTGCTTCAGAAACTCTCATGTTTATACTGTTTCTATGGTATTATCTGACCTTTTAGCATATAGGTGTTACCTTTCTGTGTGTTTTTCCTGCTCTTGAGATCCATTAGATTAGATTAGATTAGATTAGATTAGATTAGAGATACAGCACTGAAACAGGCCCTTCGGCCCACCGAGTCTGTGCCGAACATCAACCACCCATTTATACTAATCCTACACTAATCCCATATTCCTACCAAACATCCCCACCTGTCCCTATATTTCCCTACCACCTACCTATACTAGTGACAATTTATAATGGCCAATTTACCTATTAACCTGCAAGTCTTTTGGCTTGTGGGAGGAAACCGGAGCACCCGGAGAAAACCCACGCAGACACAGGGAGAACTTGCAAACTCCACACAGGCAGTACCCGGAATCGAACCCGGGTCCCTGGAGCTGTGAGGCTGCGGTGCTAACCACTGCGCCACTGTGCCGCCCACAATTATTTGGTAGTAGCATTAACTAACATCTCCACTTAATGTTTTGCTGGAATTCCCCTGCTCTTGAAGTTGTGAGCATTTATTTGGTCAAAATGTTCATAATTGTGTTTACTTGATATCTTGTTCCTATAAGTACTATTCCATTTATTATTTTATTCTTTATAATTGTGTTTTTTATGATACCTTGAAACCACCTTTTGAGTCGATCTATCTACATTTTACCAACACTATCAATTAAGTTTATTGCTACCTCTTACTGATGTCAAACAGAATGTTTCAATGTGTGTTTATTCTCCAAGTTCCTTGGAATAGAAATGCTGAAATAGATTTCCCAACTTAAAAGGTGTTTCTGGTTCACATTCTATTGTAACAGGGACCTTGAAAGACCTTGATATTCCTAACTCTACCTTCTTAAAGGGGAATTTCAGTGAGTCTTGAAAACTGACCATTTATTCAATCTTTAATTCTAAAAGGTATAATATATTAACTATATCTAAATTCTACCTAATTAAGTCTATTATACCGATGTTTCACCACAATGACACCATTCTGAAACCCACAAATCACAACTGAAACCAAATATAATAAAGAGTATACTTCCATAAGGATACAAAAAAAATACCATTGGCATACTGAAGAAAAGTTTCTGCTGCTTGGACAGGTCTGGGTGTTCCCTATTCTACTGCTATGCACAATTTTGCTATCAGAAAGGGAGTTACCATGTAATAAATGAAACAAAAAGGTCAGGCTGTCTTTGATCTTTGATAAAGGCAATGGCAATCTGAGGCTGAAGATCATCTGCTGCACTGGAGCTACAGCCAGGAAGACAGCTACATCTAAGAGATCAGTGTTAAATGTCAAAGTCATGCAATACAAGCATTGCCGAAAACATTTATCCCATTGTCCTGGCCCTGCAAGTAACATGCCCACTATTATTCTCTACTTGACCTTATCTACCATGTACTCTCAACCATTCATCTCCTGCCGAAGAATTCTGTCTCATAGAAGTGAAATGTCAAAACAAAGTTGAAATGCAGATCAAATATTATCTTGATTTTTTCTCTGTAAATCAATGTTTTTACTTCAGTGTTTCTGCTTTGCAATGGTATATGGCAAGCATCTCCCCTTTGGCCTAATTGAGTGGGACAAGGAAATGAGTTGGCCAGCTGATAGAATTTACTGTGTGACTTCTGAATAGAAGTGGTGCATTATCTTTTTCTCTGGGGTCATGAGAAGGTCCCTGCAATTACTAATGCCACATCTGATTCACAACCCCTCATGTACTGAAGCAGTCCATGCTTGGATGCAACATTCAACACCTGAACAACATTCAGGCTTGGAGTGATAAGTCACAAGTAACAGTCACTGAACATAAGTGCCAGGTAATGACTATCTCCAACAAGAGAGAAGCTAACCATCTCCCCTTGACATTCAGTGGCATTGCCATTGCTGAATTCCCCCATCATCAACATCCTGGGTGTCGCCATTGACCAGGAACTCAACTGGACCAGCCATATAAATACTGTGGCTACAAGAGCAGGATAGGTTGGGAATTCTGCAGCGAGTAACTCACCTCCTGGCTCTCCAAAGCCTGCCCACCATCTACAAGGCATAATTCAGGAATGTGATGGAATACTCTCCACTTGCCTGGATGAGTGCAGCTCCAACAACACTCAAGAAGCTTGACACCATCCAAGACAAAGCAGCCCACTTGATCGGCACCTCATCCACCACCTTAAACATGTACTCCCTCCACCATGGCTGCACTGAAGCTGCAGTGTGTACCATATACAAGATGTACTTCAAAAACTCGCCAAGTTTTCTTCAACAGTACCTTCTAAACCTGTGACCTCCACCACCTAGAAGAATAAGGGCAAGCTCCCTTCCAAACCACACATCCTCCTGACTTGGAATTAAATCGTCATTCTTTCACTGTTGTTGGATCAAAAACCCGGAATTCCTTGCCTAACGGCACTGTGGGTGTACCTATGTCACATGGACTTCAGTGGTTCAAGAAGGCATGGGCAATAAATCCTGGTCTTGCCAGTGATGTCCATATCCCATGAACAAATAAGAAAAAATGATGCTGTGTTGGCTATGAAAATATGCCATTTTTTTAATCCACTGTGAGTTACTTTGAGCAGGACAGATGGCTGTACAGTTGCATTAGACACAGCTATTTGCCATGGCTCTGGTGCTGGGCATTCCTTCAACATATCCTGAGATCTGCACTGATGCCCCATGTCAGGGTATTATCTTGCTGATTCTCCAACATTAGAGACGAGAGGTTGGGATCATTGTGCCTGTTTTTTGAGTGCTACAAGTGCTCAAATTGGGGTCTGTAGTTTCCTGGGAATCCTTAAAGACTTTCCAGGGAGACACAAAAAAATCTGTTTAGCAGGTGAGGGAGAAAAAAAAATACAATGGAGGGGTGCGGGGGGTGAGGAGGAAGAATAAAAGGCAAGCTGCCTGCGTTGTATAAATTAACAATAGTTGGTGTTAGTCCTTAGCTGACAAGATGTTTACCCTGAAGCTCCCGAATGAATACTCACCCTTCTTCTCAGTGATGGTCTCCTCAATTGCCATAGTTTTCAGCAGTGAGTGTCGCATTTACTTTGGGCTAAGGAAGGGGAGCTGGAAGGTCAGCTGCTGCTGTGATTCAATACGGACTCACGCAGTGAGCAAGTGCTGTTATAATGCTGCCTGGCCTGCTGAGCATTTCTAGCATTTTCTGTTTATATTAATCTCTTGTTTTTTTGATTCTTGTAATCGTGGAAAAGCTGTCAGTTTGTCTTACTTAAATCTCCAACATTTTGCAATAATGTAAGTTGCTTGCATGATTAAATTATGCTGAGAAACTGGGCTGGATTTTCACAGGTCTGTACAATATTGCCGACAATGTCATGTTCAAGTGACTACTCTGTAATAGAATTCAAGGGAAAGAAACCTGTGTGTTTATGGGAAGTTATTTTAAAATTTAATTGTAACCTGCTTTAAGCCTGTTAAACATCTAAATGGGATGAGACTGCTGTTCATACTGATTTGGCCAATAGCTGTGTTTATTGGATGTGATCTGTGAAGTGATGGTTTATGTATGTAATTAATAGACCATCTTTAACCATATTAAAAGCTATTCAGTTTGCATGCACTAGAATGTTAGAGGAGTCACACTTATCTTTGGTATGTCTAGTCTATCTCATCGCTGTCTACATCAGTGAAATAGTCCTCAAATTGCTATTCTAAGTAATTATCTGCTTTTTTGAAAGCATGGTAAAAAACTCTTAAACATACAGCACATTCTTATTATGGGTACCATATAATATTATAATTTAGATTGGGGTCCAATGATATTAATCTATTTGAAAATGGATCCTTCAACCAAAAATGTTAGAGAACCACTTCTTTCGAGCTCTAAAATGGCATTCACCATGTAAATTGAGCAGTGCTGAGACTTGCACAACTGCAGTTGGTGGAATATGGCATTTGAAGATGCATTCACTGAACCTGACTACTGTGAGTTCACTGAACATCTTGCAGCACTGCATCAAAGTCCTTGGCAACTGGCATTCACCTCCAAGGCTATCTGCTACCACTGTATTTTAACTGTGTGTCTAGAAGTCTTCCTGTCCCTCTGCAAATATAGGACATTTCTCCTCCTTTCCACCTCCCCCAAGACGTCCAGTGCAGCATCTGAAAATTTTGGAACAAAACGATGTTGCGCCATTCGTCACTGTTTCCAGGACAGATTCACTTCCGACATGAGTCCCAGCACCTGCTCTTGCTACAATGCACCTCCCTTTAAGAGATGCAGGCTAGCTTTAAGCAGTACAGGCTAGCTTTAACTGGTGCTAGGAAGCTATGATTTTGGGCCATCTGCTGATGTGTGCAGCCAATAAACAGCATAGTTAGCACTGGATGTGTGCAGAAGTCATGATAATGAGCAGGCAGCTCGAAGTTGGCATGCTGCCTGCATTTCAATCAATAGGCGTGGTTTAATTGCACATTGTGATTCCTGTGTCTGTTTTCAGGGGCCATCCAATGTAGTCCCTTAAGTAACATTTTAAGAAAAAAAGGGCAACCAAAATGCAAAATAACTAACTGTAGGACAGATCCAAAATGGCTTTTCGAAAAGAAAGAGAAACAGTAAAGAGCAAAGTGAACAGATAATGGAACAATTCTTGAAAAATTCCTAAAGTCACTGATTACAAGACTTGGTCAACAAAAACTATCACTGACTTGGTCAACAAAAACTATCACTGTTAAGAATAACAGCAAAACTAAAACATGCAACTTGTAAAATATTCAGAGTAGAACAATGTAGTTCTTGCCTTGGCGTACAACTATTTATACAATTTATACAGTTTGAAGATAATTATGTACCAAAAAGTTTCAACATAACAATACAATCTTCTACCTCATAACTATTTCTAAAAGAATGGAAAAGCAAAGTACTCACATCAACAGGTTTGATGTGACAATCTGGTATTTATCCTTTGTTTTACAGAAAGTGTGTCACAAAGTTTTTTTTACATCTAGTCTGGTTTCACCATGATATCTGAGTTTTGTATGACTTTTGGTTGAAGTGTAAGTGTATGAGGACATATTAAACAACTATCAATCAAGGATAAACTAAGGAAAAGTTACTGAGATTTCAGATATATAAGTGACAAATGATTTTATTGCAGTTGAAGTATTTAAACTCAACGGCAAAACATGCTAAATGTGAATAGAAATATATATACATGCTCATATATACTAAAGAAATTATTTGGAAAGGAATGAAAAAGCTGCAATCAAATTGGGAGCTGCATTCTGATCAGGTAACATCGTACACTGGGAGTAAACCTTAGGTAATTCAAGAATGTCAAATAATTTGAATTCTAGCCTGTATCTTTCTCCCAGGTGTTTATTATATTATATGATTTATGCTGGAACAACATTTTTGTGTAAAAAATGAAAGTTTGCTTGTACCATCACTGCTGGGAATGCCACTGGTCAGTTGAGAATGGTATTGTCTGGTTGCAAAAGTGGGAGCTGTATCAAGCAATAACTGAAATCTGAGATACTGACTAACTTTGTTGGGATAAGGACATTGAAGACAGAAGTAGAATTGGTTAGGACTGTGTCACATCTCAGGCTGAAGCATTACATTTGAGGTCACAGATTTAACTTTAACAAAGATTTAACAAGCTTTATTAAACACTTCTGTTCACTACAGCAGCAACAAACCCCAGGTCAGGTGTTTTCCCCAAAACACTGAGTTACTTTCGGTTTCACTTACAATCTTTCTAGTTGTCATTGCTCTGGGTGTAGCATGAACTGCCACAAATCACGTGAATTGTTCAGCTTCATTCTCCAGTGAAGCTCTGGGTGTTTGATCCTCCTTCAGTAGTTGTGACAGCAAGTCAGCAATGTTCATCTTTCCAGCAATGTGAATCACCTTGTACTTGTATTGCTGGAGTCTCAAAATCCATTTTTTGATTCTGGCACATGGTTTGGATCTGGGAGAATACATAATCTGTAATGGCTTGTGATCTGTCATTAATTCAAACTCAATGCTGAACAAGTATGCATGGAATCTTTCACATGCCCACACCAATTCTAGGGCCACTTTCTCCATCTGAGAATATCTCCTCTCCACATCTGTCAGAGATCTGCTCACATAAGCAATGATTCTCAGGCCCTCAGCATGCATTTGCACCAGCACTGCTCCTAATGCTACTGGATCAGCATCTGCAATGACATTTGTTGGTGCATTTGGATCATAGTATCCCAGTCTTCGAGCACTTGTCAAGCTGTCTTTCAAAGCTTTGAATGCTGCTTTCTGTTCTTCATCAAATTTGAACGGTTCATTCTTTCTGATTAACTTCCTCAATGGATCAGCCAGGGTAGCGAGGTTTGGGATATACCTCGCACAATGGTTCACAAGTCCCAGAAAACCTCTCACTTTGCTGACATTTTGTGGTTCACGTACCTCTGCTATTGCTTCTATCTTGTCTTTGGCAGGATTGATTCTGCTGATCGTCAGTTTATGTCCCATGAACCTTAGCTCTGTCACAGCCAGCAAGCACTTGTCTGCAAATCTTTCCCTTGGCAGGGCTGCAATCATGTCTTCTTTAGTGCCCAAGTTGCCACATCTGAAACACACTCTCTCAGACTTTTGCTGCTTACATTTATGTGTACATGGATTCTGTTGTGTCACTTGTTTAACCTCAAATTTTGTCTTGCCAGTGGTGGAAATGGGATCAAGTTTCATGCTGTAAACTTGCCCATCCATTGCTTCCAATGCAGCCTCTATTTTCAAAGTGTTATCCAATGTTAAGTCATCTCCTCTTTCCAGCAGCCTGTATCTTAACTTAACCGACTTGCAATTATGGATCACCTGATCCTGGTTATTCAAATCCATACAACATAATTGCATCCATCTGATGCCTGCTTCAAATGAGGCACAGACTGGGCTACTGTTTCCCGCTCTTCTTGTCATATTTGACAGAAAACATACCTCTGGAATGTGATATTTGGCATCACCACATAATGGTCCTTCAAAGTTTTCACTGCACTTTCATAATCCGCTTTTTCTCCCGTGTCAGGCCACGTCTTGAATGTCTCCCTCACTGACGCACCCGTATTGAACAGCAATAAGGTCCCTCGCTGTGCTTTCTGTACCCAGTCCAAAAACAAACTGAGACTGTCAGCATACGCTTCAAACTCCTCAAGCCACGCTTTCCATTTCACACTGACGGAACTGGCTTCACCCGTCAGATCGAACAGCTCAATTCCCTGGACTGGAGACATTTCAGCTCTAGCAAATGCCATGATACTATACTAACTATCTCTGAATTTACCTCTGTTGTTTCTCTTATGTCCTCATTGCCAATGTCACAACTCAGACTGGAGAATCACACTTAAAGTCAAAGATTTAACTTTAAAAAAGATTTAACAAGCTATTTAACGAGCTTTATTAAACGTTTCTGTTCACTACAGCAGCATATGCTTATCTGACCTTACAACAACTCCCAGGTCAGGTGTTTTCCCCAAAAACATTGAGTTACTTTCAGTTTCCCTTCCAAGTACCATATACTCTCTAATCCTCAAGCCCACACATACAATCATGTCAGGCAGGGGGCCAAGAATGGTGTATTGTTGAAAGAAAAAAAATGAAGGATAAAAAAGGTAACAGAAGGCATAAGCAGGAGCTGGTAAGGACATTAAAAAGAGTAAAGCAGGAATAAGAGTTGACTGAGGTGATGAGGAGGCCTTGGGTTGGAGTGGCAGCCAATATTCAGGTGTGAGTGGATTGAAAAGAAAACTTTAAATGACATAGACATAAACAGGAGGTAGATGGTTATGTACAACAAGGAATTACATAGATAATGGACTAATGAGTGTCGGTAATCATTATAGAGGTCAGTCCAGAGTGGGCAAAGCAGTTCAGAAAAATGAAGAGCCTGCTAGGAAATTCCCAGGGAGTATTGGAGAGGTTTTATGTTTGTTTCCTGCCTAGTTTGATTTTCTTCTTCTACTGCTTTGTAGAGATTTTCCTGAGACAGCCACAGAGATGGAAAACACTGCTGTGGAACATGCAGTTGTACAGATTGTTCTACAATAAAATTAACTGATTTCTTTCTCCATGGTTACGATGATCCTCTTACACTGATTTTGGACGGAGTAGAGGGAAACTCCACTTATCATTCACCATACACATCCTTGGGCCTGAATTTTCTGAAGTTTAGAAGAATGAGAGGTGATCTCATTGAAACATACAAAATTCTTAACAGGGCTTGACAGGGTGGTTGCAGGAAGGATGTTTCACCTGGCTGGGGGGGTCTAAAACCAAGGGACACAGTCTCAGAATAAGGGGCAGGCCATTTAGGACTGAGATGAGGAAGTATTTCTTCACTCAGAGGGTGGTAAATCTTTGGAATTCTCTACCCCAGAGGACTGTGGAGGCTCAGTCACTGAGTATGTTCAAGACAGAGACCAATAGACTTCTAGATATTAAACGTATCAAGGGATTATGGGGATAGTGCAGGAAAATGGCGTTGAGGTAGGAGATCAGACATGATCTAGTTGAATGGCAGAGCTGGTTTGAGAGGCCAAATGGCCTACTCCTGCTCCTATTTGCTATGTTCCTATGTTCCAGACTCTACAGTTTCCTGTGCAGCATCTTACTGAAAGAAATTGAGAACATTCCAGTAATTTAGGGTAACATTCAAGTAGACACAATTTTTTCTTTACTTTCCCCTCCTAATTGCAGGAGATTCATGGAGAATTGTTAAACATTGTTATACATATATAGTTGCAATTTAAGTATTGGTCCCCGACTGGATGCAGTCTGAAACTATAGTTGTTCGAAGTAAGCATCTGGAACCAGAATTCACCTGAGATGCTAATGATAATCATGAAAAATCTGATAATTTGTCTGACCTGAATATCTACTTCATTTCATTTAGCACATTTCTATGATTTATGAGAAAACTCAACAATCGTTTATATGGGATATATATAGCACGAGATAAATAAGCACTAGGTTTTAAATGTGGGTTATGTTGGTAGCAGCGATAATTACATAGTATGGGTGTTACAAATGATCGTGACTGATAGTGCTTGTGAAGATTAACTGTGTGTTCCCTTTGGAGTGTCAGTAGCACCGCAGTATGCCACGCCAGGCTAATTCATTTTTATAATAAAAACAGAAAAAGCTGGAAAACGCTCAGGAGGTCAGGCAGAATCTGTGGAGAGAGAAACATTCTCTGTAGAAAGCAGCTCATTCTATATTTGATTTACACTTCCTATGCACATTTGCCCAAGCACAGGAAGCATGGGCAGTGTATTCACATCACAAAGTAACTCTCAAAAGGCTTCTAAGAAAATTTAACAGGATGTGGTCATTTAAAGATAAGTGTCCACACAAGGAGGTAAATATTATTCCAGTCTTTCCTAAGGTTTTTTAATGTTTGCTAACCTTTCCAAAGATGAGTAGAGGGGGAATAAAGGGCAAAGATAAAGTATGGAAAGAAAAAACCAATGTTGAGGCATAAAATACAGTCTTTGGAAAAATAGTGGAGTGATGCAGGACCCAACCCCTCATTCGATGGCTCTCAAAATGGATGTATGCTTCTTGAGGTGGATGTTACATGAATTGTACTGTTTAGCACTCCTTGAACCGTAAGTACATGAGCTGGAAAAAGATAAGTGAGGAGAAAGCAAACTTCCCTGACAAGGTTAGAGGACACAACACTACCTTATACCAGGTGGCTGTCTTGCTACAAACTGTTGGAACCGAAGAACATAAGAAATAGGAGCATGAGTAGATCTTACGGCCCATTGAGCCTGCTGTGTCATTCAATATGATCATGGCTGGTCTCTGGCTTCAGCTCCACTTTCCTGCCCACTGTCATGTCCCTTGATTCCTTGAGAGACCAAAAATCTGTCTATCTCAACCTTAAATATATTCAATGATGGAGCATCCGTAGCCCTCTGGGGTAGAGAATTCCAAAGATTCACAACTCTTTGAAGTGAAGAAATTTCTCCTCATCTCAGTCCAATATGATCATTGCCTTATCCTGAGATTGTGCCTGCTTGTTCTAGGTTCCCCAGTCAGGGCGAACAACCTCTCTGTGTACCCTAGCAAGTCCCTTCAGAATCGTGTGTGCTTCAATGAGATCACCTCTCATTCATCTAAACTCCAGAGAATATGAACTCAATTTACCCAGCTTCTCATCATAGGTAGGGCTGTACCAAATTCACGGTCAAATTTTACAAATTTCACGGTCACGGCATTTTAAGAATTGTGAATTTCATGATTTCACATATTTAGACTGTAAATTTCACGGTGTTGCAACAAACCATGAAAATGATCTATTTAAAACAAAAAAAAGACAAGGGAGGGTTCTGGTTACAAATGGCATTTATTGTATACTCAAAAACTACTGTAAAAACCTGACTATAAACAGTTTCAAATTAGTAAATTAAGTGCTGGTGAGGAGAGGCATTAATTAAAAAATGAATTAAGAAAATACTTAATTAGTTATTTAAACCACAATCAGGATGGCAGGGCAGGTAATGTGTTGCAGTTGCAGTATGTGGGAGCTCGTGGACACAAATGTGATCCATGGCAACCAAGTCTACAGTAAGTGTCTACAGCTCGAGGAGCTTTGGCTTGGGGTTGATGAGCTGGAGGCCGAGCTACAGCATCAGAGAGGTGGAAAATTACTTGGACATTTTGTTCCAGAAGGCAGCCACACCCCATAGGATAGGGTCTTCTGATTTGTTCAGTGGTCAGGGATAGGAGGATGTCGCTATCAGTAAGGTAGGTAAGGTGATCGAGAAGTCAGAAGTGGAGGAGCCACAGCCCTTGCAATTGTCCAACAGGTTTGATGATTTTTCAACTTGTATGGATGAGAGTGAGGACTGCAAGGTGGATGAGCAAACTGACAATGGTACCATGGTACAGGAAGCCATTGAAGTGGGGTGAGTAAATAGGAATGTAGTGGAGATAGTATAGTCAGGGGGATATACACCGTTCTCTGCAGCTGAGAGGAAGAGTCCAGAAGGCTGTGTTGCCTGCCCAGTGCCAGGGTTCAGGACATCTGCTCAGGCGTGGAGAGGAACTTGCAGTGGTAGGAGAAGGATCCAGTTGTCATGGTCTACGTGGGTACCAATGACATAACTAGGACTAGGAATAGGGAGTATGAGCAGCTAGGGGCAGAACCTCAAAGGTAATAATCTCTGGATTATGTCCTGAGCCATGAGCAAAATGGTATAGGGTGAATAATATTAGAGAGTTAAATGCATGGCTCAAGGATTGGTGTGGGAGAAATGGGTTTCAATTCATGGGGCACTGGCACAAGTACGGGGGAAAGTGGGAGCTGTACCATTGGGAGTGTCTTCACCTGAACCATGCTGGGACCAGTGTTCTGGTGAGTCATATAACTAGGACAGTAGAGAGGGCATTAAACTAAATAGTGGGGGCAAAGGATCAAGTGAGGGAAGATGTGATACAGAGAGAGGAGAAGGCAAGAGAGCAAGATGGCAATAAGGATAATGATACTCAGGGTGTGGCAGGAAGGGACAGAACATACAAACTTAAGAGTGCGCCAGCAGATAAGGCTGGAGGTCATGAACTAACAGAGGTTTTGGGGGGTGGGGGGGTGGTGTGCGGCTGTGTGAAGGAGGGGTCAGATGTAGAGATATTTAGAAATCCAAAGGGAAAGGTCAGAACAGCTTTGTGGGTAAAGACAAGCAGAATGAGACAGGAAGTGGCAGAGAGTTTAACAAAAATTATACATCAGCAGATAAGATCATTTCTGGGAATAGAAGTAAATAAAATGAAACTAAAGTTTCTTTATCTGTATGCACAAAGCATCTGCAATGAGATAGATGAACTAGTGGCATAAATAGAACTAAATGATTTAGATCTAATCACCATTACAGAGACATAGTTACAAGGTGATCGAGGATGGGAAGTAAATATTCCAGGGTACACAATATTTCGAAAAGATAGACAGAATGGCAAAGGAGGAGGGATAGCCTTGATAATAAAGGATGACATAAGGTTCTGGCCTCAGAATATCATGAAGTAAAATCAGTATGGGTGGAAGGAATAGAATTAGAAAACTTTGGTGGGAGTAGTTTATAGGTCCCCTAGCAATAGTTATACGATTGGACAGAGCGTTAAACAAGAAATTATTGGAGCTTTTAAAAAAGGCAATGTGATAATTGTGGGGTATTTAATCTTCTTATAGACTTGGACAAAGAAATTGGCAAAAGTCGTCTAGAATATGAGATTGTGGCATGTTTTCAGGACAGTTTCTTGGAGCAACACATTGTGGAACAGACTAGGGATAAAGCTATTTTAGATCTTGTATTGTGTAATGAAGCAAGGTTAATTAATAATGTTATAGTAAAAGATCCACTGGGAAATAGTGATCCATATTAAAGTTTGAAAATGACATACTCATTTGAGCACTACCTAGAACTGTACTCCAGGGAGAATGCTGTCACTGAGACTGCCCTCAATGCAGCCCAGCCTCTACCAGTCATGGATGAGCTGGACATACAGCCAACCAAATCGGAACTCAGTGATGCCATTGATTCCCTAGCCAGCGGAAAAGCCCCTGGGAAGGACAGCATTACCCCTGAAATAATCAAGAGTGCCAAGCCTGCTATACTCTCAGCACTACATGAACTGCTATGCCTGTGCTGGGACGAGGGAGCAGTACCCCAGGACATGCGCGATGCCAACATCATCACCCTCTATAAAAACAAAGGTGACCGCGGTGACTGCAACAACTACCGTGGAATCTCCCTGCTCAGCATAGTGGGGAAAGTCTTTGCTCGAGTCGCTCTGAACAGGCTCCAGAAGCTGGCCGAGCGCGTCTACCCTGAGGCACAGTGTGGCTTTCGTGCAGAGAGATCGACTATTGACATGCTGTTCTCCCTTCGTCAGATACAGGAGAAATGCCGTGAACAACAGATGCCCCTCTACATTGCTTTCATTGATCTCACCAAAGCCTTTGACCTCGTCAGCAGACGTGGTCTCTTCAGACTACTAGAAAAGATCGGATGTCCACCAAAGCTACTAAGTATCATCACCTCATTCCATGACAATATGAAAGGCACAATTCAACATGGTGGCTCCTCATCAGAGCCCTTTCCTATCCTGAGTGGTGTGAAACAGGGCTGTGTTCTCGCACCCACACTTTTTGGGATTTTCTTCTCCCTGCTGCTTTCACATGCGTTCAAATCCTCTGAAGAAGGAATTTTCCTCCACACAAGATCAGGGGGCAGGTTGTTCAACCTTGCCCGTCTAAGAGCGAAGTCCAAAGTACGGAAAGTCCTCATCAGAGAACTCCTCTTTGCTGACGATGCTGCTTTAACATCTCACACTGAAGAATGCCTGCAGAGTCTCATCGACAGGTTTGCGTCTGCCTGCAATGAATTTGGCCTAACCATCAGCCTCAAGAAAACGAACATCATGGGGCAGGATGTCAGAAATGCTCCATCCATCAATATTGGCGACCACGCTCTGGAAGTGGTTCAAGAGTTCACCTACCTAGGCTCAACTATCACCAGTAACCTGTCTCTAGATGCAGAAATCAACAAGCGCATGGGTAAGGCTTCCACTGCTATGTCCAGACTGGCCAAGAGAGTGTGGGAAAATGGCGCACTGACACGGAACACAAAAGTCCGAGTGTATCAGGCCTGTGTCCTCAGTACCTTGCTCTACGGCAGCGAGGCCTGGACAACGTATGCCAGCCAAGAGCGACGTCTCAATTCATTCCATCTTCGCTGCCTTCGGAGAATACTTGGCATCAGGTGGCAGGACTATATCTCCAACACAGAAGTCCTTGAAGCGGCCAACACCCCCAGCTTATACACACTACTGAGTCAGCGGCGCTTGAGATGGCTTGGCCATGTGAGCTGCATGGAAGATGGCAGGATCCCCAAAGACACATTGTACAGCGAGCTCGCCACTGGTATCAGACCCACCGGCCGTCCATGTCTCCGTTATAAAGACGTCTGCAAACGCGACATGAAATCGTGTGACATTGATCACAAGTCGTGGGAGTCAGTTGCCAGCATTCGCCAGAGCTGGCGGGCAGCCATAAAGACAGGGCTAAATTGTGGCGAGTCGAAGAGACTTAGTAGTTGACAGGAAAAAAGACAGAGGCGCAAGGGGAGAGCCAACTGTGCAACAGCCCCAACAAACAAATTTCTCTGCAGCACCTGTGGAAGAGCCTGTCACTCCAGAATTGGCCTTTATAGCCACTCCAGGCGCTGCTTCACAAACCACTGACCACCTCCAGGCGCGTATCCATTGTCTCTCGAGATAAGGAGGCCCAAAGAAGAAAAAGATCCACTGGGAAATAGTGATCATAATACCATTGAATCCATATTAAAGTTTGAAAATGACATACTCCAGTCACAAACATAATCTTAAATGTAAACAAAGTCAATTATGTAGTGTCATGAGGTGCTTCCATTTTTAATATTTTTTGAAGACTTGTGTTTCAACAACTGTGGAAAATACCTGAGGAGATGTTGGATTTTGTTTTAAAGGGGCACTGGAAGGACACTTGGGACTTTGTTCAAAAACAAACACTTACTGGAAGACACACATCTTAAGCTAAGTAATCAGCCAGAGCCTTATGGACCATGGAACTATTTGGAGTTGTTTACAGAGAAATCATATGTCTAGGTTTATGGTGGTCAGAAGTTTTTGGCTTTATGATTTGGACATGGACTGTTTGAAGGCATTTGGTGTATAGCCTGCTAAGAGAGAAGCCACCCAACTCATCCTTTGCCACCTGTGTTGAAAAATCTTCTGAGAATCCAGTATGATAGCTAAAACCACAAATACAGTAATTCTCCTGAAAAAGCCTGCAAGACTACTCCTCGACGTGTCCCGAACAGAACTGATCCAGAAATATCCCAGTGACAGTCATCTACATGTACCCAGACACCAGACCAAAGAGCCAGCTGGAACATTTCATGTCTTATCCTTTTTTCTTCAAGAATTAACAATTATTTGGCCAACGTATTATTTTTGTAAGGTTGATCTCTGCAGAGAAAGCTTCTTTATTTTTTCTTTAAACGGTGCGTGTGTGTGCGTATGTGTTGGGTTATTTAGAAGGGAATATATTTATACTTTCATATTTGAACCTATGTGTTAATAAGTTTTGCATCTTTCTTGAATAAGTCTTGTTTTATAATAAATTAATAAGTTAGTTGTTTAGTAAAGAAATTGTTTGGTAGATTTGTATTCTGAAATGGATAGCATATAATTGGCCATATCAGTAACTGGGTAAAACATTTAAACATATGATGTGACCAGTAGAGTAGTGGAGCTAGAGAAAGACAGTGCATTCTTGCAGTAACAGTAGGTATGAGGGGAGAACTGGCTAAGGTAAATTGGGTAAATAGAATAAAAGGTATGGTGCTAAATGAACAGAGAAACCTTTAAAGAAACAATTCAAAATGTTCAACAAAAATTCCATTGAAAAACAAAAACTCAGTGAGAAAGACCCACCTGTGGCTCACACAGGAAGTTGAGGATAGTATTAGATTAAAAGAGTCTTACAATGTTGCAAAAAAAGAGTAGCAAGTCTGAGGATTGGGAGTGTTTCAGAAACCAAAAAAGAGCCACCAAAATGTTGATAAAAAAGGAAAACATAGAGTATGAGGGTCAATGACCTTCCTTCAATCATAAGGTGAGAAGTGGGGATGTTCGCTGAAGATTGCACAATGTTCAGCACCATTCGTGACTCCTCAGGTACTGAAGCAGTCCGTGTAGAAATGCAGCAAGACCTGGACAATATCCAGGCTTGGGCTGATAAGTGGCAAGTAACATTCGCGCCACACAAGTGCCAGGCAATGACTATCTCCAACAAGAGAGAATCTAACCATCTCCCCTTGACGTTCAATGGCATTACCATCACTGAATCCCCCACTATCAACATCCTAGGGGCTACCATTGACCAGAAATTGAACTGGAGTAGCCATATAAATACCAGGGCTACAAGAGCAGGTCAGAGGCTAGGAATCCTGCGGCAAGTAACTCACCTCCTGACTCCCCAAAGCCTGTGCACCGTCTACAAGGCACAAGTCAGGAGTGTGATGGAATACTCTCCACTTGCCTGGATGGATGCAGCTCCAACAACACTCAAGAAGCTCAACACCATCCAGGACAAAGCAGCTTGCTTGATTGGCACCCCATCTACAAACATTCACTCCCTCCACCACCGACGCACAGTGGCAGCAGTGTGTACCATCTACAAGATGCACTGCAGCAATGCACTGAGGCTCCTTAGACAGCACCTTCCAAACCCGCGACCTCTACCAACTAGAAGGACAAGAGTAGCAAATGCATGGGAACATCACCACCTGCAAGTTCCCCTCCAAGTCATACACCATTCTGACTTGGAACTATATTGCCGTTCCTTCACTGTCGCTGGGTCAAAATCCTGGAACTCCCTTCCTAACAGCACTGTGGGTGTACCTACCTCACATGGACTGCAGCTGTTCAAGAAGGCAGCTCAGCACCACCTTCTCAAGGACAATTAGGGATGGGCAATAAATGCTGGCCTGGCCAGCGACACCCACATCCCATGAATGAGTAAAAGAAAAACTAGCCAGTACTATAAAAACGGATTGTAAGAGCTCTGATCTGTATATAAAAAAGAAGAGGGGAGCTGAAGTAAATGTTGGTCCCTTAGAAGCAGAGGCAGGAGAAATTATCATGGGGAATGAGGAAAAGGCAAAGACTTTGAACAAATATTTTGTGTCTATCTTCACAGAAGAAGACACAAGTTTCATACCAGAAATAGAAGGTAAACTAGCGGCGAGAAAATTGAGGAAATTAAGGAAATTAGTATCGGCAGAGTAAAAGTATTGTAGAAACTTAAAGGACTAAAATCCGACAAATCCCCTGGACCTGATGGCCTACACCCTAGGGTTCTAAAAGAGATAGCTGCAGAGATAATGGATGTGCTAGTTATGATTTTCCAAAATTCCTTAGAGTCAGAACAGTCCCATCAGATTGTAAATTGGCAAATGTTACACCGCTTTTCAAAAAGGAGGGAGAGAGAAAACAGGGAACTATCGGCCAGTTAGCCTAACATCAGTTGTTGGAAAAATGCTGGAAGTCTTAACAATACTCTTAGAAAAGCACAGTATGATTAGAACAAATCAACATGGTTTTACTAAAGGGAAATTCTGTTCGACAAATTTAGTAGAGTTTTTTGAGGATGTAACTAGTAAGGTAGATAAAGGGGAACCAGTAGATGTAGTATACCTGGATTTCCAAAGGCATTCGATAAGGTGTCACACAAAAGGTTAATCAGCAAAATAAGGGCTCGTGGAGTTGGGTTCATGGATAGAGGATTAGTTAACAGATTAGAAGCAAAGAGTGGACATAAATGGGGCTTTTTCAATTTGACAGGTAATGAATAGTGGAGTGCTGCAAGGATCAATGTGAGGACCTCAGCTATTTACAATCTATATCAATGACTTAGATGAAGAGACAGAGAGTCTGTATCTAAGTTTGCTGATGATACAAAGGTAGATGGAAAGGTAAGCTGTGGGGAGGGCACAGAGAGGGTGCAAAGGGATACAGACAGGTTAAGTGAATGGGCAACACGATGGCAGTTGAAGTGCAATGCAGGGAAGTGTGGAGTGATTCACTTTGGTTGTAAAAATAGAAAAGCAGAATTTTTTTTTGCAAGTGTGAAACTTGTAAGTGTTAATGTTCAAAAAGACTTGGGTGTGCTTGTATAAGGAATGCAGAAAGTTAACCTGCAGGTTAAGCAAGCAATTAGGAAGGCAAATGGCATATTGGCCTTTATTGCAAGGGGATTGGAGTACAGGAATAGAGAAGTCTTGCTACAATTGTACAGGGTTTTGGTGAGACCGCATTTGGCACTATATGCCATTTTGGTCTCCACATTTAGAAAGAATATACTTGCATTGGAGGCGGTACAGCGAAGGTTCACTAGATTGGTCCGTGGGATGAGAAGATTGTCATATGATTGTTTTATTACCTTTGTTACATGCTCCACTAATTTGTTGTTTAATGCTCTGTCCAATGTTATAACTATTGGTAAAGAGCCGATAAGCTAGGTCCACCAGTGTTTTCTGACCCTTGTTATTCCTAATCTCCACCCATACTGATTCTATTTCCTGATCTTCAAAGATCCTTTCTCACGAATGTCCTTATGTCATCCGTTACTATCATTGCTACCCCTCCTCCTTTTCCATTCTGCCCGTCTTTTTTAAATAATGGAATATTTATTTCTTAAACTTGGTCACCTTGTAACCATGTCTCTGTAATGGTGTTTAGATCTAAACCATATATCTCTATTTGTGCCATTCATTGTGCCTTATTGTGGATGCTTTGCACATTCAGATAAAGAAACTTTAATTTTACTACTATTCCCTGTATGGAATTACTTGCTTATGCACTATTTACTGTTCGACTCTCTGGGCTGGATTTAATAGGCCCCCCCTCCCGGAGAAAGCCTAGGAGGTAGGGGCCCCATAGAATTGTGCCGAGGTAGGAGGCAGGAGGTCCAAGTTAAGGGCCTTTTCCCGCCGTTGCTGGAATTAAGCTAGCGGGGGGCATCCTCCTCGTTGAGCAATGTGTGGCTTTCAGAGGGACCCCACCAGCAAACAGCCCACCTCCCTTAACACCCCTCCCTTGCATTCATCACCCACCTCCCTACCCCCATCGCTGGGGCCTGCCAGACTGACCCAGGTGACCTCGCCTCACTTACCTGGGATCCCTGTCTCCAGCGCTGGGGCTGATTTCAAGGCCTCCTGTAGAACCAGCATTGGCCACCGTTCTCAGTGGCACTGCCGATGCTACTGAGCTGCTGGCCCTCTGATTGGCTGGCAGCTCTTGGAGGCGGGATCCCCATATTTAAATGGACAGGTTCCCAGAACCAGGCTGTTAATTGCCATCAAATCGTATCGGGGGGTGGGGGGAGGGGCTACGAAAAACCGAGACAGGGTTCCCACTGCCTTTTCAGCCCAGCATTGGGAGCCCAGCTGGCTCAATTAAATCTAGCCTTTTGTCCCTTCCTGTCTCACCGTGCTTGTCTCTATCCACATCGCTACACTGTTTCATTGCCTTGACTTTTCTCTTTGGATTTCTATTCCCCCCTTCACCCGAACCCTCCCCACCTATGTTAGTTTAAAGCCCTATCCACAGCCCGAGTGATACAATTTGCCAGGACACAGGTCCCAGCCCAGTTTAAGTGGAGCCCATCCCAACAGAACAGCTCTCTCTTTCCTCAGTACTGGTGCCAGTGCTCCATGAAACAAATCCTTTCTTCCCACACCACTCTTAGAGCCACAGATTTAATTCTTGAATCTTAGAGCCACAGATTTAATTCTTCAATCTGCTTGACCCTATTCCAATTGGTGCGTGGCTAAGTTAACAATCTAGAGATTATCACCTTTGAGGTTCAGCATTTTAATTTGGATTTTAACTCCTCAAACTCTCTCAGCAGAACATCATTCCTAGTTCTACCGATGTCTTTGGTTCCTATGTGGAACATGACAACTGGGGATCCTCCCCCTCCCACTCCAAATACGTCTCTGGCAGTGAGGAGATGTCCTTAACCCTAGCACTGGGCAGGCCACACAACCTTCGGAGCTCCATTCGTGGCTCCAGTATCTCTTCCCCTGACAAAGCTGTTCCTTATCACTGCCACATTTCTTTTCACTTGCCCCCATTTGAATGGCTTCCTCCACCATAGTGCCAGGTCAGTTTGCTCATCCACCCTGAAGTCTTTGTTCTCATCCACACAAGTAGCAAGCACTTCATACCCATTGATCAAAGTCAAGGGCTGAGACTCCTCTATCACTACATGCAGGACCCCCATATCTACCTGACTTACAGTCAAAGCCTCCTGTCCCTGACCATTGATCAATTCTAAAGTTGTACCTAACCTAAGAGGTGTGACTGCGTCCCAGAACAAAGTGTCAAGGTAATTCGCCCCCTCCCTGATGCTCTGCAATGTCTGCAACTCACACTCCAGCTCAACAACTCTGAGCTGAAGTTGCTCAAGCTGCAGACCTTTACTGCAGGTACGGTTGTCCAGGACTGCAATGTATTCCACAGATTTGTACATGTTGCAGTCATGGCACACCATCCTTGCTATAGCAGTCTAACCTTATTTATTTAGTTTGTCAATTAGTTATTAATTTAGTTAGCTAAAGTAATCGTAAGTTACAGTCTCTTAGCTTGTAGACAAAAGAAGAACATACAGCAGCTACTGGAGGTTGAAAAAGGTACAAAAACAGCACCTCCTTCCTCCCGCCACTGAGTTCCCACCTGCATCAACTCAAGTTAACAGTTGGTTCACTAAGCATTCTGTCCTTGGATTGCTCTGTGCATCCTCACTCTTTTACCCCTTTAACTGTTCTACGTTTGCAACTCATTCATGTTAAAATCTCATACAACCTTGTAGCTCTTTCACATTTCACATTTCAGCAGGATATACTGTCAAGCTGCAAAATACAGGATTAAAATGATGCCTTGCTTGTCCAACTGTATCAAAATGATTCTACTTTCTTCTGTTATATGCAGAAACGAGTTTCCAATTTTGCCTTCAAACATTTTCCTTCTTGGCTCATCCTGCTACTTGAACTTAACACCTTTTACACCTTATTTTTATTATCATGCAGACCCCCACCTGCCAAGAATGAGGCACATTAATTTCGCCCCATAGACATTAAACTTAAAATTATTGCTGGGAAGAAAAGAGGTCCTATTACAAGGAATTGCCAGGCCCCTAGCCGGAAAGACATTTTTGCATACTAGCATACAGTGGCGGAACAATGAAACCAGTCTCTGCTCCCAATACACAGAATGGACGTGGTCAGACCAGTTTAGTCACATGACTAACTGGCTGTTGCAGAGTTTTGAACTGAGAGTTCTAAAATTGGAGAAACAGTGTGTTTGAAGACAGAAAGTTCTTGGCTCCTGGATTGAAAAGAGCCTCTCCTGTCTGCTCCCATCTCTTTCTCACCAGCTTCGGAATCTATTGAAGACACATGAATCCCAAGAGAGAAAAGTCTCCTACAGTGAACAAGGTTTAAGGAGAATACTGGTCCCCAACGAAAAGCAAGAATTACCTACAAGCAAGGACTCTACAGTGAGCTTGAAGAACCGTAACAAACTCTTCAGATATTGCTTCAAACCTCTCCACTTTATATTTCTTCCGCTCTTTTCTGTCTCTATTTGCATGTGTGTATCCCGTATGCATGCTAACATGGACGCGTCGTGTATCCGTAAGCGTCAACCGAATTAGCGTTTAAGTTTAAATAAATTTCACCTTTCTTCTTTAAACCTAAGAAAGCCTGTTTGTGCTCATTTCTTTGCCTTACGATTGGAAAGTGGTGAACAAGGATATCACCAAGGGGGGAGCTCAAAACATGGGGTGTTTAAAATTAAATCCTATTAAAGTAAGACTAGGTGAAGGTTGAGAGGGACCCCTAAACACCTTTTTCACTTGGTCTTAACATTATACTACCTTTCTTTTAACATGTCACTGCAACTACTAGGCTACTCTTTGAACTGTGATTATCACACAACCTAACGCTATGCACAGGCACATTACTGCTCCAATGCTGTTCAGATTTTTGAATTAAAATGGAACAGATTGCAATGGGACAGCACGCACAATAGCTTTCCAGTCTGACAAATGTTCTTTTCCCTTAACCTTGCCCCCCACCCACTGTCCCCCCCCCCCCCCCCCACCCCCGCAGCCATCACTCAATCCATTTGGCTTTCATTCTCCTTAATTGCATGTATATTATCTTCCCTGTACGTTTATTTATGTTGTATCTTGTCAAATGTGTTTTGAAAATCTAATAAACCAAAAACCTCTTATCTTTTCTGTTATCCCTTCAAAAAATTTGACAATGTTTTCGAGATCTATGCCAATTGGTCCTGAAAAACTAATGTTTTTCTGAGTTTGTCTATTTTGGACTTCCAGGGACAGGGTTTACCACTCCTGTGCTTGGGTCCCAAGAATTCTCCCCACATTTGTTTTAATGTAGGCTGGTGAGTGCAGAGAAAGAAAATCCCAGTCTTGGAATTTGCCAGCAACTAAAGTAAGATTGACTGACTACAATTTCCTGGCTTATCCCTGTCTCCTTTTCTGAAGAGGTGTGCCACATTTGCCACCCTCCAGTCCTTTGCAAAAAATGTAGACTGGCTCATGAACAGACTTGGGGTTTGTCTGATAAGTGGGAGTAGGAATAGATGTGCAATATGATGGTTGTCCTGTTGGATCAATATCAATTGTTTTTTGGCTATGTTTCATTGCTTCATGAATTGCCAAAAACAGTTGGATTCAGTTTCCATATGAGTAAATGTATAGGCTACACAAAGAGCATTGCAGCACTCCAAATATAGGAACCAGATTTTGGAGCATTTCACCCAATTCAGTCTTACAGTTTTCTGCAATGATTCACCCAACATTTGTGAGGTTTTAATTGGCAGATGGTTGCTTGCTATTACATTAGTGACCTGTACTTCAACTAAATGCTGCATCTTTTCCTAGTTTCTCTCAATTCAGCCCTTTCTTGAGTTCATTTCATTCCAGTACTCTCTATTTTAACTTCCTTTGTAGTTCAGTCATGTTTTTTTCTTTCTCATCCTTCCAGTTTGTTACCCTATTTATTTGACTGTCATTATTCCAATCAGTTTGACGAGCATGCTGCGAGCATTCAGTGAGCCTGCACTTCATCATTTCAGTTCTGCAACCTTTCTTCATGGCAGCCTGCCACACCACTCTCCAAGGGTCTGAGGCAAACTGCCATGCACTAACCCTTTTGTAGACCATCTGTGCTTTCATTGCCACAGCCATTACCTAGATTTCGGTTCCTGTCACCCAGAAGTAAATTCTGAGGTAATTAGGCAGGTGCACCAGAAGAGAGTTCCAGCAGAATCTAGCACTATCCTTGTTTTGTGCCCTGGCAGGACACACAAGAAAGCATCCTTATATCAGACTAGAAATCAAACCTGGAAGTTTTTTCATTACTTCAGTCACACACAAAGCAATGCATTTACTTATTGATTTGTTAGTGGTGTTGCCTTTGTCTTGTGGCATGTTCTTCTCCAATAAATTATACTGAAATTTTTAACTTGGAACATGACTCGAACAAAAGTATCCAATTGGAATAGTATATTTGTTGCTAATTGATTTGTATGAGTTCTGATAGAAATGTTGTCATTTTTAACAAACTTTGTCTTAAGCTAACAGATAAGAAAGACTTGCATTTAGAAAGCACCTTTCACAACCACAGGACATCCCAAAGCACTTTACAGCTGATGAGGTATGGTCATTGTTATAATATAGGAAACACAGTCGCCAATTTGTGCACAGCAAAATCCCACAAACAGCAATGTGAATATGACCAGATAATCTATTTTTGTGATGTTGATTGAGAGATATATATTAGCCAGGACACCTCCTCTACTGTTTGAAATAGAGCCACAGGATCTTTCATAGCCAATGACAGTGGAGGCAGGGCATCAGTTTGAGGTCTCATCTGAAAGATAGCATCTCTGATAGTGCAGCACTTCCTCAGTACTGCACTAGAGTGTCAGCCTAGATTGTTGGAGCATTCAAGTCCTGGAGTGGGACTTGAACCCATAACCTTCTATTCAGAGTGAGAGTGCTACCAAATGAACCACAGCTGTCAGATCTAAGTTTAAGTTGTTCACCTCTTTAACAGCTGTTATTTTTTATTACACTATGTCCCATTCTCTACATCACAATAGTGAATACACTTCAAAGGTTTTTCATTGACAGTAATGCATTTTTGGAAGTCTGGTGATCATGTAAGGTGCTATATAAATGCAAGTCTTTCTTTTTTCCTTTATTATTCAGTGAAATAAGTATATCTTCCAATATTTTTGTGCCATAGATACAAGTTAAACTAAAGAGTATCAAAGAAAACATTATCTTACAATGAAAGTACTCAATGATTATAATCCTTGCTACTGCTCATACTGCAGGAGATTTAATTTCCTGATGGTCCAGTGAACACATTGCAATTGTTACAACCAGGCGAGAAGGGATCTAGAGTTCCCTCTCAGCCTTTGCCTGGTTTAACAGTAGCAGGGTTTAATTTTTAAAACACCATGCTTTTAGCTCCCCCTTAGTGAACCCTTGTTCACTGTTCCAATTGTAGGGCAAAGAAATCAAACAGGTTTCCTTAGATTTAAACAAGAAAGGTAGAAGTTTATTAATCTTAAACTCTAATCCGGTTCACGACTATGAATATGCAATGCGACTACACTAGCATGCATACGCGATAAACACACACGCAGATAGAGATAGAAAAAGCAGAAAAGAATAAAGGGGAAAAGTTTGAGGCAATATCTGGTAGTTACAGTGCCAAATTAAGAAGCAGAGCCTCAAAGGTAATAATCTCTGGATTATTGCCTGAGCCATGTGCAAATTAGCATAGGGCAAATAAGATTAGAGAAATTAATGTGTGACTCAAAGACTGGTGCAGTAGAAGTGGGTTCCAGTTCATGGGACACTGGCACCAGTACTGGGGAAAGTGGTAGCTGTACCGTTGGGACGGTCTACACTTGAACCGTTCTGGGGCCGGTGTTCTAGTGAGCCGCATAACTAGGGAAGTACAGAGGGTTTTAAACTGAATAGTAGGGCAAGGGATCAAATTTGGGATGATATGGTAACTCAAGGAGTAGAGACAAGGCAAGAGAGAAAGGTATTAATATGGGAAATGATAAACCTACTGTGACAGAAAGGGACAGAGAATACAAATCTAAGAGTAAACCAACAGATAAGGCTAGAGGTCACAAAAATAATAAAAGGACAAAACTAAAGGCTCTGTATCTGAATGCACATAGCATTCGAAATAAAACAGATGAACTGAGAGTGCAAATAGAAATAAATGAGTATGATCTGATAGCCTTTACAGGGACGTGGTTGCAGGATGACATAGATTGGGACCTGAATATTGAAGGGAACATGGCATTTAGGAAGGCCAAGAAGCTAGGAAAAGGTGGAGGGATAGCTCTGTTAATTAATGATGATGTTAGCGCAATAGAGAGGGATGACCTAAGTTCAGGAAACCAGGGTGTAGAAGCAGTTTGGGTAGAGATGAGAAATCATAAAGGCAAGAAGTCACATGTGGGAGTGGTGTACAAGCCACCTAACGTTAACCACACTGCAGAATGGAGGATAAAGGGAGAAATAATGGCAGCTTGTCAGAAAGGTACAGCAATAATTATGGGGGATTTTAACCTACAAATAGACTGGAAAAAGCAGATGGGAAGAGGTAGCCTAGATGGGGGGCTGAATTTTACTCCACCCCAGTGGGTCGGATGGTGGTGTGGGGGCAGATGGGGGTGGCGTAAAATTGAGCAGGAGGCTCCGGGAGACCTTCCCACCTTGCTCCCGCCTCCGGCCAACTTTATGGCAGTCGGGCGGGGTGGGGAAAATGGCTGGCCTACCTGAGGCCAATCAAGCCCCTTAAGTGGCCACTTAACGGCCATTTAAGCCCTCGCCGGCCTCCACGGGTATTTTACCTGTGGCAAGCGGGTGTGCTGGGGACATGAAAGGCCACCCAGTGTTAGCTGCCAGCTTTTCCACGCACTGGGGGGGGGGGGGGTGCCATGGCAGTCGGGCACAGGGTGTCCGATTGAGGGCCATCCCCACCTCCCATCCCACCCCTAGGACCCAAGACGCTACCCCTCCCCTCCGCAAACGACCACCCTAGCCTTATCAGGGCACAACCGATCTCCCTGGTGAGTCATGCCAAACTTAACTTCACTCCTGGCTCCATGTCATCGGCTGGGCTTCAGTCCCAGCAGTGGCCCACCGCGCCTGGTGATGCTGCTGGGTCTAAGAGCTACTGGCCCGCTGATTGGCCAGCAGCTCACTGAGGCAGGACTCCCTCAAGCGGGTGGAAGTCCCGCCTCGGGACAAGTAAAGCCCAGGGATCCGTAAAATACAGGATGGAGACACGGGCTAGGTGGAAGCGGGTTCAACGCCGATTTTTACATCGGTGGTGAATTCCAGTCCGCCAAATGTAAAATCCAGCTCGAGGAATATGTAGAATGTTTTCGGGAAAATTTCTTGGAACAGTAGATTCTGGAGCTAACCAGAGAGCAGGCTATACGAGACCTGGTATTGTGCAATGAGATAGGATTAATTAATGACCTCCTAGTTAAGGCACCCCTAGGTGGCAACGATCATAATATGATTGAATTTTACATTCAGTTTGAGGGAGAGAAGAGTGGGTCCAAGACTAGTATTTTAAACTTAAATAAGGGCAATTATGAGGGCATGAAAGCAGAGCTAGCTAAAGTGAATAGGCAAATCAGGTTAAGGGATAGGTCAATAGAGATGCAGTGGCACACATTTAAGGGCATATTTCAGAATACACAGAATAGATACATTTCAATGAGAAAGAAAAATTCCAAGGGTGGGACCCGCCATCCGTAGTTAACTAAAACAGTTAAAGATAGTATCAAACTTAAAGAAAAAGCATATAATTGTGCAAATATGGGAGGCAGGTCAGAAGATTGGACAGAATATAAAAAACAGCAAAGAATGACTAAAAGCTTGAGAAGGAAGGTAACATTAGAGTACGAGAGAAAGTTAGCTAGAAATATAAAGACAGATAGTAAGAGTTTCTATAGATATTTTAAAAAGAAAAGTTAACAAAGTGAGTGCTGGTCCTATAGAAAGTGAATCTGGGGAATTAATAATACGGAATAAGGAGATGGCAGATGAATTGATCTGGTATTTTGCATTGGTCTTCTCTATTGCGGATACAAGTAAAATCCCAGTATTAGTTGTAAGTTAGGAAATGGAAGGGAGGGAGGAACGCAACTAAAATTTACAATCACCAGGGAAGTAGTACTGAACAAATTGTGGGAGCTGCAGACTGACATGTTCCCAGGTCCTGATGGACTTCATCCTACGGTTGTTAAAAGAAGTGGGTAGTGAGATAGTTGATGCTTCAGTTTTAATTTTCCAAAATTCACTAGATTCGGGGAAGGTTCCGTTACATTGGAAAATAGTGAATGTAACTCCTTTATTCAAAAAGGGAGGGAGACAGAAAGCAGGAAACTACAGGCCAGTTAGCTTAACATCTGTCTTAGGGAAAATGCTAGAAGCTATTATTAAAGATGTTATAGCAGGGCATTTAGAAAAATTCAAGGTAATCAGGCAAGAGTCAACTTGGTTTTGTGAAAGGGAAATGATGTTCAACCAATTTATTGGGGAGTTCTTTGAGGGAGTTACATGTGCTGTGGAAAAAGGGGAACCGGTGGATGTATTGTAATGTAGATTTCCAGAAGGCATTTGATAAGGTGCCACATCAAAGGTTATTGCAGAAAATAAAAGCTCATGGTGTAGGGGGTAACATATTGGCATGGATAGAAGATTGGCTAGCTAACAGGAAACAGTAGGCATAAATGGGTCATTTTCTGGTTGGCAAGATGTAATGGGTCGTGTGCCACAGGGATCTGTGCTGGGGCCTCAACTTTTTACAATTTATATAAATGACTTAAATGAAGGGACTGAAGGTATGGTTGCTAAATTTGTTGATGACACAAAGATAGGTAAGAAAGTAACTTGTGAAGAGGACATAAGGGGGCTACAAAGGGATATAGATAGGTTAAGTGAGTGGGCAAAGACCTGGCAAATGGAGTATAATGTGGGAAAGTGTGAAATTGTCCATTTTTGCAGGAAGAATAAAAAAGAAGCATATTATCTAAATGGTGAGAGAGTGCAGAGCTCTGAGATGCAGAGTGATCTGGGTGTCCTAGTGCATAAATTGCAAAAGGTTGGTACGCAGGTACAGCACGTAATTAGGAAAGCTAATAGAATGTTATTGTTTATCGCGAGGGGGATTGAATACAAAAGTAGGGAGGTTATGCTTCAGTTATACAGGGTATTGGTGAGACCATATCTGGAGTACTGTGTACAGTACTGGTCCCCTTATTTAAGGAAGGATATAAATTCATTGGAGGCAGTACAGAGAAGACTTACTAGACTAATACCTGGAATGGGTGGCTGTCTTATGAGGAAAGATTGGATAGTCTAGGCTTGTATCCACTGGAATTTAGAAGAATAAGAGGCGACTTGATTGAAACATATAAGATCCTGAGGGGCCGTTACAGGGTGGATGTGGAAAGGATGTTTACCCTTGTGGGAAAATCTAGAACTAGGGGTCACTGTTTAAAAATAAGGGGTCGCCCATTTAAGACAGTGATGAGGAGATATTTTTTCTCTCAGAGGGTTGTGAGTCTATGGAATTCTCTTCCTCAAAAGGCGATGGAAGCAGAGTCTTTGAATATTTTTAAGGCAGAGGTAGATAGATTCTTGATAAGCAAGGGGGTGGAAGGTTATCAGGAGTAGGTGGGAATGTGGAGTAATCAGTTCATTCATGAACTTATTGAATGGTGGGAAGCAGGCTCAAAGGGCTGAGTAGTCTCCTCCTACTCCTAATTCATATGTTCATGTGTTTAAGTTCAATGTGGAGCCTTTGGTTGCCAGTAAGTCTTGCAATTCATTGGGACCCAGTTCATGTTCCAATGTAGGAGTTTTTTCTCTCTTGAGGTTTACATGTTTTCCTTGGGTCTGGTGGCTTGTAAGAAAGTGAGAGAGAGAGAGAGAGAGAGAGAGAGGCTTTATTGTTCCAGCTTCAATTGCAAAACTATTGCATTCAAACTATCTTGTGGCTAGTTCAAAAAACCTGGACCAGCCAGTTGGTTCTGTGACCAGCTGGTTTAACCAGTCCTAGCTCTGTGGATTGTATCATCTCAGCAGGGCCTGGAATGTGCTTCCTTACACTTTCAATGTTTGGTGATCAAAATCCATTTGGGTTAATTGAAGCAGGGAATAGCCCTTGGTCTCCACAAGCAGCGTCTCTTAGTATGCAAATGTTCTTCCAGCCCAGTGTCTGGTGATCTTCAAACAAGTAATTTCTTCACTCCAGAAACAGTTTAAAATCAATGGTCCACATGATAAAATTAAAATGCCTCATTCATGGCAGGTGGGGGGTCGCATGACACCTCCACCGATTTAAAAAAAAGATAATTTAAATAAAAGGGACAAGAGAGAAGATAAGGACAGGAAAACGCACATGCATCTCTCTCATTCATTCAGAAACCTTAATACTTGTTACAGCCTGTCATTTCTTGGTGGCAGTGCTGCTTTAAATGGCACTTTCTGGCATCCCAATAAACATGTGATTTTGGGGAAGTTTTTTTTCCAGTTTACTCATTTCTGTGACTGCCTAAGATGTCTTTGTTCTTGTTGAGGTCTGCAGGGAGAGAGTTAGGTTTAATTAGCCCGAGGTTAGAGTTCTACTCAGGGGCAGCGGCTGTGGATGGTTCCACTCTGAACTCTCTTTCAGTGCTTTGATGAATATGCAAGGGCTTTTCAATGCAGGGAATGGCTGGTTCCCTTTTTTCCTGACTGCGAGGGAAGGATTCTTTGCTAATCCTCCCTTTGTTCTCTGGGACATTCCTGCATGCAGTTATTTGTTGAGATTCTGCTGCACTCCTCTATGGAATTTCGACTAGGTGAGGCATCACCCTCACAGTTTCTCTGTCCTCCAGAGGACCTTCTTTGTCTCTACAGGTTCCTGTAAATGCTGCTAGCCACTCCGGTGGGGTGCTTCTAGTGTCCGCATTTACATAGGAGGATGTGGGGTCTAACTTTTCAAATATTTTGGGTTTGGCTGACCGGACAGTAGGGGTTTTCATTTGGGATTTTTCCCGGACTTACTTTAACCTGCTCTCTTGGTTCCTTTTTCCTTATTCCTTTCTAACCCATATCCAGCCTTGTGCCTGCCTGTCCCCTTTTGTTCTTGGCAGGGGTCCCTTACAGTTCATCACCCCTCTGCTGGTGGATCCTCCAAACACCGATACAGGATTAAGGGTGCAGATTTCACCATCGGTTGGGATTTTCCCTCAACCTGGCACATGTGACAATCTCTTTGCTTCCTGCCCATTCATGTATCTGTCTAGATACATCTTAAAAGACGCTATCGTGCCCGCGTCTACCACCTCCGCTGGCAACGCGTTCCAGGCACCCACCACCCTCTGCGTAAAGAACTTTCCACGCATATCCCCCCTAAACTTTTCCCCTCTCACTTTGAACCCTTGACCCCTAGTAATTGAATCCCCCACTCTGGGAAAAAGCTTCTTGCTATCCACCCTGTCTATACCTCTCATGATTTTGTACACCTCAAACAGGTCCCCCCTCAACCTCCGTCTTTCTAATGAAAATAATCCTAATCTGCTCAACCTCTCTTCATAGCTAGCGCCCTCCATACCAGGCAACATCCTGGTGAACCTCCTCTGCACCCTCTCCAAAGCATCCACATCCTTTTGGTAATATGGCGACCAGAACTGCACGCAGTATTCCAAATGTGGCCGAACCAAACTCCTATACAACTGTAACATGACCTGCCAACTCTTGTACTCAATACCCTGTCCGATGAAGGAAAGCATGCCGTATGCCTTCTTGACCACTCTATTGACCTGCGTTGCCACCTTCAGGGAACAATGGACCTGAACACCCAAATCTCTCTGTACATCAATTTTCCCCAGGACTTTTCCATTTACTGTATAGTTCACTCTTGAATTGGATCTTCCAAAATGCATCACCTCGCATTTGCCCTGATTGAACTCCATCTGCCATTTCCCTGCCCAACTCTCCAATCTATCTATATTCTGCTGTATTCTCTGACAGTCCCCTTCACTATCTGCTACTCCACCAATCTTAGTGTCGTCTGCAAACTTGCTAATCAGACCACCTACACTTTCCTCCAAATCATTTATCCCTGAGCCTCAGCTAGGGAAAATCCATTTAATTCATTCCCTGGGTCTTCTAACTTTCCAAAGAAAGTTTCAGAAAGACAGCCCTCATGGTCATCTGCCTGCGGTGCCAATTCAGTCTCCTCTGGGGGAGCTGGTTTGATCATGGCCTCACTCATCACACATTCAGGGAAACTGCAGGGGAACGTCTCCTGCCACTGCCCTGTCTCTCTGACCTCCTGCGGTCTCTCTTTCACCACTGGGAAAGCTTCCACCTTCATCCCCACCAGATCATTACCTAGGAGCAGGTCAACCCCGTCCACAGGCAAATTAGAGACAATACCTATGGTCACCGGTCCCGAAACTAGGTTGCACTCCAAGTGCACCCGGTATAAAGGTACAGACAGACACTGCCCTGCAATACCATTCACCACCATTCTGGAAGCTACTGCACTCTTGGGGGGGAAAAGGTCAGGCCTTTTCCCAGTAAAAGGGATCTAGTGGCCACGTGTCCCTGAGGATTGCATTAGGCTCGTTTGCCCCACTCGAGGGGTATGGGATTACTCTCCCTTCAGACACAAAACCCCGATAACCTTCAGGAATCCTATTAAATTTTCCTGCACTTGCAGTGGTAGAGTTCCTGGGTCTCACTTTTACTGCTGTTAAAGCCACAGCTTGTTCTGCTGTGCTTTCCATCAGATTCTCTTCTTCACTGAGCGCATGTGCCCTGATTAACCCTGCAGGTTACAATCAGCTCTTAAATGCCCTGCTTTATTGCAATGGAAGCACACAGGTCTACGGGTCTCAATCCTACTTATAGTACCTTCCTTTTTGGCTGGAGGAAGGCCCCCTGTGTCTTCTGCCTTTCCTTCCCTCCCAGGACTGCTTGGGCTTCTATCACCTTCCTACCCTCTGTCCTTTTCGGATTTGTGGAGGTGATTAGGAAAGATTTTCCCCTGGGAAACTGACATAAATGAGAGCAAACTTCTCAGCCAGGAGTGCTGCCTGCCCGGTTTTATGAACCTTCTGCTCCTCTACATGTGTCTTTATGGAGAGTGGGAGAGAGTGTTTAAATTCCTGTAACAAAATTACTTCTCTGAGATTTTCATAGCTGAGCTGTACCTTACGAGCCCTCAGCCACTGGTCAAAAGCCAGATGCTTATTTCTCTCAAACTCCAGGTAAGTTTGATCAGCTTGCTTCTTGAGAGTTCTAAACTTTTGGCGATAGGTTTCCGGTACTAACTTATATGCCCGAGGATAGGATTTTTTGTCAGTACATAATCTGATGAACTTTCAACTGGCAACATGGAATAAGCCTTATGGGCTTTTCCTACTAATTTGCTCTGTAACAACAGAGGCCAAGCCTCAGTTGGCCACTTTAACTGCCTTGCCAGTTTTCCAAAAGTCACAAAAAACGCCTCCATGTCTCCCTCATTGAATTTTGAGATCAGTTGGGAAAGTTTTAACAGTGCTGTACCCAGCCCTGAATTATGCTCCTCCATATTGGCCATGCTTTCACTGGGGTTACTCTGTCGCCACTTAACTAATTCATGCCGCTTCAGTGCTTTCTCTTCGCATTCTTTCTGGAAGGTTCTTTCTCTTTCTCTCTCCTATCTTTCTCTTTCTTTCTCCTCTCTCTCTCTCTTTCTTCATGTTCCTTCTGGAAGGCTCTTTCTCTCTCTCTCTTTCCTCAAATTCAAGTTTCTTCCCTTCCAATTGTATCTTTGCTAGCAATACCCTGTCGGGGGTTACTTCTAACCCAGTTTCTGCTTCTTCAGATTCAAGGGAAAAATGGTCGTGCCACGTACGGTGATCCAACACTGCTCAGCCATTTTCCTCAGCTCTTCCATAGACAGTGTTTTTAACTTATCCGACGTTACTTCGCCCAGACTTGGGGAGCTGCTAGCTTCAGTCGCAGACATGCTAGTATTCTAGCACATACAACAACAAGAAAACCTGTATTGAAATATTTTCTCTTATTTTTGGAATCAAATTAACTTCCCACTTCCAATTTCTCGTTTGTCTTTGGGTCAAATCCAAGATGCTAGCTCCCAAATTTCTGTTATAACCAGGTGAGAAGGGGTCTCAGGTTTCCCTCGCAGCCTTTGCCTGGTTTAACTGTAACAGGGTTTAATTTTTAAAACAGCATGTTTTATATCCCCCTTAGTGAACCCTTGTTCACTGTTCCAATTGTAAGGCAAAGAAATCAAACAGGTTTCCTTAGATTTAAACAAGAAAGGTAGAAGTTTACTAATCTTGAACTCTAATCCGATTAAGGACTACGAATATGCAACGTGACCACGCTAGCGTGCATACATGATAAACACACATGTAGATAGAGACGGAAAAAGTAGAAAGGAATAAAGAAGAAAGGTTTGAGGCAATATCTGGTCATTACAGGGCTTTAAGTTTAATGTGGAGTCTTTGGTTGCCAGTAAGTCTTGCAATTCGTTGGGGCCCACTTCATGCTTCAACTTCTTCTGATGTAGGAGTCTTTTCTCTCTTGAGGTTTACATTTCTTCCATGGGACTGGTGGCTTGGGAGAAAGCTAAAGAGAGAGAGAGGCTTCCTTGTTCCAGCTTCAATTGCAAAACTGCCTTCTGCATTCAAACTGTCCTGTGGCTAGTTCAAAAAACCTGGACCAGCCAGTTGGTTCTGTGACCAGCTGGTTTAACCAGTCCTAGCTCTGTGGATTGTATCATCTCAGCAGGGCGTGGAATGTGCTTCCTTACACTTTCAATGTTTGGTGATCAAAATCCATTTGGGTTAATTGGAGCAGGGAATAGCCCTTTGGGTCTCCACAAGCAGCGTCTCTTAGTATGCAAATACCCTTCCAGCCCAGTGTCTGGTGACCTTCAACCAAGTAATTTCTTCACTCCAGCAACCGTTTAAAATCAATGTTCATATGACAAAATTAATATGCCTCATTCTTGGCAGGTGGGGGTCCGCATGACACAATAAAGAACACACATAGTCCTACCCTAGATTGCTAATCACTTCCCATTGTGGTTAGCTTGGTAGGAATGAATGGAGGATATTTTTGCTTCCTATTTGTTACATAGAGCTTCCCATTTTCAGCACTTGCTGTGAAAGCCAAATGGAATCTTTCCTGGCCCTGCATTACCACTTCAACAACAACAACAGCTTGCATTTATACAGCACCTTCAACATAGTAAATCATCCCAAAGCACTTCACAGGCGTGCTACCAAACAAAATTTGACACTGAGCCACATAAGGAAACATTAGGGCAGATGACCGAAAGCTTGGTTTTAAGGAGTGTCTTAAAGGAGGAAAGAGAGGCAGAGAGGTGGAAAGGTTCAGGGAGAGAATTCCAGTACTTAAGGCTTTGGCAGCTGAAGACATGGGTGCCAATAGTGGAGCGTTTAAAATCGGGAATGTTCAAACACCAGAGTTAGAGCGCTGATATCTCAGAATGTTTTAGGCTGGAGCAGATCACTGAGATGGGGAGTGGCAAAGTCATGGAGGGATTTGTAATCAAGAATGGGACTTTTAAAATCAAGGTATTGCTTCAGCAGGAGCCAATGTATGTCAGCGAGCACAGGGATGATGGGTGAATGGAACTTGGTGCGACTTAGGACACAGGCAGCAAAGACTTGGATAACCTTAAGAGGGTAAAATAAGGGAAGCCAGCCAGGATTGTGTTGGAATAGTCAAGACTAGAGGTAACAAAGGCATGGATGACAGCAAATGCATTCCGACCCAGCTGGACGACAGTGGAAAGGTTTTTGTGGAATGAGGAGGGACAGTTTACCATTGACACAATCACATAGAATTTCATTTGACACTTGTTTTGGGACCGTGGTGGGCATAGGAACTTGATTGGAGGAATTCGGACATGAAAATCCAGGAATTGGGAGGCAAAAGCATGTTCAAGGAATTTGGAGAGGAAAGGGAGGTTGGAGATGGTACAGTAGTTTGCAAGGACAGTGAGGCCATTTGTTTGGGGAGAGGGGTGATGATGGCAACTTTAAAGGAGAGAGAACTGTTAAAAATATCAGCTAATGTGGAAACCAGGAAGTGAGGTTGAGTGGTCAGCAGTTTAATGGAAATAGGGTTGAGGGAGCAGGAGATGAATCTCATGGACAAAATAGGTTCAGAGAGGGCAAGAAGGGAGATAGAAGAGAAACAAGAGAAAGATGTGGATTTAGGGCTAGGACCGAAGGCAGCCTGAGTGGAAGTTTGGTCTGGTGGCTAGGGAAAGGGAGGGAAGTGGCAGAGGCAGCTAAATTAATGGTCTCAATCTTAGAGACAAAGAAGTGTCTGAATCATATAGGTTTGTTGCAGGGGAGGGTGAAGAACAGGAGAGAGAGTTTTAAGAAGATAGTTTGCAGTAGAGAAAAAAAGTCAGAGGTTATCTTTGTATTCCAGGATGATCCTGGAATATTGAGTACTTTTGACATACAAGGGCAAGACCTGATAGTGCTTTATGTGGTCAGACAGATCCAATGGTAAATGACTGAACTAGTTGTCCACCATATCCATTCAAGTCTACATCCCTTGGACATAAGGGAATGGAGATGAGAGCTGTACTGGGAGAACAGCCAGGTTAAGAGAGTATAATGGTTTCAGTGGGGCTATGACATTAAAGATGGAGGTCAGGGAGTGATTGAGCAGAAATGTCATGGTGAATAGAGGGCCAAAGGCTAGACAGTTGGGATTTTAAAAGTGCAGCTGTAAGTGAATTGAGAGAGTGTTTTTTTTTCGGGGGTAGACGCAGAGAGAGGTAGGGTTGGGAGCTGGAATGGGGATGTGGGTGGAAAGAGATACAAGGAAATGATCAGAAATGGCTTTATCTCCGATTGACATGATGGGAGTAGTAAGGCCAGGTGAGATGGCAAAGTAGAGGGGGTGCTCATAAATATAGATAGGGGAGTTTATATTGAGGGAGGCCTTAAGGGAAGATAGGAGGGTAATGAACTCATAGGAAGGAACATAAGAATATAAAAATAGGAGCAGGAGTAAACCATACGGTCCCTTGAGCCTGTTCCACCATTCAATACAATCATGGCTAATCTTCTGCCTCAACTCCAATTTCCTGCTGATTCTCCATATCCCCTGATTCCCTGAGAGAGCATAATGAGTTGAGGTGGAGTTTGAAATCACCGAGGCTAAGTCACTCAGTGCAGAGGCTGAGGGAGGAAAGCAGTGAAGCCATCTTGGTGAGGAAATTTTCATGGTACTTGGGTGGGCGGTAGAGAACAAGGATTTTAAATGAGAGACAAGAGAGGTGGAACAAGGTGAGATGCTCAATGGAAGAGAAGGTGCCAGAGGAGTAGGGGGACAGAATAAGGTGTGTTTTGGTGATAAAAACCACACAGCCACTGCTGTGGTCTAGGCAGTGCAAGTGGTGAAAGGTACAGCCAGACAGGGAGGCTTCATTTAGGGTGAAGATGCCATCATCCCTAAGCCAGGTTCCCGTCAAGACCATGATGTCAATTCAATTATCCACAATGAATTCATGGATTGGGCCTAGTTCAACAACGAATGGACATTGTGGAGGGAGATACAGAGAGGGGTCGGTGAGAGCTGATCTACTGGGAGAGTCCACAAGGTCAGCACTGATTGAGGCGAGTTGGACAGGAAGGAGATTGGCAAGATGTGGTCCCAGCAGGTGTACTGGAAAGGAAGGTCGACAAGAAAGTAGGATGGGACAGCTGGGTTGCAACTCTTAATGAGGCAGTGACGAGTGCCACACTGGGCACTTCCAAGGATGCCAATAGAGGCATAGAGGGAAACTCCAGGTTTATCTAAAGAGGGAGTCAAGCCTGAGACGATAGCAGGAGAGTAAGAAGGTCGAGGAGTGCTGAAGGGTTGGGGTAGGGATTTGGGAGGGCAAAATACCCGAGAGGGGAGAAATGAAAGTAGGCATCATGACAGGAGAGAGAGTTCTAGGAGGGGTAAAGAGAAAAGAAGAAAAAAATGGGAAGACTAAAATGAAAATAGAAGTGATGGGCTCAAGTTTAAAATGGTACCCAAAATGCTCATGTGAATGGACATGGGGAAAAATAAAGTTACATAGGCCTGATTATCTAGCAATTGTTAGCATACATATATCCTGGTAGTAAAAAGGGAATAGATAGGAGACAATAATGCCTGTGCAGAGTTTGCAAGTTCTCCCTGTGACCGCGTGGGTTTCCGACGGGTGCTCTGGTTTCCTCCCACAGCCAAAGACTTGCAGGTTGATAGGTAAATTGGCCATTGTAAATTTCGCCTAATGTAGGTCGGTGGTAGGAGAATGGTGGGGATGTGGTAGGGAATATGGGATTAATGTAGGATTAGTATAAAGGGGTGTTTGTTGGTAGGCACAGACTCGGTGGGCCGAAGGGCCTGTTTCAGTGCTGTATCTCTAAAAAAAAATAATTTATTCCACAGATGCAGCAGAAAATCGTGCCCCTGTTACTTTGTAACACATCAATCCAACCAGATATAATGCCATGACTCTAAAATTAATTTGTCAAAAATTCTCCCACTGTTAGCTTGATGTGTATGTCCCCTTTACCCTACAACAGTGCTAATGACAGACCAACTTCAATAACATTACGGTAAAAAATAAATAATGCAATGCTGTAACCTCCAGGGGTGCTGACACCTACTGAAAGAGGTGGGTTCAAGTGCCAGCACAGCTCCCAATGGTAATATAAACATCATTGCTTGAGGCACAGGCTAGTATTTTTTTTTCTGGCTGCTATAGAAACAGTTTTGTTCTCTCGGATCTGTATGCCTTGTGAATAAACAGTCATGAATTGCAACTTTTAAACAATCATGCAAATTGTCCACACCAGTTGTACCTCTGCTATTACAGTGCAGTGTATTCTATTCTGTAATGTTCTGTACTTCTGAATGATTAAGAAGCCAAAAACAAAATCATTTAAAACAATTGCCAGTTAATCATGTTACTGAGTGGTGGTGATGACAGAACAAATGACACATACACTGTTCTGTATATCCTACTCAAACAATGCATTGGCTTAGATTTTCTATGCCAGGCAGGACCTCGGACCAACACAGAGTTGATCCTCTGACCCCAGCTGACTTTTCACTACTAAGGCCAATTGTATTTTCACTGGGCAGCTGTGCAAAACGTGGGGGATGGGGTGGGATCTTGTGGCAGACCTGGGAGAAAGAAAGCAGCTGCCAAGCTGCCTGAAAAATATAAATATTTTATCTGAAGAATATTCCTGCTGCTACTGGACCTGTATGTGGTCACACTCTGGTAGCACTTGCACAGGCCCCATTATGATTAAACTCCTGGGGTGGGGGGGGGGGGGTGGATTTTATGTCGGCGACGGGGGTCTCAGCCACAGGCTGAAGTGCTGGTGACAGCCCCGTTTGCCTCCTTTTGGGAAGACCCACCGCATTATATGCCAATTAAGTGGACAGCGGTGGGCTTTCCCTGGGTTTAAGGACCCCGGCGAGGGAAGTCCCACCTGCTGAGAGCTGCCAGCCAATCAGAGGCTGGCAGCTCTTTTTCTTAGCAGGATCATCGAGGGACATAGGCCACAGGTGAATCATGGTGGGAGGAGTTTCGTGGAGTGGGGGTTGCAGGAAGAGCTTTGTAGGAGGTCAGTATCAAGGGCCGGGTCCCTGCCGGATCTGGCAAGCAACCCACATGGGCTTGCCTGGCGTGCTCCCCACATGGTGAGAGGCCCGCCCGCTGCTGGGTTAGTACTGGCAGAGGCGGGATGAGGCCTGATGCCCTTAATTGGGCATTAATTGCCCACTTAAGGGTTTCAGTTGGCAGCAGGGTGGGAAGGCCACCTGTTTGAGGTCCCCTTTCCATGTCTGATTTGCCCTGAGGCAGCCTGTGCTATCATGGACTAAACTCAGGAAAACCCGTCATACAGAATAAAAACAGAAAACATTGGAAACACTCATCTGGTCTGGCAGCATCTGTGGAAAGAGAAACAAAGTTAATATTTCAGATCTGTGACCTTTCATCAGAACAGGGAAAAGTTAGAACTATAATAGTTTTTGAGCAAGTGAAAGGGGAGAGGGTAGAAAAAGAACAAAAGGGGAGATCTGTGGAGGGCAGGAGAGATTAGATGACAAAAGATTTCATGATGCAATTCCAAAGGGAGTGGGAATGGGTCAAGTAAAGCATCAAAAGATGTGTCTAGAGGAGATGTGAGTGGCAGGATCCTGAATAGCTGCCGTCCGAAAGCAAAAAAGGGGGAATGAAGAGACAAACAGGACAGAAAAAAAACAAAGAGAAAAAGGAACAAAAAGGGGGCAGAGGTTATGATCTAAAATTATTGAACTCAATATTAAGTCTGGAAAATTGTAAAATACCCATTCGAAAGATAAGGTGCTGTTCCTTGAGCTTGAAGGCTGGACGTGACACCATGCATCCGAGATTGGCCTGTTCCCTTTTATAATACAACTATGTCAATTGTCATCCTTCTGACATTCAATTGGCTAAAAATCCTAGCCTTTGTGACCAGTTTGTAAACCACATTTAAAAAAAAAGTCACTCTCATCTCCAAAATTGCAAGTGGGAGTCAAAATGAAGGGAAAGGGTAGGTCAAAGGTTGTAAAAATAGCATTTCAAATATGTTAGATAAAACTGCATGAAATTAAAAAAGTAGAGTTAAATGAATAAAAAAATAAATATAGAACCTAGAGAGAATGAGAAAGAATGGGAAAATGCATAAGAGGGGAAGCAGAAATAATTTGTTTTGATTTCAATCAAATTCAATTTTGAAGATAATTTCTATAGTTCACGGCTGATACCATTGTAGAAAGCTACCATAGACATTTAAGAAGCTTTATTTGTGTAATATTCTTGCTTTTCCCATATCATGATGCAGAAACAGTAAAAATAATCACAGTGCACAATCCAAAACTATAGAAATGCATCTGGCAAAGGGAAACAGGGTTTTCCTCGACATGCTGATGTATAGGTTAATACTGACTACAAAAGAGAATTTAATGCTGTACTGATTCTCCTCCATTGGATGTGACTCGTGGTTGTATAAATATGTGAAGGATACTGGGTGTCTCTCAGTGAATTACAGCACAGCAATCAAATGAAAGTGCATATAAATCATAAAAGCAAAACTCAAGAGGTTCATAATTCTGATATGAACTCCTTCATTAGATTACTGTTTATAGTACACTGAGAGGTATTGGCATTATTTCTAATACATAATGGAAAGTAAATTTTTAATATAAAATAGATTTCTGTTTGTTTTCCATTGATGATAGTCAATCTCTTTTGTGTTATAAATGTAAAAGAGGGGGGCCTGGTGTAAAACCTCATGGAATGAGTTGACGGTAGTATTACCAAGTCATTTTGGACAGGGAATTGCAGAAAAGTTCTTCATTCAGCATAGACTACTGTCTGATAAAGTACTTAAAACTCATATCCAGGGCATGTAGTAATAGTGCTAAACTTAACCTTCAGTCATCCGGGCAAGTTAATCCACAGCCATTGACATGAATAGAAATGTTTCTGTCATAAGAAAATGATCTTAAGCAGGATTGGATTGTATGGGTTATATTTTATATAGGACAGTAGGCTGCTGGATTTCATTTCCAGAATAATAGAAAACAAAAGCAGAGGCAAGGTTGGAATTTTACCGAGCCACATAGAATGAATTTGGAGGTGGAGGGTTCTGTAAAATAGGAGTGGAATGTGTTTGGCCGGAAGCCCAACATCTTTACATTGCTTCCAGATTTTACCAACGGTGACAACCAAGGAGGGAGGATTTTGCACATCAATAGGTGGAACAGCAATTAAAGTATTTAAAAGGCCAATTAACTGAAATTGTATAGTGCATTTCAGATTTTATTGATGGCGCACGGGGACCTCGGAGCTTCAGAGCCTCATCTGGATCAAGGGAGCTCAATGCTGGCTCTCTCAGCCAGCCATCGAGAGAGCCAGCATGCAGTGGCAGAGAGGTTGGTCACAGAGGGCATTGCCAGACAATGGCAGAAGGGGGGAAAGGGTGCCAGCACAGAGGGGGAATGCTGCCAGGATCACATAGGGGCAGTGGTACTTGCACCAAAGATACGACAGGGAAAGGCTTGTGGGGGGGAGGGAGCGGTGGGGGAGAGCGGCAAAGTGGGGTGGGGACTGCAGTCTGGAAAGAAGGCCTAGGACTAGGAGAGACTCCACCCAGTCTTTGGGACCCCCATTGAAGAGCAGGGGCAGCTCAGAGGGAAGGAGATCCAGGCACCGGCAGCAGCACATCAGAAACCTCATGACCAGCAAGAGGTCCAGTCTCGGAGTGGGCCACTGGAAAAGGATGCACAGAGGCATTCCAACAGCCATCTGTGTGAAGAACAGGCTATCCCCAGGGGAGAGTCTACCACCCGAGGCTGAACTATCTCTAGATGTCGGAGTGGCAGTGTCAGTGAAGACTGTAGCTCTCCAGAGAAGCAGTCACTGATCTCTGCACCCTGCTAAGACCCATGGGGGCTGGTCGACAATCAATGGCAGTGGTGCTGAAGGTCACAGTGGCTCTCAAATTCTATGCCTTCTGTTCTTTCCAGGGATCTACTACCGACATGTGTGGGATCTCCAAGTCTGTGGTCCATTGGTGCATCAAGGACGTGACCAAAGCGATATACAAAAGGGCCAGTGACTGAGTGCGGAAAGTCAGGCACAGAGATCCATTGGGCTCAGGGCCATTGCTGGATTACCCCAGGTGCAGGGTGTGATCGAAGGCATGCTTGGGTCTATCAAGGCTCCCACGGACTACTCAGCGACCTTTATCAAGAGAAAGGGCTTCCACTCGTTCAATGTCCAACTGGTCTGCGACCACTGAAAGTGAATCCTTCAGGTGTGTGTGTGGTTCTGAGAAGCAGCCACAACGCATACATCCTTCAACAGTCCCAGGTGTCACAGCTTTTCTGGACCCCTGTGTGCCTTTAGGGATGAATACAGGGAGACAAGGGCGACCCATTAAGGACATGGCTGCTCACGCCTGTGAGGAACCCATGCATGGATGCAGAGGAGAGGTACAACACCTGCCACAGGTCAACCTGAGTGATCATCGAGCAAACCATTGGTCTAAAGATACGATTCAAGTGTCTAGGTTGATCCAGTGGAGCCCTTCAGTATACCCCAATAAGGGCCTTGCGGATTGTGGTGGCTGTGCTCTACACAAACTGGCACTGCAGAGAGGGAAGGCCTTGAATAATGAGGACACAGTCGATCATGATACCTCGTCTGATCATCAGGATGTGGAGGTGGCAACTGACCAGGTGATGCAAGGTAAGGGACCCTTGGACCACAGGCAAGGCGCAATGAGATTTGCACAAGGGAGGCTCAGGACACACTAATACATAATTCTTGTGACCGTGATGCCCTTTCAGAAACATTCCAATAAAGCCTTCCCTTTAATCAGCCCTGCTGTCACCTCCTTCATTTTGCACTCCATTGCCAAGTGCCCAGTTGCACAGAGCACAGTGGCAGGGCTGAGGAATGGAAGTGTTCTCACAGGCAGCTCAAAGTGAGTTCCAGAACACGCCGTCCCCCTGGGTTGGAGGGGCTCAGCTGAAACGTGCATGAATCAGATGATGCCTGACATTGATATCATCCTGATGAGACTCTTGAGTCCTACGCCAGCCTAGCCCACCTCTGTCTGCAGCTTGGGCACATCTGTGTTCTGCATCTTCTCCTCCTCTTCCATGTGCTGCTCCTCCACTTGCTGTAATGAGCTATGTCAATCTAGTGCTTTACACCTTTCTGAACGGCCATGTTATGGAGAGCACAGGAGACAGCCCAATGCGCGAGACCCTTGCAGGAGTGTACTGCAGGCTCCACCTGACTGGTCCAGTCACCGGAACTGCATTTTCAGAAGCCCGATGGCCTGCTCAATGGTGGTCCTAGTCAGCAGATGGCTTTGGTTGTAGCGCCTCTGTTGCTCCGTTTTGGGGTTTCATAAAGGGGTGAGTAGCCATCTCTTCAAGGGATATCCCTTGTCCCCTAGAATCCAACCACATAGTTTGGGGGATGGAATGAGGAGCTGTGGCTCCTCTGCCGGAGGATGAAGGAGTCATTGCAGCTGCCAGGAAAGCAAATGCACGCTTGCAGGAAGCTCTTGTTGTGATTGCAGCCCAGTTGAACATTGAGAGGGTTGAAGGTCTTCCTGTTGATGAATCTCACTGAGTGATCAGTCATTGCCTTGATGGCTAAATGGGTGCAATCGATGATGCCCTGCACTTGGGGGAAATCCAGCAATGGAGGCAAAACCAACTGACCTTTGTGCCTGCGAGGCCCCATCTGTCTGAAATTGTATGCACTGTTCTGCTTTCACAAATAGGGCATCAGAACCCTGCGAGATGCAGTGGTGTGTAGCCATTTGTGACACACCGCCAAGATCTGCAGCTGATCCTTGGAAGGAGCCAGAGGCAAAGAAGTTCAAGGCCACAGTGACTTTGATGGCTATTGGCAGGACATGGCAAGCAGTGCTGTGAGGTGTGAGGTCTTCCACGATGAGTGCACAAATCTCAATGTCCATCTGCCTGGATAGGCACAGTTTCCTGCAACACTGCTTCTCCGACATTTCCAAATAACAACATCTTCTGTGGTACACATGATGCTACATATATGGCCTCCATTGCCTTCTTGCCCTTCTTCCCTCTCCGCTGTCCCCCTTTCAAAATTCTATAGACTCTGGAATAGTTCCTGCAGATTGGAAGGTGGCAATTTAAGAAAGGACTACTATTTAAGAAAGGAAGGAAAGGGAAAATGGGGAACGACAGATCTGTTAGTCTAACAACAGTTGTGAGGAAAATACTACAATCTATAACAAAGGATGTGATAACAGGACACTTAGAAAATAATGGTAGGATTGGGCAGAGTCAACACGGATTTATGAAAGGGAAATCATGTCTAACAAACCTGTTGGAGTTTTTTGAGGCTGTAACTAGCAGAATAGATAAGGGGGAACTGGTGGATGTGGTATATTTAGATTTTCAGAAAGCTTTTGATAAGGTCCCACACAAGAGGTTCATAAACAACATTAGAGTACATTGTATTGGAGGGAATATACTGGCTTGGATTGAGAACTGGTTAATGGACAGAAGACAGAGAGTAGAATAAATGAGTAATTTTCAGGTTGGCAGGTTGTGACTAGTGATGTACCGCAAAGACCAATGCTTGGGCCCCAGCTATTCACAATCTATATCAATGATTTAGAATTGGGGATTAAATGTAATGGCTGGAATTTTACGGTGGGCAGGAGGCCCTGCCTACTGGCTGAAAAGTTGGTGGTGAGTCTACCTCAGCCGGGTCTGGGGAGCCAGGCCAGGACTTTTCACTTCCCAAGCCCTTAATTGGTCTTGGGTGGGACTTCCTCCTCCTTGAGGCAGGAAGTCCCGCCAAATGGAACTGCTGGCCAATCAGTGGGCTGGCAGCTCTTAGTCCTAGCAGCGCTGCCTCTTTGCAGAATTGAGTGTGTTGCCGGAGCCCGCCTATACCAACCTGATGAAACTCAGAGGTGACGGGAACGGCGACAGGAAACTTGCATAGCAGTGCTATTTCCAGTGCCCGCCTGCTTCTGTTCCCATCACTGGTGGGACCTAAAGTACTGCCCTCTAACTGTTCCATCATTCAGGGAGCTCTGGCATTGTTTGTCCTACCTTTCCCCCTCTTGGGAATATACCTCAACTGTACCTGAACCATCTTCTCCTTAAAGGCAGCCCATTGTTCTGTTACAGTTTTACCTGCCAATTTTTGATTCCAATTTACCCAGGACAGATCTGTTCTCACTCCACTGAAATTGGTCCTCCTCCAATTAATTATTTTTACTCTAGATTGCTCCTTGTCCTTTTCCTTAGCTCATCTAAACATTATGAGATTGTGATCTCTGTCCCTTAAATGATCCCCTATTGTCCCTTAATCCACTTGACCCACCTCATTCCCCAGAACCAGATCCAGCAATTCCTGTTTCACCTTGGGCTGGAAACATACTGATTAATAAAATTCTCCTGAACACATTGCAGAAACATGTCCCCTCCCTGCCCTTTGCACTCTTACTCTTCCAGCCCTCACGAGACTCACTGACTTTCTCTGAAAACTCAGCACTGCTGTAAAAAAAAGGTCTCTATTAATCTTTTTTTTGTACAAGCAATAATATGTCTGTTGCTGCTGCAAATATTTTGCTGTTTTAACTCAAAAACAAAAATATCTACATGTATTTTGTGAAGAGATAGGGCTGGATTTTCCAGCAGGCATTGGAATCCCGACATCAGGACGACATTGGGGTCCTGAGCCCGCGCAAGGGCACCCATCAGTGCAACCTTCTGGGAGGCAGCCTCCTAATTAGCTGCCTCTTCATTCATTGTCCAATTATGGACTGGGGGTGGGTTCCGGATGTGGGAGGTCCAATCAGAGGGCCTGCAGCACAGGCCGGCCGGCGGCCCCGCCTGGAGAGGTGGGCGCTGGTGAAGCAGGTAGGGGAGCTCGAGGGCACCTCAAGATGGAGGTGCTCTCTGAGCAGTTCAGCAAAGTTAAAAATAAAGAATGGCCACAGCTGTCGGGCCTTCATTGTGCAGGGAGACCCCTTGCACATGATGGGTTGTGGCTGAGGCATTGGCCCTCTGATCCCCGCAGTTCCATGATGGGGGGAGTTATAGGAGGCATCAATGGTCCCCCGGCCTGCCACCTGGAGGCCCCCTCAAGGCACCTGCTGGGCTTTGGCCTCAGCTAGGAGCCCATCTGACATCCAGAAGATCCTGCTGGCTTCACCAATTTGCCCCCAAGTGGGCACGTAATTGTCCTAATTGGCTACCTGCTGCTGCCGCGTGGGTAGCCTGTGCTGGCTTGACCCCGCCTCCATGAAGAACGCTCGGAGGCAGGAACATGTCAGCCAGTTGACCCAATGCGCTATTTTCTCATTTTGTGCCTGGCCCTGCCTCTTAAACTGCCCCCGCGGGATTGGGATAATTCAGCCATAGGGCAGCTTTGTTGAAAGGTATTTACAAAAGAACACAATGAAACCCCAAATGATATTATTTATGAGCCTTTGCAAAACAGTTGTGTGCCAAAGAAAGAGCAATTCAGGCAGATGACCATGACAATAGGTCCTCATGTGGTAGGGAGCAACTTTCCCTGGATGACGGAAGAAATTGAAAATCATCTGATAGTCTCACACTATCAGGAGGAGTGGGAAGCAAATCCAGGTCTGTGTAGGCAGAATGCCAAAAAGGAAATTGCAGCAAAATGTCATCTCTGGGGCAGATATCACAATTAAAACTCTCCACGTTTTGCAGGCTCTTCACTTTTTGTCTCAGCCGATTCAGACAACATTTCCGCCTTATAATTTTTAGTCCATCTTAGTCAGAGTGTTTTGTCAGTGTAAAAGAAGGAAACTTGGAGCTGCACTTGCCCTTATTATAATATTCATAAATGTGTTCAGCCAGGACTTGACAGGTGGACTGTGGGAGGGGCCCTAAAGCATGTGTGAAAGTATGAGGATTAGGTTTGGCTGGAGAATTGGCATAAATGGCTTCTATCTCATTTTCTTGCCAAAAATCTAACTTCCCTCATTATACACTGAATTACACTGAAAATGGCAGGGAATTTCTGGGACATGGATTCTTGCCTGCCATAGGAACCTGGAGATGTGCCTGGAATTTTTGTCACCAAGGTTTCTATGGCCATGGTAAAGAGGAGAGGGGATAAGGAGCAACCTTGTTTTGTCCCTTTTTGAATGCAAAGTCCACTACAGCCCATTTTTGCCCAGCAGTAAAAGTGAAAATACATCCCATGGGTTCATAGGATGGACAGGGGGGTGGGCGTTTTTAAAGAATTATTCTGAATGTAGCTGCCTTGAAAGTATCTGGGAGGCAATATCCAAACTGCAAGTTTAAGAAAAGCCCTGGACCCGACAACTACTCAGATTAGTTCTACAAGGGCCAATTCTCCCAACTAAAATCACTCAGGCTGAAACTCGCACTGTATTGAAAATGCAGGTGTTATCATTTTAAAACTTATGACTTGCAGATTTTAAAGGGACATGGGGGAGTGATCTGAATATGTTTCTGTCCTGCCTGAAGTGTTAAGTAATCAACCATTGATTGGTAACCTAAACCAACATGTCATATAGTTTAGAAAACTCAGAAAATGGCCATTTGATTATATATGTAGCCACTGATATCACACAAATCCACTACTACTACTGTGAACAGCCTTGAACCGACAATTAGCTCCCGACACACATTGTCCATCATAGTTCACAATATGGCAGTCAGAAGCCTCTGGGCAAATAAAACATCTTTCACATTGTATAGTTGAAGTAATTGAATGCTACAAAGAAGAATAAAAAGTTCATTTTCCAAATAACATTTTACTCCTTTGAATTATTTGATGTAGGAAATTTGATGGCTGATTTTTATGATAAACCAAATTGGTTATTACAAAAGAAGGTTATGTAGCTTATTATTAATAGTAAAGACCCGTTGTAAAACTGTTAAAAAGATAATGGGGAAAAATTGGACAAGGCCCGAAAACGGGAGCAGAGATCACGATACTCGATTAATCCGCGATCTAGTGCTGCCTGCTAATTTAATTGATAGTAGCGCTCAGTTCAGCACTAAGCATGCTGTTGAGTGGCTGCATCCCTCAGCAGGGGGCCCAAGTTCCTGCAAGGCTAACACTTCATAAAGCTACCTTGCACCTCTTAAAAGGGAATAAAAACAAGAAATGCTGGAAATACTCAGCAGGTCTGGCAGCATCTGTGGAGGGAGAAGCAGAGTTAACGTTTCAGGTCAGTGACCCTTCTTCAGAAGGGTCTGAGTATTTCCAGCATTTCTTGTTTTTATTTCAGATTTCCAGCATCTGCAGTATTTTGCTTTTATTTCCTCATAAAAGAGAGGTGCAATTCAACTGCAGCAGGTGCTGGAAGTGACTCGGGAAGAGTATTCAAGCAGAATAATGGCTCAACAGGACAGCAAACGTGCTCCAAGGTCCTCGGCTACAGCCCTGGATGCCTTGATGCAAGAGCTGGACAGAAGAGAGAGGGCTTTTATCCACAAGAGACGAGGGGGTCTTCCAGACAGACATAGCGAAGGCAGTGGGGGCAGATAGATGTTTTGGTCAATGTCAGCAGTGTAGTCACGAGGACCTGGATGCAGTGCCAAAAGAAGTCCAATGAACTCACATGAGTGGTCAAGGTCAGTGAATGCACCTTCAAATGCCATATCCTACCAACTGTCCCACTGGCCTCAGACTCTACTCAATTCACTATCTCCGCTTCATTCACTTACCAGCAATCTTTATCGAACATGGCTCATACTTCACATTCATAGCTTCATCTCACCCTCACCCACTTCGCACTGCTGCAAACCTCACACACACATCTCACAGCTCATGCAAACAGTCAGCTATTCAACTATGACAAGGAAATCAGCCAAACACATTGCACCAAGCTCAGTGACACACTTCCCTTTCTCTTGCAGGACAAGGTGGTGCATAACCACAGGCAGCAGCACCTGACAGATGGGGGACAGGTGCGGCTGCATGTCCTTACTGCAATGGAGGAGGTGCTGCTGGCCATCATTGGGTGGTCACAAATGAAGCCAAGTCCAGTGTTGGGGCTGAAAGTATTGGAGATGACGCTATTCCTATCTAATCCTCCTCTTAGAAACAGAGAAAATAGGAGCAGGAGTAGGCCATTTGGCCCTTCGAGCCTGCTCTGCCATTCATTATGATCATGGCTGATCATCCAACTCAGTAGCCTGTTCCGGCTTTCGCCCCAAACCCTTTAATCCCTTTAGACCCAAGAGCTATATATAACTCCTTTTTGAAAACATTCAATGTTTTGGCCTCAACTCCTTTCTGTGGTAGCGAATTCCACTGGCTCACCACTCTCTGGGTGAAGAAATTTTGCCTCATCTCCGTCCTGAAAGGTTTACCGCATATCCTTAGACTATGACCCCTGGTTCTGGACTCCCCCACCATCGGGACCATCTTCCCCATCATCCAACAATCTCTTCTGACAGGCCAGCCAATGCACCCAGCATCTTGGCGTGCATGCCCATCAGCGCTCTGCTGCATGCAGCCCCATCGAGGTCCTCCTCTGACTCCTCTGCAGCAGAACTCGTCTGTGACCTCACCCTCCAGTGAGCTGGCAAATGAACCATCGTTTACTCATCCCCACACACATGCCCAGTGACTCACCATGTGCTGATCCCAACTCCATACTTGCTTCCAAGCTATGTGCAGTGCCAGTATCTGAGCTGTTGGCTACGAGTGTGAGATCAAGTACTCAGGCCTACATCAGTGCTCTGCTGTTGCTCTCTCTCATCCTCATTCTGAGAGTGGTCCTTGAGGGCTTCCAGGCCCATTGTGGAAACATAGTATTTCTCCTCCTGCACACCTCCACCAGTAATGTCTCAAGTACTGCATCCATCACCCTGAAACCCTCTCTCTCTGCCCTAGTGTTCCATTTTTCATGCTTGATATTCTAGCAATATTATTTATTTATTTAGAGATACAGCACTGAAACAGGCCCTTCAGCCCACCGAGTCTGTGCCGACCATCAACCACCCATTTATACTAATCCTACATTCCTACCACATCCCCACCTGTCCCTATATTCCCCTACCACCTACCTATACTAGGGGCAATTTATAATGGCCAATTTACCTATCAACCTGCAAGTCTTTGGCTGTGGGAGGAAACCGGAGCACCCGGCGAAAACCCACGCAGACACAGGGAGAACTTGCAAACTCCACACAGGCAGTACCCAGAATTGAACCCGGGTCGCTGGAGCTGTGAGGCTGCGGTGCTAACCACTGCGCCACTGTGCTGCTCCCCTTTAAGACGAACAGCCTGCTTTTCAGACCAGAGGTTGACTGCGCCAGATGCTCTCAGCGCACTGCTGATCCGCCCCCTGCTGAACTGGGCAGTGCACAGAGGCAGCCAAACAGTGTGGCAGATGCTCTGCCCTGTGCTACAATCATGGTAATGAGGTGGCAACACCAAATTTATGTGCTGGCCACTTCCACAGGAGCTGCCACAGGCAGGGCATGAATGGCAACTTCCGCAACTGAAAAAAGGGGTAAGCCAATTTCTAGCCCCCAAACTTGAAAAAATGCCACTTTGATCATATTAAAACCTAATGGGTTAGAGGTTCTGCTTTGGACACAATATAGAAACCAGACACAAACTTCAAATTCACATACGTCAAATTGCACTGTTTTTCCTAAGTGAGGTTTTGATTCAGGTTTCCACCCAAGTCATTGGCATAATCACAAACATAAAATCTTCCATGAACCAGCGCAATCCATCAGCGTAATAGAATATAATTGTTTATTTTCTTCTTTTCATTAAAAAATGCTCATTGAGGTATCTAAGAATGGTAATTTGGTGCAATTTTATTCATGCAGCTGAAAATGGATTTATCACAAAAATAAGAATTTTTAATAAGTGTCTATTCCTCCGCCTGTGAGTAACCTGATTTTAAATCACTGAAAATGACGTCAAGAACCTATACTGAACCATTTACTGGTTTTACTAGTGTACACTAGTCAGTTTCATAGTAAACTTAAAAAAAGTAGGTCAATGCTTTTGAAACATGCCTACTAATGCAGGCGAGCCTAAAAGCGAGCTTAATTTGAAGAGCTAACAGGCACAATTGGTGGAAACTCACCATTCTCATTATTATGATGGGAGTGTGACCAGTTCTGTGGATGGGCCTGGCTTCAAGCAAATGATTTTAATACCAGAGATAAAGATTGTGGAAACTCAATTTATTCTTTTGTAACTTATGTTTAAAATTCAAAAAGGAAGACTTACATTTATATAGCGCTTTTCATGACCACCAGATATCTCAAAGCGCTTTAAATCCAGTGAAATACTTCTGAAATGTAGTCACTTGTCAGGGTCAAGTGAGCAGGGGTTGAAGGACTTCCCTCTTTTCCTCTCCTTGTTCAACTACGACAGGTTAAATTCTTTCTTAAAGTAGATGTACTGAGCAATTCAGTAGGTGTTTGATTACTTATTTGCCAGGATCATAACAAGAACCAATTGGACAGGTTTTCTTGAGTTTAACAAAGAGGTTAACTTTATTGTACCTAAACTGAACTAATGAAAATAATAAACTACGTGCCAACTTTCACTCACACATACACATTAGAGGTGTACACACACACAAATAGGTTATGGAGTGGGGAAAGGTAGATTGGTTGAGTTAGAGTCCATAGAAAAAAGGGGTATACAGTATGTGGGGTTTGGTAATTCAGCTGGCTTCTAACTCTATTCGGTGGTCCTGAGGCTTTTAGTTTGAAGAGTAGATGATTGGTTCAGTGGGTCTCTTTCAGACAGCAATGTGGATGATTTCCTCCAATGGGGTTTCTGATTTTAGCCGGAGTATGCAAAGGTGGTCAGACAACAGGCAGATTTTGAAAGCTTTCAAGGTGGAGTGGAAAGTAAGAGAGATGGACACCCACTTGGATCTGCATCTGTCAGAGTCCAGAAGCTTCTCCTTGCTTCTACAGAGATACACAAGCTTAAAACCACAGATGGGGTGGGGATTGTCACACCACAGATGGGGTGGGGATTGTCACATGACAGTCACTTAGTTATTCAAACATAGCAGTCAGCAGTATTCCTTTCTTACTAAAAACAACAGGTAGTTCCCTTAAACTTCCTGGGTCTTGGTTCTTGCTGGGGAACGAGCAGACATGACGTCTCCCTCACCGGCCTTGCAGTATGGGATATAGTGTTGAAAATTAGGTGGCCATCCTAAGCTGCTAGCAAAGTCATCGTTTTTATCTATTCTTTTTTAAATTTCTTCAAAATATAAATTCAGATCACCTGTCAGTGGATTAAAGAAAATTATGATTCAACAAAGCAGGGTGGCATGACACACTATTGTAATGTATGAAACACGGCAGACAATTTCCACACAGAAAACTTCCACAAGCAGCAATGTGATAATGACCAGATAGTCTGTTTTCTTGTGATGTTGGCTGAGGACACTGAGGATGACTCCCTGTTCTTCTTCAAAATAGTGCCATGGGATGTTTTACATCTACCCGGGCAGGCAGATTGAGCCTCAATTTAACAACTCAACTGAAAGACAGCACCTCTGACACCTCAGCACTTCCTCAGTACTGCATTGCCATGTCAGCATAGATTTTTGTGCTGAAACCTTAGAGTGGGACTTGAACCTGGAGACTCAGAGGAGAGTTTAATACCAACTGAGCCACAGCTGACACTTCAATGATGCTTTGTGCTGTTTGGCTGATTTCACCTATTTTACTCCGATGATACTAATGGAAACTAATAGAAACGCTATCCCATTACTTCTAACTTTAATTAGTAGATTTCCAAAATCAGAGATATATGTAATTTAGGCTAACATGGTCTCCAGTTATTTAGGTTACAGCTCCTTCCTTGGGTGTATGTTACGCTGTACATGGGACTGAAAGGACCAGAAGTCATTCAAAGCAAAAAAAAATCTAACTCTTTTGACCAAAATCCTTTGACATTAACAGCCTTGCAATAAGTGATTCTATGTTTGGACTACTGGGCTTAAAATTCCACAAAATTACCCCGATATATTAAGGGCAATTTTATGATTTCTCCCTCCTGAGAAGAGCCTCACACACTGGGGGTACAATGTCACTAAATAACCTCTATTTACTGATCCTAAGTCTGAATTTTGCATCAGTCAGCTAAACAATCCAATAGGTCGCCGGTTCAAATACTTCGAATTTAGTTCTGTCACAAGTAGAAATGAGACACTTTGATCTACCCAAATCAATGCAATCTAAAGCAGTTTGGGAGTAAACAATAACTAGTGGAAAGGCAGAGCTAAACATAAATGGTTACATCAGAGAGCTGATGAAAGGGCTCAACAAAGACACTAGTTTTACTTTCAATGCATTTTTTTATGCAAGGTTTTTCAAAATTTTGGACATTTGGGGCAAGATTGCCCTGATTTTCAGACATGGGTTCACAATTCATGGCATGTCTGTGCCCGTTTTAATCCAGATGGGCAACACAAAAAATGTGTTTACCAACCTCATCTGAATGAATCTGGCACTAGCTGATGTGGCTCCCGCACTGTTTTCTGCCTTGACACATGCCAGCGAGTTCTGCAGACAGCAGGATGCCCTGGCAACATTATTTGCAAACCATGTAGTACAGGCAGACTGCTCAGCTTAAAGGAAGGCTGTCGCTCAAAGGGAAGCTGCACTAAAAGATTGCTGCAATGTAAGTTCTCCAAACTGAACACCAGGGTAAACAAAGGGATCCAGGCTGACGAATGTAGCGCTGGAGGCATGAGTGGCACAGCTGGGCAGGAGGAGAGACAGCATGTGGGGTGAGGAGGCCCTCAAGGACCACTGTCAGAAGGGAATGGGAGTAGGTGGCTAGGACAGTAAACTCCCCCAGTCTGGACAGGAGGACCTGGCAGCACTGCTCGAAGAAGTGTAATGACCTCACGCAGGTGATCAAGGTCAGTGAATGCATCTTCACATGACATCTCCTACTTATGACAACATCATCCTCCCATACTGTTCAATGAACTATGCCCCTATCACTCACCCAGCAGCAATCTCTGGCACTGAGGTCTTATGACTAACATCCAGATATTCCACTTTACCTTCTCACACCTACCAATGCTGTCAGCCTCGCACCCACCTCTCACTGCCTCCACATACCTCCAGCTATTCAGCTGTGGCAGTGGTGTCACCCAAACACAGCACTACACAACCACTGACATTTTTTTCTCTCTTGCAGGACAAGATGGCCCACAATAGAAGGGAACAGAGCAGAACTGGCAGGGTCAAGGACTCCTGCATTTCCTGAGCCCTACAGAGGAGATGGTTCTCTGAATCATGAGGCCGGCTGCATTGGGACCTGTAGCTTCCGATATTGCTGAGAACATTGAAGATGACGGTATGTTCCTTCCTGATGCCTCTTCTCAACTCCCAGCTCACCCTCATCCTTCTATATGCAGGTTGAGCAAGCTGATGATGGTGTGACCATGAACCAGTTGCTTCCCATCCCACATACCTTCCACAAACCAACCTGCCTATTCTGAGTTCCTGCTTTCAGACACCCAAGAACTGCTACCTGCCCAGCACAGAAGTTCCATGAGGAGGAAAGAAAGCAAAAAGCACAACTCTAATGAAGTGGCTCCAGCGCTGGATCTGATAATTGGAGCCACCAGCTCAGATATTGGCATTGCACGTATCTTGGAGGCTAGTATAGAGTGGGGGGCAGTCTGTGATGAATCACTGGGCACAAGTGGGCTGCAACTAGGGCAGGGATAAAGGATGGTTCACTTGCCAGCTTACCGGACAGCAAGCTGGCAGATAAGCTCTGTTGCAGAGCACTCAGATGAGGACCTCAATGGGGCTGCATACTGGTAAATGCTGAATGTGTATGCACATTGAAATGTTAGGTCCATTGGCTTGCCAGACAGCATCCTATCACTGTGAAGGAGTATGGAGGAGTCCAGCTCCCAGTTGGTAGAAGGCATCGTGCATAGATTCCCCTCTCCACAGGCTCTGTTTCATCTCCCTGTCATGTTGCAGACTCAGAAGCACAGGCATTGCTGCCCCCAGACCTATTTCAGCCCTTTGGACTGACCTTTCTTGGGGCAGCGGGGGCCCTGGCATTGGGTCTGAAAGCTGGAGCAACCCCGTCTCAGCTGTTTCTGGGACCCCGGATGCATTTTGAGCCCATCCAGCAACTATTTAGTTTCTGACAGGACTCTTGTCCGTTTAAGGATGAGAACCCGCCTCCAGGAACTGCTGGCCAATTAGAGGGCTGGCAGCTCTTCAGTCTCAGCAGCGCCACTGGGAGTGGTGGTCTCTGCTGGTACTGCACCCAGCTGAGAGGGCACAGTGATGAGCGCTGCCCTTGCAACAAGGTGAGCCGTGTTAGGGGTTGCTGGGGCCAGTAAGGCAGACCCGGCGAGGTGTGGTGTTGGTGAGGGTGGGGGGAGGTGTTGCCATATGGGTGGCCTTTGCTGCTGTGAGGCTCCTCCGTAGGTCACAGAGTGCCCAATTCGGAGCCCCCCTCCCCCGAAATTGCAGAGAGGCTTCCAGGTTTCAACAGACAGTCTCAGCACATGACGGAGGGCCCACATGCCACTGCTAAAATGTCAGCAGCAGTGGGAAGAGGCCCATAATTGGGAACTAAAGTGGCACAGTTGGCCTCTGGGCGGGCGGGCTGGATTCTACCTTCCCTGCTGCTGGTTAAATTCCTTGGCGGTGGGAAGGCAATGGGCACCCCACCCCCACCTGTCCTTGCCATTTTATGAGACCCACCTCCCAGCCTGTTGCTAGAGGGCAGGCAAAAGCTAACCCTTTGTGTGTACAGGTCACCTACTCCTCTGCCATTCCAGTGAGGATGAGACAACATCCTCTGGCAAATGTAGAAACTTACCAGAACGTCTCCAAAAGCACTCTGGAGTAGTTTTAGACAATATCGCAAAAGTAAAGGTTCCAAAACTATAACTTATCTAACCCTTTATATAATGCCACTGCAAGATCCATCTTGCATCTTTATGCTTCTTTTCTCATTACTAAATAATGCTGGCATTGCTTGCATATTTGTTGTCAAAATTTGAGATCCTGGACTCACATCAGCTAATTGGGTTGTGTGATATCTCAATAACATCAAATTAATGTCTTAATGTGTGCTGCCAAATCCCCCAGCAATGCTGCATGGGCCTTGCAGGTAGCTGCCAGCAGTGCAGCCTGCCTTCAAGAAATGCAGGTAGATATTCATAGTGCTGCTAATACCCGACTGAATTTCGTGCCCAAGTTGATTCCAATGGAAAAGAAAATCAGGTGCACGTAAAGCAGGCTGTTGACCTTGTAGACTAAATGCACCCTGATATGTTTTTTTATAGAGAGATGTTATGTGAGATAGCTAGAAGATGGACAGACAGACAGATAGATAAAACATAACTAATTTATACAATTATTACCTGGACATTTGAACTATTTGGACACCTAAGTGCTCCCTTTTTGGGATTTTCCTGGAAAAAACACAGTAAAATAAGCCAATGGTTTCATCAAACATTACTTTGAAATTTCTTTTTTAGTTATTTTAGTCACAGTTAGTCTGATCTGAAAATACTTCCAACATTGTTTCTTCCCCAGTGCAAAACATTCTTTTAGAGAATCAAAAGCCCAAATTTAAATTGTTAATATAGATTAAAAATAATGGTAAGTTCTCCCAATTCCCACATTTTTGCAGTTTGTTGAATAATCCAGTAGAGTAGTTATAGCAGATTTGGTGACCGTGTTGCAGAACACCTCCGCTCAGTTCGAAGGCATGACCCTGAGCTTCCGGTCGCTCGCCATTTCAACAACCCCTGCTCTCATACCAACATTTCTGTCTTTGGCCTGCTGCAGTGTTCCAGTGGACATCAGCGCAAGCTCGAGGAGCAGCACCTGATCTTTCAATTAGGCACTCTACAGCCTTGCGGACTGAACATTGAGTTCAATAACTTCAGACCACGACTGGCCTTTTTAAAAATATTTTTATATTTTTTATTTTATTTTATTTTACTTTTATTTTTTAACCAAGCGCTTGTTTTACATGTAGACAGAGCTGGTCATTATTCCGCTATTAACACTCTCTCTGGACTAATGCTTCTTTGCCTTTGTCCCAGGACAGCTTTGTTATTTAATATCTCCTGCGTTCTGCCCTATCACACACGTCCCCTTTTGTTCTCTTCCTCACCATCCTCCACCCCACCCCCTTCACTTGCTTAAAACCTAATTCTTTGCTAACCTTTGCCAATTCTGATGAAAGGTCATAGACCTGAAACGTTAACTCTGCTTCTCTCTCCACAGATGCTGCCTGACCTGCTGCGTATTTCCAGCACGTTCTGTTTTTATTTCAAGTTTCCAGCATCTGCAGTATTTTGCTTTTATTATAGTAGTTATTGTAATGGTTTCATGTACTTTTTTATTATTGAGAAAATGTTATATATTGACCTTCATGACAGTGTACAAAAATACCCTTGAAATTCTGCCAAATATCCTCACAGACATCATGGAAACAATCCTGGAGGAATCCCCCAAATATCTTCAGATTTTCATCAATTCTATTCGTCTTCCAAAAAAATGAGATTTACATTAATGACCTTCTAATTGTCAGATTTCCCAGTTTCTAAAGAATTGGGGATAATTTCCTCAAAAGACCCACTCGTTCCTTCCCTTTTTGAAGAGTTCTCAGGTACATCCCATCAGATCCAAGCAGCCAGCCGACCTTGAATTGCATAAGTTTCTTCATGACTCTTCCTTCACTGACAGCTACATTCATTACCAGCTCGACTGAGTTCTTTACCATCTGGTTTACAGGATTTGGAATCCTTCTACAATTTTCGCTCATGAAAGCAGAAGTGAAGAATTTAATGACTCCGTCATTTTTTAGTCTTCAATGATTACCCTGCCCTTGTCATTCTTTAGAGGACCAATTGGCTCTTTAATTGACTGCTTACTACAAATAAAATTGAAATATTGCTTTTCATTTTACTTGATGTCTCTCACAATGTTTTCTATTTTCTCCTTGTCATTCTTAATTTTTCACTGTATAGTCCTCAGCTGCCTTTATATTCATTCTTGCCTTCACCCTTTTCCAATTAAGCTTATCTTTTAAAACCACTATTTTACTTGGAAGCCCCTTTTGACTTCACCATTCAACCATGTCTGCCAGTCTAGACGTTAATTTCTTGTTTCCCAATAGTTGATATTTTAACTAAAGTTTTTTGTTTTTTACATTTATAACATTTATTGGTTTGTCATTGTGTAGTATTGAAATCAGTCCTTTCCAGTTCTCTACTTTGTTGCAAAAAAACCTGATTTTCTTAAAGCACAGCATACTTCCTTTGGTATTGTTGGCAGAATATTTGCAAATTTAACTACATCCTAATACCTGGATTTCAATTCTCTCCTGTGGCTTGCTTACTTATCTTCATTGAACACTATCTGAAAAGCTTTCATTCACATGTTGTGACAGGAAGCAGTCACTGATTACCACACTCTTTCTTCCCTCCTGGGGTAGCCCTTGATCTGACCATTTAATTGCTGAGAATTTACATCTCCCATGATTATAGCCCTCTCATTCTCAGTAGCTTCTTTCATACGTGCTGAAATAATTCCATTTTAACCTTCCTCAACTTGATGGGGCAGTCTGTAACACTTGCCTGTGACTAATTTACTTCCTTTAGTTCTCTGAGACACACTCAAATTGAATCTGCCAGTCTATTGTTAATGATATGTCAGCTCTCGCATTGAATAGTATACCATTCTCTGGTTAGGGGTGCTACACTATACTCACCTTATGTCCCTTATAAACATATATACCTTTCCAGTTGCATTTCATGCTCATCCTCCAATTTCACGAATGCAAATTATAAGCTTGTCACATCACTGCTTTCCTCAGACTTTACAAATCACTACAAAAATACTGTAGTTTATCTGCTTCTTTAAGTCTCTTTTCGCAAATTTTTACCTGCATGTTCATATCACTTGTTTTCCTTCTTCACCTACCTCCCATGCTTTGCTCTTTTCAATTTCCTGTTCAATTGCCTGCTTGTAATCTCTCAACCACTTCACATCTTGTATGTTCTACATCAATAATCTGGTCCCAACTCTGGTGAAATAGAACCCATATTGTCGAAAACAATTCTATCTGTTCTAAACACTTACTAGTTATCAACAACAAAAATCTTTACTATATTGATTGAAATCAATAATGCTTTGAATTTCTTCCGTGTTGCCTTTCACCAGCAGAGAACCCACAAGTTTACACCTTTACAAAAATTTGCTTGGTATATCTGTGTACCTCTTCTTCAATATCTTTAAAAGTATAACAATAAAATAATTTATCCCCACATGGTTCCTTTGTCCTTTCAACATTCTGTCCACCTACTCACTTATGTCCTTACCTTACTTCAAGGACATAAGAAACAGCCTTAGAATGAATACCCTGATTAGTGTCATTAGCCTGAATTCCTTTGTTCTCCCAATGAACTACATTGCTTCAGTGATCTGACCCAATTCTCCTCTGTATTAATAAACTGCTTAGTTATGTTTAGTTGTATCTAATACTTGATTTTTAACACACCAGACCTGTGCTAACTCTCACCACATTTTCTTTATATCTTCCTTCGATTTTATTCCCTAAGCTCCCCTATTGGCACTTGGATATAATAATATAAATGGCATCAAGCAAGACACTAGTATCTTGCTTAACAAGGCTATTCTTCACCTGTGAGCCTGGATATTGGGCAGAGTTTAGTGAGGCCATTTGGAGCAGGATTAGAGGTGCCGGAGGGCCAGAGAATAGATAGATATGTCTGCTTGGAAAACCAACATCGTGATGTCGGTTCCGGATGTAGTCAGTGGTGGGTAAGCACCAAGGCAGCCATGCTGCCCTGATCCAATGGGACTGCAATTTGAATTGCTGAACATTTAGTTTAAATGCATTTGAATGCAATCGATCGTGATTCAAGGGAGGGTTTGGAATTAAGTTGATGATGGACCACCCTCACGTGCCTTCTGATCCCCAGCCATTGACATTTGGCAGTACTGAGGTGAAACCTCAGTGCTGTGACAGGAAGGCAGCCATAGACTATATTGGTTAGGGGAAGAGGGAGGAGTGGAGACCAGTGTTGGCCTCCAGTCTGTGCACTCTGCACAGGTGGGCATGCTCTCGGGTGGTCGGCACGGGTGGGCTTGGTCTTGAGTGGTTGGAATGGGGGTCTATGCAGCTGGGTGAAAGAGTCAGATGTCTTTACAGCTGGGTGAGAGGGTCAGATGGCCATACAGCTGGGTGAAAGGGTCGGGTGGCCATACAGCTTGGTGAAAGGGTGAGGTAGCCATACAGCTGGGTGATAGGGTCAGGTGGCCATACAGCTGGTTGAAAGTGTCGGATGGCCATACTATCAGGTGAGAGGGTTGGCTATCAGTAAGGGTGGGCACTGAGTTCCACAAGCGCGTAAGCTGAGAGGAGTAGCAAAGGCAAAGATGCCAGGGCAACTTTGTCTCTGCAAGGACAGTGCTCTGGAGACCTAATGATGGTCTGGCATGGGTCTCATATACCTGGTCTTTGTAGACCACAGTGGCATGATGCAGTACCACTAGTGGAAGGAGGGTCAGGAGGAGGCCTAAGGCTGTTTCATACTTACTTTCTTCCAGCCACCATGCTTGCCTCATGGAGTGAAAGCAATAAAAACTTACCTTAAAGCATTCAGTTTTTCGCCTCGTTTCTGTTAGGGTTCTATGCCTGGCACACAGATCACACACGTGCTCTGGCACATGAGAGGTGCTTACCAAGGGAAGGCTGAACCTAGACTGACAGCCCACTATGAGAGAAGAGTGAAGTCAGTATCTCACAATTAAGGCATGAAGAAATAAACATTTTCCACAATGAATGTCAACATCATAAGAAAATAAATTTTAGAACAGAAAACAAATGGCAAATTGCAAACACCCGTGAAAATCCAAATGTGTCTAGGTGTTTTCTTTTTACACGTCTTTGAGTGTTTCTACACAGTGTGACCCCTGTGCCAGCAGCTGGGCTGGAGCCAGGCTACTGATCATGCTGCCCCTTGGCCTGGGATGACTTTGGTGGGCGTGCTGTGGCTGCCTGAGGCCTGGGCTCCTCAGGTGTTGCGGTTACTGAAGCTGGGCTCACTGGTGGAAGGGCTGAGGAGCCACTGTCCACACTCAGAGAGCCCTGAGGGGAAGCCCCATATGTGGAGGTCAGCCTTTCGTCCCCCCTTTCAAGGCTCACTCGAACCTCCCTGCTGACCGTAGACAGATGAGGACCTGGAGAAGACTCCATACATCTTGTCCTTCTCTTGCCTTGCTACTGCTGCATTGAGCTCATGTCCAAAGTAATGGTGTGCAGGTCTGCGCACAACAGAAAGTTGTCTAGCCTGTGTCAAAGAGAAACATAGAAATTACTGCTTAGCTTGTCGCCTAGCAAATACTTCTGCAAAGACCTGTTCACAATTTGTACATTTCTTTCTTCCGCACCATTCAATGTTGGGTGATATGGTGCTATTAGAGTGTGTTTGACTCCATTCGTACTCAGAAATATTTCAAAATTTTCTAACATAAACTGTGGACCATTATCTGACACTAATACCTCTGGCAACCCATAAATTGCAAACTGACTTGCCAAGACCTCATTGGTTTTGGCACTTGTGGTATTGGGCATAGACTCAACATTTATCCACTTGCTATAGCTATCAACTAAAACAAAATACTCTTTCCCTTCCACTTCAAAGAAATAAACATGTACCCGTTCCCAATGTTTTCTTGTGCTTGTCCATGCAATGAAAGGAACCTTGGTTGGATCATTTCTCATTATGAGACACACTTCACAAATTTTCACCAACTCTTCAATATCTCTATCTACATTTGGTTACCAAAAATCACTTCTTGCTACTGCTTTCATATGGACTTTCCCTGTGTGCTCTTGATGAAGTTCCTCTAACGATTTCTCTCTAAACTTCAGTGGAATAATGATTCTTAAACCCCATAGAAGACAACCTTGATCTACACTCAGTACATTTCTACATGTGAAATACTCCTGCAATTGCTTATCATCACACTCTTTAGACTAGCCATTCATGACATAATTGAGCACTTTACTGAGCACCACATCCTTGTGAGTTTCTTCAGAAATTTCTCTGGTAGACACTGGCATGTCATTTGTAAGTGTAAAGTAATTCACAGGTAACTCATTTGATAAAAATGAGTCAGTCTTCATTTCCTCAATGTCAGACATATTCTTACTGATCCCTACTGTAAATAACTCGGCCTAGTTTGACCATATTCTTCGCATCAGGGAGACTTTGTTCCCTCCTATTACTACCAATGACAAATAATAGGATGCACCATTGTATTCCATTGGAATACTTTTATTGGAATAGCCAGTTACTTTCACACCAGTTTTGCTCAAGGGAATATGACCTAAGCATTTCTTGTACTTTCCTTCCGAGATAACAAACATTGCTGCAGCAGTATCAACAATGAAAGAAAGTTGTGAATCTCTGACTTTCATTTTTACTGTGGGCGCTGAAATTATATCTTCAGCCCTTTTACTCTTGTCTTCCATGTGCTGTTTTTCTTGCTTCCTGGCTGAGTACAACTCTTGATCTTCCGCATCAATAACATCAACTTCTGTTTCCATAGCTATCATGTGCACATTCAAGGATTTCCAGTCTCCTGAATTAGCTTTAGGTCCACCACAACCTCAATCTGGTGCATTGCTGCGATATGGAGCTTTACCGTGTCCTGGAGCATTACTGTTTCCTCTACTCTTGCATGTCATGTGGATAAGACTGACTTTCCCACAGGCATAGCACTTTGACTGGAAATGGGTGCATTTAGATGGTTGGTGACTACTATGGCAATGGTAGTATCAAAATTTCTGATTCTGAGTCTGTGAACTTGGCTGCCGTGGCCTAGTTCCTGATTAAATATGCTGGACCTCCCCTGCCAGCTCAGGAAAAGAACTTCCTTGCAATCTGCAACTATCTCTTCCTGCCATTTCCATGGCTGTGGACTCATCGCAGACCTCCTTTCATAACAGCTTATTGCCTTTACTCAAAAGCTTGGTCTGGATTTTGCTGTTCTTTGGACCTCGAACAAACATATCTCTAAGGTTGACCTTTCAGTTCGTGCTATGCCCACAGTGACAAGAGAGTTTCTTTAATTCGAGACTATAATCTGCAATAATCTAATTCGGCAACTACTTTCTTTCACAGAATGCAACTCGCAGTGCAATTTTATTCTTAGTTATGCCATGAGTACAGATTTCTGAATAGTCCAAGTACTGGGATCTCATGGGCAACACTGGTTAGACACCACCTCAAAAGCATTTGGCCCTATTAAGGTGAGGAAAACATGTACTTTATCCTCATCTCCTATTTTATTTGCTTTTAGCCAAATGTGTAATCTTTGTTCATAATTGCACCAATACTTTTTGTTAGGTTTGAATTCCCCCATTGTACCAAACATATGCCTACAGTGCCATTTTTTTAAACATTACCTACTGCGCTGACTCACTGGGCTGGAATTTACAGCCCCCCTTGATGTTGGGGATTGTGGAGGAGGAGGCCGGAAAAATCCTCTGGGAGACACCCTCCATGCTCCCAACGCTGGGAAGGCCTGGCACCATATTGCAAATGAAGGAATTAATGATTTACCTGCTCCTATTGTTGGTTCCAATCCAATATTGTTGCTGATGGCCGGCACTCCCGCGCCTTCAGATCTCGGAGATCTAAGAGCCTGCATGAGGGATCCACACCATGTGGGGTTACATCACTTCCTGTGATGAGGTATACAATATAGTTAGCATATTAACCCAGTAACAACCCAATGTCCAGTATGACACATTATACTACATCTCCCTCCGCTCCCCCCCACAAGTGTTTGATCGCCATTTCTACACAGACAATCGCTGTGGCAATTTCACAAGTCTACCATAACGAGTCCTCTTCACCATTGGAGGGGATTGAGGTTTTAAGTCCTCTGAGTGGTCTCTCTGACTCTGTTGTGTAGGAGTGGAATTGGTAGATACTCAGGTTCAGCATTCGGGTTGTGTTCTGGATTGGATGAATGCAGCATCACTGGTCCATCAGATTTTGTCAATGATTGATTCCCCAGGATAGGAAGCTGCTTCTGTATGGCCACCAATGCACGTCTGTTGTGTCTCACCATACCACGCTGTCTTTGGCTGGAGGTAGGACCATGGGTCTGGTGTCTGTTCAACAACTCCTCTGTAACAAGTTTGGTCTCGGATCCAAACGGGCTGTCCTGTTTGGAAGTCTGGCAGGTTTCATGCCTTGTGATGTTTCTTGTAGTTCCACATGTGGAATAATTTTTATCCCCTTGCTCCCTCACTTTGTCCAAGTAATCAGCTCGTACTTGCGACACTGGGATTTCAGTCTTCTTCCCATGAAGAGGTCACATGGTGCTGGACCATTTTTGAGTGGAGTTGAACAATATTTCAGTTGGGTGTTGGATGTCATTGTTCTTCTTCAGCAATGCTTTCACTGTACGCACTTCTCTTTCAGCTTCACTGTTGGCTTGAGGGTATCTTGGTGAGCTGGTGGTATGAGCAAATCCATACGATACTGTGAACTCTTTAAAGTATTTGTTGGCAAACTACAGTCCATTGTCTGAGATTACACGGTCTGGATTCCATGTGTTGCAAATATCTCCTTTAGCAATGTAATTACTGCTTCATAAGTGTGACCCTGCAGTTTCTTGAGTTCTCGCCATCTTGTGTAATAGTGTACTACGATCAAGAACATTTTGAACAGTGTTCAGAAAGGTCCATCCCAAGACATTTCCACGGTCAGGATGGGAAGGAAGATGATATCAATGGTTCTCTTGTCTCCTGACAATGAATAGCACAAGTAATATTTGTTAATATCATCTCTATTAGTGATTTGAAAGACCTGGCCACCAAACAGAATTTCCTGCTCTGTCTTGACAATTTGTGGTGCCCAAATGTTCTTTGTGAAATCTTTGTTGGCTGTCTAGTCTCAGAACTTTCAGAATGACCAATCTCGCAACATAGAGAGTAAATCATCAACTACACTGATAAATGTGCTCTCTGTTCATAGTACTGTCTGAGAATGGGATTGTGTGGCATGTATGCTGGTCGTCCTTTGATGCAGTACTTTCTGACCTGAGCACATTCTTCAGATTTCTGTGCATCTCTGATTTCATTTAGTCTCTGAGTTGCTGCTGGAAGGGTTGTGGTTCTTGTCGATGCAAAGGTTCTACCTCTTCAGAAGGGATACATCACCTTGTTCAGGTTTTAACACTGGGATACACAACAAAGTATCTGCTGTAATCTGCTGCTTTCCCGGAACATACTCTATCTTTGCATCAATCTTCACTATCCTCAATCTGAATTGTTATACTCGTGGAGGCATTTTTGCTAACTCCTTTGAATTAAAGAGAGTGACCAAAGATTTGTGCTCTGTCTCTATCATGAAGTGGAGATCAAGAACATAATCTGCAAACTTCTCACAAGCCCATGTGACAGCTAGTTCTTCTTTCTCCATCACTGCATGGCCGGAATTTTACAGTGGGCGGACGGGAGCCGGACTCCGACATAAATGTCGGTGGTGAACCCGCTTCCGCCCAGCCTGGGGATCCGTCCCGTATTTTACGGTTCCCCAGGCTTTAATTGGCCTGAGGCAGGACTTCCACTCACTTGAGGGAGGATGTCCCGCCTCATTGAGCTGCCGGCCAATCAGTGGGCTGGCAGCTCTTAGTCTCAGCAGCACCACCGGGAGTGGTGGCCACAGCTGGGACTGCCGCCTAGCCGACCGAGGAGGATGCCATGGAGCCGGGACTGAAGGTAGGTTTGGGTTGCCTCACCAGGTGGATCAGGCTGGCAGCTATCGCTGGGCGGCCTTTCACGACCGCGACACACCCGCTTGCCATGGGTAAAATACCCGTGGAGGCAGGTGAGGGCCCTTAAGTGGCTGTTAAGTGGCCACTTAAGGGTCTTGATTGGCCTTGGGTGGGCTGGCCGTTTCCCACCCCCGACCCCCTTCCCCGCCAGACCGCTGTAAACTTGGTCGGAGGTGGAATCGGAGCGGGTAGGCCATCCGGAGCCTCCTGCTCAATTTTACGCCACCCCCACGCCACCATCCAACCCGCTGGGGCGGCGTAAAATTCCGGCCCAATTCTCTGTTCAGTTTCTGTCAGGGAATGGGATGCATAGTAAACTGGTGTGTGCTTTCCATCTATCTGTATCTGAAACAGTACAGCTCCCAGTCCTATAGAAGATGCATCTGCAGCAATGATAGTGAGTAGCTTAGGGTCATAGTGAGCTAACACATCAGGTGATATCAGCATCTCGTTGATTTTCTCAAATGATCTCTGTTGTGCTTCCTCCCAGAACTGTGTATTATCCTGTCGCAACAGTAGACGTAGTGGCTCACAGACTACAACTCGGTTGGGCAGGAACTTTCCGACTTGGTTTACCATATCCAAGAATCTCTCGAGCTTGGTGTCATTCAGAGGAGCTGGAAACTCCTTGATTGCTCTCATCTTCTGTGGATCAACTCTTACACCAGATCCATCCACAATATGCCCAAGGAACTTGACAGTCAGCTGCGAGAATCCACGTGTTGTTGAGTGTAAATCTTGCTTCCTCTAGGTATCGCAGCACAGATTGCACTGTAGTGTCATGTTCTGTCTGAGTAGATCCATGGATCAAGACATCATCATATGACATACGACTCAATCCAATCCTTCTAGGATGCTTGACATTATCCGCTGGAAGATTTCAAGCCCTGATGTGATACCAAAGGGTTTAATAAAACCAAAACCTTCCAAATGGAGTAATGAAGGTTATGAGCAGCTTAGCCTCTTCATCGAGGGGTAGTTGCCAAAAAGCACTATTTGCATCTAGTTTCATGAAGACTGAACACTTTCCAACTTTAGCTAAGCTGTCATGTGCAGACGACATAGGACGAATTTCACCTTCCACTGTTTTGTCCAGCTTTGTAAGCTCAACACAAATTCTAACAGATCAGTTGGGTTTTGGCACCAGGACCATCCTTGAGCACCAGCTTGTAGGCTCTGTCATAGATTAAGTTACTGCTTACTTTACCATAGAGTCGATTTCCTTCTTTACTTTTGGCAAGAATGGGTGAGGAACTTTTCTGCGTATAAATGGGCACACTGGCTTTGTTTCCAGCCATAGGGTTATAAGAGTATGTTGTCTTCAGTTTCTCTAGTCCTGTGAACAGATGTAGAAATTCAGCACTGAAATTTTTTGGCTGATCTTCTCGGCTTTCCAATTCCTCTACTCTGCAAATCGGATCAAGTCGGTACAAGCTTTCCTGCTCAAAAGTGAACAACTCTGATTTAGTATCACATACGGCGTTTCTGTGATTTTTTTTCTTGATATTGGAGGGTTGCCTTCAGTTCTCCTTTGACTTTGAGTTCTATTCCTCTTGGCCTGTATAATTTTTTGCCTGATGGCTAAAGAAAGCTCCTAACCATGGTTCGGCATCAGAAAGAACCGAAACTGCCGCTCCAGTGTTTAACTTAAAGTGCGTCTTGTTTCCTTTTACAAGGATCTCTGCACTCTAGCAACTTCCGCTTGGTTCCTGGCTCTCTCCAAGGAAAGATACCTTAACACTGTGGATATCCTCTACTCCATGGATCATGGCACCTTTTGAAGGTTTTTCTTTATGTGCAATCTGTACTGGCGTTTTGCTATAGCACAATGCCTGGAAGTGGCCCATCTCTCCACATGAATGGCATTCAGCCTCTTTGGTGGGACAGTTTTCCCGCATGTGTCTCTCTCAGCCACACCTACTGCAGTTAGCTTGGGCTGTCATTAGATGCTTCTCCTGTCTCACCTTTTTAACGACAGCTTTCCCTTTTTTATATTTAACAAATTCAGTCAGCTGCTTTCGAGATGGAACTCTCCCTGTCACCTCAAACCATGGCCCGATTCTGTTTCCAGACCTCTGCTTGTCTGCTCAGTTGGATCACCTTTGCTAAGGTTAGATCATCTCTTGACTGTAAGTGGTCAGACAAGGCATCATCAAACACTCCAACAACAGTTCTATCGCTGATCAGTTTGTCTTTAAAGCCGCCATACTCACAATCCTCTGCAAGTCTCTACAGGTCATTTATAAGTGCTTTTTTTTGTTAAATTATGAGGATTTGTGTGTTACAACTGAAAAAAGATTCCATAGATGCTGGAATCTTGTGTTTTGTTTAGAAAAAGAGATCATCAGAAGGTCTTTTGGACTGAGCTTGTAAACAACAGATACTGGAAGAATTAAGGAGTGCTAAAAACAAGCCCTTACTGGAAGGCACCTGTCTTCAGATAATTATCCTTTGGGGTTTTTTTTGACTTGGAGAAAGACGTTTACGAAGAAGTGACAGGTCAAGATTTATAGGGGTCAGGAGGCTTGAGTATTGTGACATTGTTTTTGTTTTTGCTTTGGACAGTGAGTTGGTGATACGGACAGTGTTAAAAAAAGACAGTTGGAGAAAATTTGCCAACGGAGCAAACCACATCCTCCAGCTATTTGAAAAGCCTGCCAGTTTTCCAACTCTTTGAGAAGCTCTGAGAAGCAAGTGTAAGAAACAGACTGAAACTTGCTGCATTTTTCCTGGAAAGCCTGCCCAATCTGATCTTCAACGTCGCCTGACAAGAACTCTTCTGGGATAGCCGTCTATGCGCATTTGGGATGCCAAAACAAAACAAAGGATAACTGACATCTTTCCACATCCTCTCTTTTTTTCTTCAAGAATTAACAAGTATTTGGCCAAAGTATTCTTTTTGTCTGTTTTCTTTTTGCAAAAGAGCTTAAAGAGTAAATCTTGATTTTTTCGGTTAGCCGGTATGTGAGTGTGTGTGTGTGTGTGTGTGGGGCTAAGGTAAAAAGGGAACTTTTATATTTCAATCTGTGTGTTACTGCTTTGCACTGTTACTAGTTAATACTTTTTTTTATAATAAACTGATAATTTTGTTGTTTATTAAAGAAACCTGATTGGTGTATTTTATTCTGGGACAAAAATAGAGTCTATGATTGACCGTATCGGTAACTGGGAAAGGCATTTAAATATATATTGTGAACTGTGGAGAAGTGGAATTAGAAAAACAGTGCACGCTTCCCGCTTTGGTCATAACAACACTTTCCCCTTGACATTGCGTACGTTTTTTTCAGTTTGGCTTGCTCAACAATAATATTCTTCCTCCGATTAACGTTTGTATTGAATGCTTTGATTACTTCATCATACATGGCTTTCTCTTCCTCGATACCTTGCATGATGAGAATATCATCTGCACAGTCAAGCATCACATTTTACAAAGTACTGACCTGCTTGCTCACTGCTCAGCTTTGTAGCGAGGCCCTTTGTGGTGCGATACCTGGCAAATCTCCGATACCATTTCAGCCATGCCACAGCTTGATTTATGCCTGTGACTTTCTCAAAGCTTTCCAGTAAAGGTAGGGACTTTTCCTGAATTGTTTTTCCCCATTGCTACCATATAATATTCTGACTATTGTTAACTTAATACAGAATATCTAAAAGTCTGTTGGGTTAAAAGAAACAGAAGCTTTATTGAAACATGTCTTACTGCTATGGCTTACATCTTCCAAGAGACAGCACAGGGGATCCAGACCATGGGGTGTTACACCACTTCCTGTGATCAGGTATATAGTATGATTAGCATCTTAACCCAGTAACAACCCAATGTCCAGTATAAAACATTATACTACAGTCTGAGCAGCAAACAACGATTGACTCTAAGGGAGCAATGAAAGCAGGGCTGGCAGGGCTTTAAATATGGTACCAGCCATATTTGGTGCCTTGAATCCCATCCCTGTGACGCGATTGGTTAGACTCCGCACCTCCATTATTGTAGTTGGCTGCCCACTGCATGCTTGCAGTTGACCAGCCACACACATGGTGAATGGCAGCGGCACACACTGCCGTGTCCGCCGATAGAAGCCGCGACGGAAACATTATATCCAGCCCATTGTGTGTCAACTGGTTACTTAACTATGCCAGTCATCATGGCCACCCATTTCCATCCTCACCTGAATGCTATGTACGCTCGAAGATGTAAATGCTGGGATAATTGGAGCTTTCAAGATTGAGGTTGACAGATTTTTTAGGTAAGGGTATCTGGAGATATGAAGTAAAGGTGAATAGAAAAGCATTCGTTTTCATAGCTCTTTCATGACTTCAGGACATCTCAAAGCATTTTACAGCAAATGCACTACTTTTGAAATGCAGTCACTGTTGTAATGTAGGAAGATGTGCCAGGAAATTTGGGCATAGCAAGGCCCCAAAAACAACAATGAAATATTTCAATAAAATAATGAAACATTGACCGATAATTTGTTTTTTAATCATATTGGTTGAGGGATAAATATTAGTCAGAACAACACTGCTCTTCTTCAAAATAATTCAAAGGATTTTTAATATCATCTGAGAAGGCAGACAGACATCACCTTTGGCAGTGCAGCACTCATCAGTACTGTAATGGGTATCATCCTCAATTATATGCACAAGTATCGGGAGTGGGGCTTGCAACCACAACCTACATGACTCAGAGGCAAGAATGCTACAATCAAATAAAGGCTGATACTTACTTTGCAAAGGTTATTGGATAGTGATCAGATGTGGGATCCATGGCTACATTTTTCTCCTTGTTGATCCAGATGCTCGGAAAAACTGACATATAATCCAAGTGGTTATCTTTGTCAGTACAGGACTAAGATCAAATGTGTCTCAAATTGTGCATTTACCTACTAAACCAGTAGGGATGTAAATTCTAGTAGATTTTGTTTTACACTACACAACTTCAAAAGGAGTACCAAATAATTATATAACTGCAATATTAATTAACATTAAAAAACACATCTTGAATTAAAATATATAGAACATGCTGTAGCTCAAGTGTACAAAATGCATGACCATACAGGAGTGAATTTCACATATTTGGGTATAATGTTCAAATTATACACTGCAAACATTGACCTTTTGAGATCAATGATTTATACATCATAGTTATGAGCCTCAGGGACAATATATTTATAATTTGGCAGCTTTTTAAAATATGTGCTGTGTCAGATATTTTAGTCGCAAAAGTCTTCATACCTGACTATGTGAAGAAAGGAGAAAAAAGTGGCAATCAGACGCAAAGGAAAATTGCATCACAGTTGGCAAAAACAAGCTTTGAATTTAAACAGGCATCATCTCTGAGAAACATTGCTGGGAAAAGGGCAAAGCCTGTTTTTAATATGATCAGGTAACAGACCAAAGTATACTAGGGAAAATAAATGTCATTGTCATTGTTTTTACTATTGTTGATTTTGTCAGTGTGTACTTTATTCCATACTTATTAGAAGAGTACGAATAGAAATCCAATTATTATCAGTGCTGTTGAGATTTTAATGGCAATAGGGGTATTATTAATTATACTAATTAGATTTGTTTAATAAGATAGTAAACTTTTCCCAATTGTTTTTACCAATAGAACATTTTGTACATTTCATTGAATTATGCCATTGTACCACTTGCATCACCTTTTCATTCTCAGAGAATAAATTGTATTATTTTCTTATAAAACAGTGTCTGCTGAAACATTGCACTATGAATCATACACAACAGTCCTGGTCAAAAGTTTCAAGATGCTTTTGCTGTAACAATTTTTAATTAGTATCTAGGCAGAGAAAACCACCAGTATCTTCATAGGGCTTGATGAAAATAATTATAACATTGGACATTTAAACAAGGCTCCGCTAGAGATGCAAACTGATAGTAAAGTGTTTAATTAATTTTAGTTCATAAAGCAGAGCGATATGGGTTTTGAGTTATTGGGGAGTATATTTTTAATTAAGTAAAGCAATCTATGCAAAATACGTCTAATTTGCATAATGCATTACTAATTATTCTTAATAGCAAAGAGATTATGTTTTCCAAGTTTTGTAAAGCTACGGTTTTTTTATGGCTTGGGAAAGTTCATTATCCTATAAATCAAATCAAATCTAATTAGCACAATTAATTAATATGTTAGCCTATTTGCACAATTCTCAACAGAATTGCTAAAGATTGGATTTATGAGGTTTTCCTTTCTGATAAATATATGACACATCATACAAATCAACAACACTAATATCAAAGGCAATAAAGCTTCTTTTCCCTACTTGCCTGCTAAATTATCATATTAGAACTGCAATCTGTCCTTAAGACAGCTGATGATGATTATAAGGAATGAAACTGGTAATTCAGATCAACAAATTTTCAGAATTACATGGGAGTCACTGCATTTTAACAGGAAAAAGTCTAACCAAATAATTTCTAGTGACTGCTGGGACAGAAATGAAGACTATCCCTATTTAAAAGAGGGATTAGATGGAGGTGGGGTGGGTGGGTGCACATGCTCCCAGAAGAAGACAGGGCTCCTGGGGAGTCCAGGTCTCCTTGGAGATCCAGCCATATCTATAATTTCCTTCGGAGTCCTGCCTGGACTCAACCAGATAGACACATTACCTGGCCTGCAGGTGGGAGCAGCAGACTACAGGCAGGAGGCCACCGCTGGGGACCCAGAGGATCAGTCCTCATCATTCAGGGAAGTGGAGGGGGTAAAAGGGACTCAAGTGGTGAAGGCGATTAGGGGGTGGGGGAAGGCCGGGGTAAAGGAGGCCCAAGGCTTCCTTGCAGGACACAGAGCAGCACTTCTGCTTCTCTTGGTGGACAATAAAAAAGAAAAACCACCTGGCCCACTTCTTCCCATAATCCAACTCCTGATAAGTTTGGCCTGACAGAGAAGCTGCCACTGCTTCCTCACTAGGCCTTGGAATCAAGTAGCAGATCAGGTCTTGGTTATGTCATTGGGACCTAATCTGCATATTTCACCATGATCCCGTTGCCTTTCTGTAGGTATCCTGCTCGCCTGCTCAATAGATTAAGTTAGTACTCAATTCTGCCAGGAATGCAGCAGGATCCAAGGGGATAAGTCACTGCCCTCATTTTAACTGCTTCCTGTCCAGTTTCTGATAGGCAGGGGGAGTTTAATCAGGAGCAATGGCATATAACATTTTTTTGCATAGGCACAATGAGGGAAAGAATATTGCATACTATGATTATGCTTAACTAAAATAAAAATAAAAATAAAAAAAAACAAAAATAAAATCTATTGATGCTCTATTCCTTCTCACAGTGACACGTTTTCATTCAGTCCGCTCCACTTACTTTATATATGCGTTAAATACTTAAGTGCATAATCTGTTAAAAGATAAAAGGGGGTTTTAATGGCTCAATTTATAAATTTAACATGGAACAGATTTTCATTATAGTCTTTTTATAATGGCATTCTATCTTCTCAGTTGTTCCCTTGTGGTTTAATGTAAGGCTGCAATGTTAACACTCAAAGATTATAACCTGGCTCTCCCACCTAACGAATGACACCCCTACCCCCTCCCCCCCCACCCCACCCCCACCCACCCTCCCCACCCAGTACATTGACTTAGTGGTGCAAAAGAGGAGAATGATGGAGACAGGCAAAATTTAGGTGGCTTGTTCTACCGGGCTCTTGACATTTTTATATTAATTCAATTTTCTGCTGAAAGTAACATTGGACAGAAGGAATGCTTTCCAGCATAAAAATTTACTTGAAAGTATACTGTGTCACATGTTCTATAATTAAACTTTCATTTGCACTTGATGTTAAAGGATTTCTGAATGAAACAGATATTCACTGTTGCTAGGATGGAAGGGTCAAGGCAGAAGTACCATCAGTGAGTCAAGATATTCATATTTCAGGATCTGCCAAATCCTTGTATTTGAACTGTGCTTGTTCTTTTATTATTTTTTTTGCCCAATTTCTTGGGGTCTACCACTGTTTGGTTCCACTTGTTACAGATCCCTACCCATTCTACCTTGGGCATAAGACATTTCCTTTCTTGACACTTTGATAGATGTTGTCTCCTGGCCCCTACAACCAAACAGCTGTATCTCCAGTGTGAAGGCTCCTTTTGGTTCATTGCACTTTGACCACCAGTTGATCTCAATTTGGTAACTGAAAGAAAATGAAATTCTGGATAGAATTGGCCACATGAGGTCACGCACTACTCATGGACTTACTCTGCAGTATGTTGCATTACAGTCCACCAAATTACAGTATTATCCAAAATCATTTGATTTGAAATGTGATTATTGCTGTTGGATTTGATTGCTGCCTAAATGGCAACTTCACTGCGTACAGTAGGAAGTCCTAAATGAGGTGCAAATCCATCCACTTGTCAAAGGCTGACCGATAAGTTACTTGCTATGGTAGCATCAATGCACTTGGCAAATCAATAGCAAGAGATATTTGTCAGCAAAAATAATATTCAAGATATAAAAAAAACATACATAGAAATAATATTGCAAATTATGTTAAAACAAGCTTCTCCATGATGAAATATTAAAAGTCATCTCAAAACTGGAACGCCTTACCTCCTTCTTTCCTCCTACATTTATCTGAGTTTTAAAATCCAAATCTGACATCACTAAATCATTAATAATTGATTTACCTCATTATCATTTTCACACTTTTCCACTCTTGGTGATGTTCTTGAGCCTTCACCTTAACTGTTCAATAAAAAAGTTGCTTCTGTGAAATTTTTGCCAAAGCTTTAGAGCTCTTTTCATTAACAGACAATTGGGGGAAATGTCCCTGTTTTTATTTGCAGCAAAATTGTAAATGCATTCTTCATATTTCTGATTACAATTTCACAAATGTTTTGAAATAGCGGATCTTTCCTTAGCATGGTGACATTATTTACATTGCAAAACCATTATAATGTAATTGCACCACATAGTGCGACACTGAGCCAGACACACCATGAAAGTCTCAAGTAAAATCAGTAATCATGCTGAGTTAGTCAATGTTATGACCAGGTAAGAAAGGGGTCTGGGGTTCCCTCTCAGACTTCACTTGGTCTTACCGTAACAGGGTTTTAATTTTAAACAAACTGTGTTTTTAGCTCCCCCTTGTTGAATCCTTGTTCACTAATTATAAGGCAAAGAAACCAGCACAAACAGGTTTTCTTAGGTTTAAAAAAGAAATGTTGAAATTTATTAAATTTAAACTCTAATTCGGTTAACGCCTACGGATACACGATGCGCCCACGCTAGCATGCATATGCAATATACACTTGCAAATAGAGACAGAACAGAGCAGAACAAATAAAGTGGAAACATTTGAGGTAATCTCTGAAGTGGGTTTTTGTTACAGATGTTTGAGTCCTTAATTGTAGGTAGATCTTGCTTTTCATTGGGGCCCAGTATTCTTCTTAAACCTTGTTCGCTGTAGGAGACTTTTCTCTCTTGGGGTTCATGTGTTTTCAGTGGATTTGGAGTTTCATGAGAAAGAGATGGAAACAGACAGGAGAGGCCTTTTCAGTCCAGGAGCAAACAGACTGTCTGAGTTCAAACTGTTTGTACAATTCAGAAAAACACAGGTTGCCAAGCAGGCTAGTCATAGGGCTAGCTGGTCTGACCACGTCTGTTTGCAGATTTCCTGGTTTTAGCTGACCCTGGAATGTCTCTTCTTATACACAATACCTGGTGCTCAAAGTCTGTTATGGGCTAAATTGGAGCAGGAAATAGCCACTTTGTCCTTCCAAGCACTGGCTGTTAGTATGCAAAAAATGTTTCTCCAGCCAAACGCCTAGTGATTTTTTTTAAAAACAAATCCTTTCTTCACTTCAGCAACAGTTTGAAATTTAATATCCATATGGCAAAATTAATATGCCTCAGTCTTGGCAGGTGGGGTCTAGCATGACAGCCACTCTTAGCCAGGGCTGCAAGAAGACCATAAGTCAGCCTTGACTTAGTGGGTATCACCTTCGCCTCTGAGGCAGAAGGTTGTGAGTCAAGTCTCACTCATTCTGATAGTACTGTGCAGTATGGAGGGAGTGCTGCACTGTTGGATGCTAGGGTATGATGTTAAACTGAGGCCCATCTGTCCTCTTAGGTGCACATAAAATATCTCATTGCACTATTCAAGGAAGAGCAGAGGAGTTCTTCCCAATGCTGTGGCCAACATTTACCCCTCAATCAACAAATAAAATGGCTGTCCTGCCCATTTATTTCAATGCTGTTTGTGGGAACTTGCTGGGTGGAAATTGGTTGCCATTACACTTCAAAAGTCCTTCATTGGCTGTAAAGTGGTTGGGACATCATGAGGACATGAAAGACACTATATAAAGCAAGCTTTTCTTTCATTCACTTCCATCTTGCTAGAGAAGGGCAAAGCAGCCAGGGTTCCACCTCTAACTTTTAACTTGGTCGGCTGATATAGGAATGGAGGTGGGGGTGGGGTAGTGGGAGGTGTGGGTGGGAGGGGTGGGGGGTGTGCATAAAATAGAGACAGAAGACATCAGACAGGATGGGTTGTATTATACAGCCCCACACCGACGTCGGGTTTCATAGTGGGGTGGGTGGCCGGAAAATGCCTCTGGAAGAGGGCCGCCATGCACCCCGACGTTGTGAGGGCTTTGCCCAATATTGCCAGCAGCAGCGGAGCTTCATGTGGCCCCCCTGCCACTCGGCGACAGCACCACCATTAACAAATGTAAATACATGCAAATTACTGAATTAATGACCTTTACATTCCCACCATCTGTCCAGGTCCGATATTCGTGTTAGTGGCCGCGATTCCCATGCCTCCGGATCCCCGTCTGGGTAACTGAGGTGGACCACTGGTGCGGAGGGGGGTGGAGATAAGTTTCTCAGTGCGGGGGTGAGTGGGGGAGAGAGGGGTCAAAGTAACATCATTGGTGTAGGGGATGGTGGGAAGGGTTATAGTTTATGCACTTTGTGGGGTGGAAGGTCAGGTGGACAAGGTAAGTGTTTTTGGCTGGGAGAGGGCAAATAATTAATTCTAAGGTTATTACGGGGTGGGAGGGGGCAAAATAAATATTTCAAATTTTTTTCATTCAATGTCTCTTTAAATTTTTGAATTCAACGGTAGGGCTTAAAGCCTTCTAAAAATGGCGTCAGTGCCTTTTCACAGGCCGCTGACACCATTGCTAGGGACGGATAGCTCGCCCCCTCCACATCAACGGGTGGGCGGTCAGCCCGGCTATTTAAATGAGCCACCGCCCTTTGCATTGCGGCAGCTCTGCGACGTGCGGCTCGCGCGGGTGGGCCGCCATTGTTTTCGCCCACTGCCATTTTCAGCAGCAGGAGTATAAATTTCAGCCCAATGTCTGATGTCGTGATATCCTTTCCTGATTCTGTCAGTGGCCAATGTAAAGGGCAGTCTTTGCACATTCGTGAGGTGGGAAGCCAATTAAGGTGCTTAACGACCCTTTACGAGGCAATTTTATTCAGACTTTCAAATTTTCTTGATGTTCCACAGGAATCACGGGGTTTCAGAGCCTTATCTGATGAAAGGAGGTGACAAGGAGGTGGAGCTCAGCATTGGATTTGCTGGAAAGCCATCGCTGACACAGCATCGTTTGGCAGGGAGGGCAGGGGGCATCGGGAAACGCTGTTAGGAGTGGGGGCTAATTTGCCAGCACTGCAGGGAGGCCATACCAGAGTGGCCTCAGGGTAGTGCCACCTCATTGAAGATTACAAGTAAGGGGATGGGGAAGATATGTTTGGCCTGAAGGCCTTGTGCCCAGGGAGAGGCAAACTCTCATGGGCCTCATTCACCCTTGCTTTGAGGCCCACTGGCGGAGGAGGAGTAGAGAGGGAGGGAAGTTCAGGCATGGGCAGGCAACCAGCAACCTAGGGGCCATCAGGAGGGCCAGCTTCAGGCACAGGAGGCTAGAGAAGGATGCAAAGGGGCACACCAGCAACTTCCGATGTGCAAAAGAAGCGACCCTCCAAAGAGGGTCAACCGGCTGCGACTCAACTACCCACAGATTTCTGAGCGGCAATGTCTCCAAAGACTGCATCTCTCCAGGGAGGCCTAAACCGGGAGGCCATAGAATGATCTATGTACCATAATGCAGAATGAGCTGAGGCCCATGGGACCTGGTGGGCAAGCGATGCCAGTGGTACTGAAGGTCACCGTGGCACTATACCTCTATGTCACCAGATCATTCCAGGGATCACCTGAGGTATGTGTGGAATCTCCCAGACTGTGGCACAGTGCTGCATCAAGGAGGTGACCAGTGCCCTGTTCAGGAGGGCCAAAGACTATGAGCATTTCCGCACCAATCCAAACAGTCAAGCTGAGAGGGCTATAGGATAGGGGGCAATCCCTGGATTGCCCCAGGTGCCGGGGGTTATTGACTGCATGCATGTGGCCATCAGGGATCCCACAGACCAGCCTGCTGCCTTCATCAACTGGAAGGGCTTCCACTACCTCAATGTACAACTGGTCTCCAACCACTGTAAATGGATCTTACAGGTGTGTGCACAATTCCAAAGAAGCAGCCACAACGGCTACATACTAAAGCAGTCCCAGGTCCCTTTTCTGTGACCCCGTGTGTCTTCAAGGTTGAATCCCTGGAGACAAGGTTTACCCACTGAGGACATGGCTGCTGACACCTGTGCAGAACTCACGCATGGATGCAGAGGGGAGGTACAACACTTTCCATGGGTCAACTTGAGCAGCCATCAAGCAGGCCATTGTCTTCCTGAAGATGAGATTTAGGTGCCTAGATCGATATGGTGGAGCCCTTCAGTATGCTTCAGTGAGGGTCTCACTGTGCATTGCACAACCTGCTGCTACAGAGGGGTGAGGCATTGACCAGTGAGGATATCGAAGAGCGCATTGCCTCCTCCAGTGCTGCCTAAGCACAGCCAGGACCCCAGGCACAGCAGGAAAGGTGCCAAGATACATGCAAGGGAGGCACAAAATGCCTTTCTACATTTGTGTTTCCTTTGAGCCTTGCCATCTTGTGGAACTGCAACAATAATGCCTTACCTTTAAGCAGCCCTGTTGTCACCTCCTTCCTTATGTACTGCAGCACCCAGGTGCATATCGCACAATGGCAAGGCTGAAGCGTTGAGCGCTCGAAGTTTTGACCCTCACTTCCAGTCACTTGGGAGGAAGGGTTCAAGTGAATTCCCAAAGAGCATTAACAAGAGAAAGGAGATGTGGTGATTGAACATCATAATTTATTTCCACGTCGCAACCAACGTACGAATACCCATTTCTACTGCTTCTTCACCATTGATCCTCTAAGTGAATCTATGTGCTCTTTTTACTTCTTTTCTGGGTGCTCCTAGGTGGTGCTTCCCCTGCACTGTCAGCTGAGGTTGAGGGAGGCTGCTGACCTTGCTCCCCCTGGCTTTGGATAACTTTGGTGGCAGTCTTCTGGCTGCCTGACACCTGGAAGGCCCCGGCACACTGAGGGCCTCCTGCACAAGTGTAGGGATCCCGTCTGTTGGCGGGGATGGTGGAAGTTCTGACATCACTGGCAGAGGGGCTTTGGAACTACTGTCCACACCAGAAGCACCCTGAGAGGAGCCCCAGCTGCAGGAGACTGTTGCTCCTCCCCCATTATAAGGCAGACTTGTACCTTCCTGCTGACCTGAGAAGGACGTGGACCTGGGGAAGACTCCAGGCACATCGTTCCCCTGTCACCTTGCCACCACTGCACAGAGCTCAGGACAAGGCGACGGTGTGCAGGTCTGTGCGCATTTCCAGCAGCCACTGATTGGTCTGCTGGATCTGGCTCTCAAAGGAGGAAGCTAGACATGCAATCAGCAGAGACAGTGCAGCACCCAAGGCCTGGATGAACCTCTCCATCATCTACTCTTGGCTATACATAACCTCTGCATCTCTCCCAGATGTTGCTTGACCTCTCGCTGCAGCTGCAGCATTTTCCGTGTTGCCACCGACACCAGAGGCATGTCATCAGCCTGGGGCTCAGCATGGGCCTGGCCTCCCAAAGTCCTCCAACTGTTTGTGCCTGGGCTGTCACAGCATCTGTTAGCTGCCTTGGCGTGTCTGTGATGTGCTTGCAGATTGTGTGCCCAATGTGAGAGTATCTGCACTGGTGGAGGGTGCAGGGGAATGATGTGACGGTGGACCTTCTGATGTTCCCCCCTCCTCCTCAAAAGTGATCAACTGTCCCCCAGCCTTTTGAGCTCCTCTCTCTTCTTGTTCATCTTGACCTACATGAGAAATAATAGACAGCGGAGGATTAGGGTCTTCCCAACGTCACATTCCTACAACTCCAAATGTGCTTCTCCATTGATGCAGTGGGGATCATATGCGTTACATGGCTCTTTGCAACCAGATACACCCTTGTGCCCCAGGAGATGGTCACTCACTCTCTTGTGGTGCAGCTGTGGTGCAGCCACCTTGTTGACCTGCCAGTTCCATGGCCTCCTCCTCCACTGATGGGAGGACATGGAACTAAGTCACTCCACTGTCGGTCTTGTGGAGATGAAGTCCCGCCTTCACATTGAGGATACTGTTCATAGTGTTGTGTGGCGCGATCACCGTGCTAAATGGGATAGATTTCGAACAGATCTAGCAATGCAAAACTGGGCATCCATGAGGTGCTGTGGGGCCGTCAGCAGCAGCAGAATTGTACTCAACCAGAATCTGTAACCTCATGGCCCGGCATATCCCCCACTCATCCATTACCATCAAGCCAGGAGACCAACGCTGGTTCAATGAAGAGTGCAGGAGGGCATGCCAGAAGCAGCACGAGGCATACCTCAAAATGAGGTGTCAACCTGGTGAAGCTACAACCCAGGACTATCTGCATGCCAAACTGCATAAGCAGCATGCAATAGACAGAGCTAAGCGATCCCATAACCAATGGATCAGATCTAAGCTCTGCAGTCCTGCCACATCCAGACGTGAATGGTGGTGGACAATTAAACAACTAACTGGAGGAGGTGGCTCCACAAATATCCCCATCCTCAATGATGGGGGAGCTCAGCACATCAGTGCGAAAGATAAGGCAGAAGCATTTGCAGCAATCTTCAGCCAGAAGTGCCAAGTTGATGATTCATCTCGGCCCCCACCTGAAGTCCCCAGCATCACAAATGCCAGTCTTCAGCCAATTCAATTCGCTCCGCGTGATATCAAGAAACGACTGAAGGCACTGGATAGTGCAAAGGCTATGGGTCCTGAAAATATTCCGGCAATAGTACTGAAGACCTGTTCTCCAGAACTTGCTGCACCCCTAGCCAAGCTGTTCCAGTATAGCTGCAACACTGGCATCTACCCTGCAATGTGGAAAATTGCCCAGGTCTGTCCTGTACACAAAAAGCAGGACAAGTCCAACCCGGCCAATTACTGCCCCATCAGTCTACTCTCAATCATCAGCAAAGTGATGGAAGGTGCCATCAACAGTGCCATCAAGCGGCACTTGCTTAGCAATAACCTGCTCAGTGATACCCAGTTTGGGTTCCGACAGGGCCACTCAGCACCTGACCTCATTACAGCCTTGGTTCAAACATGGACAAAAGAGCTGAACTCAAGAGGTGAGGTGAGAGTGATTGCCCTTGACATCAAGGCAGCATTTGACCGAGTATGGCATCAAGGAGCCCTAGCAAAACTGAGGTCAATGGGAATCAGGGGGAAAGCTCTCTGCTGGTTAGAGTCATACCTAGCGCAAAGGAAGATGGCTGTAGTTGTTGGAGGTCAATCATCTGAGTTCCAGGACATCACTGCAGGAGGTCTTCAGGGTAGTGACCTAGGCCCAACCATCCTCAGCTGCTTCATCAATGACCTTCCTTCAATCATAAGGTCAGAATTTGGGATGTTCGCTGATGATTGCACAATGTTCAGCACCATTCATCACTCCTCAAATACTGAAGCAGTCCATGTAGAAATGCAGCAAGACCTGGACAATATCCAGGCTTGGACTGATAAGTGGCAAGTAACATTTGTGCCACACAAGTGCCAGCCAATGACCATCTCCAACAAGAGAGAATCTAACCATCTCCCCTTGACGTTCAATGGCATTACCATTGCTGAGTCCCCCACTATCAACATCCTAGGGGCTACCATTGACCAGAAACTGAACTGGAATAGCCATATAAATACCATGGCTACAAGAGCAGGTCAGAGGCTAGGAATCCAGCCGCAAGTAACCCACCTCCTGACTCCCCAAAGCCTGTCCACCATCTACAAGGCACAAGTCAGGAGTGTGATGGAATACTCTCCACTTGCCTGGATGGATGCAGCTCCAGCAACACTCAAGACGCTTGACACCATCCAGGACAAAGCAGCCTGCTTGATTGGCACACCATCTACAAACATTCACTCCCTCCACCACCGATGCACAGTGGCAGCAGTGTGTACCATCTACAAGATGCACTGCAGCAACGCACCAAGACTCCTTAGACAGCCCCTTCCAAACCCGCGACCTCTGCCACCTCGAAGGACAAGAGCAGCAGATGCATGGGAACTTTACCACCTGCAAGTTCCCCTCCAAGTCACACACCATCCTGACCTGGAACTATATCGCCGTTCCTTCACTGTCGCTGGGTCAAAATCCTGGAACTCCCTTCCTAACAGCACTGTGGGTGTACCTACCCCACATGGACTGCAGCGGTTCAAGAAGGCAGCTCACCACCACCTTCTCAAGGGCAATTAGTGATGGGCAACAAATGCTGGCATAGCCAGTGATGCCCACATCCCATGATGAATAAAAAAAAAATACTCACTGAAATCTGCCACCTGTTCCAGGCAAACCTGCAGCCTCAAAGCAGTAAGATTAGATGGTGCTGCCTATGGCAATCAAAGTGACTGTGGCCATGAACTGCTTTGCTTCCAGGCTGGAGCAGGTGATATTTCTAACATCTTGCAGTTTGCTGTCCACTGTTGTATAAGGGAGGTGACTGATGCTGTTTATACCAAAAAGACAGGAATACTTTACATTATCTCCATCTGTAGAGAAGCAGATGGAGTCTGGACATCACATTTGCAGGATAGTGAGCTACCCCTTGGTGCAGGGTGCCACTAATTCCGCACATGTTGCTTTGTGGGCGCCATAGCTAAATACAGAGTTGTACTGCAACCGCAAAGAGTTCTGCTCCCTGAAGGTGCAGTTCGTGTGCAAGCATGCTCAGCAAATCATGCAGGTGTGCCCGATATCCTGGCAGCAGTCATGATGCCTTTATTCTGCGCCAATCTGCTGTCCCACCAGTACTTGAGCCACCATGTCAAACCAAAGGGTTGCTACTGGGTGACAAGAGCTATCCTCTAACACCTGGCTCATGATTCCAGTGTGCAACACAATCATACATGGGCAGCATGCATATAATAAGAGCCATGCTCCCACATGAAATGCCATCAAGCAGATCACTGGCATGTTCAAGCAGCTCTTCCACTGCCTGGACCATTCCGGAAGAGCACCGCAGTATTCACCAGAGCATGTGTCACGATTCATCGTAGTCTGCTGCATCCTGCACAATCTTGCCACCAGTTACAGAGTGACCAGCTGAGGAGGAGACAGAAGAGGAGGAGGAGAAGGAGGAGGAAGGGAGGAGGCAACCAACATATCCCCTTTCCAGCTGGGACATCTGTGATTGAATTATCTGTCTGCAGGACCAGTGAACACAACCCCAATTCCCCATTCAACAACAGCCCCATACCTTACTGTCCATCTGTTATAGACCATCACAGCATCCTCTTGAACACAATGCTGAAATAAAAGCCAGCACAAACAAACATTCCAAATCTACTTTATTAAACAAATCTATCAATATTCCATACAAAACCTTGTGCATTCTCTTAGTGCCTTTCTTTTGTGTGCCTTTGCCTGGTCTAATGCTTCCATGCAGTGCTGTCCCACTGGCTGCTGACTTTGAGTGGGGAAAAGTGCAAATGGCCTTGCAGGACGACCTCAAGCAGCTCTGGCCCCAGAAGGTCCAGCTTCAGATTGTACTACCTTGGCATAGATGACAGCAGTGTGTGCTGGCTGGCAGACAGGCAACAGCAAGGGCACTGGCAGAATGACAGCAGATTCGTGCTCCATGGAGCCACTACCACTCGCCCAGGATGGAGCCTCAGGAAACATAATAATCTATTGCAGTATTGATTGCTTGACTGCTGTAAGACCATAAAAGCCACAGCCATGATGGCAGCAGTAAAAGCCTGCATGGCAGCAAGCTGTTCTTACATGTCAACAAGCTGAGACTACATGACTTCAGGCTGAACCTCCATTGCAGCACTCTGGTGTTGGGTGGCTGTTTGTGCTGCAATGGAAGTCGGGACGTGGGCTATTAAACCCTGCATTGTGGTTCGGTCTGCAACTGTTCTCATGGAGTTGGCCACACATCCATGCTGGAAAGGCTGGGCTGCAAGCTTGGTGCAAAGTTCTGGGCCAAGTTGGCGGCAGACTTCTCCAAGCTCCTTGACATTAACATCAGGCTTTCTGGCAGGCCTGGCAATGGGCCAAGCATTTCTGTGTGCATAACCATCAGCCTTTTCCTGCACACTATCCCATTGAAGTCCTCATCCAAATCCTCTACAACAGATATTGTGTCTGACCTCACCCTCCAGGGAGCTGGCACCTGTGCTACTCTGTTCCCCCGCCCCAGTTGCAGGCCACTCAAGCCAGTGACTCACCATGTGCATATCCTGCTTCTATGTTACCCTCTAAAGTTTGCTTCATGCCAGTATCTGAGGTAAAGGCTACGAAGCCAGAGGCTGTGAATTCTGCGGCGAGTAATTTACCCCCTGTCTCCCCAGTGCCGGGGTCCATCATCTACAAGGCACTAGTCAGGAATGTGAGTGAATACTCTCCACTTACCTAGATCAGTGCAGCTCCAACAACACTCGGAAGAAGCTCGACACCATCCAGGGCAAAGCAACCCGCTTGATTGACACCCCATCCACCACCTTCAACATTCACTCCCGTCCCTTCACCACCGACGCACAGTGGCAGCAGTGTGTACCATCTAGAAGATGCACTGCACAATCTCACCAATACTCCTTCAGCAGCACCTTCCAAACCTATGACCTCTACCACCTAGAAGGTCAAGGGCAGCAGATGCATGAGAACACCACCACCTGTATGTTCCCCTCCAAGCCACACACCATCCTGACTTGGAACTATATCGCCATTCCTTTGCTGTTGCTGGGTCAAAATCCTGGATCTCCCTTCCTAACAGCACTGTTGGTGTACCTACACCCCAAGTATTGCAGAGGTTCAAGAAGGCAGCTCACCACCGCCTTTTCAAAGGCAATTAGGGGCTGGCAATAAATGCTGGCTTAGCCAGCGATGCCCACATCCCATGACTAAATAAAAAAAGGAATGCCAGATACAGTGACAGGATTTCATCATCATCTGTCTTTCCCTCTCATCTTTTTAACACTCCTGCACCACTGCCTGGCCAGGTGGCAGTTCTTTGGTATCTGAAAAAAGAAAGACACAAGCGTAGGGTTGCAGTGAGGGAAAGAGTGGAAAGCAAGATGTGCAGGCTTACACCATCTGCAGCTTGTAAATCAGAAGTGATTATGGGATCAGGGGAAAGTGGGATGTGAAGAAGAATTAGGTAGGAACTTATTGTCATCTTTGATCCTTTCAGCCCCTCACTGGCCATAGCCTCAGTCATGGTCACTCCAATGATAGTGAATACCATCTTCTCCATTGGGGTAAGGACATGCAGCCCTGCCTTTCCCCTGCCAATTTGCTGCTGCTGCCTTTGGATGTGCACATCTTGTCCTGCAAGAGAAGAACAGTGAATCAGTGAATGTGATGCAATGTGTTTTTGGTTGATGTGGCTGTCATGTTTGAATAGCAAGGTATGAGAGGTGAATGCGAGGCTTGCAGCAGTGCTAAGTAAGTGAGGGTGAGGTGAAGCTATGAATGTTACATACTAATCATAACTGATGGAAATTGTTGGAAGATGAGACATGGAGGCGTGGTGCATTGAGCAGAGCATGGGGCTAGTGGTGCAGTTGGTGAAGATGCATTCACTAACCTTGATCACTCCTGCGAGGTCATTGAACCTCGGTCAGCACTGCATCCAGATCCTCAGGGATACACTGCTGGCATTGACCTGTATGGTTATCTGCTCCCACTGCCTTATCAGAGTTTGTCTGGAGGGTCCCCCTGACTGCCTACGGGTAGAGGACCTCTCTCCTCCTGGCCACCTCTTGCATCAAGGTATCCAGTGCTGTGTTGGAGAATCTTGCAGCCTGCTTTCTGCCATGTTGTGCCATTCCTGTGTCTTTTCCAAAGCAAAATCACTTGTGTAATTCCAGCACCTGTTGCACCTCCCCTTTAATCAGCGCAGGCTTTCCTTAAGTAGTGCAGATTAGCTTGAACTCATGTTAGGCTGTCAAGATTTTGCACCCGCTACTCAGACTTGCAGCTACTGAACAATATGCTCAGTACTGGCTGAATGCTGCAATCGTGTAAATGATCAGGCAGCACAAGGTTTTCGTGCTGCCTGCTTCAGAACGAACTGGCTTGGGTTAATCGCACATCACAATCTCCATGCCCATTTTCAGGCATTATCCAAATTCTCCACCACAGGTTTTTGTCTCCCACAGGCTTTTGTCCTTTACTTATAAAGGACAAGGATACTCCCTGGTCCATTGTAACTTTATTAGTTGTGGCGACCAAAAATGCTGGCAAGTTAAGTAATTAATCTGATAGGCCTTAAAACCATGCCACATTATGCAGCTACATTATGAGAGTACTCTTCTATTAGTAACTCAACTAAAATGATTTGGAACTAATAACTTGCTTGGTGGGTGATATCTATTTGTTTTGGTGATAAATGTGAATTAATATTCCCTATGCTTGTGAAGTGCTCAAAGTAAAACCAAGAGCATCATCAAGAATATGTCACTTACTGAGAGTAATTTTCAACAAAAAGGAGTGTTTTAAACAATTTTAAACAAAAAAATGTTGCTATTGCACACAGCCTGTTTAATGTTTGGGCTACTTCTCCAAGGATACATAAACTCTAAGCATTTATTTAAAAATATCGGAGGAGACAGTAATTACTTGTAGCATTATAATGATAAGATAATAATAAAACCATTATTACATGCTCTATGAAGGTCTAAAGCAGCAGCATCAGTTATTAATCACATAATATTTTCCCTAGTGTAACTTATTTTGTTCTCTAATAGCAGACCTGAATAAGGAAAAAAACGTAATGACACTCCAGAGATAATCAGTAAAAGCAGTGTCGAAGAAATTTTTAAAAATACATTGCTCTTCTTTGGATAGAGTTGAAATAAAAGCATACATGCTTTTCTAGCTAAGTCTGGTATGTCAGCTTGTCTATAAAGGTTAATGTCAGTGTTATGCCTTGTCAGTAGTAAGATTTGAGAGAAATTGACATTGAAGCCAATGCCGTATTTAAGTTGTGTGCTGATTATCTTGCTGGGTATATTAAAAATTGATTGGAAAGTGTAGAGGTAGGTGTAATATTACTTGTTCCTTTTGTATGTGAACTATTGTAAGATTTACAGGACTACAAGTATTATCCAAAGAATACATGGGTTTTTATTAAAACTTAGCTAAATATATATTATAATATAATGTGTGGTCATGTGTGATGTGACATCACTTCCTCCTGTGACATTCACTTCCAGCCTCTTAAGTTGGTCTCCTCTAAAGGTGGTCAGACAACATCTGCCTTTTTTCCAAAGATAAAAGCATATGCACAATATACAATGGTTTTGTAGTTTAGACAGACTATACATGATTAAAACAAAAGGTATTTACAAGTAAGCAATTTTAATACTTTCTAAAACATAGAGGAGGTTTGCTTATTCGTCCAGATCTTGTTATCGTAAACCTCTTCCTGGAGCTGAGCCCGTCTTGATGACTCCTCTGAGACTCTGGTAATTCGGAACTCTGGTTGGCATGTTCTTCCTCTGTGCTCATAGCATGTTTGTTCATCTTCAGACTTTGTCTTTGAACATGAACAAGCCACAGGGTTGTCACATATCGTGTTCTCATGCAGCTCTCGGAGTTGACTTCGATTCCGTCTGAGAATCACACCATTGGGTGTCTATACCTCATACAATCTGGGCTGGTCACATATCCTAGCAACCTCTGCAGGATACCAATTTCCTGATTCATGATTGGAGACTCTGACCTTCTGTCCTATTTGCAATTGAGCTAATTCTGGTCCTGTTTGCCTGTCATACGATGTCTTCATCTTCCTTTGTTTAGAATGCTTAGAAAAATGATGACTGGCTGCTTTATATGTATATATTGTTATACTATCTTTTTGAGTTTGTTGAAACTCCTGTCATGTGACTTTGACCACTGGTACTCTACATCTTTCATCAGCTCCCACAGGTTTGCTATGTATTCCGGCATGTGCTGAATAAAGGAGCTCATGTATTGTATCAAATCTTGGAAACTTCTGAACTCTCTTTTATCTCATGGGGCTTCCATCCCCGAGATGACTGAGATTCTTTCAGGCCTCGGCTTAACTCCATCAGGTGTGTACACCATTCCGAAGAACTGACATTCTGTCACTTTCACAATGCATTTGTCTGCATTTAGCTTAATCCCAGCTTTCCTGGTTCTCTCCATGACTTCATGTAGGTGGTTGTCATGATCTTTTCCATCTACACCATACCTCGATATCATGCTGACTGCTCCTTTGCATCCCCTGTATGTCTCGTCTACTTTCACATCCTGGCTCACTTTGAGGCCAAACGGTAGACGCAGGAATTTGTACCATCCAAAGGGTGTGTTGAATATTGTCAACAATGAAGATCCTGCGTCTAGCTTCACATTCCAGTAGCCATTTCAGGCATCAAGCTTGCTGAAAACTTTTGCCCCTGCCAGTGCTGGTGTGATTTCTTCCAATGTTGGAATAGGGTAGTGATACCTCTTTATTGCTTGGTTAAGATATTTGGGATCCAGGCAAATTCTTAGCTGTCCATTTGGCTTCTCTCTCAACATGATGGAATTTACTCAATCTGCAGGCTCTGTGACTCTTTTCTTCCATTTCTTGGAGCTCTCTTTCAAGCTTTCCTTTTAGTTCTACTGGTACTTTACATGGGAGATGAATCACTGGTTTCATCGCTGGGTCAACAGTGATGTGATACTCAAAATCTTCGAAGCATCCAACCATCTTATCAAAACACTCTGGGTTCATTTGTACCAGATCTTCTTTGCTTCTTATCGGAGGGCGCTTTTCAACGCGTGTACTATCTTCAACCCTCAGTATCGCCTCCTTCACCTCATGGTTTACTGAGATAATCTGTAGCTCTTCACAACTGCTCAACCCCATGTGGACCATTTGTTTCTGTGACGTAGAACATACAGTTCTTTTCCTTTGTGTGGCCCTCTGATTTGGGTTGTTCCTAGCTGTCGAATCTCAGTTCCCCCATATGCTGTTAGCATGACATTGTTTGGTTTCAGAGCACCTTCCCTTGGATAACCATTTTTCTCCAAATTTTCAGGAAAGATCTGCTGGTATAGTCTGAGTGGGATGATGTTACTCTGCGCTCCAATATCAATCTTCATCTTCAGATTTATCGTTGTAGGCTTATTTCTTAGCCTCTTCCTGATCTGAATGGTTGTGTGAATTTCTTTTCTCTGGGAACTGTCACTTCCAGAAATTTCGTGCAGTTCTATGGTTCCTATGTCTATCATGTTCTCAAACCCGTCGCGATCTTCCAGTGTATGGATGTTTTGGTTTCTTTCACTATTCCTTTGCCCTGTTACTCTGGCTCTGATGACTCATCTACTACCTTCTTGCCTTGTTCTGCACATCTTTTCCCAGTGATTGGTCTTGCTGCATGCTCTGTAGATTGATCCATATGCGGGACATTTCCTTCTATTCGTCACTTCATGTGGTCGTCCACAGCTCCTGCACGTCTTTCTCTCTGTTTGGTGTACATTCTTTAGTTATCCCACCGCTGCCATCACGTTTCGTCTTTATATTGTTTCTGGTTCCCAGATGTTGGAAAGAATCACACTTTAAACTTGGCAAGGGCTGGAGTCAATCCTGTTTAATATGGCACCATGCTTTGTGCGTTGGAACTTGGTTCAACTGGTTCTTGTGTTACATATAACATGACTCCCAGTGCAGCTGTGAATGTGGCCTCCTACTGGGACAGTTACACATAACGACTAGTTCCTAGCTAATTAGTTCCTAACACTTTGCAGATAGTATAATAATATATACATATACAACACTGGAAAAATTACCAATCACCGGCAATCCTTCTGGCCTCTGGGTACTTGCTGCAATCAAGTGAGGTCTGAGGAGAGACTCCCAGTCATATCGCCTCTTCATGTCAAGACTGCCAGTCTTTGTGTTGTCCTTTACATAGACCGACCCAATACACTCAACCTGGATATTTTCTACCATCTTCAGTGCATTACTGACTTCATGTATAATGACAATTCATAAACCTTAGCACACTGAAAGACCTGCGGTAGCTGATCCAGTTGTGTCTACAATATAAAACATTTGTGGTAACCATTCGAAGCTCCCAGCTGCACTGTAAGGTTATCATTCCAGTGCACTTGATTGGACAACCACTGTAGGCAGTCAGCTTGATGTGGTGGGTCGTACCACAGATTCCCATTTTTAAAAAATACATGTCCTTCAGTATACTCGTAAATTTACATGAGGTCTTTACTGCAAGCAACCATTGTGGAACTTTAATTTACACCCCACCCCCCCCAGCCCTGACAGAGAGGGCAGCAGAGAAGCACCAGAAAGGCCGAGAGGGGGGTTTTGACGACTGGGCAACTCTCAACCTCCATAAATTTGCCCAGGCATGCGCCATGGAGAGGTCACTCCATAATCACTGACCACCTCCAGGCGCGTATCCATTGTCTCTCGAGATAAGGAGGCCCAAAAGAAAGAAAGAAGAATGCTTGGCGATCACAATTTGTTCGCTCAGCCAGTTCAATACAATTCAGCTATTTCAATACACTACACTACACTCCCCACTTAAAAACAATTTATACAGTAAATGTAAAATGGAACATGAACATAATTTCCCAGAATACAATAACAATACTCTGAAATTGAACAGGTTGGGTTCATGCTTGTTATTGTAATCACAACTAAAACATATATCACCAATATTTCTAGGGCAATTTACACATTCAAAAAATGTTTTTCCTTAACACAGTATGTCTTTCACAAAAATATCTTCATCTGACAAAAAGTAATGAAAAGAACAACTTACTTCTTCCGTCTAACATATTTTCAATTAATCTATCTGGCTTCATTCTCTTTCTGTCTGGGTATCTTCTTTCCATTTTCATTAGCTTGACTCTGCTCTCCCAACATCTCAGACTGTGGTGACCCTGAACTTTGACTTTGATTACCATCTTCACTTAATAGTTGGGGCTGTGAAATTGATTGATTAGTCTCAATCAAAAATCCTGACTCAGTTTGCTCTACCAGTGAATTCTGAGATACTGTCAAATTTTCATTTTCTTTGTGACTTTCACTTTCTTCCTGACTTTCACTTGGGATTGTAAGAAATTGGACTATGCAATGTTTCTCATGCTCTCTGTCAGATTTCCTCTTTCAAACAAATGCTCGACACGACACTGATGGAGTCACTTTCCAATCCTCTCTAGATATGAGAATGCACCTAGGCTTTTTATAACAACTCCAAACATATACATCTCCTTATCACCTCAGTGGTTTTTCACCATAACCTTCTGACCAACACTGAATTCTCTAAGTTTCATGCATTGAGTATCATGACTCATCTTCACTTTGTCTTGCTTTTCTGTTACTTTGCTATTGACATCAGGGTTAAGCAAACTAAACCTTGTTGTAGGAACTTGTTTAAACCCTAACTCATAAGGTGTGCAACCTGTTGTAGACTGTGGGGTTAAAGAACAAAGAACAAAAAGAACAAAGAACAAAGAACAGTACAGCACAGGAACAGGCCATTCAGCCCTCCAAGCCTGCGCCGATCTTGATGCCTGCCTAAACTAAAACCTTCTGCACTTCTGGGGCCCGTATACCTCTATTCCCATCCTATTCATGTATTTGTCAAGATGCCTCTTAAACGTCGCTATCGTACCTACTCCCACCACCTCCCTTGGCAGCAAGTTCCAGGCACTCAGCACCCTCTGTGTAAAGAACTTGTCTCGCACATCCCCTCTAAACTTTGCCCCTCTTACCTTAAACCTATGTCCCCTAGTAACTGACTCTTCCGCCCTGGGAAAAAGCTTCTGACTATCCACTCTGTCCATGCCACTTATAACTTTGTAAACCTCTATCACATTGCCCCTCCACCTCTGTCGTTCCAGTGAAAACAATCCGAGTTTATCCAACCTCTCCTCATAGCTAATGCGCTCCAGACCAGGCAACATCCTGGTAAACCTCTTCTGTACCCTCTCCAAAGCCTCCATGTCCTTCTGGTAGTGTGGCGACCAGAATTGCATGCAATATTCTAAGTGTGGCCTAACTAAAGTACTGTACAGCTGCAGCATGACTTGCCAATTTTTATACTCTATGCCCTGACAGATGAAGGCAAGCATGCCGTATGCCTTCTTGACTACCTATTCTATTATTCTAGAACAGAAAATTGTATAGTCTGTGTCGAAGAGAAACATGGGCTGGAAATTGACACCCCCCCCACCCCCCCACAATTGGGCTAGAGGTGGGAGGGGCGTAAAATTGAGTGGGAGGCAGGGGGCATTGCTCCTGAAATTTTACCAGTGGCAGAGGAGGTGGTAAACGGCACACTTGCTGCCGTTGGTATATTATCAGCGGTGAGCAGCCATTTCACCAGCAGGGGAGGATGCCCAGTTAAACCTGGCAGGCTCTTTGTGGGCTGGTGAGGGCGACCCTCCTGATCAGGCACACTGTGCCCCACAGAGGACCCCCCCCCCACAGCACAAGCTGCCTTGCTGGAACACTTCCCCCCACCCTGTCAAGCTACCCTACCCCACTCACCGGGGGCTAGCTGACTGTCCCCAGAGAGGCACTACACACTTACCTCAATTCCAGAGCCTCTTCCATCTTGCCGGTTCTGGCAAGGTGCAGTCCCCACAGTGGCCACCGCTCTTGGTGATGGTGCTGGGACTGAGGAGCTGAATGGCCAGCAGCTCTTGGAAGCGGGACTTCCTGCCTCAGAGAGGCGGAAGGCCCGCCCCCCCTTTCCAATTAAGGGCCTGGGACGCACAAAATTGCTGCATGACGTCCAGGCCTGATGGAGGCAGGCTCAGCCCCAACTTTTTGGCCAGTGGGCAGGGCTTCCGCCACAAGGTAAAGTTCTGGCCATGGATATTACTACCTAGTTTGTCGCCTATCAAATACTTTTGCAAAGATTTCTTCACAATTTGTCCACTTCTTTCTGCATCACCAGTCGATGTTGGGTGATATGGTGGTATTAGAGTGTGTTTGACTCAATTCTTGCTCAGAAATATTTCAAACTCTTCTGACGTAAACTGTGGAACATTATCTGACACCAACACTTCTGGCAACCCATAAATGGCAAACAAACTTCTCAAAATCTCAATAGTTTTGGCACTTGTGGTGTACGGCATAGAATCAACATTTATTCACTTGCTATAGCTATCAACTGAAACAAAGTACTCTTACCCTTTCACTTCAAAGAAATGGATATGTACTCATTCCCACAGTTTTCTTGTGTTTGACCATGGAATGAAAGGAAACTTAGCTGGATCATTTCTCATTCTGAGACACACTTCACAACTTTTCACCAAATATTCAATATCTCTATCTACCTTTGAATACCAAAAATAGCTTCTTGCTATTGTTTTCATACGAACTTTCCCTGTGTGCTTTTGATGAAATTCCTCTAACAGTCTCTCCCTAAACCTTGGTGGAATAATGACTCTTCAACCCCATAGGAGACATCCTTGATCTACACTGAGTTCATTTCTGCATGTCAAATACTCCTGCAATTTCTCATCATCACACTCTTTAGTCCAGCCATTCATGGCATAATTGAGTACATTACTGAGCACCACATCCTTGTGAGTTTCTTCACAAATTTCTCTGGCAGGCACTGGCATGTCATTTGTGTATATAAAGTAATTCACAGGTAACTCATTTAGTTAAAAATGAATCAGTCTTCATGGGAAATCTCGAAAGAACGTCTGCTTTTGCCTGCTCTTTTGCCTCAGATTTAATATCATACTGTTGGGCCATCAAAATCAATATCCATCTCTGAAGCTGTGCTGCCCCTAGAGATGGTACTCCCTTTTTTGAACCAAATATGCTCGTAAGGGCTTTGTGGTCAGTTAACAAAGTAAACTTCTTACCATGTGGGTATTTATGGAACTTTGTAGCACCACATATGATTGCTAATGCCTCTTTCTCAACTTGTGAGTAATTTTGCTCTGACTTTGTTAAAGTACGTGAAGCATATGATGCAGGCTTCTCCACACCGTCTTCCATTATGTGAGATAACACCCACACCTAACCCCAGTGGTGAGGGATTGCATGCTAAAACCAATGCTTTCTTCGGATGATAGTTAAGATTGCATCACCACTGAGTAATTTCTTCACTTCTTCAAATGCTTTCTGGCACATCACAAACCACACCCAATCTATTCCATCTTTGCGGTTGCTGCAATGGAATGCATGTATTAGCTAAGCCAGGGATGAACTTAGAATAACACACAACAATTCCTATGAATGTTCTGAGTTCTTTGTTCTCTGGTCTCTTTGCTTTCAAAATCCCCTCAACCTTCTCCTTCATTGGGTGGATACCTTCACCATCTATTTGGTGACCCAGGTATGTTACACTTGACACCATGAAGCAGCACTTGTGCTTTTAGGCTTTGATGCCATACTCTGAAGTTGATCAAGGACTTCATTCAACCTTACAATGTGCTCTTTATCTGTCTTACTGCAAATTAACATGTCATCCAAGAAGCAGCACACACCTTTCATCACACTTAGTACCTGACCAATGATGCTCTGGAACACTGCGGCAGCAATAGTCACCCCAAATGGTAACCTTTCATACTGGTACAACCCCTTGTGTGTATGAAGCAATTCCTTGCTCTTGTCAGTTCATTCTAATTGCAAATATGCATTTGCCAGATCTACGTTACTGAACACCTTCCCATTTACTAAATTAGAAAACAAATCATCAAGAGTAGGCAGTGGGTAAGTATCATTTTTAATCGCCTCATTTACCTTTTGTTTATAATCTCCACTATCCGAACGGACCTGTCTGCTTTTTGAGCTACCACAATGTATGCGGCCCATTCACCGTTCTTCACCTTTTTAATTGCCCCTGTTCTTTCTAATCAATCCAGCTCTTTACTAACTGTTTCTATTAGTGCATTAGGTACTGGCCTAGCTTTGCAAAATCACAGCTGTATATTGTCCTTTATCTTGACTTCGTCTTGTAATGTCCAACTTTATCATTTGGTCCTCCAGGCTCAAAGACCACTTTGTGCTCTCTTAGCACTTCCTCAATGTCAGAGGTACTGTTACTGATCTCTACTGTAAATAACATGGCCTAGTGTAAGCACACTTTCTTAAGCCATTTTCTTCCCATCTGGGATACTTTGTTCCCTCATACTACTACCAATAGCAAGTAATAGGATGCATCAGCATATTCCACCCTAACATTAACTTCAGCTAATACTGTTGATGAAATAACTAGTCAGTTTCACACCAGATTTTCATAAGGGAATGTGACTTAGGGACTTTTTGTACTCTCCTTCCGAGATAAAAAACACTGCTGCAGCTGTATCAATGATGAAGTTAAGTTATGAATCTCCAACTTTAATTTTTACTGTGGGCACTGGAATTATATCTTCAGCCCTTTTACTCTCATCTCCCATGTGCTGTTTTTCTTGCTCTCTGACTGAGTACAACTCTTGATCTTCCTCATCGATAACATCAACTTCTGTTTCCATAGCTACCATGTGTGCATTTGAGGACTTCCAGGCACCTGAACTAGCTTTAGGTCTACCATGACTTCCACCTGGTGCATTGCTGTGACCTGGAGCTTTACTGCGACCTACAGCATTACTGTTTCCTCTACTTTTGCATGCTGTCTGGATATGACCGACTTTCCCACAGGCATAGCATTTTGACTAGTATTGGAAACATTTGGATGATTGGTAACTACCATGGCAATGATAGCATCTAAATTTCTGACTCTGAGTCTGTGAACTTCGCTGCCCTGGCTTGGTTCCCATTGAAATCCAGTGGACATCCCCTGCCGGCTCATGAAATGAACTTCCATGCAATCTGCAACTATCTCTTCCTGCCATTTCCATGGCTGTGGTCACCTCACAGGCTTCCTTCCACGTCAGCTTATAGCCTTTTGTCAGAAGCTTGGCCTGGATTTCACTGTTCTTTAGACCTCCAACGAACATGTCTCTAAGGTTGACTTTTAAGTTCGTGCCATGCCCACAGTGACAAGAGAGTTTCTTTAATTCAAGAATATAATCAGCAATAGTCTCACTTGGCAACTGCTTCCTTTCATGAAATGCAACTCAGAATGCAATTTCCTTCTTAGTTGTGCTGTAATGAGTCCAGAATCTCATTCATTTCAGAATAGTCAAAAGTACTGGGGTCTCGCAGGCAACATTGGTTAGACACCACCTAAAAAGCATCTGGCCCTATTATGCTGAGGAAAACATTCACTTTTCTTCATCTATTATTTTATTTGCTTGCAGCCAAATTTGTCACCTTTTCTTTATAATTACACCAGTCCTCTTAGTTAGGGTTGAATTCCCCCATTGTCCCAAAATATGTCTTCAGTGCTATATTTTTAAAATAATGTACCATGTTGACTCACTGAATATAAATTGTAGACACACCTGGAGCAATTTTTGAAATTGCCCGAACGTCCTCAAAATCGACTTTGGGAGTTCTAAAAGGTGTGTCACAATGTTCTTCAGAATGTGATTTCTTGAATGAATGTAAAAAAAAATCAATCCCATTCTTTCGTCGTTATCTTTCTGTTGTGTATTCACTAAGTAAATCTACGAGGTCTTTACTATAAGCAGTCATTGTGGAGCATTTTATTTACACTTCCCCAACAGAAAGAGCAGCAGAGAGGCAGTATAGCAATATACAAATGCTTAGCTGTCACAATACATTAGCTCAGCCGGTTCAATACAATTCACCTGTTTCAATACACTAATGTATTTGAGATCGGCCTTCTGCGCTGCCTTGCCCAATGTCCTCACATGCCACAAGCTTTGCACTGGTCCTGGTATGCAGGAAAACTGCAAATTGAGTGAGGCCACATTTACCACAAGGCTTATTAGAATTCTGAGGCTTTGTTCCCATCCCGATTGTCATAGCCACCCCCAATGCTTGTAATTGTTGCTCCCCCATCCATGATGCCTTCAAATATCCTTCCATCATTAAGCAGTGCATCTATGGTGTGCCCTTTCTTCTTTTCTGGCAGGTCTTTTTGAAAGGCCTCTAGTGGGGTAGACACAATCGCTAGTTTTATAACCTGTTCTGAACATTCAGTATCTGAGAAGTCGCATTCTTGAACCTTGTCTCAGCACCTTGAAACAAACTGATACATGGATTCATCTTGCCTTTGCCAGTAGGCCATAAGCACAAGCCTATGTACTCAGAAATTGATCTTTACCTTGAGTTGCTCCTCCAAGATTGTCCATAGCTTGTTCAGGTCCTTCTGATCTTCAGCTGACAATCCTGATGTCTTGATCCATTGCAAGCCCTCATTGCCCAGTGTGATCTTGATTTTCACTGCTTGTTTCTCTGGTTCGCTCACTTCTTGATCTAGGAAACAATGTTCCATCCATTATCGGAACAGTTTAAATTCAGATGCTATGTCCAATGCCTTCCAATCCATAATTGAATACATGAAAGCCAATTTCTGGATAATCCTGCTTTTTTATAGATACAGGACTTATCACAGGTTTTCTTTTTCACAGGCACTCTTCTTTGAAGGGCTCTCTGCTTTACAGGTTTTCAGTTTTACTGGTACAGCTTTCCATTTCCTTTTTTAGACACTTTAATTGTTTCAGGCCTGCCCCTTTTCGGAGTGAGACAACAGCGGCTTTCTTTGTTTACACAGCTTGTTCTTTTCTAAACTGAGAGCGCAGTTTTTTTCTCTGTCAGGCTTCTCTCTCTACAGAGGGCTACAACTTGCACTACTGGCAGCTATCATAACTAGCCTTTTTGCTGGATTTCCAATGATGCTGTTGAGCTTTTTTCGCTCTTTTTGACTTAGGCCCCACCCATGAAGCAAAAAGAAAACAGGAAAACTAAAGCAGTTATGGTTGTGCTCCTTCTTTTCAAATTTTTTGACCCACTGCTGGATTAGTTGAAAGCTCCGATCTCATGGCAAATTGCCTACTGTACTCAAATAGTTTCAACACTTCCCAGAGTCCTGTCTGCAGTCCTAGCTTGCTGCACTGTTGTAGGGTCTCTTGCCAACTGCTCTCCTGCAGGATCATCTGCCACTCCAGATAGGCAATTAGCTGTTCTTTGTTTGCTCTTGGTATGTGTAATATTACTGGCTCATTTGATATACAAACTATTGGGGCAGCACAGTGGTGCAGTGGTTAACACCGCAGCTTCATAGCTCTAACAACCCAGGTTCAGTTCTGGGTCCTGCCTGTGTGGAGTTTGCAAGTTCTCCCTGTGACTGTGTGGGTTTCCCCAGGTGCTCGGGTTTCCTCCCACAGCCGAAGACTTGCAGGTTGATAGGTAAATTGGCCATTGTAAAATTGCCCCTAGTGTAGGTATGTGGTAGGGAATATGGGATTAATGTAGGGTTAGTATAAATGGTTGTTAGTTAGCACAGACTCAGTGGGCAGAAGGGCCTATTTCAGTGCTGTATCTCACTGTGACTGTATTGTAAGACTCACAAAACTACAAGTAATATCCAAAGAAAATATTATAACCTCGCTATATGTATATACACACAGACATATAAACAGTTACTGCACGAACCACATCTAATATACACATATAATCAGTTACTGCACAAATCACATCTAAATACATTTCACTCTGTCAGGCCACACCTACAGCTCCCTGGTCATATGTGATGTGACATCACTTCTTCTGGTGACCTTCACTTACAGCTTCTTAAGGTGGTCCCACAACAGTGTGTTCTTTGGAAAAAATCAAACATTGCCACAATGCAATATTTGGTGGTTTTCAGAAAAATATATCCCAAACATTGCCACCATGAAATATTGTAATATTGTAATATCTAAAGAATACGTAGATCTTTGTCAAAACTTAACTAGATATGTATATAGTTATGAAAGTGATTCTGTTTTTGTTAAAAAATATTTTAAAGGAATTTATTGTTAAGCTTAATAAATGTTAGACCAGTTTTTTTTTAAAGAGAGTCATCAAGGGCCACTGAAGGAGCTGGATTGTCAACAATGTTACTGGTTGTCACATGACTCACGTTAAAGATAGAACAGAAACCCTGGTAACAGGGGCAGAGAAGTGACAAGCATCCCTTGATTGGACAAGCCCAGTAGCAGCCGAAAGCACCTGGGATGGGCAGAAAATGTAAACATTTTAGTTGTGGGTCAGTGCGTGTCTGACCTTCCGGAGTGATTGGCTGAAAAAGTTAGCCTGCTGTTAAAGAAGTGAAGGAAGGGGAGAAGACCACAACCCAGCTTCGCTTTCCAGCAAGTCTCTGAAGGATCCTGAGAAGTCTACTGTGTCAATTCATCTTGTTTCCTGTCTTTGAAGAAAATCTGTTAAATTACTTTTCAACGACACCTGAAAAGAACTGTTCTAAAAGAACTCAGTGACCTGTCTACTCAGAAGTTAGACTGTATGCCAGTTTTGGAACAACATATCTCATCTGCTGTTTTCTTCAAAAATGAGCAAGTAATCTGCCCAAGATTTTTTTGTCAGTTAAATAGCTCTGAATTTATTGAAAAATCCCATTTTTTTGGTTAACCGGTGTATATGTGTGTGTGAGTGTGAAGGGACTAAGGTAAAAAGGGAACTTTAAAATTTTGATCTGTTTGTTTATGTTTTACTTCATTACTAGTTAAGACTTGTTTTATAATAAACTGATAATTTTGTTGTTCATGAAAGAAACCTGCTTAGTGTGTTCTATTCTGGGAAAAATAGAGTATATGATTGAGCATATCGGTAAATGGGAAAATTTAAAATTATATGTTGTGACCTGTGGAGAAGTGGGGCTAGAATAAATAGTGCACTCTTCCCACCTCTGTCCTAACTATATATATATATATATATATGTATATATATACACAGCTACTACAGGAGCCACACCAACACACATCTTACAGTGTCAGGCTACTCCCACAACTCTCTGCTCATGTGTGATGTGACATCACTTCTTCCACTGATCTTCACTTACAGCGTCTTAAGATGATCCCACAACAATAGGTAGGAAAATAGTCAAGGATAATGTTTCTTCTCTCTCCATGATTATAGTTTGGTGTTTCATGTGTAACAGTCATTCTCACTTGTTTAACACAGTGATACTTCTGTATATGTGTGTTGGCCCAAACCTTTAGTCTGGCCCTAGATGGAACTCGGACAGATAGTCCCACAGGAGACAGGAAAATTGAACAGAACCCAGTTTTCTGGGATTTCACCCTGTGTTTTCCATCTGCCACATTCCAATTCAGGAGGAGGGAGGTTGGATGGGCAGATCTTTGGCATGCCCACCCTTTATCAAGGGGGCATGTCTGAGGCAGTTTTTGGACTACCTCTAGATTTCCACTCATGGAACTCTCCATGATCCTCAATGGAACTTACACCAGCTGCCTTGCTGAGGCATGCAAAAGGTCCCTGAACATTTAGTAAGGAAAGACAATTAATCCTAAAGGGAATCTTTGACAAGATAACTGCTTACTCTTCTGGGAATAGGTGATGCAAAGATGAGAACTTTCTGAAGGGTATCATCAGGCCTCTTCTCTGCTGTTGTAGAGGCATGGTGCCTTCTGACATTCTGTCAGTGGATTAATGTGGCCATCACAGATGTGCTCTTGCAGGCACAGGTTTCCTGCCCTGGGCATGCAAATGACTGTATTCCTCGGTATTTGGAACTGTATTTCTGACCTGGGGCTAGATTAGGTGAAGGGTTCTGTTCTGCTGCACTTGCATTGATGAGGGGACAGCCAGAAATTTCAGACCCTGCATGTATCAAACGTACCTGTATGTCAATAACTGGGAGAAGGGCCCATCTGGCACAGCGATCTAAATTTGCTGTAAATTTAATTTTATTCCATTTTTATTTTATTTTTCCAGCTCTTCAAAAGAATCACAACTTTGTTTTTATAGTTGCAGCCTTGGAATACATTGAAAGAAGATTAAATGTTAATTATGTAAATACCATGGGAGCATAGAATCCTGATCATTTTATACACCTGAATAAACTTCTGAAAATATGTTAGCTGGTTGCAGATGACTATGTTTTATTAAACAAATTTGAAGCTTTTTAATCGGAACCCTACCACCATGCCGCCCCACCCCGCACCACATCTTCAGTAACCTCATCACATCACCCCCACCCCAGTTTCAGAACCATTGCATTACACCATTAAAATACCAACCAGATACATATACTGAGGCAGAGCAAATACTGGGGAGGTATGTTACTGTCATTCTATTGTTGGATATACAGGCACTCACCAGTGTTTAATAGCATTGCATGTTTGAAGAGATTCTACCATACAAACAGAGCTGAAAACTGAGTTAATTTATTAAGTAAGGAATATGAAAGAAGTTCTGAACAGATAGGTAAATTTAACACATAAGTAGATGTTCTCCCCTGGAGCATTTTGTTCACTTGAGGCAACTATACACACACAAATGTCAGCAGGTGGGTTGGAAAGTGAAAGTAAAAGAATAAAGAAGAATCCATTGTTTCAAACAGTATGCAGTCTCAGATCTTTTACTAAACCCGGTTAATCTCACTTCAGTCCCCTAGAATACCACAATGATGATGAGGTAAATAGAAAACAGGTGGTGAAAAACCGGAAACACTGCTTTCAGGTATGAAACTTTTGGAAGGTTTTTGTCAGCTTTCTGAAGACAGCAGTTTAAGTTGGAGACTGTGTTAAACACACATAGGAAGCTTGTAAAGTGTATACACACACACTGAGCTCTCCAAAATAATCATCCAATCTACAAAAAAAAAATTGGATCATTGCAGAGAGGTTTCTCTAAAGGGAATGCAATCCTGGATCCTTGAACACTCATTATTACTGCGTTGCTGATCAACATGGTGTTGTCTACGCCCAATCTACCATCTTTTGATGTGCATTTGAAGCCATCATCTGTATTCCCACATGGGAAAAAGTGGCTGCAATGGTTTGAAGGCACGATGGTGGGTTTCACAATCAGAGATAAGAAAAAAAAGCCTTACATCTCCACTATAGGGGTGAAGAATTAGAAAACGTCTTTGAGACACTTATGCCAAAGCAAAATGATTACGACTCAGCAAAAAATGCACTGACAACAGACTTTACATCCAAGAAAAATTATATATACGAAACTATTATCTTCTGATGCACTAAGCAAGACGAGACAATTGACTAATGTTGTACACAATTGAGGCAACTAGCAACCAAACATGACTTCGGTAATTTTGAACATGTCAAACAGGAAATCAAAACACAAATAATCGAAGGTTGTCTGTTCAGTCAACTATGCCGAAACGCACTTGAGACAGACAGAAAGCTGTCAGAGCTGTTGGAGTTAGCAACATCACTGTTGCTCTCAGAGTCCAGAGCTACTGAAGTTGAGGCTGCTAACAGTTATTACCACACACCAATTTCAACTCCTGTGAACACTGTTCATCAGTCAAGGGCCAGGAAACCACCTGTAAAGCAACAACAGCTGTCTCACAAACAGAGTTGTGACTTATTCAAAGAAAATTTCTACTGTAGCGGTGCTAACCCACACCAGACAGAGTGCCCTGCTAGTGGGAAAAAGTGGCTACAGAATGACATAGTTTGGGACTTGAATCCAACCAGGGAATATAAAAATTTTCCCTTAAACAAACAAAGCGCTGAAATTTCTCAGAACTTTTGAAACACCAGTCTGATTCAACGACACTAGAACAAATGCTCTATTCTATGTCATATCTGGAGAATGTGACACGCTTATCAGTTTCCAGACAGCAACAGGTCTGTACATGATTGCGGTCACATATGCAATTCCTTCACATAATAAAAACATTCTCAAACTGTATGCTGATTGCTTCACTGCTATCAGAAAACTGCAAGGTGTTACCTGCAAGCTGCATGTAGACCCGAATGTGCCCCCAGTCATGCATCAATGGCAACAAATACTATTCATGTCAGGAAACAGTCAGAGAAGTAACTTCAATGCCTACTTGACCTTGATATTATTAAGAAAGTTAGGGATTTTTTTATTCGTTCATGGGATGTGGGCATCGCTGCCTAGGCCAGCATTTATTTCCCATCCCTAATGCCCTTGAAAAGGTGGTGGTGAGCTGCCTTCTTGAACTGCTGCAGTCCATATGGGGTAGGTATACCCTCACTGCTGTGAGGAAGGGAGTTCCAGGATTTTGATCCAGCGACAGTGAAGGAACGGCAATATAGTTCCAAGTCAGGATGATGTGTGGCTTGGAGGAGAACTTGCAGCTGGTGGTGTTCCCGTGTATCTGCTACCCTTGTTCTTCTTAGTGGTAGAGGCCGCGGGTTTGGTAGGTGCTGTCGAAGGAGCCTTGATGCATTGCTACAGTGCATATTGTAGGTGGTACACACTGCTGCAACTGTGCGTCAGTGGTGGAGGGAGTGAATATTTGTAGATGGGGTGCCAATCAATCAGGCTGCTTTTTCCTGGATGGTGTCAAGCTTCTTAAATGTTTTTTTATTTTATTATTTTATTAGAGATACAGCACTGAAACAGGCCCTTCGGCCCACCGAGTCTGTGCCGACCATCAACCACCCATTTATACCAACCCTACACTAATTCCATATTCCCTACCACATCCCCACCTGTCCCTATATTTCCCTACCACCTACCTATACTAGGGGCAATTTAAAATGTCCAATTCACCTATCAACCAGCAAGTCTTTGGCATGTGGGAGGAAACCGGAGCACCCGGAGGAAACCCACGCAGACACAGGGAGAACTTGCAAACTCCACACAGGCAGGACCCAGAATTGAACCCGGGTCGCTGGAGCTGTGAGGCTGCGGTGCTAACCACTGCGCCACTGTGCCGCCCATCCAGGCAAGTGGAGAGTATTCCATCACACTCCTGACTTGTGCCTTGTGAACCGGCACTGGGGAGTCAGCAGGTGAGATACTTGCCACAGGATTCCTAGCCTCTGACCTGCTCTTGTAGCCATTGTGTTCATATGGCTACTCCAATTCTGTTTTTAGTCAATGGTAACCCCCAGGATGTTGATAGTGGGGGATTCAGCGATCATAATACTATAATCAAGGGGACATGGTTAGATTCTCTCTTGTTGGAGATGGTCATTTCCTGACACTTGTGTGGCGCAAATGTTATTTGCCATTTATTAGCCCAAGCCTGGATATTGTCGAGGTCTTGCTGAATTTCCACATGGACTGCTTCAGTATCTGAGGAGTTGTGAATGGTGCGGAACATTGTGCAATCATCAGTGAACATCCCCACTTCTGACATTATGATTAAAGAAAGGTCATTGATGAAGCAGCTGAAAATGGTTGGGCCTAGGAAACTGCCCTGAGGACCTCCTGTAGTGATGTCCTGGAGCTGAGATGATTGACCTCCAACAGCCACAACCATCTTCCTTTGCACTAGATATGACTCCAGCCAGCAGAGAGTTTATCCCCTGATTCCCATTGACCCCAGTTTTCCTAGGGCTCCTTGATGCCATACTCGGTCAAATACTGCCTTGATGTCAAGGCAGTCACTCTCACCTCACCTCTTGAGTTCAGTTCTTTTGTCCATGTTTGAACCAAGACTATAATGAGGTCAGGAGCTGAGTGACCCTTGTGGAACCCAACTGAGTATCACTAAGCAGATTATTACTAAGCAAGTGCCACTTGATAACACTACTGAAGACACCTTCCATCACTTTACTGATGATTGAGAGTAGACTGATGGGGCGGTAATTGGCCGGGTTGAACTTGTCCAGCATTTTGTGTACAGGACATACCTGGGCAATCTTCCATGTTGCCAGGTAGATGCCAGTGTTGTAGCTGTACTGGAACAGCTTGGCTAGGGTGCGGCAAGTTCTGGAGCACAGGTCTTCAGTACTTTTGCCGGAATGTTGTCAGAGCCCATAGCCTTTGCAGTATCCAGTGCCTTCAGTAGTTTCTTAATATCATGCGGAGTGAATTGAATTGGTTGAAAACTGGCATCTGTGATGCTGGGGACTTCAGGAGGAGGCCGAGATGGATCATCAACTCGGCACTTCTGGCTGAAGATTGTTGCAAATGCTTCAGCGTTATCTTTTGCTCTGTTGTGCTGGGCTCCCCCATCACTGAGGATGGGGATATTTGTGGAAACACCTCCACCAGTTAGTTGTTTAATTGGCCACCACCATTCACGACTGGATGTGACAGGACTGCAGAGCATAAATCTGATCCGTTGGTTGTGGGATCAGTTAGCTCTGTCTATCACAAGCTGCTTCCATTGTTTGGCACGCAAGTAGTCCTGTGTTGTCGCTTCACCAGGTTGACACCTCATTTTGAGGTATGCCTGGTGCTTCTCCTGGCATGCCCTCCTGCACTGTTCGTTGAACCAGTTGGTCCCCCAACTTGATGGTAATGATAGAGTGGGGGATATACTGGGCCATGAGTTTACAGATTGTGGTTAAGTGCAATTCTGCTGCTGCTGATGGCCCACAGCTGCTGATGAGCCTACAACATATAAGTCAAGAAAGCCAAGACTGAGAATCAGATTAGAATCTGTGTTGATATGCGATCACCAAACAAACCATACAACAAGAAAGACACTTGACACTGGCAATCGATGATATCAGAGATAGTGAATGGTGCTAAATACTTTGTTAAACTTGACGTCAGTGCAGGCTACCATCAAATCGAGATTGCAGAAGAATTGATATATCATATGCATTTTCTACTCACATCCGACTTTTCTAATACGAGAGGTTTAACTTTGGAGTCAATTAAGCAGCTGAGCTATTTCAGCAGATGTTTCAGTCTGCACTTCAAGGACTTGAAGGCACGGTGAACATCAGTGATGACATTCTCATCCACAGTCACACTGAAAGGGAACTCGAGACATGCCTGCAAGCATGCCTGCAGCATCTCAGAGAATGTAACCTGACCTTGATCAAAGACAAGTGCTTGTTTAATGAAAGCAGAATTTAATTCTTTGGTCATGTGTCAGCGGTGAAGGAGAATCATCAGATCCATGGAAAGATGAAGCCATTGCAAATGCTGCAGATCTTACAAATGTGCAAAAAGTCCAGACTCTGCTAGGACTCATCACATCCTGCAGTTGTTTCATTCCTGACCACGCTGTGCTATAGCCCCTCTATGGGATCTGAAAAAAGAGACCACCAAGTGAGAATGGACTAAATCACACAAACAGGTGGTTCACCGGATCAAACGACATTTGTTAGCAAGTTGCACAAATGCCTATTTTGACCCAGAGAAAACCACCTAACTTGTTGTGGCTGCAAGCCTGGTTGGCTTAGATGCAGTTCTCATACAAAAAGACAAGACAGGTAACCCAACAATCATTGCGATGGCAAGCAGATCGTTAATGCCTGTAGAGCAACATGATTTGCAAACAGAGAGAAGTGCTTTCAATTACATGAGATATCTTACACATTCATCTCCACCTACATGGAAGCGAGTTTAAAGTAATAACTAATCATAGACCACTAGTGAGCTTGTTCAACTATCCACATAGCAAACCACGCACTCAATAGAATGTTGGATACTTAAACTACAAGAATACAATTTCCATGTTGAGTATCAGCCAGGCAAGCTCAATCCAGGAAAGAACCTTTCATGACATCCGTTGCCAACAGTCAGTCCTACTAGTCATGAGGAAAAGGTTGCTGAACAACATTTTAGCTATGCAAGCCTAAATGTGGTGCCAAAACTAGCTGGCATAAAAACAGCAACAAAACAAGATGAGGCTTTGCAACTGTGTATGAAGGCTATAGAATCACAAAACTGGAAAGAGATGATCGAGAAAGCATCTACAAATGAAATTGCTCACACACTGCAATGTTCGAATTGAGCTCACCATTACAACCACATCTGATCTCGTATTGCAGAACAACTGTACAGTCATTCCACACTCATTGAGGGAAGGTTTTGTCAATATAGCACACGAAGGACACCAGGAATTTGTCAAAACCAAACAACTCTTTCGGGAAAAGGTATGGTTCCCAGGAATCGACCGCATGGTAGAGCACAAAATCAGTCGATGTTTGCCATGTCAAGCAACCACAATGTCAAATCTTCATGATCTTCTCAAGATGTCTGAACTACTTCCAGGACCATAGATTGAAGTTAGCATTGACTTCACAGATTTGCCCACAGGTGAACACTGTCACATCCCAGGCTGAAAGAATCACAAGCTTAAATGGAGGCCTCTTTTTACTGCTGCTACATGTGCTATCTAACCTTGTAACCCTGCAACCCCCCCACCCCCCCCAGGTCAGATGACTCTCTATAGTACAGAGTATACCTTTCAGTTTTTCATCCAAGTACCATATAGTATCTAATACTATGCACACTAATACCCACACACGCAATCAGCCATCATGCCATCCCTCCCTTCTCAGACCAAAGCATGTCCATGATTTTCCTGCTTGATGTATGTAGCCTGTTTTACGATCGCCTTAAGAGTGATGTCCTTTAAGATCTTAGTATGCTAATGAGCTAAGTACCAGGATGCAGTCATGTGACTACAAGCCAGAGTCACTCTGCAACTGCAACACCTAGATGAAGGCTCTGTAAATAGTTTGCTCTGTACTGTAGATAATGTTGCATAAGACAATATAAAGAACTCATTACATAGCTTAGACTCCATCCCTTACCAAACATACTGTAATACATTTTTAAAACAACCTTAACAAATCATTATTTTCCCAAATCACTGAGTAAACTGGGTTTTCGCCGGAAGCTCCGGTTTCCTCCCTCAGCCAAAGACTTGCGGGTTGCTAGGTAAATTGGCCATTGTAAATTGCCCCTAGTGTAGGTAAGTGGTAGGGAATATGGGATTACTGCAGGGTTAGTAAAATGGGTGGTTGTTGGTCGGCACAGACTTGGTGGGCCGAAGGGCCTGTTTCAGTGCTGTATCTCTAAACAAATAAAATAAATAAATAAATAAATAAATTTCTTCAATTACAAATGTCAGGGGGTAAGTTCAGTGCATCTCAACCCAATATAGTTTCAGTCTTTTGTTAAGTATTTTTCTTTCTTCCTTTCAACACATTTACTTTCAAGGACAGCATTTGGTGTAAACCCTTTTTGTTTTGAACATGATCACAACACAAAACTTCACATCTCAGCACATGCTTCCTGTCAAGATTTGCTGTTTTTCAACTTAAAATCACATTGGTTTCAATCACCAGTTGTTGCTCCACGCTGATTTCCAATTTTGCGCTCTGTCAATAAATCACACACAAAATCTTCAGATTGCTTTTGTGGTCTCCTCTCACCGTGGTCTCCTCTCAACGGGCCATGGTCTGCCTGTTGTCACAGGAAATCTGGTCACTATGTCAGGATTAGTAAGTGTCATTGCCCCTCTGAAACCGATGTTTCTCCCTCTGGATAGCAAGCTGTCTGCCTGCCAACAGCATTGTTGGACTTCTGGATTGCTGGGTGTCAGCTTTCCCTCAGCTCCTACATCTGGTTCATCTGTTGTTGTGTCTTTGTAACAATGATACTTGTTGACACATGCAGAATTTCTGTCAAACAGTACTCCTTGTGGTGACTGCACAGTCACACTGTTTCCCTTCTTGGCAATGGCAATGTATGGCTTGGGGTGATATGGTGTATCCATCTTACGAAGACTCTCCCGTCTCAGCAATACTTCATCACCTGGCATCACATCAGACTGTCTAACTCTCCTTCTGTGGTCTGCATAAAAATTTGCGGCACCTTTTGTCTCAGCATCATGATCTCAAACCTCCTGATCAACTCTAATGTCCCTCAGCTCTGGTATCTTGGTGCGTATTTTGCATCCAAGTAACAACTCTGCTGGGCTCTTTCCCGTCGCAGTCTGTGTAGCTTTTCTATACATAGCCACATATGACAACAACACCTCCTTCCAGTCTTTATCCTCAGCCTGAGCAATTCTTATCTGTTTCTCTAAGCATTTTGTCGTTCCACTTCCCCATTTGCCTATGGCCATTTTGGGGTTACGCTGTGATGGTGAATACCTGTGACTTACACGTAATCTGCAAAAGTCTGTGAAATTAATTGTGGCCCACTGTTTTCTCTGCCAATGTGGACTTCATTATCATACACTGATAATAATGGCTGTAATAGTCAATCACCGTCAGTATGGACCCTCCTGATGGAAATGGACCTAAGAACTCAACTGCTACATCCTCCCATGGTCCAGCCGGTAACAGTGTGCTGCGTACTGGTTCTGCTGAATAGGGTCTGCTGTCAAGTTAACATCCATGACATGCTTTGACAAACTGCTCCACATCTTTCTCCATCCCTGGCCACCATACTTTGGTTTGCAAGTTTTGCTTAGCACCAATCACTCCCAAGTGACTTTCATGATCTAGCATCACTAGTCTAGGCCTAAGCTTTTGTGGCATTACAAGTCTGTTGCCTCTGAGAACACACTTCCCAATTGTGCATAGTTCATCTTGTATGATGCTGTATACCTTGATTGGGCAATTCTTCCAATTTACAGCTTGGATTCTCTGTCTGATTTCATCCAATTCTGGATCTTTGTCTGACTCTCCTGCAATCTCTCTAGTTGTCATTACTCTGGGTGCAGCATGAACGGCCACAAACTGCATGAACGATTCAGCTTCCTTCTCTAGTGAACATTTGTGTTTGATCCTCCCTCGGTAGTCAAGACAGCAAGTCAGCAATGATTATCTTTCCAGCAATGTTCATCTTTCCAGCAATGTGAATCACCTTGTACTTGTATTGCTGGAGTCTCAAAACCCATCTTTCAATTCTGGCACATGGTTTGGATCTGGGAGAATAAACTATCTGTAATGGCTTGTGATCCATCATTAATTCAAACAAGATGCAAAACAAGTATGCATGGAATCTTTCACATGCCCACACCAAACCTAGGGCCACTTTCTCCATCTGAAAATGTCTCCTCTCCACATCTGTCAGAAATTTGCTCACATTAGTAATGATTCTTGGGCCCTCAGCATGCATTTGCATCAGCACTGCTCCTAATCCTACTGGATGAGCATCTGCAATGACTTTTGTTGATGCTTTTGGATCATAGTATTCCAGTGTTCAAGCACTTGTTAAGCTGTCTTTCAAAACTTTGAATAGTGCTTTCTGTTCTTCATCAAAACGGAACCATTCTTTCTTTCTGGTTAACATCCTCAATGGATCAGCCACAGTAGCGAGGTTTGGGATATACCTCGCACAATGGACTGAATTTTACCTTGGGCAGACGTGAATTCGCCACTGACGTGAAAGTCGGTGGCGAACCCACTTCCACCTAGCCTGGAGACCTGTCCCGCATTTTACGGGTCCCCAGGCTTTAATTGTCCCGAGGCGGGACTTCCACCCGCTTGAGGGAGGAGGTCCCGCCTCAGTGAGCTGCCTGCCAATCAGCGGGCTGGTAGCTGTTAGTCCCACCAGCGCCACCGATAGCGGTGGCCACTGCTGGGACTGCAGCCTAGCTGACGCCATGGACCCTGGAGAGTGAGTGAGTTGGGCATGCCTCACCAAGGGGATCGGTCCTTGCCTGGTGAGGCTGGAGTGGTGGTTTGGGGGGAGGGGGGGGGCGCGTCTTGGGTCCCATGGGTGGGTTGGGGGCAGGGGGCAGCCCTCAATCGAGCACCCTGTGCCCGACTGAAAAGCAACCCCCAACCCCCCACGCCGCGCGGAGAGGCCAGCAGCTATTGCTGGGCGGCCTTTCACGTCCCCAGCACGCCCGCTTGCCATGGGTAAAATATCTGTGGAGGCGGGCGAGGGCCCTTAAGTGGCCGTTAAGTGGCTACTTAAAGGCCTTGATTGTCCTCGGGCGGGCGGGCCATTTCCACGCCATGCCCAACCACCGGAAAGTTGACCGGAGGTGGGAGTGGGGTGGGTAGGCCTCCCGGAGCCTCCTGCTCAATTTTACGCAGCCCCCATGCCACCAACTGACCCACTGGGGCGACATAAAATTCAGCCCAATAATTCACAAGTCCCAGAAAACTTCTCACTTCACTAGTGTTTTATAGTTCACATGCCTCTGCTATTTCTTCTGTCTTGTCTTTGGCAGGATTGATTCCACTGCTCGTGAGTCTATGGCCATGAACTTTAGCTCTGTCAGGCCCAGCAAGCTCTTGTCTGCATTTACTGTAAGTCCTGCAGTCTAGTCAATACTAATCTCAGCTTCACGTCATGTTCCTCTCTGTTGGCTCCATGAATAATGATGTAATCTGAGATATTGGTTGTTCCAGAATCCTACGTATCACCTTATAACTTTCATGTTGGTAAATCTCTGGTGGCTCATTGATGCCAAATAGCAATCTCTTGCCTTGGTAAAGTCTACAATGAGTGACAAAAGTTGTCATCTTCTTTGAATCAGGATGAAGATTCAGCTGGTGGTATCTCCATTTTAAGTCTAATTTGGAGAATACCTTACTTGTTGACAACCCTTAAAAGACTTCATCCACAGTGGGAATTGGGTGATGTTCTCTCACTACCGCTTCGATCACCTGTTACATATCAACACAGAATCTGAAGTCACCATTTGGTTTCGGCACTACCACAACAGAGCTCACTCACGGTGTTGGTCCTTCAACGAACCCTATGATGTATTGGTCAACCAGTTCCTTGGACTCTGTAGTATAAGGATCTGAAAGGGTTAATGTTTGAGACAGTGAGGGTAACCCCTCCCAATGTTATGATGATGATGTAATAGTCACATGGGTAATCTGCTTGGAAGAAGCTAAAAGCATCATGAGAGATGCTAGCTGGACATGCTTAAGGAGAGCGTATATAAATTGGTAAACACAATAAATGGTTACTATTTAAACATACCAAGGTTCTGAGATCTCTGTAAGCAATGCTCAACCTAGCACCTTAAATGCCAGCAACAATATACAACAATCTTTGCCTCAACCTTCCCTCTAAGACCAAAAGGTGTTCTGCATATAGGCTGAGCTAAAGGCTTCGAGTTCCCGTCAGTGGTTAATCTCACTTGGCAGTTGTGCAGCTTCCCAATTTCTTGAAACACTGGTCCAATCTCCTCTCAAAACTCTGCATTGGATTTCACAGAATTCACTTTCAATCCAATGCATAGTACCCCCAAGTCTTGGGCAGATTCTTTGCTCAGAAGAGATTCACCCTCCTCCTCAATCACTATGAATCCTGCCTCTACATTCCAATCACTAGCTCTCACACCCACAGGGAAGCATCCAACAGCATGAAGTGGGGTTTTAGATGTGTAAGGGTAGAGCTTTTTGACATAGCTTCGAGCTGTGCACTTGATTTTCTTTGTCTTCAGTTACTCCCACAGTGCTCTGCTGATGACGTTACTGTCACTGCCTGAATCTATAATAATGCTCACTTCAACACCCCCAACAATCACTGGAACTTTCTCATCATTATTCCTGTTGACAGAAAACAATATTCCATGATTGCTATTCGTGTCCTTACTCTCTGCATTTTCTTCAACTCGTCTCACAGGGCTCAGTGTAGGCTAGGCCTTCCATAGCCCTCCGGCTGTTAGTGGCCTCCCCAGTCACGGCCTCTGTCAGCTGCTCAGACATGTGTGTAGTGCTCTTGCCCACTTGTGACCCTGCATGTAAGCCTGAACAGATAACCCTCAGAGGTGAGAGTATCTGCACTGTTGGAGGGAACGTCTGAGGATTCTTTCTCCTCGTCCTCAGAGGATGACAGGATTCCAGCGGTGCCAGCAGATGATTTTACCTCTGAGATACCATGATCTGTATGAGAAAAAGTAAAAGGAAGCATTCATAAGGGCTGGAAGGCTGGGAACAGACGAAGCCCTTAAGGAATACAAAGAAAGTAGGAAGGAACTTAAGCAAGGAGTCAGGAGGGCTAAAAGGGGTCATGAAAAGTCATTGGCAAACAGGATTAAGGAAAATCCCAAGGCTTTTATATGTATATAAAGAGCAAGAGGGTAACGAGGGAAAGGGTTGGCCCACTCAAGGACAGACGAGGGAATCTATGTGTGGAGCCAGAGGAAATGGGCGAGGTACTAAATGAGTGCTTTGCATCAGTATTCACCAAAGAGAAGGACTTGGTGGATGATGAGCCCAGGGAAGGGAGTGTAGATAGTCTCAGTCATCTCATTATCAAAAAGGAGGAGGTGTTGGGTGTCTTGCAAAGCATTAATGTAGATAAGTCCCCAGGGCCTGATGGGATCTACCCCAGAATACTGAGGGAGGCAAGGGAAGAAATTGCTGGGGCCTTGACAGAAATCTTTGCATCCTCATTGGCTACAGGTGAGGTCCCAGAGGACTGGAGAATAGCCAATGTTGTGCCTTTGTTTAAGAAGGGTAGCAAGGATAATCCAGGAATTTATAGGCCGGTGAGCCTTACGTCAGTGGTAGGGAAATTATTAGAGAGGATTGTTCGGGACAGGATTTACTCCAGCACAGCAGCACAGGGACTCCAGGCAGGGGGTCAGCAACACAGCAGCACAGGGACTCCAGGCAGGGGGTCAGCAACACAGCAGCACAGGGACTCTAGGCAAGGGGTCAGCAACACAGCAGCACAGGGACTCCAGGCAGGGGGTCAGCAACACAGCAGCACGGGGCTCCAGGCAGGGGGTCAGCAACACAGCAGCACAGGGACTCTAGGCAAGGGGTCAGCAACACAGCAGCACAGGGACTCCAGGCAGGGGGTCAGCAACACAGCAGCACAGGGACTCCAGGCAGGGGGTCAGCAACACAGCAGCACAGGGACTCCAGGCAGGGGGTCAGCAGTACAGCAGCACAGGGATTCCAGGCAGGAGGTCAGCAGTACAGCAGCACAGGGACTCCAGGCAGGAGGTCAGCAGTACAGCAGCACAGGGACTCCAGGCAGGGGGTCAGCAGTACAGCAGCACAGGGACTCCAGGCAGGGGGTCAGCAGTATAGCAGCAGCACAGGGACTCCAGGCAGGGGGTCAGCAGTACAGCAGCACAGGGACTCCAGGCAGGGGGTCAGCAACACAGCAGCACAGGGACTCCAGGGGGGGGTCAGCAGGACAGCAGTACAGGGACTCCAGGCAGGGGGTCAGCAGTACAGCAGCACAGGGACTCCAGGCAGGGGGTCAGCAACACAGCAGCACAGGGACTCCAGGCAGGGGGTCAGAAGTACAGCAGCACAGGGACTCCAGGCAGGGGGTCAGCAACACAGCAGCACAGGGACTCCAGGCAGGGGGTCAGAAGTACAGCAGCACAGGGACTCCAGGCTGGGGGTCAGCAACACAGCAGCACAGGGACTCCAGGCAGGGGGTCAGCAACACAGCAGCACAGGGACTCCAGGCAGAGGGGGTCAGCAACACAGCAGCACAGGGACTCCAGGCAGGAGGTCAGCAACACAGCAGCACAGGGACTCCAGGCAGGGGGTCAGCAACACAGCAGCACAGGGACTCCAGGCAGAGGGGGTCAGCAACACAGCAGCACAGGGACTCCAGGCAGGGGGTCAGCAACACAGCAGCACAGGGACTCCAGGCAGGGGGTCAGCAGTACAGCAGCACAGGTACTCCAGGCAGGGGGTCAGCAACACAGCAGCACAAGTACTCCAGTCAGCATCACAAAGGCAAAGCAGCACAAAAGCAACGCAGCAGCAAAGTCAGTCAATGAAGCAGCAGTTTAAGCAAGACTGGTAGAGCTTTAAATATGATGCCAGCACCAGCGTTCAACTCCGCTGATGATGTCATCGGCGTCTTGCCGCTCACCCCCATCCTCCAATGGGACAGGCTCCGTACCTCCTGCATTCAAATGGGCCGGCCACCACATGATTGTGCTCGGCTGGCTGCACATGTAACGAGCAGCACCGCCACCTTCATCCAGTCACCCTGCACGGACCCGCGATGGGCTGATAAATTTCAGTCAAGCATTTATGATATCATTGGGATGTATAAACATAAACTGACTTCGGCAACATACATTATTTTGTCCATGATGGGATTTTTTTGTTCTGACTTTTTGATTTTGTTCAACAGATTTGATCTGGGTGAAGTTGGCAAGATTGCCTTTATTGCCTTTTTACACTTCTCTTGAGAATGCAGTGATGGACCTTTTCCTTGAACTGCTGCAGTCCTTGTAGTGATGGTGCTCTCCCATGATTATGTTAAGTAAGGAATCCTGAGATTTTGATCCAGCAATATAAATGCAAGTCTTTCTTTTCTTTTTGATGTGTCCAGGTTGGGATGGAGTGTGCCTTGGAAGTAAACTTGCAGGTGATGGTGTTCCCACGATGTTGCTGCTAGCGTTCTTCATGGTGATAGCGGTCTCAAGGCTGAGACGGGCTGTCAATGTCAGCTTGGTGAGTTGTTGCTGTATATTCTGTTGATAGTACATGCTGCAACCAGTGTGCTGGTGGAGAAGTGAGTGGATATTACATCTAATGGCAGGATGCCAATCAAGTGGAATAGTTTGTCTTGGATAGTGTTAGGCTTCTTAAAGGCTGTTATAGCTGTACCCATTTTGGTGAATAGCAAGAATTCCATTACACTCCTGGCCGGAGTGGAGAGGATTTGATGTTATCAATTGTTGCAGAGGAAACGATCATTGCCTAGCACTTAAGCTACACAAATGTTACCTGCACTTGAAAAACCAAGTCTGATATAAATAAAATGCTGCATAACGGCAAGTTGTTGATGGTGTTTAAAATGGAGTGTTGAGCTTGACCACCTACTGCAGACTTTGAATTTTTCAGTGAATGATCACTGTATCATTTATATCTGATATGATGTCTTGCACCTCAGAGCTGAATTTCAAAGGGCACAAGAGCTATATCCTGAACAGCAAGCATCCTCTGTGTTAGAAATTTTGTACATGCTTGATTACCAGATGGAATTATGGGAAGCACATATTCTGATTTCTACTTTTATGGTGATACTCAAAGAAGACCTGAAATATCTTGTAAGAGGTGCTTCCTTTTAGACAGCTCCTGTGAAGCTTCAGAGAGGGAGGGAAATCAAAATATGCAGCTCCCATAACTACATCAGATTATCCATGCCTTTGTTACCTCCAGAATCGACTATTTACATCCTCTCCTGGCTGGCCTCCTCTCCTTTAAGAAACTACTTAAAACTTACCTCTCTGACCAAGCTTGTGTTCTAATTCCTCCATGGTATTGTCTGTCCCTATCTCTGTAATCTCCTCCAGCCCTACAATCCTCTGAGATCTGTCCCAGGTGGCAGGGTTCAGGACATCTGCTCAGGGCTGGAGAGGAACTTACAGTGGGAGGGGGAGGATCCAGTCATTGTGGTCCATGTAGGTACCAATGACATGGACAGGACAAGGAAAAAGATTCTGCATAGTCAGTATGAGGAACTAGGTGCCAAATTAAGAAGAAGATCCTCAAAGGTAATAATCTCTGAGCCACGTGCAAATTGGCATAGGGAAAATAAGATTAAAGAAATTAATACATGGCTCAAAGTTTGGTGTGGTAGAAATGGGTTCCAGTTCGTGTGGCACTGGCACCAATACTGGGGAAAGTGGTGGCTGTACCATTGGGATGGTCTACGCCTGAACTGTGCTGGGGCCAGTGTTCTAGCGAGCTGCATAACTAGGAAAGTAGAGAGGTTTAAAACTGAATAGTGGGGGCAAGGGATCAGATTTGGGAAAATATAGTAAATCAAGGAGTAGAGACAAGGCGAGAAAGGTATTAATATGGGAAATGATAAACAGACAGTGACAGGAAGGGCCAGAGCGTACAAATCTAAGAGTAAATCAACAAATAAGGCTTGAGGTTACAAAAATAATAAAAGGACAAAACTAAAGGCTTTGCATCTGAATGCACGTAGCATTTGAAATATAACAGATGAACTGAGAGCACAAATAGAAATAAATAAGTACGATCTGATAGCCATTACAGCGACATAGCTGCAGGACGACATAGATTGGAACCTGAATATTGAAGGGAACATGGCATTTAGGAAGGACAGTAAACAAGGAAAATGTGGAGGGGTAGCTCTGTTAATTGATGACGGTATTAGTGCAATAGAGAGGGATGGCCTATGTTCAGGAGACCAGGATATAGAAGCAGTTTGGGAAGAGATGAGAAATCATAAAGGGAAGAAGTTACTTGTGGGAGTGGTGTACAGGCCACCTAACATTAACCACACTGTTGGATGGGGTAAAAAGGAAGAAATAATGGCAGCTTGTCAGAAATGTACAGAGATAATTATGGGGGATTTTAACCTACATATTGACTGGTAAAATCAGATGGGCAGAGGTAGCCTAGCTGAGAAGTACATAGAATGTTTTCGGGATAATTTATTGGAACAATACATTCTGGAGCCAACCAGAGAGCGGGCTATACTACACCTGGTATTGTGCAACAAGATAGGATTAATTAGTGACCTCATAGGTAAGGCACTCCTAGGCAGCAGCGATCATAATATGTTTGAATTTTACATTCAGTTTGAGGGAGAGAAGAGTGGGTCCAAGACTAGTATTTGAAACTTAAATAAGGGCAATTATGAGGGCATGAAAGCTAGAGAAAGCGAACTGGCAAATCAGTTTAAGGGATAGGTCAATAGAGATGCAGTGGCAGACATTTAAGGGGATATTTCAGAATACACAGGATACATTTCAACGAGAAAGAAAAATTCCAAAGGTGGGACCTGCCATCCGTGGTTAACTAAAAGAGTTAAAGATAGTATCAAACTTAAAGAAAAAGCATACAATTGCACAAAGATTGGAGACAGGTCAGTAGATTGGACAGAAATTAAAAATCAGCAAATAATGACTAAAAGCTTGATAAGGAAGGTAAAATTAGAGTAGGAGAGAAAGCCAGCTAGAAATGTAAAGACTGATAGTAAGAGTTTCAATAGATATGTAAAAAAGAAAAGAGTTAACAAAGTGAGCGTTGGTCCTATAGAAAGTGAGTCTGGGGAATTAATAATGGATAATAAGGAGATGGCAGGTGAATTGAACGGTATTTTGCATCGGCTTTCACTATTGAGGATACAAGTAGCATCCCAGTAATAGCTGTAAGTCAGGAAATGGAAGGGAGGGAGGAACTCAAGAAAATTATCATCACCAGGGAAGTGGTACTGAACAAATTGTTGGAGCTGCGGGCTGGCAGGTCCCCGGTTCCTGATGGACTTCATCCTAGGGTGTTAAAAGAAATGGCTAGTAAGATAGTTGATGCATTGGTTTTAATTTTCCAAAATTCCCTAGAATCGGGGAAGATTCCGTTAGATTGGAAAATAGTGAATGTAACTACTTTATTCAAAAAGGGATGGAGACAGAAAGCAGGAAACTATAGGCGAGTTAACTTTTTAACATCTGTCTCAGGAAAAATGTTAGAAGCTATTATTAAAGACGTTATAGCTGGATATTTAGAAAAATTCAAGGTAATCAGGCAGAGTCAACATGGTTTTGTGAAAGGGAAATCATCTTTAACCAATTTATTAGAGTTCTTTGAGGGAGTTACATGTGCTGTGGATAAAGGGGAATCAGTGGATGTATTGTACTTAGATTTGCAGAAGGCATTTGATAAGGTGCCACATCAAAGATTATTGTAGAAAATAAAAGCTCATGGTGTAGGGGGCAACATATGAGCATAGATAGAAGATTGGCTAGCTAAGAGGAAACATAAATGGGTCATTTTCTGAATGGCAAGATGTAACGAGTGGTGTACCACAGGGATCTGTGCTGGGGCATCAACTTTTTACAATTTTTATAAATGATTTAGATGAAGGGACTGAAGGTATGGTTGCTAAATTTGCTGATAACTCAAAAATAGGTAAGAAAGTAACTTGTGAAGAGGACATAAGGGGGCTACAAAGGGATATGGATAGGTAAGGTGAGTGGGCAAAGACCTGGCAAATGGAGTATAATATGGGAAAGTGTGAAATTGTCCACTTTGGCAGGAAGAATGAAAAAGAAACATATTATCTAAATGGTGAGAGATTGCAGAGTTCTGCGATTCAGAGGGATCTGGGTGTACTCGTGCATGAATCGCAAAGTGTTAATATGCAGGTACAGCATGTAATTAGGAAAACTAATAGAATGTTATTGTTTATTGCTAGGGGAATTGAATAGAAAAGTAGGGAGGTTATGCTTCAGCTATTGGTGAGACCACAGCTGGAGTGCTGTGTACAGTGCTGGTCTCCTTATTTAAAGAAGGATGTAAATGCGTTGGAGGTTTACAGAGGTTTACTAGTCTAATACCTGGAATGGGCGGGCTGTCTTACCAGGAAAGATTGGACAGGCCAGGTCTGTATTCACTGGAATTTCGAAGAGTAAGAGGCGACTTGATTGAAAAATATAAGATCCTGAGGGGTCTTGACAGGGTGGATGTGGAAAGGATGGTTCCCCTTGTGGGAGAAGATAGAACTAGGTGTCACTGTTTAAAAATAAGGGGTTGCCCATTTAAGACAGAGATCAGGAGAAATTATTTCTCTTAGCAGGTTGTGAGTCTTTGGAATTCTCTTTCTCAGAAGGCGGTGGAAACAGAGTCTTTGAATATTTTTGAGGCAGAGGTAGATAGATTCTTGATAAGCAAGGGGGTTGAATGTTATCGGGGGGAGGTGGAAATGTGAAGTAATCAGTTCAGCTATGAACGTATTGAATGGCAGAGCAGGCTTGAAGGGCCAAGTGCCTACTCTTGCTCCTAATTCGTATGTTCGTATGATCTAGGTGGTAGAGATTGAGGGTTTGGTATTTGCTGCCAAAGAAGCCTTGACAAGTGAATGCTGTGCATCTTGCAGATGATACATACTCTAGCTACAGTGCACCATTTGATGGAGGGAGTGAATGTTTAAGGTCCTTGATGGGGTGCTAATCAAGCAGGCTTTGTCTGGGATGTTGTTGAGTTTTTGGAGCATTGTTGGAGCTGTACTCATCCAGGCAAGTGGAGAGTGGAAAATATTACATCACATTTGTGACTTGTGCCTTATAGATGGTGGAAAGACTTTGGCGAGTCAGAGGTGAATTATTCACTGCAGCATCTCCAGCCTCTGGCATGCGCTTTTAGCCACAATATTTATGTGGTTGGTCCAGTTAAATTTCTGGTCAATGGTGACCCTCAGCATATTGATAGTGGCAGATTCGACGATGGTAATATCATTGAATGTCAAGGGGAGATTGTTAGACTTTTGTTGTTGATGGTCAATGCCTCGCACTTGTGTGGTGCAAATGTTACTTACTGCTTAGCAGCCCAAACTGACATCAGTGAACATCCCAACTTCTGACCTTATGATGGAGAGAAGGTCACTGATAAAACAGCAGTAATAAAAACTGAAAATGCTAGAAATACTCAGCAGGTCTGGCAGCATCTGTGGAGAGAGAAGCAGCATTAATGTTTCAGGTCTGTGACCTTTTATCAGAATGGTTGGGCCTAGGACACTACCCTGAGGAACTCCTGCAGCGATGTCCTGGGGCCGATATGCTTAGCCTCCAGGAACCACATCTTCTTTTGTGCCAGGTATGACTCCAGCCAGTTTTCCTTCTGATCCCCATTGACTTTACTTTTGCTCAGGATCCTTGGTGCCACACTCGGTCAAATAGTACCTTGGTGTCAAGGGACATCACCCTCACCTTACCTCTGGATTTGAGCTCTTTTGCTCATATTGGGCTGACTTTTACTCCACAGCGGTGCCGTTTGAACTCGGCGGGGTGCCCACATTCAGTGGCCACCAAGGACTCCCTGCGATATTTCACATGGGCCTAATTTAAATAGTGGGGACAGAGCGCCCGCCCCCAATAACGTGCAGGGGCGGCCTCCGCATCCCCAGCAACGGCATCCGGCGCCACTGTGTAGGCGCGGTGCCATTTTTAAAGGGCTTTAAGCCCTTACAATTAATTTTAATTTTTAAATTCAAAACATAAATGATTTTTATTAAATAGAAAAAGAAATGGAGGCCCTTCCCCCTCCCCACCAGGTTCTCACCTTGGAAATACGTGCGGAGTTCCAAAGGTGTGAGAAGGTCGAACGGAGGCTGTAAAATCAGCGTGGGCTGGCAGGTAAGTTATTTTGCATATATTTAGTGCCAATCTGCATGTGGAGATGCACGCTGCCAGGAGGCGGGGGCTGCACCGAGGTCCGCCCGCCGCTGGTAATATGCGGCGGGCCCTTCTCGATTTCGCGGGTTGAGTTGGGCCTCTCCCCGCAGCATTTTACCAGCCTCCACACCGGTAACATTCAGCCCATTTGGTCTGAGGCTATAATGAGGTCTGGAGCCGAGTGATCCTGGCAGAATCCAAACTAAGCATCTGTGAGCAGGCTACTGGTAAGTGTGGCTTAATAGCATTGTTGATGACACCTTATTTCACTTTGCTGATAATTGAGAGGAAGCTGATAGGTTGATAATTGCTTATATTAGAATTGTGCTGCTTTTTGTGGACAGGACATACCTACAATTTTCCATATTGTCATTAGACGCCAGGGTTGTAGAGGCGCAGCTAGTTCTGAAGCACATGTCCTCAGCACTACAGCTGGGATGTTGTTGGACCCCATAGTTTTTGCTGTATCCAGTGCGCTTAGTCATTTTTTGATATCATGTGGAATGAATCGAATTGGCTACAGAGCGGCAGCTATGTTGGTGGCGACTTCAGTAGGAGGCCAAGATGGATCATCCACTCGCCACTTCTGGCTGAGTATGGTTGTGGACGCTTCAGCCTTGTCTTTTCCACTCACATACCGGGCCTTGCCATTGTTGAGGAGAGGGATATTCATGGAGCTTCTTCCTCCCATTAATTGTTTAATTGTCTATGGCCATTCATGTATAAATGTGGTAGATATTTGGAATGAAGGTGCATCTGAAGGAGTCATAAAGGAGAGGGATGTGGAGGGTTTAGGGAGGGAATTTTAGAGAACGCAGCCTTGGCAACTGAGTTCTTCTAATCAATCTATTACATTTACCTGCTGACCTTTTCAATGCAATTGCATGTTCCTGCCCAGATAATTATGAAACATGCATAATAAAAAATAGAACTGTAACTTGCAAAGTTGTATTCTGACGTGGTCCATTTAAAACAATTACATTTTTCCTGTCTTGTTTCCATTCCACTCTTTGAATACATCATATATGCAAAATAAAGCTGCATGTATTCAGTAATAGCAGCATGTTAAAATAACAAACTAATGCTGTTTAAATTATTTAGACGGTATGAATAATTTAGATTACAAATGTTACTCTTAACTAGATTTAATTGTGCATAACGTATTACTGCCCGAAGATGGCTTAGTCTGTAAATAAATTTGATTTGTACAATTTTGAAAACTTGAGATTTTAAATTCTTATTTACCATTCAATATTATTATTTCATGCAAAATATATTATCAATGTAAAAATTCAGTAACATTGCAGAAAGTCAGTTCCAATTATAAGAAAACTCAGGGATAATAGTTTTTTCTATAATATTCTTATTATAGAATCCCAAACCAGCAGACCATTCCTAAATAATTTTCAGCAACTTGTTTAATTTTCTGATCCATCTTGGTTTATTATCAATGGTTTAATGACTGCCATTGCTGGAATTATTGTACACAAATTTTTAAATCCTCTCTGGCCACAGGAAAGGTACCAGAGGACTGGAGGACAGCGAATTCAAGAAGGGTAGTAGGGATAAACCAGGTAATTACAGGCCAGTGAGTCTAACATCAGTGGTAGGGAAACTATTGGAAACAATTCTGAGGGACAGGATTAATCTCCACTTGGAGAGGCAGGGAATAATCAGGGATAGTCAACATGGCTTTGTCAGGGGGAGACCGTGTCTAACAACTTGATTGAATTTTTCATGGAGGTAACTAGATGTGTAGATGAGGGAAAGCAGTTGATGTAGTCTACATGGACTTCAGTAAAGCTTTTGATAAGGTCCCGCATGGAAGATTGGTTAAGAAGGTAAGAGCCCATGGGATCCAGGGCAATTTGGCAAATTGCATCCAAAATTGGCTTAGTGGCAGGAGGCAGAGGGTGATGATCGAGGGTTGTTTTTGCGAGTGGAAGCCTGTGACCAGTGGTGTACCGCAGGGATCGGTGCTGGAAACTTGCTGTTTATAGTGTACATTAATGATTTAGACGTGAATATAGGAGGTATGATCAGTAAGTTCGCAGATGACACAAAAATTGGTGATGTCGTAAATAGTGAGGAGGAAAGCCTTAGATTACAGGGCGATATAGATGGGCTGGTAAGATGGGCAGAGCAGTGGCAAATGGAATTTAATCCTGAGAAGTGTGAGATGATGCATTTTGGGAGGACTAACAAGGCAAGGGAATATACAATGGATGGTAGGACCCTAGGAAGTACAGAGGGTCAGAGTGACCTTGGTGTACGTGTCCATAGATCACTGAAGGCAGCAGCACAGGTAGATAAGTTGGTTAGGAAGGCGTATGGGATACTTGCCTTTATTAGCCAAGGTACAGAATATAAGAGCAGGGAGGTTATGATGGATCTGCATAAAACGCTAGTTAGGCCACAGCTGGAGCACAGTGTACAGTTCTGGTCACCGCACTATAGGAAGGATGTGATTGCACAGGAGAGGGTGCAGAGGAGATTCACCAGGATGTTGCCTGGGCTGGAGCATTTCAGCTATGAAGAGAGACTGGATAGGCTAGGGTTAATTTCCTGAGAGCAGAGAAGGCTGAGGAGGACCAGATTGAGGTATACAAAATTATGAGGGGCATTGATAGGTTAGATAGGAAGAAAGGTTTTCCCTTAGCAGAGGGATCAATAACCAGAGGGCATAGATTTAAGGTGAGGGGCAGGAGGTTTAGAGGGGATTTGAGGAAAAATCTTTTCACCCAGAGGGTAGTTGGAATCTGGAAGACACTACCTGAAAGGGTGGTAGAGGCAGGAACCCTCACAACATTTAAGAAGTATTTAGATGAGCACTTGAAACACCGTAGTATGCAAGACTACGGGCCAAGTGCTGGAAAATGGGATTAGAATAAATAGGTGCTTGATAGCTGGCACAGACACAATGGGCTGAAGGGCTTGTTTCTGAGCTGTATTCCTCTGTGACTCTATGACCATAAGCACATATGCCTTTGATAATTTATCATTCTCCATTCCAGTTCTATCTGCCTCTCCAACACTTCCCACCCTCAGTTTCTATCCTCATTTTTCTTCCCTTTTGAAGGTTTTCCTTTGACAATGCCCTCCAATAAATCTATTTTTCATCGACTCACTGTTTTCTGGCATGCAACATTAGGGCGGCACTGTGGTGCAGTGGTTAGCACTGCAGCCTCACAGCTCCAGGGACCCGGGTTCGATTCTGGGTACTGCCTGTGTGGAGTTTGCAAGTTCTCCCTGTGTCTGCGTGGGTTTTCTCCGGGTGCTCCGGTTTCCTCCCACAAGCCAAAAGACTTGCAGGTTCATAGGTAAATTGGCCATTATGAATTGTCACTAGTATAGGTAGGTGGTAGGGAAATATAGGGACAGGTGGGGATGTTTGGTAGGAATATGGGATTAGTGTAGGATTAGTATAAATGGGTGGTTGATGTTCGGCACAGACTCGGTGGGCCGAAGGGCCTGTTTCAGTGCTGTATCTCTAATCTAATTTGTTTGTATGAGTTGTGAGCGATTTCATACATTGAATACAACTTTGGTTATCAGCACATCATTGAAAAAAATTATTTTGCCCATACAAAATAAAATCACAGGTGGCATTACTTATAAATGCAGTAGCCTAACAAAAACAGCAACATTTTGAAAATAATTAATTGCATTCTTTAAAATGAATTGTGAATTTGAAATATGTTGCCAGTTGACAAATTATGTTTTCAAAGATGTACCTTCTACCAAATCAATTTCTATCATGTTCCCTGCAGTTGCAATTCATTTTTAATGGCAACAAACAATGCTAAAATGTGAAATGTGACTAAAAATGAAGCTTGTATTGGATTCAGACTTGATTCTTCCAGTGCACTCCTGGACAGCCTCCCACGTTTCATTCTCTATAAACTTGAAGTCATCTAAACGCTGTTGCCCATGTCCTAATTCACACCAAGTCCCGTTCACCCATCACCCCTATGCTCACTGACCTACATTGGCTCCCAGTTTAGCATGCTATAATTTTAAAATGCTCATCCTTGATTTCTCATCCCTCCATGGCCTCACTCCTCCCTATCTCTGTAATCTCCTCCAGCCCTACACCCCTCCAAGATATCTGCACTCCTCTAATTCTAACCTTTTAAACATTCCCAATTTTAATTGCTCAATATTGATGGCTGTGCCTTCATCTGGCTAGGCCCTAAGCTCTGGAATTCCCTCCCTACACCTCTGCACCTCTCAACCTCACTTTCCTCTATGTAAACACTTCTTAAAATCTATCTCTTTGAGCAAGCTGTTGGTCATCTGCCCTAATATCGCCTTATGTGGCCTAGTCTCAGATTTTGCTTTGTAAAGCTCCTGTGAAGTGCCTTGGGGCATTTTATTACATTAAGGGTACTACATAAATATAAGTTGTTGTGGTTGCGAAATATGATCACCTATATTTCCTTCTTCTTCCAGCAGCTTGTCCTGCTCTGTGTTATCTCTGTAAATTCTCCAAGTCATGCTGTATTCCAAGGCGAATGCATGTTTGGGAGCAGCTGGCTTGTGCAGATGCAGTAAAGTCAACAGAAATTCCTTGAGCACCTGCCAGACAACTCCCCGTATACTTTGGAAACTTCAAACAACTATATAAATCACCAAACAGTTGTAGAATCAAAGCAACTGCCAGAAGAAATTAACCAGTGACTAACCTCTAAATTGTCTGGGGAGGTGTTCTTTCTGCTGCTGAATGTGTGTTAATTTTAGTGAGGTTAAGAGAGGGTGTTAACAAAAATGTGGAGCTCCAAAATGGCACTGTAGCAAGAGATCACTGTTGCACACTAACGGAGGTCATGATCTGCCTGCTCTGCATATTTCCAGTGTCCGATCCTAATTGATGTTTATCCTGATAATGATTATGTGTTAGTTGAAAAGTTGGACTTATATCAGAAATCAAGTAAGAAAGCATTAAGAAGTCTCAACTCTTCTTTAAATGTACTTTCTCAACACTTCTTGCAATAGACAATGAAATATAATCGGTTCAAAATATGATATTGGTGCTTTTTGAGATTGAAATCCACAAGATAAAGAATTTTTTTTCAGATGTAGAAAATCCAAGGCAGTCCAAACTATGATAATCATAGTATTGCTGAAAAATGAGACATGCTATCAAGGCTTTTCATCTGCACCCATCAGGATAGCCACAAGAATGCCAAATTTCAAAGGGAGCAACAATTTATACTGCATGAGAAAAGGTTGCTGATTAGTTGGCAAGTCGACTCTAATTGGTCGAGGCATTGTCATGAAGAATGCACCAGGGAATTATTGCCCCCCCAAACTTTTCTTTAATTCAAAAAAAGGCGCAACGCCTGGACATGTTCCTTTTGCCTGCAAAGGACAGATCCCTGCATATGAATATATGTAGCTTCCAGTCTGTACTTGCAAAATGCAGAACACAATATCTAACGTTAGATGTGATTCCGTGATTGGACAGCACTTATTTAACAATCCCAAGTGTGCTAACACTAGCAACCAATTTAAGATTATCAGTCAGGCTCGCAATGTGGCTCACTTACGCTTGCTTATGACAGATCTTTGAGGAAGTAACAAGCAAGTTGGATAAAGGGGAATCTGTAGATGTGGAGTACTTGGATTTCCAAAAGGCATTCAATAAGGTGCCACATCAAAGGTTACTACACAAAATAAGAGCTCATGGTGTATGGGTAACATATTAGCATGGATAGAGGATTGGTTAGCTAACAGGAAGCAGAGAGTAGTGATACATGGGTCTTTTTCAGATTGGCAAGCTGTTTGCCAGTGCAGTGCCACAGGGATCAGTGCTGGGGCCTCAACTATTTACGATTTATAATAATGACATGGATGAAGGGACCAAATGTATGGTAGCTAAATTTGCTGATGATACAAAGATAGGTAGGAAATTAAGCTGTCAAGAGGACAATACAAAGTCTACAAAGGGTTTTACATAGGTTAAATGAGTGGGCAAGACTTTGGCAGATGCAGTATAATGTGTGAAAATGTGAACTTGTCCACTTTAGCAGGAGGAATAGAAAAGCAGTATATTATTTGAATGGAGAGAGACTTATGGTACAGAGGGATCTGGGTGTCCTGGTACATGAATCACAGGAAGTTAGTTTGCAGGTACAGCAAGTGATGAGGAAGACAAATGGAATGTTGACATTTATTGCAACCGGAATAGAGTATAAAAGTAATAGGGTTAGTTAGTTAGAGATACAGCACTGAAACAGGCCCTTCGGCCCACCGAGTCTGTGCCGACCATCAACCACCAATTTATACTAATCCTACACTCATCCCATATTCCTACCACATCCCCACCTGTCACTATATTTCCCTACCACCTACCTATACTAGGGGCAATTTATAATGGCCAATTTACCTATCAACCTGCAAGTCTTTTGGCATGTGGGAGGAAACCGGAGCACCCGGAGGAAACCCACGCAGACACAGGGAGAACTTGCAAACTCCACACAGGCAGTACCCAGAATTGAACCCGGGTCGCTGGAGCTGTGAGGCTGCGGTGCTAACCACTGTGCCACTGTGCCACCCTCGTGGTACAGTGGTTAGCACCACAGCTCCAGCAACCCAGGTTCAATTCTGGGTGCTGCCTGTGCAGAGTTTGCAAGTTCTCCCTGTGACTGTGTGGGTTTCCGCTGGGTGTTCCAGTTTCCTCCCATAGCCAAAGACTTGCAGGTTGATAGGTAAATTGGCCATTGTAAATTGCCCCTAGGGAAGGTGGGAATATGGGATTAATGTAGGATTAGTATAAATGGATGGTTGATGGTTGGCACAGACTTGGTGGGCCAAAGGGCCTGTTTCAGTGCTATATTCCTCTAAGTGTTGCTACAGCTGTAGAGGCCTTAGTTAGACGGCATCTGGAGTAATGTGAACAGTTTTGGTCTCCTTACTTAAGAAAGGATATGATTGCATTAGAAGCAGTTCAGAAAAGGTTAACTCGACTGAGTCCTGGGATGAAGGGGTTATCTTACGAGGAAAGGTTGAGTATGTTGGGCCTATACCCATTGGAGTATAAAAGAATGGGAGGTGTTCTTATTGAAAACTATAAGACCCTGAGGGGAGTTAACAGGGTAGATGCCGAGAGGTTGTTTCCCCTGGTGAGGGAGTCTAGAACTAGGGGCATAGTTTAAAAATTAGGGGTCTCCCATTTAGGACTGAGATGAGGAGAATTTTTTCTCTCAGAGGGTCATTAGTCTGTGGAATTCTCTTCCCCAGTGAGAAGTGGAGACTGGGTCATAGAATATATTCAAGGCTGAGTTAGATAAGGGAGTCAAGGGTTAGGTGGGGGGGAGTAGGCAGCAAAGTGAAGTTGAGACCACAATCAGATCAGCCATAATCTTATCGAATGGCGGAGCAGGCTCGAGGAGTCGAATGGCCTATTTCTGCTCATAATTCTTGTGCTCCTGTGACTAATAACTGGCAAATCCCTGATGGTCCACATCTTAAAGCTCTTAAAGGTTTGGCTGCAGATTTTTTTAGATTTAGATTTAGACATACAGCACTGAAAAAAACCCTTTTTTGGTCTCCGTACTTAGGAAGAGTCCTAATTGTCTTTGAGGAGGTGCAACAAAGGTTCACTGGATTGATATCTGGGATGAAGGGGGTGTCCTGTGAGGCGAGATTGAGCAGAAAAGCCCAAAGCTCTCTGGAGTTGAAAAGAATGAGAGGTTATCTCATTGAACCGTTTCAGATTCTGCGAGAGCATGACTGGATGAATGCAAGGAGGCTAGTTTTCCTATCTGGAGAGTCTAGAAATAGGAGACATAGTCTCAGGATAAGGGGTCAGCCATTTAGCATTGAGGTGGGGAGAAATGTTCATTCAGAGGGTTGTAAATCTTTGGAATTTTCTACGGGTTCCAAGTGCTTATTTTTGAGTTTAGTGAATACAGATTGATAGATTCGTGGAATCCAAGGGAATCAATAAATATGGGGATCAGGAGGGAAAGTGAGGGCATGGTTGAAAATCAGTTCTGAACTTATTGAATGGCAGAGCACTTTCGAAGGGCCATATGGCCTATTCCTGCTCCTATTTCTTGTGTTCTTATGTGTTTATTTATAGAATGTTTGGAACATTTCACTGTTTGCAATCAATCATATTTTACAGAACAGCTAAAACTTTGTAAATGTGTTGTAAAACAAACCAAATCGATAACTTGTGGAACTTAATTAACCATTATCTGGTTTATAATTTTTCATATTCAAGCAGTTAATAGAAATATCTTCAGCCTCCTACTATCCCTAAAAATTATTTGTGTAACATTTTCCAGAAAAAGCCTCCAGCCAAACATCCACCTAAATCACCAGGGTTATTCAACGAATGTTTAGAGGCTGGCTTCTGACAAATTCTTTCCCCCAAAAATTAATTGTTTATCAGTCAGTGCTTACTGTTGGTGCTCTCATACAAAAAAATATTCTGCTCATATAGCTTTCCACTCAGCTTAGATGCTCAAGGAAGCTACTGAAGGCAAATCTTCTATTCATAATTGATCAGTGAGGTGCCTGAAACTGAAATGTTCCCACATATACTACATTGGATTAGCAGTATTCCAGCTATTAAGCAGTTAGACGCCGTAGGTTTGGCAAACTATTCAGCTAATCTACTTCCAAGACTTTCCACATTGCTTTTTATGGGACTGTTTAAAATACATAAAATTTAAAATATCCAGTACATAAAAAATCCTTTGTTTAACACATAGCAGCTGCAAAGTCCATGGTCAATTCTGAAACAGGAACTGCAGAAATTCTTTAAATTCTGTGAGGCATATCCTTGCAGCCTGTCTGTGATATGCCTTACCTATGTACATTGTGCCACATCACTCATGAATAGATTTTTGAGGGCATTGGCTCTGATTTTTCTGTAATAACAACAGCGAAGCTATCAGTGCTTGCCATTATTACAGAGTAAATATGTCATCAATTTCTGGGATCTGTACATGTGCAGTTAAACATGGAAATCCGGAAGTTGCTGCCAGAGATGCATTGCTCCTCCATACGGTGCATTGTTTCAATCCTCGCCAATAGACAAGCCACTGTAATGGTGTGAACTAATGGTATTATCCAAAGTTCCACACTGAAAACAGCTGAAAAAGTTAAGACTTTTAAGGTCGGTGGATTTTCAATGGCATAATTATATGATAATTACTGCTGAATAACCTCTCTGGCCCTGAAAAAATATGTTTACAAGTGTGGAGTCTCACTCCCTCAGAAGAAAATTAATGTTACATAATTTATAAAAAAATAAAACTTATTATTGTTACTTTTTCTGCCTGTCTCTTTTATCTCTTTCCGTTAATCCCATTAGTATTTCTCAATCTTGATTTTGCTTCCTGGGCAATGATTTAAATGTCATTTATATATCATGTTATATATTTCCTGGATTTCTGTCTACGTGTCTCAGTGAGGATACTTCAATCTGATCGGTTGAAGTGCCTCGCTGTTGCTTGCCTTGTGCATAGAAGCCACAGATCCCCTGTACAGGGAGCGACACTGGATCAGATGCTGGATTAGTTGAAATCTTTGTTGACAAGCCCATAAAAACTTTATGAGTAACTGTCAGCTAGGTGAGTGATAAAAGCCATTTTTTTCCTCATGGAGACCAAAATCTGAGCCAATATTACACCAAAATATAATAGACCAATTTTTATTTTGGGAGTGAGGTAGTTTATTCAGAGACATCAGAGAATTAAAGAAGAATTGAATTTTACCAATAAAATCATATTTTTTTTCTTTATTGCTCACACATCATTCCATTTAATTACTATTGATGTGTCCGAGCTGGTCCTCAGCTTTTTGTCAAAGAATTCTGTACTCTCTTATTTGGGCCAACTGGCTTGATATGGATTTCCCAGTAGTGATGTTAAACAGCAAGGTTGCTGCATCTTGGGCATGCATACCACACATAACCAGAATAGTCTGTCAGATTCTATTCCAATTCAAACCTTTCCCTACCAATTTGTGAGGAAAGTGATTTGTTGTTTCTCTATCACCATGCTTTAAAAATAAATTACATTTGTCTTCTCTGATAGTTTAGTGTATAAATGTATTATTTGATATGAGCCATACTGACCAGGAAGGTCTCAGGTTCGAATGTTTTTTTCTAGGCCAAGATTCAGTTTAGGGAATGCAAAATAGCCTGGATTTATCCTTTGGATTGCTCTTCAGTTATCTATGGCAGGAAGTATTTTGTCGGCACGTGAACAGAAGACAGGATCAGACTTATGTTTAAATAGCTGCTCAGCATGAGTGAAATTATGCTGTTGATGGCAACATAGTAACGTAGGAGCAACAATAGGCCATTCGGCTCCATAGTGTATTCAATTAGATCACAATTGATCGGCACCGCATCTCCATTTTCATGCCTTTGTTGCATATCCCTTGATACCCTTCATAAAAAAAAAACTATCTACCTCAGTCTTGAAAGTTTAAATTGTCCCAGCATCCGCAGCCTTTTGGGGGAGTTTCAAATTTCTCCCACCATTGTGCAAAAAAATGCTTCCTGATTCCGCTTCTGAATGGTCTAACTCTAATTTTAAGATTATGTCTCTTAATTCTTGATTTCCCTAACAGAGGAATTAGTTTCTCCGTATCTACCCTATCAAATCCTTTTAACATTTTAAACACCTGAATCAGATCACCTCTCCATCTCATATTCTGTTGAAAATTAGTGTGTTCATATGAAGTTCCTTTGTCTGCTATTGCAACAGATTCCTAAATTCATTTGAATTAAATCACAAGTATATTAATGTAGAAATGAATATGAACCACTTGCACATGATATCAAAGCTTTTGGAACTATGCTATGTCATCAGATTTTAGATATTTTTATTTAGGTGTTCAGTGCATCACTTAAACTTTCCCTTTAAGGAACTATGATATAAACCAAAAATAAAATAGTTGGAATGCTAATGGACACATATAATATAATAGAAATATTCTCAGAGGAATACAATTTCTCCTGTGATTGTCAAACATTGCCCCAGAAGAAGATCAACTATTTTTATATCCACATCTGAGTTCCTGAAGTCATTCAATGAAAGAATCTTTGCTGAACAAATTTAAATTGAAAGAATTTCTAAATATTCAAATTTCATTTGGTGCAGCAATTGTATAAACTTTTAAGAACAGTGACAAACAGCACCCTGAAGGCTGTTGCACAGATCTGGGTACAGGATCTTGCTATAGATATAACCCATAAATGTTTAATGCATGAGTTCTAGGATCACCAACTAGCTTGAGGCTACATCTAATTTCATTTTAAAAAATGTTTAATGGAGCCCACTACATACCAAAGCAGCAGCAAACATAAGGCATAGTTCCTCATTAAAGAAATGGGAAATGTGCAATGAGAAAGGATTAATTCACAAACTTGTAGTAAAGGGGTCTCTAGGGAAGAGTGATCATAATATGATAGAGTTTGAGTTTGAGAGTACTGAGTTTGAAAGTGATTTAATTTGGTCCAAAACTAGGGTCTTAAATCTAAACAAAGTTAACTATTTAGATATGAAGGGTGTATTGATTAAAGTAGGTTGGGAGGCTACATTAAGAAATATGATGGTAGACAAGCAATGGCTAACATTTAAAGTATTCATACAGAATTTGCAACAATTATACATTCTTTTAAGGCACAACAATCCCACAGAAAAAGTGGTGCTACTGTGGCTAACATGAGGAGTTAAAGATAGTGTTAGATCAAAGGAAGGTGTTGCCAAAAAGAGTAGTAAGCCCAAAGATTAGGAGGATTTTAGTATTCAGCAAAGGAGAATCAAGAAATTGTAAGGAAAGAGGAAAGAGAATATGAGATTAGACTAACAAGAGACATAAAACAGATTGTAGACATTTCTAAAAGTATGTAAATAGGAAAAGACTAGTGAAAGTAAACATGGCACCATAGAGGCAGAGACAAGTGAAATTATAGCAGGGAGTGAGGAAATGGTGGAGACATTAAACAAATACTTCAAGGTAAAAGAAGCAAAAACATTCTGAAAATAATGGGGAACCAAGGGTCTTGCAAGAAAGAGGAACTTACAGAAATCAGTATAAGTAATGGCATCTGACGAGCAAAATTCATAGGACTAAGTGGTGACAAATCCCTGGGCCTGACGACCTAAAGCATGAGGTTTTAAAAGAGGTAGCTGCAGAGAAAGTAAAAGCATTGGTTTTGATCTTTCAGAATTCCTTCGATTCTAGAACTATTCACATGGATTGGAGCATAGCAAACATAACCATTCTATTTAAGAAAGAAGAAAGAGAGAAAACAAGGAACTATAGGCCAGTTAATGTAACATCAGCAGTCAGTAAAATGCTAAAACCTATTATGAGAGACTGGATAACAGGGACCTAGAAAATCATAATATGATTAAGCAGAGTCAACACAGATTTATGAAAGGGAAATCATGTTTGACAAATCTATTGAGGTTTTTGAGGATGTAACTAATAGGATAGATAAGGGGGACCCAATGGATGTAGTATATTTGGATTTTTAAACAGCATCCGATAAGATGCCACATAAGAGGTTATTACACAAAATTAGGATTCCTGGGGCTGAATTTTACCAGCCCCTCAATGCCGTGGGTTGCGGCGCGGGGGCTGGTAAAATTCTGCGGGGGAGAGGCCTGCCTCAACCCCCGACGTTGAGAAGGGCCCACTGCATATTACTGGTGGCACCCCAATTATCATGTTCAAAATGGAACTTACCTCTGCAGAATATGCAGCCCACCGCCTCTCGATACACACTTCCGGATTTTACATTGAACGGGCAGCCGTCACATGCCATCCCGTTCCCGAACAGAAAAGCCTGCAGGTCATCAGAGGCAGAGATTTTCGCTAGCGAAGGCAAGTTCAGATACTCAGGAGTCTCACTCTGCATTCTGGAAGGGAGGAGGGAGGGGGGGATATTCAGGGGTCTCACTCTGCAGACCTGTATGGAGTCACTGCGATTCCGCCCTCCGTAATGGTTGGCAGCTCTGTGCCATTGACTGCCTCTCATTGAAGGAGCAATGGCACTTGAGTCACTCTGTACATGGGGAGAGTGGCAGAGACGGTCGGCGTGTGAAGCTTATATGTCTTGTTGGCCAATCAATGAAGCTTGTAGAATCTTTATGTGGTCATGAAGTGCCATTTTTAGTGGGAGCTAATACGGGCAATGCCATGCCATGCCATATAGCTGCTGCATGAAAGCACCACTCAACATCAATCTCTGCCCTGTCAGGAACCTTCGAAGAATTGAAGGAACTGAGTTGAATTGCAACTTGAAGATGGGGATGGTTCACCCGATATTCTTTGATGCGCTTCTTGAGAGGATCCATATGCGCTGCAGGCAAAACCAGCAGGCAGTTGCAGCACGCATAAAGGCCCCCAGTCGTGAGCAGCAGCATCCAAGGAGAGCTCGCCACTACAGATCAGTGCGCATCTACAGGTCCCCACATGACATGCCTGCAGATGTCAGAGCGCCAGTGTCAGAGGTGACTGCGAATGTCGAGAGAGGCAGTGACACATCTCTGTGCCCTGCTGAATGATGACCTGCAGCCCAGGGGATTCAGGGGACATCCTTTGCCTGTGGCCCTCAAAGTGACAGTGGCTCTCAATTTTACACCTCTGCATCATTTCAGGGGCCCACCGGAGACCTTTGTGTGGTCACATAGTCAGCAGTGCACTGCTACATCAGGAAGGTCACCGATGCCCTGTTCGGAAGGGCTGGTCACATATCCACTTCACGACGGACCCTGAAAGCCAAGCCCAGAGGGCCACTGGTTTCGTCTCCATCGCGGGATTCCCACAGGTACAAGAGATCATAGATTGCATCCATGTAGCCATCAAGGATCCCGCCAGGCGACCAGCTGAATGCGTAAACCGGAAGGGATTCCACTCAATCAACGTGCAGCTCATATGTAATCACTGGAAATGATTCATGCAAATCTGAACCCGCTTTCCAGGCAGCTGCCATGATGCCTTCATCCTGTGCCAGTCCCAGTTGCCGTTGCTGTTCACTGAAATGGCCCAGATGGAGGGATGGCTTCTTGGAGACGAGGACTCCCCTTCCATACATGGCTCCTGACACCAGTGAGACACTCCAGCACTGCCACAGAAGAGCGATACAACACCAGCCATGAAGCTACAGGAGCCACCATTGAGCAGGCAAACGGCATGCTGAAAATGCAATTCCGCTGCCTGGATAGATCGGGTGGTGCCCTGCAGTACAAGCCGGAAAGGATAGTTCACATCATTGCTATCTACTGTGCTCTGCACAGCTATACACTCAATAGAGGGGAGGCCTTGCAGGATGAGGAGAGACATGAGCAGGACACATCCTTGGACGATGAGGACATTGAGGACCTACAGCAGGAAAGGCAAGTGGGAGGACAGAGGGCATCCAGGCACTGCATGCAGGGTGAACAGCGAGTTAGGGATGCACTGCAGCACCTCATTGATCAAAGGTTCTCCATGTCATAGGAACCGCCGTGGACTCTGCACGCCACACAGCATCCTCGTTTGCCTTTTGTGCAGCAATCCACATCTGCAACATCTTTGCGTCCACCATTACTGGCAGTAGAATACTGAGCCATTGTCCATATTACTGTAGCCATGGAGACGCACATGAGTAATACTGGCATGGCAATGATGCAGTTCTGAAAGGCCAATGATGTAATGGGAGGTGCCACTTCATTCACACAGTAAAGCAACGCACATGTTAGTGAAGGCGATTTTGTTTTCAGCCTTTCTACATTGTTTTGTCACACATGCAGACCCATCTGCGTCACGATGCTTTTTAGAAATGCTTGTGGTTTCTCCTACACAGTGCCACTTCTGTACTAGCAGCCTGACTGTAGGAAGGCTGCTGATCTGATGGCCCTTTGGCTGTGGATGACTTTGGCGGTTGTACCCTGTGTGCACGAGGCCTAGAGGACCCCAGCTGGCTGGGCAAGTGATCATTCATCTCCTTCTGGCATTAGACCCTTTGAGGCCAGATGGCCCCGTGGCTACTCACCTCTTCTGCCATCTGCAGCCAGGCTGCCTTGTTCAGGAGGGAGAGCCTCTTACCATCACACCTCCCTCCTTGCTCGCACAGCCAGGAGGAGAGTGACGAGGGAGGCTGTGCTAAACTGTGGGTCCACCCTCGAGCACCCCTCTGCCATCCTCGACTTTTGGTCTGGTCCTTTAAATGCAAAGCTGACTCCACCGTGTAACTGCTCTAACTTCTGCTATAAGGTTTGTCTTGCACATGTTTGAAAACCAATGCAAGACTAGTGAGGAAATCTATGCTGTTGTCATGGTGTTTCAACTATTACACATCGATGCATGTTCACGAACACTTTGCTTCTGCAGCAGCTGATCATAGTTATTGGTGTAATATTTCTAGTTGGCAATGCAGCTAGAATATGAACATATTTTCCTGTTTTCTTACAAAGATCGTTTAATTGTGGTTACATGTCATTTCACATGACTGTTAGCAGAGAAATTAATACAGATTCCAAATGCATATGAGTCTGCGGGTATTCACAGTCAGATAATTAGAAGCCCATAGTATGTAAATATTCTTCAATTATGGTTTTATTTCTGTTGTGTATTTGCCTTTAATGGGACATTTAAGTCTCACTTCCTGGAATGTGCGAAATTAAGATATTCACCCAGGTGCGGCATGCCTACAAGAGGCAATATAACACTTGAGTAGAAGAAGAGGATCACAACTTCATAGGACACTAGGACGCAGCAGGGTAAATATGTAGCAGCAAAGCAAAAAGTGTTGGGGAAACTCAACAGGTCAGGTAGCATCTGTGGAGAGAGAAACAAAGTTATATCGCGGGGGCTCAGCGGCGGCCAGTGAATGCAGATACACCACCTTGTTCAAAGGGCACCGCCGCAGAACGCGGCGCCTGAATAAATTTCACGCCATAGAATTTGGGGTAATATATTAGCATGGATTGAGGATTGGCTAATGGACAGAAAACAGAGAGTAGGAATAGACACAACATTTTTGGGTTGGCAGGCGGTAGTTGATGGTATACTGCGAGGATCAGTACCTGGGCCTCAGCTATTCACAATTTATATTAATGACTTAGATGAGAGGATTGAGTGTAATATATCCAAATTTGCTAAATCATATTGTAGAATCATAGAATGATTACAGCACAGAAAGAGTCTGTTGTGGTATACCGGTAAGGGGTATATTTAAAACTGCTGCCAATCACCAGCCTGCATGTGTTGTATATACTCATAAAACCATCAGGCAGAAGTTAGGAGCAGTCATAGAGTCCAGTTATTGTTGTACATACTTTTATCTCTTCAAATACAGAACCCACTTGTTTGAGTTACCAATCCTCCTTGCACAGTTGGTGTCTTTTTGTAAAGTAGAAAGCACAATATGGTGGCAGCTGGTGGTGTTTGAAGATTATATTCAACGATTCTGTAGGATCTGTGGCATTGAACCTCTCCATGCGCACTTTTAAGATCCAACAAGTTCATCTGCAGCACTTAGAGCAGCGTGGAAGTCTCTGTGAGTGTGATTCTGCAGCAGTGTATGTATCCACTACACAGCACCTTTCTTCAACAGGCAGGCATCAGTGAAACAACTGCAAATTGGTGGAATGTTAGTCTGAGTCCAACTGCTGATATGGCCTGTACAGGAAAAGTTTTTCGATAACTGACTCCGTGAGGTGTGTCGTTGGGCATCAGGGCACTGGATCAGGCAGACCGAGGGATGGTAGCCGGGGGGGGAGACCAAACATTTGCAACAGGGCCAGAAAATAAAAATAAGAAGTCAATCGAGCGGCAGCCTTCAACAACTTCGAAAAAGCTGAAAATGACCTAAATTGTCATTAAAAATTTTTGGCACCGAAACGCAGCTTCATGGGCTTGGCCTCACAAAAGCATGGCACGGCAGCAATAGCGCCATCAATCCGAATTCTGAAAATAGGTGTGGCCAGCCAGGGTACTGCAAGCTGATGGAGGCACAAAATTTAACCCTTTAAGGACTGCGCATTACAGCATGGCTACCTGATGGAACCCAATGACATGTGTCGGGTTCGGGTCAGGTTGGGTCACTCTTCCAGGTCCGGCATTCGGGCTCGGGTTGGGTCGGACACACTCTATCACCACCTCCAGTACATGGCTCCAATGTTAATGTACTTATTAAATAACCCTTCAAGTCCAGTTACAGTTTTTTAAGCTTGTGCAGATAAGCAACAAAGTGAAAAACTGAAGCTATATCAGGAAGAGCAAGGGTCCTAACACCGACCCTTGGGGAGCTCCACTATAAAGCTTCCTCCAGTCTGAAAAACAACCATTAACCACTATTCTCTGTTTCCTGTCACTCAGCAAATTTTGTATCCATGTTGCTACTGTCCCTTTTATCCATGAGCTCTAATTTTGTTCACAAGTCTATTGTATGGCACTTTATCAAATGCCTTTTGGAAGACGAGGTACATCACATCAACCACATTACCTTCATCAACCCTCTCTGTTACATCATCAAAAAACTCCAGCAAGTTAGTTAAACACGATTAGCCCTTAACAAATCTGTGCTGACTTTCCTTAATTAACCCATATTAGTCCAAGTGACTTAATGTTGTCCCGAATTATCATTTCTAGAAACATCCCCACTACTGAGGTTATACTAACTGGCCTGTAGTTGCTGGGCTTATCTTTACATCCTTTTATGAACAAGAATGTTACATCAGCAATTCTCCAGTCCTCTGGCACCACCCCTGAGTCTAAGAAAGATTGGAAAATTATGGCCGGTGCCTCCCCAATTTCCACTCTCACTTCCCTCAGCATTCTAGGATGCATCTTATCCAGTCATGGTGCCTTATTAATTTTAAGTACAGCACCCTGAGGCACAGTGTGGCTTTCGTGCAGAGAGATCGACCGTTGACATGCTGTTCTTCCTTTGTCAGATACAGGAGAAATGCCGCGAACAACAGATGCCCCTCTACATTGCTTTCATTGATCTCACCAAAGCCTTTGACCTCGTCAGCAGACGCGGTCTCTCCAGACTACTAGAAAAGATTGGATGCCCACCAAAGCTACTAAGTATCATCACCTCATTCCATGACAATATGAAAGGCACAATTCAACATGGTGGCTCCTCATCAGACCCCTTTCCTATCCTGAGTGGCGTGAAACAGGGCTGTGTTCTCGCACCCACATTTTTTGGGATTTTTTTCTCCCTGCTGCTTTCACATGCGTTCAAGTCCTCTGAAGAAGGAATTTTCCTCCACACAAGATCAGGGGGCAGGTTGTTCAACCTTGCCCGTCTAAGAGCGAAGTCCAAAGTACGGAAAGTCCTCATCAGGGAACTCCTCTTTGCTGACGATGCTGCTTTAACATCTCACACTGAAGAGTGCCTGCAGAGTCTCATCGACAGGTTTGCGGCTGCCTGCAATGAATTTGGCCGAACCATCAGCCTCAAGAAAACAAACATCATGGGGCAGGACGTCAGAAATGCTCCATCCATCAATATTCGCGACCACGCTCTGGAAGTGGTTCAAGAGTTCACCTACCTAGGCTCAACTATCACCAGTAACCTGTCTCTAGATGCAGAAATCAACAAGCGCATGGGTAAGGCTTCCACTGCTATGTCCAGACTGGCCAAGAGAGTGTGGGAAAATGGCACACTGACATGGAACACAAAAGTCCGAGTGTATCGAGCCTGTGTCCTCAGTACCTTGCTCAATGGCAGCGAGGCCTGGACAACGTATGTCAGCCAAGAGCGACGTCTCAATTCATTCCATCTTCGCTGCCTCCGGAGAATCCTTGGCATCAGGTGGCAGGACCGTATCTCCAACACAGAAGTCCTCAAGGCAGCCAACATCCCCAGTTTATGCACACTACTGAGTCAGCGGCGCTTGAGATGGCTTGGCCATGTGAGCCACATGGAAGATGGCAGGATCCCCAAAGACACATTGTACTGTGAGCTCGCCACTGGTATCAGACCCACCGGCCGTCCATGTCTCTGCTTTAAAGACGTCTGCAAACACGACATGAAATCCTGTGACATTGATCACAAGTCGTGGGAGTCAGTTGCCAGCGTTCGCCAGAGCTGGCGGGCAGCCATAAGGGCGGGGCTAAAGTGTGGCTAGTCGAAGAGACTTAGTAGTTGGCAGGAAAAAAGACACAGGTGCAAGGGGAGAGCCAACTGTGTAACAGCCCCGACAAACAAATTTTTCTGCAGCACCTGTGGAAGAGCCTGTCAGTCTAGAATTGGCCTTTATAGCCACTCCAGGCGCTGCTCCACACACCACTGACCACCTCCAGGCGCTTACCCATTGTCTCTCGAGATAAGGAGGCCAAAGAGACAGCACTTTATAGAATGTCTCCTCCTTATCAATTTTAAACCCTTCAAGTGGCTGTACTACGTCCTCTTTCTCCATGACCTGTGCAGCTTCTTCTTCCTTGGCAAAGACAGATGCAAAGTATTCATTTAATACCTCAGCCAACCCCCTTGCCTACATGCGTAAATCCCCTATTTGGTCCCTAATTGGCCCCACTCCCCCTTTTATCTCCCTCTTACGCATTATATGCCAATAGAAGACTTTTTGATTCCCTTTTATGTTAGCTGTCAGTCTCATCTCATATTCTCTCTTTATTTCTCTTATTTGCTTTTTCAATTCACCTCCAAACCTTTTATATTCAGCTTGGTTCTCGGTTGTATTAGCTACCTGACATCTGTCATAACAAACTTTTTCTTCTTCATCTTAATGTGTATCTCTTTCATCATCCAGATGCAAAGTAAAGTGGGAAAGTATGAAGTGAGGAGGACACAAAGAGTCTGCACAGGAATATAGATGGGTGAAGTGAGTGGGCAAGAACATGGCAGATGGAATATAATGTAACGAAGTGTGAAGCTATTCACTTTGGTAGGAAAAATGAAAAAGCAGAATACGTTTTTGAATGGTGAGAGACTGGAAGATTTTTGCATTCAGTGAGACCTGGGTATCTTTGTCCATGAATCAGAGGCAGTTGTAATGCAGGTACAGTCAGCAATTAGGACTGTAAATGGTATGTTAGCTTTTGTTAAAAAGGGATTGGAGTATAAGAGTAAAGAAGTCTTACTACAATTATACAGGAAATAGTGAGACCACACCTGAAGTACTGAGTGCAGTTTTGGTCTCCTTACCTACTTGCCTTAGATGGGGAGTACAATGAAGTTTTACTCGACTTATTCCTGGGACGAAGCGATTGTTCTATGAGGAGAGATTGAGTACAATGGGCCTATATTCCCTGGAGTTTATAAGAATGAGAAGTAACTTAATTGAAACATATACAATTCTTAAGGTGCTTGACAGAGTAGATGCTGAGAAAATGTTTCTCCTGGCTGGGGAGTCTAGAACACGGGGCCACAGTGTCAGAATGAGGGCTTGGCCATTTAGGACTGAGGTGAGGAGAAATTGCTTCACTCAAAGGGTTGTGCATCTTTGTAATTCTCTAACCCAGAGAGCAGTGGATGCTCAGTCGTAGAGTATATTCAAGATAAAGGTCGATAGGTTTTTGCCACTAATGGAATTAAGGAATGCTGGGATGGCGCGGGAAGATGCAGTTGAGGTACAAGATCAGCCATGATCTTGTTGACCATCAGAGCAGGCATGAAGGACAAAATAGCTTACTCCAGCTCCTATTTTTGATGTTATATTCTTAAAACTTTATCGATCAACTAACACAAACTACCCAGAATAATTCAAAGTCATCTCTTGCACGAAAACAAAATTGAATGATCTAATACTATGAATCAAGCAACCTAAATATCACATCCAATTGGGAATTTTAGGTTCAAAAAATTCAAATTATCAGATAATTTGAATTAAATGATTCTGAATTTTAAAAAAACACAGTATCTTTGCCATTTCACTGTAATTTTCTTTGATAAGGGTTTAAAAGTGATAAAGAGAATGTATTAGATCGGCTGTCTGTACTTAAAGTGAATAAAGCACCAGGGTCAGATGAGATGCATCCAGGGAAGGGAGGGTGGAAATCGCAGAGGCACTGCCATAATTTTTCAATCTTCCTTAGACTCGGGGGTGGTGCCAGAGGACTGCAGCATTGCAAATGTTACACCCTTGTTCAAAATAGGGTGTAACGATAAGCCCAGCAACTACAGGCCAGTCAGCTTAACTTTGGTGGTGGGGAAACTTCTGGAAAAATAATTCGGGACAAAATTAATAGTCACATGGACAATTGCAGGTTAATTAAAGAAAGACAGCATATGGACAGCACATAGATATGGAATTCACTGAGTGACGGGAAATAAAGAGTAATGGTTAATGGATGTTTTTTGAGTTGGATGAAGGTTTTCAGTAGAGTCCTCCAGGGCTTAGTGTTGGGGCCCTTGCTTTTCCTGATATATGTTGATGACCTGGACCTTGGTGTACAGGGCACAATTTCAAAGTTTGCAGATGATACGAAAACTGGAAGCATTGTGAACTGAGAGGAGGATAGTGTAGAACTCCAAAAGAACATAGACATGTTGGTGGAATTGGCAGACAGGTGGCAGATGAAGTTCAAAGCAGAGAAATATGAAATGATTCATTTTGGTAGGAAGAATATGGAGAGACAATATAAAATAAAGGGTACAATTCTAAAGGGGATGCAGGGTTAGAGGGTGTATAAGTGCATAAGTCATTGAAGGAGGTAGGACAGATTGAGAGAGCGGTTAATAAAGTATACAGTACTCTGGGCTTTATTAATAGGGGCATAGAGTACAGGAGCAAGGATGTTATGTTGAACTTGTATAAGACATTAGTTCGGCCTCAGCTGGAGTATTGTGTCCAGTTCTGGGCACCACACTTTAGGAAAGATATGAGGGTATTGGAGAGAGTACAGAAAAGATTCACCAGAATGGTTCCAGGGATGAGGAACTTGAGTTATGTAGATAGATTGGAGAAGTATGGGCGGCACAGTGGCGCAGTGGTTAGCACTGCAGCCTCACAGCTCCAGCGACCCGGGTTCAATTCTGGGTACTGCCTGTGCGGAGTTTGCAAGTTCTCCCTGTGTCTGCGTGGGTTTTCGCCGGGTGCTCCGGTTTCCTCCCACCACCAAAGACTTGCAGGTTGATAGGTAAATTGGCCATTATAAATTGCCCGTAGTATAGGTAGGTGGTAGGGGAATATAGGGACAGGTGGGGATATGGTAGGAATATGGGATTAGTGTAGGATTAGTATAAATGGGTGGTTGATGGTCGGCACAGACTCGGTGGGCCTAAGGGCCTGTTTCAGTGCTGTATCTCTAAATAAATAAAAATAAAAAATAAAGTTAGGGCTGTTTTCCCTGGAGAAGAGCAGACTGAGAGGTGATTTGAAAGAAGTATTCAAAATCATGAGGTGTCTGGACAGAGTAGATAGAGAGAAACTGTTCCCACTTGTGAAAGGATCAAGAACGAGTGGGCACAGATTTGAAGCACTTGGTAAGAGAAGCAAAAGTGACATGAGGAAAAACTTTTTCACGCAGAGAGTGGTTAAGGTCTGGAATGCACTGCCTGAGAGTGAGGTAGAGGCAGGTTCAATTGAAGAATTTAAAATGGAATTAGACTGTTATATGAAAATGAAGAATGTGCAAGGTTACAGGGAGAAGGCAGGGGAATGAAACTAAGTAAATTGCTCTTTCGGAGAGCAGGTGCGGACACGATGGGCCAAATGGCCTCCTTCTGGACTGTAACGATTCGGTGATTCTGTGAAATAATCTCAGTATGTTTTTGCAAATTTGTTCTGGGATTCAAATTCTAAACTGTTGTAGAGAGCACTTTGAAAGGGAGAAACGTGAAACAGCTACTAAGATTCCAGATCTAGGTAAGGCTGACTTTAATGCGATGAGACAGAGACTGTCCACAGTAAACTGGGCAAATTGGTTAGCAGGTAAAATGACAGAAGATCAGTAGGATGTATTGAAAATGATTTAATGTGATGAAGACCAGTTTATACTCCTAAGGGGCAAGAGCTCTACTTGCCAAAACAAAACAGCCATGGATGACAAAAGAGGTAAGGAACAGCATAAAACAAAAAGAAAAATCATACAAAAATGCCGAACTTGGCTTGCTTGCAAATTATGTCATAAAATTCAACAAAACAAAAATTATTTCTAAAACATTACTTGTATTTTGAACTTTAATCTTGACATCTACACATTTTAAGATTTGAGTGACACATTTTATTAAAAGCAAATAAGGTATATAATCTTGCAGCCCATCCTTTCCAAGTGCTGACCAACTCCATGACAGCACTTGCAGACCCACCTGCAATGCAGGTCTGCTCACCAATGTTTCAGCTTCCACTGCAGCAAAGGCAGAAACCACATAACATTGGAAGCTCAGACTGATATCATGAGATCTCTGCTTGTTGCCATGCAAGCTAAGCTTGGTGCCATGCAGGCCCAGATTACTGCTGTCTTGGCTGCATATACCAGTGCTCAAAGGGACTTGCGGGGCCTCACAGCAGTCCAGCAATCTGTGCTCCATGTGGAAGCAGAGGGCATCATTGAGATACTAAATAAGCACTTTGTATCTGTCTTTACAAAAGAAGAGGATGTTACCAAAGTCACAGTGAAAGAGGAAATGGTTGAGATACTAAACAGGTTAAAAATTGATAAAGTGAAGGTATTAAAAGGATGGCTGTAATTTAAGTTGCTAAGTCACAGGACTAGATGGGATACATTCAAAGAGGCTGAGAGTAGTAAAGGTGGTAACTGTCAAGGTACTGACCATAATCTTACAATCCTCCTTAGATACAGGGGTTGCTGCCAGAGGACTGGAGAATGCAAATGTTACACCTTGCCTAAAAAGGGGTGTAAGGATAAACCCAGCAACAAGAGACAAGTCATTTTAACCTTGGTCGTGGGAAAGCTTCTAGAAACATTAATCTGGAACAAAATTTACAGTCATTTGGACAAGTGTGGATTAATTAAGGAAAGCCAGCATGGACTTGTTAAAGGCAAATTGTGTTAAATTAACTTCATTTAGTTTGTGGTAAGGCAACAATATGCTGATGAGGGTAATGCAGTTGATGTGGTAGATATGGACTTCCAAAAGGCATTTTATAATATGCCACATAATAAGCTTGTCAACAAAATTGAAGCCCATGGAATAAAAGGGAAAGTGGCAGCATGGATACAAAGTTGGCTGAGTGACAGAAAACAGAGAGTAGTGGTGAACAGTTGTTTTTCAGACTGGAGGAAGGTAGATGGTACTTAGACCACTGCTTTTCTTGATCTATATTAATAACCTAGACTTTGGTGTACAGGGTACAATTACAACATTTGCAGATGACACAAAACTTGGAAGCAAAGTGAACTGTGACGAGGAGAGTGATAGACTTCAAGAGGACATTGAAGGCTGGTGGAATGGGCGGACACATGGCAGATGAAATTTAATACAGAGAAGTGCGAAGTGATACACTTGGGAGGGAAAAATGAGGAGAGGCAATATAAACTAACGGTTACAATTCTAAAGGCAGTATAGGAACAGAGAAACCTGAGACTATATGTGCACAAATTGTTGAAGGTGGCATGGAAGTAAAGATGGAAACTATTGAGGTTGAGAAAGAGGTTAAAAAGGCATATGGATCCTGGGTTTTATAAATAGAGGCATAGGCAAAAGCAAGGAAGTTATGGTGAACCTGTACAAAACACTGGTTCAGCCTCAGCTGGAGTATTGTGTCCAGTTCTGGGCACCAAACTTTAGGAAGGATGTGAAGTCTTTAGAAAGGATGCAGAAAAGGTTTACAAGAATGATTCCAGGTGCTGAATTTTATAAGCCCGCTGCAGAAATCAGCTGCAGGCGAAAAAAATGCTGGCTCCATGCTTGGAATTACGGTGGCTCATTTAAATAGCCAGGGCGGGCCGCCCCAACTGATCACATGGAGGGGTTGGGATGTTCGTCCCCAGCAATGTCGTCAGCTGCCTGTGTGAAAGCACTGATGTCATTTTTAAAGGGCTATCATCCCTACCAGTAAATTTAACTATTTAAAGGTAAATAGAATTTTAAAAATAAATAAATCTCTTTTGCCGCTCTCCCTCCCGCCCAATAACAATTAAAGTAATTATTTTCCCTTCCTCTCCCCCCACCAAAACACTATCTTTACCATCTGACCTTCCCCCTATAACTGGACAAGCTTTTATCTACAACCCATCCCACCATCCTCTACACCCATGTTGTTAATTTTACTCTGTAACCCCACTTCCCGCACTGATAAACTTACCTCCTTCCCCCTCCGCACAAGTGTTCCACCTTATTTCCCCAGATGGGTCGCCAAAGGAGCGGCAGTGCCAGCCATCGGGGTGAAGATTGCGGTGGAACATCAGGAGGCGACATGAAATTAATAAATTCAGGTATTTTAATTTATTTAAACATTTAACTTGCAGTTGCATTGCCCAGCGGTGCGAGGACTGCCACGAGGCCTCACCATCGCCAGTAATATTGGGCCTGGCCATGGAGGGGTCAAGGCTCGTGGCGGGTCTCATCCGGGGCCATCTTCAGGCCTTCCCACCCCTCCCCCGCCACAGATCTCAATGTCGAGGACACCTTAAAATCCATCCCCAGGAGTGAGGGACATCAGTTATGTGGATACATTAGAACATTAGAACATTACAGCGCAGTACAGGCCCTTCGGCCCTCGATGCTGCGCCGACCTATGAAACCATCTGACCTACACTATTCCATTTTCATCCATATGTCTATCCAATGACCACTTAAATGCCCTTAAAATTGGAGAGTCTACTGCTGTTGCAGGCAGGGCGTTCCACACACCTACTACTTTCTGAGTAAAGAAACTACCTCTAACATCTGTCCTATATCTATCACCCCTCAACTTAAAGCTATGTCCCCTCGTGTTTGCCATCACCATCCGAGGAAAAAGACTCTCACTATCCACCCTATCTAACCCTCTGATTATCTTATATGTCTCTATTATGTCACCTCTCCTCCTCCTTCTCTCCAACGAAAACAACCTCAAGTCCCTCAGCCTTTCCTCGTAAGACCTTCCCTCCATACCAGGCAACATCCTAGTAAATCACCTCTGCACCCTTTCCAAAGCTGCCAAAGCTCCAAAGAGTGTTTTGGTGGGGGGAGAGGAAGGGAAAATAATTACTTTAATTGTTATTGGGCGGGAGGGAGAGCGGCAAAAGAGATTTATTTATTTTTAAAATCCTATTTACCTTTAAATAGGATAAACTGGAGAAGCTGGGTTGTTCTCATTAGAGAAGAGAAGGTTGAGAGGAGATTTGCTGGAGGTGTTTAAAAGCGTGAGGGATCTGGACAGATTAGATAGAGAGAAATTGTTCCAATAGGCAGAAGGGTCAAGAAGAGGACAGAGATTTAAGGTGATTGGTAAAAGAACTAAAGGAGACATGAAGAAAATCATTTTTACGGAGCGAGTGGTTAGAATCCGGAATGCACTGCCTGAGAGGGTGATGGGGGCAGATACAATCATGGCTTTCAAAACAGAATTTGATAAACACATTTAGAGGGGAAAAAATGCAGGCCTATGGGGAAAGGGGCAGGGGGTGGGATTAGCTAGGTTTTTCTTGTATCAACTGCATCCTCCCTTCCTCCTCCTGTTCCTCTTCTTCTTCCTCCTATTCCTCCTCCTCCTGAGGTAGTCATTGAAGCCATGGTGGTGGAAGCTGTGCCCTGATGCTGGTCAGGTTGTGAAGGATGCATCAGACCATCAGAAATCGAGAGACACATTCTAGTGAATACTGGAGGGCTCCCCCAAGTGGTCCAGGCAGCAGAATCATTGTTTCAGGAGGCCAATGGCCTGCTCTATGATGTTCCTAATTGCAGCATGGCTCTCATTGTTGGAGCGCAGGCTACATGTGGTCGGGTTACAAAAGGGACTCATTTGCCACGTGTGCAGCAGATAGCCCTTGTTACCGAGCTGCAGACTCTGGTTTCATAGCATAGTTCACTGATGCATAGAACTGTGGACTGATGCAGAATGAAAGCATCATGGCTGCTACCAGGATAGTGTGCATTCACCAACATGTCTAACAAACTTGATTGAATTTTTCGAGGAGGTGACTAGATGTGTAGATCAAGGTAAAGCAGTTGATGTAGTCCACATGGACTTCAGTAAGGCTTTTGATAAGGTCTCACATGGGAGATTGGTCAAGGAGGTAAGAGCCCATGGGATCCAGGGCAATTTGGCAAATTAGATCCAAAATTGGCTTCGTGGCAGGAGGCAGAGGGTGATGGTCCAGGGTTGTTTTTGTGAGTGGAAGCCTGTGACCAGTGGTGTACCAAAGGGATCGGTGCTGGGACCCTTGCTGTTTGTCGTGTAATTAATGATTTAGATGTGAATATAGGAGGTATGATCAGTAAGTTCGCTGATGACGCAAAAATTGGTGGTGTCATAAATAGTGAGGAGGATAGCCTTAGATTACAGGACGATATAGATGGGCTGGTAAGATGGGCAGAGCAGTGGCAAATGGAATTTAATCTTGAGAAGTGTGAGGTGATGCATTTTGGGAGGACTAACAAGGCAAGGGAATATACAATGGATGGTAGGACCCTAGGAAGTACTTGGTGTACTTGCCCATAGACCATAAGGCAGCAACACAGGTAAATAAGGTGGTTAGGAAGGCATATGGGATACTTGCCTTTATTAGCCGAGGCATAGAATATAAGAACAAGGAAGTTATGATGGAGCTGTATAAAACGCTAGTTAGGCCACAGCTGGAGTACTGTGTACAGTTGTGGTCAGCACACTATAGAAAGGATGTGATTGTAGCAGAGATTCACCAGGATGTTGCCTGGGCTGGAGCATTTCAGCTATGAAGAGAGACTGGATCAGCTAGGGTTGTTTTCCTTAGAGCAGAGAAGGCTGAGGGGGGATCTAATTGAGGTATACAAAATTATGACGGGCATAGATGGGTTAGATGGGAAGAAACTTTTTCCCTTAGCGGAGGTGTCAATAACCAGGGGGCATAGATTTAAGGTAAGGGGCAGGAGGCTTAGAGGGGATTTGAGGAAAAAATTTTCACCCAGAGGGTGGTTGGAATCTGGAACAAACTGCCTGAAGGGATGGTAGAGGCAGGAACCCTCACAACATTTAAGAAGTATCTAGACGAGTAATTGAAATGCCATAGCATACAATGCTACGGGCCAAGTGCTGTAAAATGGGATTAAAATAGATAGGTGCTTGATGGCCGGCACAGACACGATGGGCCGAAGGGACTGTTTCTGTGCTGTATAACGCTATGACTCTATGAAGTCCTGGACATGGTCGCACACCAACTGTACATTGAGTTAGTGGTATCCCTTGTGGTTACAGTACACCCCCCCCCCCCCCCCCCCACCATTGTGATATGGCACCTGCAAGGCCAAGTACATACAGTCAATGGTTCCCTGCACTTTGGGAAAGTCTACTATCCTGGCAAAGCCAAATGATCACTCCTCCTGCTTCTCTCTGTTTAAAAAAAAGGTAATCAAGTCCCATCTCCGGGTATACAGGGCCTCTGTCACCTCCCAGATGCAACGATGGATGCCAAGCAGGGATATGTTGATGATGCTGTCTGTTCCAGCCTGGAAAGGACCTCTGGGCTAGCAACTGAATGCCACAGCCATCCTGATGGCCATGACAACACCGTCCTTTTCCTGCTCTGAGGTTGCACTTCTGATTCTGCATGGACAGTGCTCCGGAGGCCCACTGATCACCTGGCATGGGCCTCATACACCCTGTCTTTTTGTACCCCTGTGGCGGCATGCAGCATCTCCAACAGAGGGAGGATAGGAAGCAGCACTGCCTGCCCATTAAGCTCCATGATGAGGGCAGCAGCAATCGGCCATGCCAAGAAAGGCCACCAGAGCCAAAAAGTGTACCAGACTCAAATCAGCTACCTCCATATGTTTAAGCGGCATTGTCAGCGAAGACTACGGCTCTCTGGGTAGGCCGTCGCCGACTTATCTGCCCTACTGCAGGACGAGTTGGGGCCTATGAGATTTGGTGGTCACCCTATGCTAGTGGTCCTGAAGATCACAGTGGCACTGAACCTTTATGCGTTTGGATCTTTCCAGGGATCCACCAGGGACATGTGTGGGGTCTCCCAGGCCACAGCCAACTGCTGCATCAAGGAGGTAACCAATGCCTTGTTCAAGAGGGCTGGCGACTATGTGTGTTACCGGACCAACCCTGGTAGTCAGGTGGAGGGGGCCACTGGATTCGGTGCCATCGCCAGATTCTCCCAGGTGCAAGATGTGATAGATTGCATGCACGTAGCTGTCAAGGATCCAACGGACCAGCCAGCTGCCTTCATCAACAGGAAGGGCTTCCATTCCATCAACATTCAACTGGTCTGCAACCACTGAAAGCGTTTTCTGCTGGTGTGCCCACTTGCCAGGAAGCAGTCACAAAGCGTACAAGCTTCAACAGTCACAGGTGTCACACCTTTTCCAGCCCCCACTCACCTTCAGGGATAAATTCTCTGCGACAAAGGCTACCCACTGAAGACACTGACACCTGTGAAAAGCCCTCACAATACAGCGGAGGCGAGGTACAACACTTGCCACGGAGTCACCCGAGCAACCATCAAGCAGGCCATTGGGCTTCTGAAGATGAGATTCCATTGCCTAGATCAATCCAGTGGAGCCCTGCAATATGCTCCTGCGAGGCTTGTGCATATTGCTGTGGTCTCCTGTACTCTGCACAATCGAGCACTGCAGAATGGGGGGCCTTGTATGATGAGGACATGATTGAATGTCACTCCTCCACCGATGAGGAGGACTTGGAGGAGGGGGCTAAGCAAGCAGCACTGGAGCCAGGCAAATTGAATGACGGGCCAAGAAGACAAGAGACAATCTCGTACTTATCCACCTCTAGCCACCATTATGGCCACTCAGAGTAAAAACAATAAAAATTCACCTCAATGCATGCAGTTTGTTACCTCCTTTCTATTTGTCTTCCCTGTCTAGTGCTCAGCTGAACCATGTGCTATGGCTCATGGAAGACGCTATTCAAATTACGGCTGTGCCTACATTGGCACCCACGAAGGGGGAAGGGTGAAGTCAGAAGCTCACAAGTAATGCATCATAGAATAATCACTTCAAAAACAAACAAACTTCATTTGATGAATCAAATGTCAAATTTCAAACACCAAGTGCCTCTAGGTGGAATTTCAGAAAGTCTATTCAGACAATATGATTTTTAATCAAATCATATAGTTATTTATGTGTTTGTAAAAGCGACTAACCTTCCTATATCTGTGTTCAATAGATATTGAATGCCGACTTACAAGAACAATATTCTTCATAATATTTTCTTTATATGTTTATGAGCGCTTCCACATGGTGTAACTCCTGCGATAGCAGCTGGGCTGGAGCCAGGCTGCTGATCAGGCTGCCCTTGGCCTGTGATGACTTTGGCGCGCATCCTCTGGCTGCCTGAGGCCTGAAAATCCCTGGCTGCCTTAGGGTTTCCTGTACAGGTGCAGGACTCTCCTCAGACATTGCAGCTGTTGGAGCTAGGCTCATTGGCGAAGGGGTTGAGGAGACTGTGCCCACACTCAGAGCGCCGTGAGGGGAGCCCCCAGATATGGAGGTCAGCCTCTCCTCCTCCCTTTCAAGGCTCACTTGAACCACCCTGCTCACTAGAGAAGGATGAGGAGCTGGAGAAGACTCCAGAGAGCTTGTTCTTCTCTTGCCTTGCCACTGCTGCATCAAAGTCATCCAAGGCTATGGTGTGCAGATCTGTGCGCATTGTAGGATCTGGGTCTCCATGAGGGTCACTAATCTCTCGATGGAGGAAGCCATGCACTCGCATGCCTGAGACATAGCAAAAGTCATGGCATGGTTGGACTCCTCCATTGTCCGTTTATGGCTGTGCACGGACCTTGGCATCTTTTTTTTCATTTGTGGGATATAGGCGTCACTGGCTAGGCCAGCATTTATCCCTAATTGTCCTTGAGAAGGTGGTGGTGAGCTGCCTTCTTGAACCGCTGCTGTCTTAGGGACGTAGGTACAACAACAATGCTATTATGAAGGGAGTTCCAGGATTTTGACCCAGTGACAGTGAAGGAACGGTGATATTGTTCCAGGTCACAATGGTGTGCGGCTTGGAGGTGGTGGTGTTCCATGCATCTGCTGCCCTTGTCCTTTTAGGTGGCAGAGGTCGCGTGTTTGGAAGGTGCTGTCAATGGAGCCTTGGTGAATTGCTGCAATGCATCTTGCAGATGGTACACACCTCTGCCACTGTGCATCGGTGATGGAGGGAGTGAATTTTGAAGGTGGTAGATAGGGTGCCAGTCACGCGACTGCTTTGTCCTGGATGTGTCAAGCTTCTTGAGTGTTGTTGGAGCTGTACCTATCCAGGCAAATGGAGAGTATTCCATTTCCTGACTTGTGCCTTGTAGATGGTGGAAATGTATTGGCAAGACAAGAGGTGAGTTACTCGCTCCAGGATTCCTAGCCTTTGACCTGCTCTTGTAGCAGCAGCATTTATTTGGCTGGTCAAGTTCAGTTTCTGGTCAATGCTTACCCCCAGGATGTTGTTCGTGGAGGATTCAGCAATGGTAATGCCATTGACCGTCAAGGGGAGATGGTTAGATTCTCTCTTGTTTGAGATAGTCATTGCCTGGCACTTACATGGCGTGAATGTTACTTGCCGCTTATCAGCCCAAGCCTGGATGTTGTCCAGGTCTTGCTGCATCGGGACATGGGCTGCTTCAGTATCTGAGAAGTCACAAATGATGCTGAACATTGTGTAATCATCAGCAAACATCCCCACTTCTGACCTTATGATGGAGGGATGGTCATTGATGAAGCAGCTGAAGATGGTTGGGCCTAGGACACTACCCTGAGGAACACCTGCAGTGATGTCCTGGAGCTGAGATGATTGACCTCCAACAATCAATCTCCATCAGATGTTGCCTTACTTTTCCCTGCAACTTCAGCATGCACTATGCTGTTGACACCAGAGGCTCATCATGAGCCTGGGGCTCAGCATGGGCCAGGCCACACACAATCCTCCGGCAGTCAGAGTTCTCAGCTGTCTCAGCCTCAGCCAGCTGCTCGGGCGTGTGTGCAGTGCTCTCACCAACATGTGACCCTGACTCTACAGCCAAGCAAAAACCCACCAAGGTGAACCTATCTGCGCTGATGGAAGGTGCAGGAGAGTCATGGGATTGTGCATGGTCTGACTGCTTCTCCTCAGAGGTTGATGGCTGCATCCCTTCTGCTGGAGCCTCCTGCAGATGCCGACCTGCATGAAAGAACACAAACATGTGTGGGTTAGACTGTGCAGATCTTGCCATGCCAACCATGTGTGACGTGGATCTCCAGAGGTGAACTGCATGTTAATGGAAGCCAATCCTCACTCTCTTGCATGATTCCTCTTGGCTAATGGAGAGCTCCTGGCCTTTTGATGCCTTGGTCAGCAGCACAGCAGTTCAGCAGTGCAGCAACAGCAAAGGAAAAGTAGCAGCAAAGTCAGAAAGTGAAGCAGCAGTTTAAGCAGCACTGGCAGCATTTTAAAATAGCACCAGCGTCGTGTCTGTTGATAATACCATTGACGCCTCACTGCCTGCCCCGTCATCTTTTAATCTTATACAATCCTTAACTTCCTTTGTTAGCCACAGTTGACTGACTTTTCATTTTGGGTTTTTGGCCTTGAAGGAATGTATAGTTGCTGTAAACTATGTAATAATTGTTTAAAGATTATCCAGAAGCTCATCCGCCACAGCATTAGTGCTCATGAAGTTTACCTAGTCTATTTGCAGATTGAAGTCACCCATGATTACTGTATTACCCATGCTGCATGCTTCTCTAATCTCCTGACTAATACTATGCCCCACACTAGCGCTACTGTTTTGTGACATATAAACATCTCCTACCAATGTTTGCTGTCCCTTGCTGTTTCTTAGCTCCACCCAGATTCCACATTTTGTTCTTCCAATCTGAGATCCTTCCTTTTGATCAGCGCAACACCACCTCCTTCTCCTTTTTGCCTCTCTTTCCTAAATGTTGAATATCCTTGAATGTTCAGTTCCTAGTCTTAGTCACCCTGTAGCCACATTTCCATAATGGATTAAGGATTGGTTAACAGGCAGAAAACAGAGAGTTGGAATAAACAGGTCATTCTTGCATTGGCAGGCTGTGACTAGTGAGGTACCACAAGGATCAGTAGTTGGGCCCCAGCTGTTCACAATATACATCAATGATTTGGATGTGGGGACCAAATTTAATATTTCCAAGTTCGCGGATGACACAAAACTAGGTGGGAATGTGTGTTGTGAGGAATATGCAAAGCAGCTTGAAGGGGTTTTGGACAGACTTAGTGAATGGGCAAGAACATAGCAGATGGAATATAAGGTGGAAAAATGTGAGGTTATCCACTTTGGTAGGCGGAATTTCTTAAATGGTAAGAGATTAGAAAGTGTAGATGTACAAAGGGACCTGGGTGTCCTCGTCAATAAGTCACTGAAAGCTAACATGCAGGCACAGCAAGCAATTAGGAAGGCTAATGGTATGTGAGCCTTTTTTGCGAGAGGATTTGAGTACAGGACTAGTGAAGTCTTGCTTCAATTGCATAGAACCTTGGTTAGACTGCACCTGGAGTACTGTGTGCAGTTTTGGTCCCCTTACCTTAGGAAGGATATTATGGCCATAGAGGAATTGCAATTAAGGTTCACCAGTCTTGTTCCTGGGATTGCAGTACTAAGAGAGAGTGGGGAAACTGGGCCTGTATTCTTTAGTTTCAAAGAATAAGAGGTGATATCATTGAAACCTACAAAATACTTAAAGGGATAGACAGGGTAGATCAGCCATGATTATATTGAATGGTGGAGAAGGTTTGACCAGCTGTATGGTCTACTCCTGCTCCTATTTCTTATGTTCTTATGGACTTTGTTCCTGAAGATCACCGTGACACTCAACTTTTACATGTCTGTCTCGTCCCAGGGATGCACTGGGGATGTGTGAGTGTCTTCCAGGCAACAGCCCACTGCTACATCAAGGAGGTGACCAATGACTTGTTCAAGAGGACTGGTGACTATGTGTGCTATTGGACTGACCATGACAGTCAGGCAAAAGGTAGCCATTGGCTTCGGAGCCATTGCTGGATCCCCCATGTAATGTATATTCTGCTAATGACATGATGACATAATGATGTAAATACTTCCTTGAATTAGCCATGCTTGGTCTCTACTTTCTCTGCTCGTGCCACCCAAATGTATTCCAGAAAATGTTGACGAGGATGAGATGAAGGTCCATAAACATCAGCATCAAACAGCAGCAGGGACAGCAATGAACAAGGTCAGCTAGCTCCTGGAGACCTATCTGCTTGATGGTGGAGATTTTTGCTGGACTGTACAAAGCCTGAGCCTCAAACTGTCTCCTCAGTTGAATGGGATGCTGCAGGGTCCTAATATGCATCAGATTCAAAGTGCTCATTACAGTAAAAGAATATTTTCAACCACCAACTAGACTGGTTTTAGTTATCACTGTATGGGCAGCCACAGTAAAGTGTTTACTGGTTAACATGAATTTGTAAATGGGACAATATGGCTGCACCCACAGGATACATCGGAAGGCTAGGAACATATAAGAGAGCTTGAGATTCGTTCAGTTCATATATTGAATGAAAGGACATGTTTTCCAAAGCTAATAATGTGGTGTTTTGAAAATTGCATTGTGCATTTTGTTCACTTGAGGCTACTATATACACACAGATGTGCCAGCAGAAGGGCTGGTAAAAGTGAAAATAAAAGGAAAGAGAAGAATCCATTGTTTTCAACAGCATGCAGTCTCATATCTTTTACTAAACTTGGCTAAATCTTACTTCAGTGCCGAGAACACCACAAGGTCGACAAGGTAAATAGAAATCAAATAGTGAAAAATCAGCAACATTGCTTTCAGGTATGAAACTTTTGGAAAGATTTTGTTGGCTTTCTGAAGAACAGAATTTTAAGTTGGAGACTGTGTTGGACACATACAAGAAGATTGTACAGTGTACACACACAATGATTTTTCCAAAATAACCATCCGATCAACAAAAAAAATCTCAGATCATTGTAGAGAAGTTTCCTCTGAAATCCTTGATCATGCATTATCACTGTGCTGCTGATCAATATGGTGTTGTCTGTGTCCAATCTACCACCTGTTGATGTACATTCAGAGCCAACATCTGTATTCCCACATTGGCAAAAGTGGCTGCGATTGTTCGAAGGCGCAATGGCAGCTTTTACAATCACAGATGACAAAAGAAAAAAGGCTCTATTTCTCTACTTTGAACTGAAGAATTAGAAGATATCTTTGAGACACTCATACCTGAGCAAAATGACTACGATTCAGCAAAAAATGAGCTGACCATCTACTTTATACCCAAGAGAAACACAATATACATCCAACTCACTAAGCAAGAAGCAAATGAGACAATTGACCAATATTGCACGTAATTGAGACAACTATCAACAAAATATGACTTCGATGATGTTGAACATGTTGAACAGGAAGTCAAAGCACAAGCAATCACAGGCTGTCTCTCTAGTCAACTCTGTCAAAAAGCTCTTCAGAAAGACAGAAAGTTGTTAGAGCTGTTGGAGTTAGCAAGATCAATATTACCCTCAGAGTCCAGAGCTACTGAAGTTGAGGCTGCTAACAGTAGTTACCACACTCCAATTTCAACTCCTGTGAACACTGTTCATTGCTCACGTCATTGAAAAGGAACAACAGTCATCTCAGAAACAGAGCTGCGACTTTTCCGAAGAATGTTTCCAGTATGGCGGTGCTCACCCACACTGGACAGAGTATCCTGCTACTGGTACACAGTATAAAGCTTGGGGCAAACCCAATCACTTTGTTTGTGTTTGAGCTCATCACCAAATCAACTACTAAGACCAATAATAACATAAGGGTGCCACGTATGCATACCACAGCAAAAGAACGAGAGAATGTAGCCAAAGTAGAAACAGATGACCCTAAACATACTTTTGAGCTCTCTCTCAGATACAGTAAACAGCCACCTGTGACTGTGACCATTGGCTGCTCGGTTAGCAAATATACTATCTGCCAAAGCTGTAGAAATAAGTCGCCTAAAACTATGGCCGTGGCCAACTCAACCATTTCAAAGTGTTCACATAGACTTTTGTGAGATAGAAAATGACAATTTCTTAGTACTCATCAATAGCCACTCGAAGTGGATTGAAGTCAAGCACATGGGTCAACACACCAGTGCTGAATGAACAATAGACAAGTTACAGTCTATTTTTGCTTGTCATGGTTTACCAGAGGAGCTTCTCTTAGATAATGGCCCTCAATTTCGTTTTGCTCCATTCCAAAATTTCATGAAGCAAACAGTATCGAAAATACCCTCACTCCTCCTTACCATCTGGCATCAAATGGAGCAGCTGAAAGATCCAATCAGAGAGTTAAAGAAGCACTCAAGAAACAAGTGCTGAATGGTTGCTCAAAACTCAGTATGATACAGTGGTTTGCTAATTTCCTGCTGAAGCACAGAACAACCCCAGGCTCCACTACAGGGTATACACATGCTGAGCTTTTGATGAAGATATGGTTATGGACAAGTTTGAGTCTGGTCCTACCAAACTAGACTGCTAAAGTTGAACACAAACAATTCAGTCAAAAATGTCAGTACGACACAACCAAGAGAGAATGCAGTTTCAGGCAAAATGAGCATGTTTGTGTTTTGATTTCCTCCCTCCACCCCCACCCACCCCACCACCCCCCCTCCCCCCCCACCCCCACCACAAGTCACATGAGAGGGATGTGGGAAATATAGTAGAATTATGTGGAACCAAAAGATACTTGGTTGAAATTGATGGAAAAAGGTGGAAGGTCCATGTAGGTCACATGATCCCAGCAAGGGAAAAGCAAAGCAGGAGCAAATTTACTAAGTGAAGCAGCAGTACAAACAGGACTGGAACAAACACTGTGTAAAGGATTTAAAAATAACAGAGGAAGGACTGAGAAGGAGAGTGAATTAGAGTGTTTAGAGTGAATCAGAGTGAATTTAATGTTAAGTCAGGTAAAGAAGGAGAAATAAAGTGAAAAAAAGATTGGATTGAGAGAGAGAAAAGGAGAGAGAAAGGAATAATGGAAGAAGCTGTAATATTCTTGAATAACTTGATAGCACTTTAAGTGAAATTTGTGGTTGAGATTTGAAAACTCTATTTAATCCGGGGAACATTGATTGTTCAGATAAAAGGTGAAGTACTTTTTGCACAGAAGTCTTATCAGCATGCTTTTCAAGGCCAAAAGAGACTTTTGTAAAACAAACCTACTAAAAGCTATAGGCTACTTTTCCACAAATAAACAGAGGCCACTGGTCTATGATGAAGATCACACGTTCAAAGCCATGGAATGTTTAGCTGAGAGGCCTAAGGGTCATAAAATATGGCTGAAACCAACAACAATCAGACTTCAAAGCTGTGCTTTTTTAATGCAAAGTTAGAACCTCAGTGAAACTTTATGTTTCAAAAAGTCTAGTAAGAAATGAAACTGAATGAAATGCTCTGAATTGAGATAAATGACAAAAGGCAAAACTGAACAAGGAAGTCTTAAAAGTTAGTTTACAAATCAAAGACAGAAGTCTCCAACTCTGGGGAAAAGAATGCCAATCCAGCTAATTTGAGTGGTGAGGAGTTTACTTAAAAGCTGCAAGAAACTGACATTAATTGATGATATCAGAGTTTGTCTTCTTTTGAAAGGCAGAGAAACTAACTCCACAAGAAGCTATTGTTTATTTATATGCTTTATCAGATAAACTCTGTCTTGAATTCACCGAGCAACAACTTGTAAGAAGTCAGTGATTTTGTGGGACTCTGATTGTTTAATTATCTTGCTGGTCCTGGAATGTGTGGCCAGAAAAAGAAGCTACTGTTGTGTGTGCTGATAACGATCTAAAGACATCTGTCGTACCAATAGTGATGGAAAACTACCAATGGAAGTTTAAAACAGTTGAACAATGTCGAGGCAGGGCTTAATGCTGAGTTGAGCAAAGAATTAGATGCCCCACTGGACAATTGTAGCTTATGTATGACCCTATCAACAGAACATTCTGCCCTCCTGGGAAAGAAGAGTATAAAGATCATTGTAAAGAATGATTTGGTGCTGTAGCCAGGTAACTTGGTCGGTTGCTGAAGAGTACGATCACAAAGGAGGTGATCGATAATTGGATGATCGTATGTGTAATTTCTTGGAATATATTTGTGACTAACAGGTGTATTGTATTGCGAACTGGTATTCATACCAAACCTAGTAAAGACATTAGTGCTTAATTTGGACTTTGAGTATTGTCTCATTATTTCTTGTAATTCTCATATCCAAACCGTAAAGTAACCTGTCAAGGGTAGAAAGATATGTCCTGCAATAGTAAGAAGTAAAATGTAAAAATTTTGAATTTGCCTTTTATAAAATCTCCTAAATCAATTCATAACCTGAAGGAATGAGACTTCACACTTACAATTGTTTACTTTCTGGGCAAGTGAGATTGATTAGTAATCTTTAAGCAATTTTGTTGTTAAAATGATACTGACCTTACTAATTACTGGACTTAAATTTCTGTGGCAAGTTTAATGGACAATTAATGTGCAAATACAGCATAGTCATGAAAAGCACATGGAGGTTAAGGGTGAGATACCATTTTTGCAAAGCTGACAGCAGAGCGGCACAAATAGACCAGCAACTTGTGCCAATTTGCAGTTCTCGAGGTATCTCTTCCTTGCAATAAGTTGCTGGCTGATTTGCACATTAATAGCATTGTGCATAGTTCAGTTCCTGTTATTTTTTTCAACAAAATTTGGTCCATTACATTTTTAGAGGTTCAGAAAACATAGAATAAAAGCTGCAACAGGTATATATTTAGTACACTGTAATTTTATTCTCACTATCACACAGACACACATTGACAAAGCCTAATTAAAAACTGTCAATATAAATTTTACCTTAATCAAGTTTATGAAATTTATTCTTATTTTTCAAGATTATTTGATAAAAGCTACTAAGCAGAGAGTTGAAGGAGCTGAAAATAAATTGCCAACAGTACAGCTGACTGAACAATGCTGATACATTCTGGAACATTAGGTACACTGCACATGTTCAGATTGCACAATCCAAATTCAACTCAAGAGATACAGCTCTAGGCAAAAATACCAAGCCCACGCTTTTGGGAGTGACTGAGACCTTGTAGTAAAAACATTAATGAAGGCACAGTTAAGGGACACAAAAGATAATTCAATGGATATATTAATCATGTTATTGTTGTTCTGTTAAAAAAAAACATTCAAAGCTTAGTTTTGGATATTGGAAATTGAGCAGTTTTGGGCCAGTTTGTGCAATATGGATTCTCTTTTCTACTACCCCAGCACTTCTATCATTATCTCAGCTCTTTCTATTTGAACTACTCAACTCAGATGCATTTAAGGGGACATTAGACAAGCATATGAGGGAAAAGGGAATAGAGCATTAGGATGATAGATTTAGGTGAGGAAAGAAGGGAGGAGAATTGAGTGGTGCATTAACATGGACTGGTTGGGCTGAATGGCCTATTTCTGTGCCATATATCCTATGTACTCCTATATAATCCTGTATCATCCCTTCTCCCTTACTCTACTGTCTCTTCACCTTTAAACATCCATCCATTTTCTTCCACCCCCACTTGCTCCCCCTCCCACAAAAAGCCCAGTGACTCCTCACTCTTAACCTGTTTCCCTCCTACCCTCCCTTCCTACCTTTTTCCCTCAAAGGCTCCTTGTTTTCTTTCCAAATTCAACTCAATAAAATAATAAGGAATAAAAAATCTGCCCATTTTCTTCTCTTCCTATTTGTGTTTTCTCTTTGCCTCATGGGCATTAGAAATTAGAATCTCTGAGGGGAATGTTAACATGGAGAAACACAGGTGTGATTGTGGGGTGTAAACCAGCAAAATTGGCAGCATGTTAGGAAGCCGACCTCCGTATTTAACTTGAGCGTATTAGGCTGTTTGTGCACAAGCCCCTTGGGAGAGGCAAGTAGCTTTCTAACATATGCTCAATTAGAATGATATCTCAACACATTTTTATTTTATTGTTGCATCAATAGGTCTCCCAGGCTTCCTGAAACTCATCAGTGAAGGCAAAGTGAAAACACAACAGCAATTGATGGAGGCTGAATCAATCGATTAGCCATACAAGGTAGCACAGTGGCGCAGTGGTTAGCACTGCAACCTCACAGCTCCAGTGGCCTGGGTTCAATTCTGGGTACTGCCTGTGCGGAGTTTACAAGTTCTCCCTATGACCGTGTGGGTTTGTGCTGGGTGCTCTGGTTTCCTCCCAAAGCCAAAGACTTGCAGGTTTATAGGTAAATTGGCGATTATAAATTTCCCCTAGTGTAGGGATGTGGTAGGAATATGGGATTCGTATAAATTGATGGTTGGCACAGACTTGGTGGGCCAGAGGGCCTGTTTCAGTGCTGTATCTCTAAATAAATATACTCTGTGCACACTTTTTTCAAAAATATACTTTATTCATAAAAATCTGTAAAAAAAATACATTACAAAACAGTTCCAAGTTGACAATCCAGAAAGTGCAAAAGTAATCAGTTTTCTTCAATACAGAACGTGAGTTGCCTCACAATCCTTCCATTCCATTTTACATGCAATGTACATTTGCATTACACAGAAAAACCATATTTTGGTGCATACAGCCTGAGGGGTTTTTCATGGGCTCCAGACCCTCGGTATACAATGGCAGGAGAACCTTACACTGTGCCCTTTCCCCATTGAGTCTTTGCGGCTGCTGCCCCAAGCTTTACTCTGTGCACACAGTTGCTTTCTTATCGGCTAATGGGAAAAGGTTTGCTCACAGTACTTATGCTGATCGGTTACTTTCTACACTTTAGATGTTTTTGCAATCACACCAGGATGTATGGCACTTTGTCTTGGATTGAACCTCAGGCAAGGAGCAATAAGACCAGCAGCAGCCTGCTGTTCAGAGACTTGTCACTGGACAGCAGAGAGCAAAGCAGCTTGCAGGAGGCAATATCTGAGATATAGGATGATCAGGCAAGCCTGAGTTTCTTTGACATGTCTGAATACTCGGAGGCTTAGGTTTTTCATCAAGCGGTGGCAGACATTTGCAGACTCCTAGAAGACATGCTCCCTGCTAATACCATGGAGCTAGTAACCACGCCTTACGAGTGGCTACCAGGACACACAACATTTTTGACTCTGGATCCTTCCCGAGCTCTGTAACAGACATATCCAGGATCTCCCAGTCAGCGGCCCACAAATGCACGACTTAAGGCTTGTTTGCCAGGGCCAGCATTTACGCCAACTTCACCTGCGATAATGTCAGTCAGAATGAGCAGGCATCCAGACTTGTGGCTCTGTCTAGCTTCCCATAGGTGCAGGGCATCATCGACTGCACACATGTGGCATTCCACGCATCTCCAGAATAACCAGGAGCATTTGTGAACCACAAGGGCTTCCACTCTATCAAAGTAAAGTTGGTATGCAACCATAAAAGGATATTTTTGCAAATGTGCACCAAATGCCTGGGGAGCTGCCATGATGTTTTTGCTCTGTGGCATTCCAAGCTTCCTGATATCTTCAGACATACAAGCAGACTTAAAAGGTGGCTGTTAGGAGACAAGGGATAGCGACTCCCTAATTGGGTGATGTCACTCATCAGAAACCCAATCAATGAAGCCAAAAATCACTACGAAAAAATGCTACATGACCACCAGATGTATGATCAAAAACATTGGCATGCTAAAGATGCACTTCAGGTGCCTGGACAGATCTGGAGACGTCCTTCAGTATGCACCAGCTAGGGTCTCTAGAATGGTCATGCTCAATGCACAACATTGCTCATCAGTGAGGTTTAAACCTGCAAGAGAAACAAGGGGAAGAGCTCAGATCCTCTTCGGACAATTCCAAGGAAGAAGAGGAAGAGGAAAATGAGGAGGAGGAGGGTAAAGAGGGCAATGCAGCACCAGATGCTCACATTGCTGCCTAGGATGTCAGGGATGCCCTTAGTAATGCAAGATTCTCTTAGGTTGCAGCAGTGAAGCCATGTTACAAGAACATGCAACGGCCACACTTCTCTCCCCTTTACCCCCAGTGTGATTGACACAAAACAGTGCTGAAACAATCTATCATGGGATTAGTGTAGGATTAGTATAAATGGGTGGTTGATGGTTGGCACAGACTCGGTGGGCCGAAGGGCCTGTTTCAGTGCTGTATCTCTAAAAACTAAAACTAAAAAAACTATTTCCCCTCATGCCTTCTCTGAGCTCATCTTGATCATAAGGCCCACCTCCTGCTCCCTCGATCCTATTCCCACTAAACTGCTGACCACTCAACTTCCCTTGCTAGCTCCCATGTTAGCTGATATTGTTAACAGTTCTCTCATCAGATACTGTCCCTCTGTCCTTCAAATCTGGCCTCATCCCTCCGTATTTCTGTAATCTCCTCTACCCCTACAACTCTCTGAGATATCTGCGTTCATCAGCTGATGAGGGATAGATTCAGAGTTTCCACCAGCAGCGATGAATTTACTATTAGTCTGAAGAAGATTGGAGTAAAGTACCAATCTATTTTAACTCTACTCTCAAATGATGGTGCCGGAATTTGAAATTTTTCCCTTGTCAATCTGGACAGGCAGGAAGGAGTTTGGGGTGAATTAGCAATTGCCATTGGGAACATAGCAACATCAAAATGGCATTTTTATATGTCTTTTTCATAGATTTTCAGTTGTTCACCTATGCTGTAGCAAGGTGCTACATCGATACAGCTTCCACCCTGCCAACCCTATGCCCCCTTACCACTGAGGCAGACACACAGCTGTGTCAAAAATAATGCTGGACTCCATCTAAAATATGCGAATGTTCTAATCATTTTCTTATTAAATATTTTGAAAACAAACAGGACATAAGTTCTAAAACTGGAAGTTATAACCTAGACACTACACCCAAAGGTGTAGAGTACAAGTATATATTTTTTCAATGTCATAAACTTAATATCTTCGTCACATTTTGGTTTGGCTTTCAAACCTTTTTGTGCTTTTCAAATATTTATTTTTACTTCTGGCCACTATAGTTGTCAGACTCAGTACTGTTTATAAATGCGTTCCTGCAGGAAATGAAGAATAAGGAGAAAATGAAGTTAAAAGAAATTTCCAGATAACCCTGGGTGATTATTTGACTCATTGGAACCATTTCTGATTTGAAAAAGAAATGAGTAAATATTTGATTATATTTTATAGAATAGATGTCTTTCAAAACCAACATGCAATGTCAAGGAACAGATATCATCTTCCCAAGTCCATTAGAGATTAAATTAGAACATTTTTCAATACTGACACTTACTTCTTAAAATGTAAATTGTCCCTCACTTTAAAAGCCTAGAAGGAAACTACATATTTTCTGGTTGGAAATTACTTAGTTCCCAACTTTGATGCTTGAGTGTCAGGCCAGAAATTTCTTGAGCTGATTTCTAATTAACACTACAAATGTAGATATGTAGGCAAGTCACATTATTTTCCTTTATAACTGCTTGGAATTTAGTTATTGAAATGTACTGTGGAAAGGATTACTTAAAAAGTACACAAAATTATTCTGTTTTGAAATCTGTTGATATCACCTTATTGCTGTTGGATACTGGTTAGAATAAGATCCAAGTGGATGGGCTGGATTTTGTTCTCCCCCAGACGCAGGTTCCATGACGGGAGGGTGGGGGGGGTGGTTCCAGAAGATAGCTCCGGATGAGGCCCACCACGGACCTCAACAACGAGAGGGCCTGGCCTGATTCTCCCAGTGGTAGCGGGGTTCTGTGGTGCCCCCCACCGCTGGGCAACGGGACCTCAATTAAAATATTCAAATGTATAAAATTATTAAATTTAAATAGACTTAACTGCGATTTTGAGGGTCCGCCATGCTCTTCAGCCAGGCAGCCGGCACTCCCGAGCCTTCAGATCCCTGTCCAGGGAAACACAGTGCCACACTGGCACTGTCGATCTCAGTGGTGAGCTCAAAAAATGGTGGCCGCCTACGTGGGCCACACACCAAAGAGCTGCAGCAATCTCAAGCGTTGAGGCTCATTTAAATAGCCGAGGCAGCCCGCCCCCTCTAATCACTTGGAGGGGGTGGGGCTGTCCATCCCCGGCAATGGAGTCAGCTGCCTGTGCGCGGACGCTGGCGCCATTTTTACAGAGCAGTCAACCCTGCTGGGAAATTTAAATATTTAAAGACATATACAATAACATTAAATGAAAACATTTCTTTTACCCCTCTCCCCCACCCCCAGTACCAATACATTAACTATTTGTCCTTCCCCCCAAAACACTTACCTTTTCCCCGCAAACCGCGAAAAGTTTAAAGTACATCCCTTCCCACCATGCCCTCCACCCATGACGTTTATTTGACCCCGCCTCCCCACCACACTGATAAACTTACTTCCTCCCCCCTCCCCACAAGTGTCGTGCCTCATTTCCCTGGACGAAGATCTGAAGGCGCGGGAGTGCCGTCCGCCACGCCAATGATCGCGGTGGGCCCTCAAGATCGCGGATGAGTATATGTAAATGCATTAATTGTATTAATTTGAATGTGCTGATTGGGGTCCCCTCGCCGAGCAGTTGTGAGGGGGGGGTAGGGGGGCACCACAGAGTCTCACCATCGCTGAGAGGATCGGGCCGGGCCCTGCCGGCGCAGAGGTCCGTGGCGGGCCTCATCCAAAGCCATCTTCAGGCACCTCCGCCAAAGATTTCAACGTTGAGGACTGCTAAAAATACAGCCCTTTCTCAGGGGGGTGGGGTAGGAAGGGCAAATAGTTATTGTAATTGTTATTGGGGAGGTGGAAAAGAGGCATTAGAAATGTATTTATTTAATTTTGGGGGGTAGGACTTTAACGATTTAAATTGGGCGGCAGGGCTGTCTGCTCTTTAAAAATGGCACCAGCACCTGTGCACAGGCAGCTGACGCCATTGCCGGGGACAGATAACATGCCTCCTCCATCTGATGTGGGGGTGGTGGGGCGGTCTGCCCTGGCTATTTAAATGAGCCACTGCGCAGGAGATTGCGGCAGCTCTTTGGCGTGCAAGCCATGCGGGCAGGCTGTCATATTTTGAGCTCGCCGCCAACATCGGCGACAGGCTCTTAAAATCCAGCCCGATAAGTCAACTTTGGATGACCAAATACTATAGCTGTGGAACACGACAGCAATTTCACATATCATACCCTTTTTATAATAGGGATGAGGTGAGATTGGCATTCTGAGCATCTAAAATGTGAATAGTTCAAATCCAGCATGCAACTGAGGCTGAAGTGCAGATGTGCAACCAGCCTCCAGGCTACTAACAGATACTTCAGTTCATTGCCAGCATAAGCCAAGCGAATGCCTAGGCACTATTATATCGCAATGAAATTGTGTGCATACCCAACGTCAGAAAATCAAACAGCCTGAAATTAATTTCTGGGGCAAGAGTGAGCAGATTGATCACTGAAGGCTGGAATTTGGGATGGAACCTGATTCTGCTGGGATTCTGCCTCATTTCTTAATGATTATCACTTTCTAGTGAGGACAGGGGAGAGGATGGTTCCTCCAATTCTTCCACATTAAGTAGGTGTACCAGTGGCAGGTCCGTCCAATATGTCATTTACAGGGTCATAGCAGAGCTTTTGTCATTCCATTTGAAAATTCCACTAGTTCAGTTTTTCTCTTTTCTCCCAGCATGATGAATAAAATGACACATTATTCAGAGGATTACTATTAAATGTTTTACTGATGACTGTATTTTTTAAGATGCGTACCGTTTTGGTGGCGTCCAGCAGTTGTCCCTTTAAGAACCACTGGTTGGGCTGTATATAGACCTGGTTTTCTTGAACACAGTTGACCCAGCATTTCAAGCAACGAGCTTTGCGCAGGGGATGTCAAGCAGACATTATTCCCTTTGTATATAATAAGGGGCCTAATGCCTATTCACGTAGTAGACCTGGATTCCCATTTGTTTGCCTATAATAATATGGGGATGGGCGCACTTGCAGCTCATAATGAGCACATGCTTCCTGCCGCCATATTGTGGGCTTAAGTGCTTGTTCAGCACCTGTAAAACGAGCACAATGCCATCAGATTTATAAGCTATAGTGCTCAGTCTGAGATAGATTGTTCTATTTGGTAAATCGAGAACTCTATACAATTTGCATAGTGTTTTATGCAAACCATGCATACTAAATACAGCTTTGTATACAGACATAACAGCAATCAGCTGAGAAATTTGGCATTCTTACATCCTGCTGATTGAAAAGAAAGACAAAGACAAAAACAGAAGCAGTAGATTTTTCAAATACACATTAGATCATTTTCAGACTGGCATGATTACATAAACTAATGGATACTTGGAGATTATAATGAGACAATATTCAAGGCATTCAAATGGCATTATAAACTGCAACAATGGAGCTTGAAAGGTTTACTACTGCCACCTGAAACACAAGATAAAATTACTGGCTTGAAATTGCTCGCCGGTATCTATTATCCTTTAATATGCTGCTAATTTTACAGGATAGTTTTACAGGGAGTATTGCTGTACATTTTGATTGAATCTCAGCAGTTTTGGCACACATTGACACAAAGGCTGGGAAATTGTTTTCATGCTGAATAATTGATGTGAAGTGGGTAGCAGGACTGCAACATGCACCCAAAGGTGGAGGCCCAAGGATCCCTGGAAATGGGGGCTTAGGCCTCATCTACAGAATATCATGAAGTTTTGACCCTAATTGAACATCTCTCTGTCGATTGCAAGTCTGAATCCGGAAAATTCGGAGCCAGCTACAGGTAAGTTCTGGGGTGTGAAGGGCAGACGAGCGGTAAGGGTCCAGTGTGGCTGGCAACAACGTACAGTATTATTGTGGAATCAAGAATAGGATAAAGGTAAGTAAACATCAAAAGCAACTCTGTTCTTTGGTACCTCAAGCAATTCCTTTAAGGTTCACTGGTTCGGCTGCTATAGACGCAGACTACTTTTTGCTGAATTTGTCATTGAGATCCTAAAATAGATGCAAGGTTCCTGATTTGCATATTCGGGGGTGGTTGGTGGGGACGAACACCAGTTTTAGGCTGGAACCTTGTGCAGCTGGTGCACATCAGTGAAAGATCATGCCCAAAAATTGTCCCTTCCTTAGGCTTATTTCTTTTGCCTAGAGATCAGGTGTGACTGGGAGCAATTTTATCCCCAATGTATGTATATAACTCAGGACGGAAATTATCATGATTGTCTTTTGCCAGGTTGTATGAGACCATCTGAAGATGGATAGTCTCATGTGGCTTTGGCTTTGCATTGACTCCAATGTAACTGTAACCACTGTGAAACTAATGTTAAAAATTGGATTGTCTGGGTACTTCTTTAACTTAATTTTAAATTGTTTGATATTGCCATTTGGATGGCATTAATGTTTAATGTTTGGCATTAATATCGGTGTTTGAATGATGGTGTGCAGAGCTTTGCTGGCAGTATGACGCTAGCTCCACATTACTCTAGGCAACTATTGGTCTCAGTACAGTACTTTAAATGCTGCAGCACCATCACTCATGAATTGAATTCATTTTTGTTTTGGTGGGGGGTGTCAGTGCAGACATCGACTGCCAGGGCCCCTCAATTCATGAATGTGTACCGACATTTATACTGAGGGGGAATTTTATGATTATGATGTAATTACTGTAAATCTTTTGAGAAATATTTTACAGTTGATTACAGGATAAATGTATAACTTGTATTTATGATAGTACAACATGTTTAGAAGTTCAATAAGGGAAGCATAATAAGCATTGATATTTTCATAAGTTCTTGAATTCCTTATAAGTGGAATTCAAGAGTAGATTTACAGTTATTTCTAAAAGTTCCATTATTGTACATACAGATCTATATATACAGGAGTGCATATTAACAGACCAAATAAGTAGAAGTTGTTAAAATAGAAATTAATGAATTTTGTATTTGTTAATTATTTTTAGATACAATCAAACCTTCCTATTAATTGCTTACAATCAATAAACTATTTAATCATTTCATGGCTTATTTTACTCAGGTTTGAGCAATAACAATACTAATAATAATGAGGTGGATTGTCATTGGATAAATATTTGGTTTCATTGTAGTACAAGCCATGTTTCTTTGAATGACAGAGGAAAGACAAATCCTAAAAAGAATAGGCATTGCTTTACCAAATATATTTTTGGGTAAAACAGTTAGGCAGTATAGATGGTGCACTTTATGATTTACATGACATTAGCAGGTATATGATCATGAGTTAGCACTAAGAGGAGTATTAGATGGAAGCATGAGAGGAAATTGACTAACCATAGCACCATGCAATTTCTGGTTCAAAATTTGGAATAACTGAAAATATCTCACAGGACCAATTTAGCAAATCTTCAGCCTTAAAGACAGCTATCAGAGGGGTCACAGGTCAAAAGAAAGCAACAAAAGAGATTTTAGCAGTAAAATACTACTGCTCTTTATTAGTGAGATTTTTCATGAAGTGTATAATGTGTCAGGAGATCCTATACCGCTTATATTACTGCATGAATTTATGTAATATCTCCACTCACATTCAGCTTTCATCATGCTAATGTTTTCTTTCATAGCTTACCTTAATGCTGCATTTGTTGAGTTTACAATTCTAATACCATGCATACATTAAAAAAGGTATGAATGATATATAGATATGTAAAGGAGACATTCTATTGAAGGCTGCATCAATTGTACTTAAACTCAGGGCAGGATTTTGCACTTTTGGTCGGGATGCCAACATTGGGGTCAAATGGGGGTCACATCCCCACACTGTGTAGGGAACTGTCACCCGGCAGTGATTTTCCCCAAATTGACCAATTAGTGGACAGAGAGTGGGCTCGCTGTCCTGACTCTCGAAGCTGGAGGACCAATAGAAGGCCTTCTAGCACAGCAGAAGCAGTAGGCTGCCATTTCAGGTAAGATGGAGGCACCCTCTCTCCAACATTTTAAACTTTTAAATAAAAAATAGACCTTTGTGTAGGGTCTGCGCAGGGCGGCATGTGGCTGCAGCTAACGCCAGGTAGGCAGGGAGGGTCCCAAAGAGACTGCCTGGAGTGCTGGCGCCATCCCCTTCCCCACCCGAGTCTGCCACTGAGAGACTGCCTCCAGGAAGCTGCCTTCATACCTGATGCCTCCGGGGGCCCAGATGCAGCTCTGACAATAGGTCTTCTTCTTTCTTTTGGGCCTCCTTATCTCGAGAGACAATGGATACGCGCCTGGAGGTGGTCAGTGGTTTGTGAAGCAGCGCCTGGAGTGGCTATAAAGGCCAATTCTGGAGTGACAGGCTCTTCCACAGGTGCTGCAGAGAAATTTGTTTGTTGGGGCTGTTGCACAGTTGGCTCTCCCCTTGCGCCTCTGTCTTTTTTCCTGCCAACTACTAAGTCTCTTCGACTCGCCACAATTTAGCCCTGTCTTTATGGCTGCCCGCCAGCTCTGGCGAATGCTGGCAACTGACTCCCACGACTTGTGATCAATGTCACACGATTTCATGTCGCGTTTGCAGACGTCTTTATAACGGAGACATGGACGGCCGGTGGGTCTGATACCAGTGGCGAGCTCGCTGTACAATGTGTCTTTAGGGATCCTGCCATCTTCCATGCTGCTCACATGGCCAAGCCATCTCAAGCGCCGCTGACTCAGTAGTGTGTGCAAGCTGGGAATGTTGGCCGCCTCGAGGACTTCTGTGTTGGAGATACGGTCCTGCCACCTGATGCCAAGTATTCTCCGGAGGCAGCGAAGATGGAATGAATTGAGACGTCGCTCTTGGCTAACATACATTGTCCAGGCCTCGCTGCCATAGAGCAAGGTACTGAGGACACAGGCTTGATACACTCGGACTTTTGTGTTCCGTGTCAGTGCACCATTTTCCCACACTCTCTTGGCCAGTCTGGACATAGCAGTGGAAGCCTTTCCCATGCGCTTGTTGATTTCTGCATCTAGAGACAGGTTACTGGTGATAGTTGAGCCTAGGTAGGTGAACTCTTGAACCACTTCCAGAGCGTGGTCACCAATATTGATGGATGGAGCATTTCTGACGTCCTGCCCCATGATGTTCATTTTCTTGAGGCTGATGGTTAGGCCAAATTCATTGCAGGCAGCCGCAAACCTGTCGATGAGACTCTGCAGGCACTCTTCAGTGTGAGATGTTAAAGCAGCATCGTCAGCAAAGAGGAGTTCCCTGATGAGGACTTTCCGTACTTTGGACTTCGCTCTAAGACGGGCAAGGTTGAACAACCTGCCCCCTGATCTTGTGTGGAGGAAACTTCCTTCTTCAGAAGACTTGAACGCATGTGAAAGCAGCAGGGAGAAGAAAATCCCAAAAAGTGTGGGTGCGAGAACGCAGTCCTGTTTCACGCCACTCAGGATAGGAAAGGGGTCTGATGAGGAGCCGCCATGTTGAATTGTGCCTTTCATATTTTCATGGAATGAGGTGATGATACTTAGTAGCTTTGGTGGACATCCAATCTTTTCTAGTAGTCTGAAGAGACCACGTCTGCTGACGAGGTCAAAGGCTTTGGTGAGATCAATGAAAGCAATGTAGAGGGGCATCTGTTGTTCGTGGCATTTCTCCTGTATCTGACGAAGGGAGAACAGCATGTCAACGGTCGATCTCTCTGCACGAAAGCCACACTGTGCCTCAGGGTAGATGTGCTCGGCCAGCTTCTGGAGCCTGTTTAGAGCAACTCGAGCAAAGACTTTCCCCACTATGCTGAGCAGGGAGATTCTGCGGTAGTTGTTGCAGTCACCGTGGTCACTGGACTGAAAAAGTAGCTTGGTTCAAAAGATCACTGAAACATGACTGCTTGTTTTGCATTCTAAAAGACTATTGGAAAAAAAAAAGGACAATGGGAACTTCTCACTGATTCAGTTAACAAAGATTGGTGTGGGCAATGGTGATCCACATCTTGTCTGTGTAAGAGACAGCACTGCACCACATCATCCCCCCCCCCCCCCACCCTCCCTGAGAGCTTTGAAATCCACATACCGCAGGAGTGGTTGTTCCAAATAAGGGACAAACCTGCTGGCCAACTTGGAGTTCTTAATTGTGCTCAGAGAACAGTTTTGAGAAGAGGCTGCAATTTGAAGATAACAGAGAAGGAAAGTCTCTCCCTTTCTCTCTGTCACGAAGTTCCTGGAGGATCCACTGAAGACACTCAAACCTCAAGAGAAAAGATTCCTGCAACTAAAAAGTGTGCACTGGGCCCCAACAAGAACTGCCATCGAAGACTTTACGTCAAACCCAAAAGCCAGCAACTGAACTCCAGCTATTACTTTAAACCTTTCTCCTTCTTTCTCCTCCTCTGTCTCTTTTTGCACGTGTGTTTCTCGCATCTGCATGCTAGCGTGGTCGCGTCATGTATTTCTAGTAGTTTTAACCAAATTAATTAGAGTTTTAAGGTTGATAAACTTACACCTTTCTTGTTTAAATCTAAGAAAACCTGTCTGGTTAATTTCTTTGCCATTACAATTGAAGAACTGTGAACAAGGATTCACTGAGGGGAAGCTTAAAACACAGTATTTTAAAAGTTAAACCCTGTGATGGTCAAACCAGGCAAAGGCTGAGAGGGGAACCCCTAGACCCCCTTCTCACCTTGTCGTAACAATATATGAAAAGAGTAGTGGTCCTGGCACTAAACCTTGAGGGACACCACTGTCCATCAGACAGATGAGAGGGGATTGACACTATTTTCTGCAGCCAAGAGTGAGAGTCCAGAAGGCTGTGTTGCCTGCATGGTGCTAGGGTTTGGGACATCTGCTCAGGGCTGGAGAGGAACTTGCAGTGGGAGGAGGAGGATCCAGTCATCCTGGTCTACGTTAGTACCACGACATAGGCAGGCCAAGGAAGCAGGTGTTCTGTATAGTCAGTTTGAGGAGCTAGGCACCAAATTAAGAAGCAGAACCTCAAAAGTAATAATCTCTGGAATATTACCTGAGGCACATGCAAATTGGCATAGGGCAAATAAGATTTAAGAAATAAATGCATGGCTCAAAGACTGGTGTAGTAGAAGTGGGTCCCGGTTTGTGGGGCACTGGCACCAATACTGGGGGAAGTGGGGGCTGTACCGTTGGGGTGGTCTATACCTGAACCATGCTGGGACCAGTGTTCCAGCAAGACACATAACTAGGGAAGTAGAGAGGGTTTTAACACAAATAGTGGGGACAAGGGATCAAGGGAAGATGTGGTAAATCAGAGTAGAGACCAAGCAAGGCAGAAAGGTATTAATATGGGAAAAGATAAACCGACCATGGCAGGAAGGGACAGTGGGTACAAACCTGAGTAAATCAGCAGACAATGCTTGAGGTCACAAAAATGATAAAAGGACAAAACTTAAAGGCTCTGTATCTGAATGCACGTAGCATTCGAAACAAAATGGATGAACTAATAGTGCAAATAAAAAATAAGTAAGTACAATCTGATGACCATTACAGAGACATGGTTGCAGGATGACATAGATTAGGACCTGAAATTTGAAGGGTATGTGACATTTAGGAAGGACAGGAAGCTAGGAAAAGGTGGAGAAGTGGCTCTGTCAATTAATGATGGTGTTAGGACAACAGAGAGGGATGACCTAAGTTCAGGAAACCAGGATGTAGAAGTGGTTTTGGTAGAGATGAGAAATGATAAAGGCAAGAAGTCACTTGTGGGAGTGGTTTATAGGTCCCACTAACAGTAACTACATGGTAGGGCAGGGTACAAAGGAAGAAGTAATGGATGCTTGTCAGAAAGGTATGGCAATAATCATGGTGGATTTTAATCTACATATAGACTGGAAAAATCAGATGGGCATAGGTAGCCTAAATGAAGAGTTCATAGAATGCTTTCAGGGTAGTTTCTTGGAACAGCACGTTCTGGAGCCAACCAGAGAGCAGGCTATACTAGGAGATGGGCTTAATTAATGGCCTCATAGTGAAGGTGCCCCTGGGCGGCAGTGATCATAATGATTAAATTTTACATTCAGTTTGAGGGAGAGAAGAGTGAGTCTAAGACTGGTACTTTAAACTTAAGTAAGGGCAATTATGAAGTCCTGAAAGCAGAGCTAACTGAAGTGAACTGGGAAAGTAGGTTAAGGGATAGGTCAATAGAGATGCAGTGGCAGACGTTTATGGGGATATTTCAGAATACACAGAACAGATACATTCCAACCAGAAAGAAAAACTCCAAGTGGAGAACCCATCATCCGTGGTTAGCTAAAAAAGTTAAAGATATTATCAAACTTTAAAAAAAAAAGCATAGAATTGCAGAAAGATGGGTGGCAGCTCAGAAGATTGGACAGAATATAAAAAAACAGCAAAGAATGACTAAAAGATTAATGAGGGAAAAATTAGAGTAGGAGAGAGAGAAAGCTAGCTAGAAACAACCTGAAAAAAAAAGTGGGTAAGCAAGTTTTTTTCAGGTTGTTTTTCTTCAGGTTTGCACTTGCTGCTGTTCAATATTCAGTGTATTCACACCTAATCTGTACTAATGCTTTGTCTTTCAACACACCATTAACATATTGTTTGCCTTTGCTCCGTGACCTTGTGGTCAGCTATGTGGCCTGGTCCAATCTGCACCTTCTCCTTTGTTATCTCTTGCCCCACCCCCACCTCACTTGTTTACAATCTGTGACTTTTCTAATATTTGTCAGTTCCGAAGAAGGGTCACTGACCCGAAACGTTAACTCTGCTTCTCTTTCCACAGATGCTGCCAGAGCTGCTGAGTGATTCCAGCATTTCTTGTTTTTGTTCCCGATTCAAAATCCTGTCTTTCACCATGAAACTCAAGCAAAAGGCTGGAGTCCAAATGTAAACATTGGTACAGGGCTTGTATGGATTTTATGTGAAATTACAGATTTCTAAATGCTAACGGACAAAACCTGAAGATAGAGAAAACATTTATGATCTTGGGTCAACAGTGTTGGGGTTGATGGTCTGGGGTAAATTAGATTGAACTGAGATGGAAAAGTACACTATTACTTTGTATTCTAGCCCTCTTACAAACATACCTAACATACACTCTTACTGTCTCCTTCACTAGGTCCATATATAAGTTAAACTTTATATTTGAAATTGTAGTATAAGGTTTGAAAGGGTTAATTTCAGGGACAGTGTGAGTAACACTGCCCACTATGATAATATAAGAGAGCACATGAGAAAGAGACTTGAAGAGAAGGAGTAGCAGCATGGCATCAGTGGAGTTAGACATGCTTAAGTAAAGTTAGATATAGTTCTCTAAAATGTAATAACCTAGTTATTGTTAAAATTTACTGAAGACTCAGAAATCTCTCCTAGCTAGACTAACCAAATATACAATGTGGTGGGAGCGGTGAACAGCAGTCGTTCTTGCCATACAACACCCAGAAAATTTTTAAGAAGTATTTTCAAGAAGGTTAAAAAGTCAGACCTGAAAAATGTGGCACCAAAACTGCAGGACTCGAGATTAGGCTGTGAGGAGCTCCAGAGCTGGAGGCATGGAGAGTCAGGGAGTCAGCTTGCAGAAGCATTTGGGCTGCACCACAGAGGCATGGTGGTCTGTGAAAAAAAACCCGGTCCAGCGATCACAGTCTTCGAGTTGAAGAATCAAGCAATGGTCGAGGATCCACTGAGCAACCCTTAAAAAGGGTAGCAAATTGCTGTCAATGGAGCACTCGGCAGGTAGCACAGGGAAAACCAAATCCCTAGCAGGGACAGATCCGAGATCGACGGCATTATATGTGGCGACCACCAAGGCTGAGAAATATGGGATATCTTCCAATACTGGAAAGGAAAATTTGAAACAGCAAGTAAACTACCTAGAAAGCTTATAAAACCCATGGATCTTAAATTTACGCTATGAGAGAGGTTTGAACACATGGAAGGACCGAATCAAACTCAAAACTGTTCACTTTGGAGAAAGAGATTTTTGAGGTACAGAATTGCTTTAAACTTAGACAGCAAGTCTGAAACAGAACAAGTCAACACATTACTTTATTCCATATGAGCAATAGCAGATGATGTTATTGCAAGACAAGGCATTAAGGAGGCATCAGATAAATTTGAAGAAGTTTTAAAAACCTTTGATAATTATTTCAACCTGAGGAGCAACAAGATTCTAGAAAGGGCCAAATTCAACAGTAGGGTCTGGAAACCAGGTAAACTGGTAGATGCTTTTATTAATGATCTTTACAGGCTAGTTGAAGGATGCAAATATGGAGACACAAAATCAGAATTAATATGAGACTGCTTTGTCACAGGTTTTGCTGATGAATCCCTATCAAATTTATTGCAGGAAGACCTCACCCTAAAAAAAGCAATACAGCTGGTGAGACAAGCAGAGGTCTGTAAGCAGAACAGAACAATACTGAGAGATGAAGAATATCCTAGCAGGGACAGATCTGAGATTGAACCCCCCCACCCCCCCCCCCCCCCCCCCCCCCGCCCCCTCCCAACAATGACCATACAGTTTCTTAAGCACAGGACTGCAAAAGAAGCACCAGAAAAGAGGGTACACTTGAGAGGGAAAGTGAAAGACACCATAAACCCTGCCAGCGCTGTGTGCCAAAAAGATTCACAGGCATGAACAGTGTTCTGCAAACAAAACAGAATGCTTTCACTGTAAGAAAGTTGACCATTTTGGTAAGATGTGCCAAAGTAGAGCCTCTACTTTCACAGATTCTGAAGGAAAGGTCTTCACACATAGAGCTATTAATGAAGTTGAGCAATCTCCATCAGAAGAGAATTCAGAAAACTTCCTTGGCAAGACCAATGACCCTAATCATGCATTCTGACTGCAGATATATATGCCAATGGACATATCACCAACTTTAAACTAGACACTGGAGCAAGTGTAACAATTTTATCAGACAATGAACCATGGTTATGAACGCATTACCTGTAACCAATAGAAACTCAGTTACATATTCCAGGAGGGATTGAACTGAAAGTAAAGGGAAAGCTACAGGCAACACTCCACACAAAGGAAAGCAGATATTAGAAACACTCTATGTTCTACAGAATCAAGAATTTTCCCTTTTGTAAGTAGAAGTGCATGTATAGACCTTAATCTTACCATGAAAGTTGAAGCAGCTTCATTGTCCAGAGCTACTGTTGACCATCCTACACAAACAGGATGTTAACTTCATTAATGAGATTGAGTCATATTTTCAGTTCACTGCATCACAATGGCCAGCAAGCTCAAAAAAGCTCCAAGAAATTTGTCATGCTCAGATGCAAGATGAGGAATGCATCTGTATCCGCCAATATTGCATGCAAGGTTGGCCACAGCAGCATCCCAGTGCTACAGTGATGAAAATCTTCTTTGAGTACAGAAAGCACTTTACTACTGTGGATGATTTGCTGGTATATGATGTGAGGCTGGTGATTCTATTCTCACTCCATGCAGACATCTTGGAAAAAATATACCAGGGCTACATGGGTATCACAAAATGCAGAGCATGGGCTCAGTTGCCCATGTGGTGCCGGGAATAGCGAGAGATATAGAAGAAATGATTTCTAATTGCCAGGTATGTACAGTGCACAGACCAAACCAGAGGGAACCCCTTATCTCGACTCACTTTCCAACCAGACTGTGGGACTGTCTGCGGATGGATCTATTCATGCTTTATGGGAAATTCTATCTGATGGTCATTGATTACTTTTCCAGGTGGATTGAGGTCAAACGTTTGTGCACAATGACTACTGAGATAGTCATTCAAGCTTTAACAGAGATCTTTGCAACACATGGCATTCCTGGCCAGATTATGTCTGATTATGGTCCACAATTTGCAAATGGCTACTTCATGCACTTTGTGGAATTTATGAGCGTTTATTGCCCATCCCTAATTGCCCTTGAGAAGGTGGTGGTGAGCTGCCTACTTGAACCGCTGCAGTCCATGTGGGGTAGGTACACCCACACTGCTGTTAGGAAAGAAGTTCCAGGATTTTGACCCAGCAACAGTGAAGGAACGACAAAATAGTTCAAGTCAGGATGGTATGTGACTTGAAGGGGACCTTGCAGGTTGTGGTGTTCCCATGCATCTGCTGCCCTTGTCCTTCTAGGTGGGAGAGGTCGTGGGTTTGGAAGGTTCCGTCTAAGGAGTCTTGGTGCATTGCTGCAGTGCATCTTGTATATGGCACACACTGCTGCCACTGTGGGTCGGTAGTGGAGTGAATTAATGTTTGTGAATGGGGTGACAATCAAGCAGGCTGCTTTGTCCTGGATGGCGTCGAGCTTCTTGAGCGTTGTTGGAGCTGCACCCATCCAGGCAAGTGGAGAGTATTCCATCACACTCCTGACTTGTGCCTTGTAGATGGTGGACAGGCTTTGGGGAGTCACCGCAGGATTCCTAGCCTCTGACCTGCTCTTGTAGCCATGGTATATATATGTCCATTTCAGTTCAGTTTCTGGTCAATGGTAACCCCCCGGATGTTGATAGTGGAGGATTCAGCAATCATAATGCCATTGAATGTCAAGGGGAGATGGTTAGATTCTCTGTTGTTGGAGATGGTCATTGTCTGGCACTTGCATGGCGCAAATGTTACTTGCCACTTATGAGCCCAAGCCTGGATATTGTCCAGGTCTTGCTGCATTTGTATATCTTACAGATTCCCCTAGATATCCTTAATCTAATGGTGAAACTGAAAGAGGAGTCAGAGCTATCAAAGCACTGTTAAAGAAGAATGAACATTTTCAAACAGCACTCCTAAACTATAGATCTACTCCATTGCTTTGTGGATTAGCACCATCAGTACTGTTGACGGGAAGGAAGCTCAAAACGCAACTTCCCATCCTACCCAAAAAAATTATTTCCAGGGCTTGAAGTCCAAGATTATCAGAGAGCTCAAGACAGAGAAAAGTCTTATCGAAAACAACAAACTTATAACTATAACAGGAGATATCGTACCAGGAACCCACCCAAGTTGATGGAAGGAGAAAAGGTCTGGGTATGAGACCAAGGCAGAGAAGGTGTAATCGTCCAGAGAGATGATAATCAACAGAGATCTTATTTAAAACATACTTCAAAAGGTACAATAAGAAGAAACAGGAGAAATCTTACTTCTATTCATCAAAGTCGTCAATCAGTCATACATTTGGATGAACCAGATGTTGATCCTGAAATTCAGAATGTACCGGATACAACAAACCTCAATGGAGGTCATCCAAGTGAAGAAACAAGAGTTCGGAGAAAGACTACTAATCTTCCACATCTGACAAAAACATGATCAGGGAGAGTTGTGACAGCTCCTGACAGATTGAATCTGTGATGTCAGAGACTTGGGGGGAGATGGGGTAGTATGTATAAGTAAAAATGAATGTGTAAAAAAATATAGACAAAGACTTGGGGGAGAGATATAGTATAAGGGTTTGAAAGGGTTAATGTCTGGGTCAATGTGAGTAACACCGCCCACTATGATGATGTAAGAGATCACATAAAGAAGAGACATGAATAGAAGAAGCAGCAGCATGGTATCAGTGGAGTTAGACATACTTAAATAAAGTTGCATATCGTTCTTTAATATGTAATAACTAGTTATTGTTAAAGTTAAGAGTTACCTAACACTCAGAAGTCTCTCCCTAGCTGGACTAACAAACGTACAACAGAAATGTTATCATTATTAATTTTGTAACATGTTTTCTGTGTTTGGGATGGCTGTATCTCAGATTTGGATGTTTCTGAGGGTGAACATTTAGATGTGGGGTCCACATTTAGGTGAAAAGGATGAACATAGCCGTTGTTGCTGCTGGCTCGGGAACTATGAAGATTCTAAGGAATTCTTGGTACTGCCAGGACTTAAAGGCAAGAGCAATGTTTAAGGGGCAGGTCAAATGAAAGCCAGTGAGAAACTCAGATGATCTTAAAATTTTTTATATGGAAACAATGAGGAAGTGTTTTACACTGCTAGTTTCTGATGAATTGTGGTATGTTTGTAATTTAATTTGCATATGCCAGAAACTGTGATTTGTGTGTCAATGTGTATTTAGGTAAATGTAAATGTTTAATCCTCTGTGAATCAGTTTGCACTACTGTTCCGTGCCATTGTTGGAAGCAGCACTCCATGGGCACCCGTGCAGTCTGCCTTGAAGGGGCTGTGAAGGGAGCAGCACTGTGGTGTTAAGCAGTAAGTGGAGGAAGAAGGGAGTGCACATGGTTATGAAGAATTGTATTGTGGAAATGGGAGGTTGGTACTAGTTTGACTGAGAGTCTTGTTTCATTCCAGATGATGGAGTAGGCATATGGTCAGGGATAGAAGGAATTCCTATTCTGTGGAGAGGAAATATTTCAGAAGAGAGCCGGCTGCCAAAGGAGCTTGTGATGATTTCCCTACATCTGCCTCCAAATAAGCCAAGTCACAAAAGAAAGAGTGGCACAGTACTATACATCACTATATATAAAATATTGACAGTATTCTGTGATAAGTCCTGAAATAGCAAATTATTTTTTATTCAAAAACTCAAAAAATACCCCCCACCCCAGTGTAACATAAGTCTGCCCTTTGAGACTTGTAGCACTTAAATGCAGCTTAGGAACAAGTAGCATCAAATTCTTATGCGATAGTTTGTCCCTGAAATAAAAACAAGAAATGCTGGAACCACTCAGCAGGTCTGGCAGCATCTGTGGAAAAAGAAGCAGAGTTAACGTTTCGGGTCAGTGACCCTTCTTCGGAACGTTAACTCTGCTTCTCTTTCCACAGATGCTGCCAGATCTACTGAGTGGTTCCAGCATTTTTTGTTTTGATTTCAGATTTCCAGCATCCGCAGTATTTTTCTTTTAAGTTTGTCCCTGAATCCTGGGAGCATACCATACTGAATCTGGTGAATGCCTGATTTATAGGGTGCCAAATTCGGTGAACCACAAATTTGTGGAGGTCCCACACTGAACATGTTGTGATCAGAACGCTTCACCAAATAACTGTTGTAAGTTGGTTCTACACCACAATTGACAGCCTTTAGCAACTGCTGCTCACCCATATAAAATAGGCCTGTTGGAACTTTGTGTTCTGATTTTTCAAAATATATTTTTCAAGATGTGTGTGACAGTTTAGTATGGCCCTTAAAGTACAGGTTTCATTTTGCTTTTCACATATGTGCATCTGCATTATCTCTGTTGCACTACTTGCTGCTAACATTTGCTGTTGCCTTTCTCCATTGCAAGATGTCTTATGAAACAATCTTTTCCCACAGCTCTGTTGCTGTTAGCAGCTGCTTCATTAGCAGTGACCACATGAGAATTGTATAGGATATTTCAATAACAATGATGAATTTGGAGGAGGAAGAGGAGTTCAGGCAGAGGGAAGAAACACAGATCTGATTGCATCGCAGGCATTTGGTGCCCACTTTGTTTTGTCTCCAGAGCTGAATCTTCAGTCCCAGGCACCCCTACATAGGGTGTCTGAAGAGATCTGCCTTCAGTTTATGCTTCACATGAAAGGTTATCGTGGAATCATGTCACCTCCTCAGGCCCAAACTTCCCTTATTACAGCAGTTTAGGAATGAGTAGCAGCAGGTCCTCACGCGACTGAACGACATCCAGTGATATTCGAGGAAATCTGGGTGCAAATCCTCATGAGGTTCATTTGCATGACATTTACTTTGCTCTGCCCTCCTCAAGCACAGTGTGGTGTCGACACTGGATAAACCACAGAGAAAGATTGGGTGCAGTGCTTGGAGGATCAAAATGTGAGCAAAATGTCAGCATCCATGCTTCTTGCATATTGCATATACATGGCTGTGATTAAACTATCAAACAACCAGATCCTTCCAAGTTACCACTGGGACATTGCCATGGCAGCCAGTCTTCGGTCCGCTAATAGATAAAATAAGTGACAGGAGTCGTGTCTGTTAGTGAAAATACTTTGTCAGTTTGACTTGAGAAGTCATGCCAGAACAATTTAATGGTATGTTGTGGACAAGGGGAAGAAGGTAACTGTAATATACTTTATTTCAATAGGCATTTGAACAGGTAACTGACAGAAAACTAGCACACAAAATCAACACATGACTGTCATGTATTTTGATTTTTACTCTGGATATTCTTCTCATATTCAGCATGCCAGACAACTTCTACACAGCTCACATGTCACCAGGGTCCAGTCCTGAGGCAAGATGGACCCTGGTGCTTTTTTTTTTACTCCAAACATATTTCTCAGGTTCAGTGTCCCAAAACACTCCAAGTAGTAAGCTTTCTGTACTTCTGACCCAGAGAATTTCTTTATGTGTTCAATGTCAACTGCTTTCTAGTGAGCCCAGGAATAAAATAATTATTAGTGTAACTTGGTTACTGGTTGTATCACGCACCCACATAATTTTCATCACCTTCACTGGAGGAGAAATGGTGGCATTTCACTGAACTAATCCAGAGGCCCAGGTTAATGCCCCGGGGACACAAGTTCAAATACCACCAAGGCAGCTGATGGAATTTAAATCCAATTAATTAATAAAATTCAATTAATTAAAAAAATGGAATTGAAAGCTAGTCTCAGTAATGGTGCAATGAAACTATCATTGATCATTGTAAAAACCCACTTGCTTCACTAATGTCCTTTTGGGAAGAAGATCTGCTGTTCTTACCTGGTCTGGCTGACATGTTACTTCAGATCCACAGCAATGTGGTCGACTCTTAACAGCCCTCTGAAATGGCTGAGCAAGTTACTCAGTTCAAGGGCTATTAGGGATGGGAAACAAATGCTGACCTTGCCAATGATGCCCACATCCCATGAAAGAATAAAACACTAGACTCAGGAATAAATTGTCAAATAGAATTATGAACCAGTAAAATGGATGTGAACAGATGCAATGACACACAGTAGACTTACAGTAATTGCAAACTTAATCATCATAGAAAATAACAGTTGCATTTGTTGCCCTCAACGCTGATGAAAAATGAACCAGCTGCAGGGACTGAATTTGCCTCACATTGGTGGGTTAGTGCTGGAAATGCTGTCCACACATGTGGGGGTCAGGACAGAAGGAACAGGAGCTTCCAGGTTTTTAGATGGATTTGTAAAGTTTGCTTGCCGAAAACAGAAGAGGCTAATCTAGGAATAAACTCCTTAGGTAACTGACAAGGTAACATCGAATAGCCAGTCAGTTAAATAGAGACTGTGGCCAGAATTATACGCCCCTCAGCAGGAGCAGGCTAGTGGCGGGGAGGTGCAGTTCCCGATGCCTTTCCACCCCTGTTGCAATCTTACGAGGGGTGGTGGAGAAAGACTTGGCCCGCCCAACCCAGGACAATAAAGGACCTTGAGTGGCCAATTAACATTTTTATTCATTCATGGGATGTGGGCATCACTGGCGAGGCCAGCATTTATTGCCCATCCCTAATTGCCCTTCAGAAGGTGGTGATGAGCTGCCTACTTGAACCGCTGCAGTCCATGTGGGGTAGGTATACCCACCGTGCTGTTCAGAAGGGAGTTCCAGGATTTTGACCCAATGACAGTGAAGAAACAGCGATATAGTTCCAAGTCAGAATGATGTGTGGATTGGAGGGGAACTTGCAGATGATGGTGTCCCCATGCATTTGCTGCCCTTGTCCTTAAAGACCTGCTCAGGTCGGGAAAAAGAACCTGACCCAAACCTGACCGATGCACAGCAGACCCGAGCCCGACCTGGCCCGAGTCCCTCCAATTTTGCCCCGAGCCCGCCCCGCCCCGCCCCGCCCCGACCATCCCTTCACTTACCTACCGACTGGGAAGCTTCACGGAGCTGCAGCGCATGCGTGATGACAGCATAGTGATGTCACTCGCTCACTGCGCAGACTCAGTTTCGTCCCGGACACCCCGCTCAGGTAAGTCTTTTATTTTTAATACTTACCGGCAGAGCATTTACCCTGTGTTACTAATCAGACCAGCTACATTTTCCTCCAAATCATTTATATATACTACAAACAGCAAAGGTCCCAGCACTGATCCCTGCAGAACACCACTAGTCACAGCCCTCCATTCAGAAAAGCACCCTTCCACTGCTACCCTCTGTCTTCTATGACTAGCTCTCCATGAGGGTCACCAAGCTCTTGATGGAGGAAGCCATGAGCTCACAAGCCTGAGACATGGCAGCACTCATAGCATGGATGGACATCTCCATCGTCTGCTTATGGGTGCGCATGACCTCTGGCATCTCCACCAGATGTTGCCTTACTCTGCAACTCCAGCATGCCCTTTGCTGTCGACACCAGAGGCTCATCATGAGACTGGGGCTCAGCCTGGGCCTGGTCACCCACAGTCCTCCAACTATCAGAGGCCTCGGCTGTCTCAGCCTCAGCTAGCTGCTCGGGTGCATTTGTGGTGCTCTCACCAACCTGTGACCCTGATTCTGTAGCCGAGCAGAAACCCACTGAGGTGAAAGTAACTGCGCTGGTGGAAGGTGCAGGAGAGTCATGGGACGTTGCATCCTCTGACTGCAGTTCCTCCTCAGAGGTTGACAGCTTCTGCTTGACTCTCCTGCAGCTGCTGACCTGCATGAGAGGACAAAATCATGTGTGAGTTAGGCTGTGCAAAGCTCGTCTTGCCAACCATGCGTGATGTGGGTTTCCAGAAGTGATGTGTATGTCGCTGGAAGACAATCCTCACTCTCTTGTGTGGAGATTCCAGTCTCTCCATCGGATATGGTGCAGCCACCCTGAAGCCCTGCCAATTCTAATGCCTTTTCCTCTGCTGTAGAGAGAGGCCGAAGATCTGAGATGCCTCTGCCAGTCTGGACTGTCTCCCTCCTGTTATGGGCCCTCTTGTCCTGCAAGTGGAAAGATGGAGGTGGTCATACTTTGCAGAGTGATCAACATGACAGTTCTGCAACTGTCAGTCCCTCGTCCCCTACTGGGGTTTCCTATATAGCTCCTGCTCCCATCTGCTCCCAGGGAAGTATTACTAGGGTTTTATTTTTGTATTAAAAAACTTAGAATTCTATGTTTTTTAAAAAACTGAAAACGGATTTTCAGTGGGCATTGAAACCTACAGATAGCTGAAATTTTTGCATGTTGACTTTGTATACAAGAATCGGAAAGCAAGCAGTTTCAAGGAAGTCAGTCAGGGGTTTTGACTTCCTCAGAGCAACAATTTTAATAACGGGAAAATGCTATGTCTGGTCATGTGATCAGCTCAGGAAGGTTTGCTTTCATTTTGGACCCTTTTCAAAACCAGTGAGTTGGACAAAGAACAGGCATTTGAAATTTGGGTTTTGACCTGGCTGGAGATCAAGGAGGAAGACCCAGAAAAAGACCTCCATCTGTGAAGGAAACCTACATCTCTTGAAATGAAATCCTATATATGAAAGGTGGCAGATTTCTATTGACTCCTGTTTCTGAAGAATTCCTGCATCCAGTGTGGTTCCTGTTTCCTCCTGTTTTTTGGGAAATCCACGAAGCTGAAGAAAGCTTCTACTGCTGTACTGCTGCAGTGAGTCCTAAGCAGAACTGTTGCTACACGCCTGCAGAAGGACCTATGTGATACCTGCTGTCGTCGAATTGCCTTCAATACCTACTCATCACAGATCTTTCCTCAACCTCGCCTGGAGTGACTTAGAGTGGTATCCGACTATTCGACTCTGGAACACCTCACTCAACCAAAGAATTTCCTACCAGAATGTGACAAACTGAATGATTTTATTATTCCTTTTATTCCTATGAAACAGCTGTAAACCAGAATCCTTTATTCCCGGTTAACCATTTAAAAAAAAAATTATGTGTGTATGCATGAGGGCTAGGGAAATAAGGAGCTTTCATATATATAGATTTATCTCATTAGTGGTGAAGATTTATTATTTTTTTCTAATAAATAGTTAATGTTGTAGTTTAAAGAAATCTGGTTAGTGTGCTTTATTCTGGGGTGACAAATAGAATCTAATTGGCTATTCTTTGGTCGGTGGGAAAATTTATTGATATGCTGTGGCCTGTGGAGAAGTGGGACTGAATTAACATTGCATTTCTCCTGCCTTGTTCGTAACAGAAGTTAATGGGGTAAGATGTGAAAGGAAGTGGCCTGTTCCCGAGATGCAGCCATGCATCTGTCAGGATGAGATGATTCCTAACTCACTCTCCCCGTGCTGTTGTAGTGCCCCTCTCCCCATGTCCCGCTTCCTCTTACATAGCCACTTGCAATTACTAAAAAGGAGAGAGGTATGGAGCATTCGACTTGGCAGAACGAAGGAGGTTGTTGACCCTCTTACGGCACTGTACTCTTGTCTTGTGGGTGACCTTCTCAGCTATCTCCATCCAGACTTGTTTGGTCAGGTGGAAGGACCTCTTCCTGCCATCCGTGGGGAAGAGGACCTTCCGTCTTTCCCTTGCAGTCTGGAGGAGAATCTGAAAGGAGCTTTCACTAAACCACGGGACCACCCTGTTTCTTGCTTCTGTCATCCTGCAGGGTCTGTCTCTGAGAATTGGGGGTTCAGAGTCACGGCAACACCGGTCTCAGTTGTGAAGAGCTAGCAGCAAAACGGTTCAAGGCAGCAATGCAAGCAGAATTGGCAGGGCTTTAAATTATGGCATCAGCACCTGCTCCACAGTCATCCAATGCTATATTCAGAGTCTCCTATACCACCCCCATCCCCTGATTGGCCGAGCCCCGCAACTCCATTATGTAAAGTGGCCGCCCGCCACATGATCGCGGTGGGCTGACTGTCCAGGTGACAAGTGGGAATGGTGCCAACTTCAGGGTCCGTCACCGGGACCACGATGGACTCACTAAATTCAGCCCATTGTGTACCATTAGTGCCTGGTCAAACCTAAAGGCCACCATAACAAACACTTGCAAAGAGGTCCTTGGCTTTTTCACCAGGAAGCATTGTAACTGGTTTGATAAGAACAACCAAATAATACAGACCTAATCGAATGTAAGCGTAAAGCCTTCGCTGACTGGAAACTTCACCACACATCAAAGATAAAACAGCAATCCTACAGGCTCCTGAAGTCAATTGTACAGCATAAAATCCGGGAGATTAAGAACAAATGGTGGTTAGAAAGAGGGCAAGAAATCCAGCAACTTGTCATTGGCAGTTTCTTCAGTGATGTCAAGATAATCTATGTCCCGAGCACTCGAGGGCTCACTCCGCTGAGAGCCAAACATGGAGGAGAACTCATCAAGGACAAGGAGGCAGTCAGTGCTTGCTGGAGGGAAAATTTCGAAGAACTCCTCAACTGAGACTCTGTCTTCTACTTGAATTTCCTCAACTCCATCCCTCAGCACCTTGTATGGCTCAGTCTCAGTGCTACCCCAGTCCAGAGCGAGGTCAGAAAAGCCAGTCAGCAGCTGAAGAACAACAAGGCCTCTGGAGCAGATGTAATCTCTACCGAAATCCTGAAGCATGCTGGAGATACACTCCTGGCACGATTGCACAACTTCATATCCCTCATCTGGGATGAGAAGTGCTTGCTGGGGGACTTCAGGGACACTGTGACCATGACTGTATTCTAGAAGGGAAGCAAAATTAATTGCGGCAACAGCAAAGGAATCTCCCCGCTGTCTGCCACAGGGAAGATCATTGTAAGGGTCCTCCTCAATCGCCTCCTCCCAGTGCTATCCTACGACAGGATAACGAGAGGCACAAAAGAAAGTTAATTATTACAGAATTGTCAAAACTGCACAAAACCTGGGAAGTCTTGGATTTTGTTGAATGCCCTTTTAGGTTTCTTCATCAAGAATATATTACTGTTAATAAAATTACCTTTTCATGCCAATTGAAATTGGATTGTATTATGTATTGCTTAAAAGTTTAGCACATTTTATAAAAGAAAAATGTACTTTTTATACAATTTGCCACAAGAAGAGATATGATGTCCTTTTGGAGAATGATGGTACTGCATGCTCCAAGTGACGCAGCTTATATATTATCCAACTGTGCACTGCATTACTGTTAAATATTTATGCAGTCCATAACTTTATATGGATACCCAATCATCTGGTGGAACTGAAAAAAATCTGTGTTTTTTTAAATGGCAGACTATGACAGCACGATTACTAATTAATACTTAATTTATTTTCACGTTGTCTCATTAGACCAGATGACAACACTTCCCACTTAGCTCCGGCAAAAAAGATATAAATGTGTACCTGTCCTTCAGGGCTCCTTACTTCATTCTATTTTAAACCAGCAATCAAAGCTTCAATCATAAAAATGTGGCATAAGAGCTGCAGAACAGAAATCCCTATCACTACTAATAGGAGTTCATGAGAGCAATTTATTTTGCTTTCAAACAATTATTTATTTCAGTTCTCTTTTTTATTTGGCTAAGGTTAGTACAGGACTATATTTATTATGACAATTCCACAATATAGCTTGTGTGACCTTTCGTGTGTGGAGTTCATCTGCAAACTGATCAATATTTATTACCTTCTTCTGCACCAAATTGCCCTGCAAACTGTAGTTTTCAGAAATGTTAACCAGCAACTGCTTTCAATAATACTGTTATACTCTGTCCTGACCACAGCCAATTCTCGAGATTAGAGAAGTTTCGTAAATGTCAACTAAAACAGGAGCACCTGCCGAGAAAATATATTGTTGCCTTTTTCACAGGCTGCAAATTTATTTCAAACCTGAACTGACAAGTCTATCTGTGATTTGATTTAGAATTGGTTGAAAGCTTTGCCAATATGCTTCATAATCCAGACTAAAACATCATTACAATACTGAGGGAGAACTGGTGGATGTGCGAGTCTTTTGAATGAGACGTTAAACCTCGACTCCATCAACCTTTTCAGGTGGATGTTAAAGATCCTATGGCTATTCGAAGAAGAACAGGGGAGCACTGGCCAATTTTTATCCCTCAACCAACATCCCTAAAACAGATTACCCAATAATTATCTCATTGCTGTTTGTGGGTCCTTGCTAAGTGTAAAGTGGCTGCCGCTTTTCCAACATTAAGACAGTGACGACACTTCAAAAAGCATTTCATTGGCTTCAGAGCACTTTGTAATGTCCTGAAGTCATGAAAGGCACTATATAAATGCATGTGCATTTTTTTCTTTTAAAACAACCCCAGTAATTAATCTTCCAACTGGCACAAAGGACACAAAATTCATATTTGAACAATATTGATAAAAATATAATACCTTCTATTCAATTTGAAATTGTTACATGAGAATAATATACATTTAAAAATAGATTAGGACAGAAATCCTCCTGCATAGAACAAAGTTGTGATTATTAATTTGCCGCAATGCTTCATGGGCAAGCTCCCTACACTTCTGCTCTCTTCTGGAGGAGTACCATCTGCTACTTCTGGTGCTTTCTAGGGCACAGACCCATTGCAGGATAAGACAGTTACAGCAAGTAATGTTAGGACTTTGCCTAAGGTTGTAAAAAATGCCAGACAGAGACATACATGCCATTCATCAAATGTTAACCCATGTGTCAACCTGTTAATGTGTTAATGTTTTACAAGTAAAATCTGTTATATTTTTTCCAATGAAACTGGAGGTTGTCAGTACTAAGAAACCAGATTGGTTGGATGGTGGGACTGAAGATTGTTGAAAGCAATCAATTGATAAGAAGTAACTTTCTCCTGCCATGAGTTCCTCATAAACTTGAGGCAGATATGTTTTCAGATCAGTTGATTGTTCCTGAGAGCTGTAATGACAGCTATGTTCATTTCATGTTTATCCCTGAAAAGGTTATATAAAAGAAATAAGCTGCTAAAATACAGTTTCTAAAAATCCATGAAGAGAATTTCTCGAGCATATTCAACACTTGTCTTCTGTGAAGGTTTATTTTCTTGAAGACAAGTTTAATTCTTCTAAACTCCAGAGAAGCCTGGATGATGTAAGGAGGTTGTTACTGCTGTGAATAAATTAATTGAACTTATTTGAGTACTTACAGAATTGCCAGGATTTATAAGTAAAATAGATATCATTAGAACAAGTGTGGTTGGAGGTTAAGAACATAAGAAATAGGAACAGGTGTAGGCCATTCAGCCCTTCGAGCCTGGTCTGCCATTCAAATGATCGTGGCTGATCTTCTACCTCAACTCCAGCTGCCCTGTATCCCTTAATTCCCTGAGCACGCAAAACATCTATCAATCTCTGTTTTGCATTTACTTAACAACTAAGCTTGTGCAGCCTTCTGGGGTAGAGAATTCCAAAGATCCATAACCATTTGAGTGAAAACATTTCTCCTGGGCTGGAATTTTACATTGGGTGGGACCTCCCACCCACCGGCCAAAAAGTCGGTGGCGAGCCCGCTTCCACCAGGCCTGGGAGCCACGCTATGATTTTACGTGGCCAAGGCCCTTAGTTGGCCTTGGGCGGGACATCTGCCCCTTTGAGGCAGGAAGTTCAGCCTCCAAGAACTGCCAGCCAATCAGCAGGCCAGCAGCTCTCAGTCCCAGCAACGTCACCAGGAGTGGTGACCACTGCTGGGACTGCAGCCAGGGAGGGAGCAAGAGGGGTGCCAGCCCCAGAAAAAAGGTAAGTTTCTGGGGCCTCAATGGGGACACTTGGCCCGGCCCCAGCAAGGCAAGGGGGCTCGGTTGGGGGGGTGGTGGGGGTGGTGGGGAAAGTAGTTCAGTGGGGGCAGTTGGGCCGTGGGGGCTACGTGGGCCACAGGGTGCCTGATCAAGAGAGCCTCCCCCAGCCCACAAGGAGGATGCCAGCTTTTACTGGGCAGCCTCCTGGAGGTCCTGAGCCACCCGCCCACCACTGGTAATATACCAGCAGCAGAGGGAGGCGGCCCTTCAGTTGCAGTTAATTGGCCATCTAAGGGCCTTAAGTGGCCTGGAGCGGATGGGCCAGTGCTTGATGCTGCCGCCCCTTGTAAAATTGCAGTGAGGGCGCGAAGGTGATGGGAATGGCACCCCCCGCCTCCCATTCAATGTGACAACCACCATCCCCTCCACCACCTCCCCTCCCCCCCACGCCCCCCCCCCCCCCCGCCCTGTCTCCAGCCCACTCCTGTTGGGGGGCGGATGTAGAATTCTGGCCCTCGTCTCAGTTCTAAATGGCCGCCCCTTTATTCTGAGTTTGTGACCCTTAGTTCTAGACTCCCCAGCCAGGGAAACAGCCTCGCAGCATTTACCCCATCAAGCCCCTGAATTTTTTTTTAATGTTTCATTGAGATCACCTTTCATTCTTCTAAACTCCAGAGAATATGGGTGGCACAGTGGCGCAGTGGTCAGCACTGCAGCCTCACATCTCCAGTGACCCGGGTTCAATTCTGGGTACTGCCTGTGTGGAGTTTGCAAGTTCTCCTTGTGTCTGCGTGGGTTTCCTCCGGGTGCTCCGGTTTCCTCCCACATGTCAAAGACTTGCAGGTTGATAGGTGAATTGGCCAGTAGCAATTGCCCCTAGTATAGGTAGGTGATAGGGAAATATAGGGACAGGTGGGGATGTGGTAGGAATATGGAATGAGTGTAGGATTAGTATAAATGGGTGGTTGATGGTCGGCACAGACTCGGTGGGACGAAGGGCCTGTTTCAGTGCTGTATCACTAAAACTAAAACTAAAAACTATTCTACTCAATCTTTCCTCATAGGACAATCCCGTCATCCCAGGAATTAGTCCAATAAAATCTTCATTGCACTCCTTCCAGGGCAATTACGTCCTTCCTTATGTAAGGAGAGCGAGAGAGAGAAAACAGGCAAATACAGGTCAGTTAGCTTGATGTCTGTTGCGGGAAGATGTTAGAATTGATCATTAAGGAGGCTATAGCTGGGCAGTTAGAAAAACTCAAAGTGATCAGGAATAGTCAGCATGGTTTTGTGAAAGAGAAAACATGTTTAACCAATTTATTGGAGTTCGTTGAAGTAGTAACATGCACTGTGGATAAAGTGGAGCCTGTTGACGTACTGTGCTTGAATTTCCAGAAGGCATTTGACAAGGTGCCACATAAAAGGTTATTACGCAAAGTAGGAGCTCATGGTGTAGGGGGTAACATATTAGCATGGATAGACGATTGGCTGGCTGGCAGAAAACAGAGAGTAAGTATAAATGGGTCCTTTTCTGATTGTCAGGATGTGACGAGTGGGGTCCCGCAGGAGTCTGTGCTGGGCCTCAACTTTTTACAATTTATATCAATGACTTAGATGAGGGAAGCGATAGCATGGTAGCTAAATTTGCAGATGACACGAAGATAGGTAGGAAAGTATGTTGTGAAGAGGACATAGGAGGTTGCAGACCAATATAGATAGGTTGAGTGAGTGGGCAAAATCTGGCAGATGGAGTATAATGTGGGAAAATGTGAAGTTGTTCACTTTGGCAGGGAGAATAAAAAAGCAGAGTATTACTTAAACGGCGAACGACTGCAGAATTCTGAGGTGCAGAGGGGTCTAGGTGTTCTAGTGCATGAGTTACAAAAAGTTAGTATGCAGGTACAGTAAGTAATAAAGAAGGCTAATGGAATGCTATCCTTTATTACAAGAGGAATTGAAAATAAAAGTAAGAATGTGATGCTTCAGTTATACAGGGCATTGGAGAGACCACATCTCGAATACAGTGTGCAGTTTTGGTCTCCTTATTTAAGAAAGGATGTAAATGTGTTGGAGGCGGTTCAGAGGAGGTTTACGAGATCGATACCTGGAATGAGCAGGTTGTCTTCTGAGGAAAGGTTTGGTCTTATTTTCACTGATGTTTAGAAGAGTGAGGGGAGACTTGATTGAAGTTTATAAGATCCTGAACAGTCTTGACAAGGTGGATGTGGAGGGGATGTTTCCTCTTGTGGGTGAACCCAGAACTAGGGGGCACTGTTTTCAAATTAGGGGTCATCCTTTTAGGACAGAGATGAGGAGAAATTATTTCTACCCTCACAGGGTTGTGCGACTTTGGAACTTTCTGCCTCAGAAGGTGGTGGAGGTGGGGTCATTGAATATTTTTAAGGCAAAGCTACATAGATTCTTGTTAGACAAGGGAATCAAAGGTTATGGGGGTAGATGGGAGTGTTGAATTTGAGATACAACCAGATCAGCCACGATCTTATTGAATGGCGGAGCAGGCTCGAGGGGCCGAATAGCCTACTTCTGCTCCTAATTCGTATATTCATATGTTCGTAGGTGGGGAACATTGCGGACTTGATCGGTGTATTTCCAAAAAAGCAAGGAGTAATGTCAGAGGGCAGTAGGTAGGTGACTGGTTGGTGAGTATTAGATTTTTAAAAAATAACTAGGGCAGTGATTTATACTAGGACCGGGAAACTATATAAAGTACTGTATTAAATTTACAGCTTAATAAATTTCAGTCAGGCTCAGTATTTCAGTTAGTGAATTAATAAGAGTATTAGCACATAGCAGGTCTAAAATTAATAGTTTAAACAAGGTACTGACTCGATTCTAAAAGAGGGAATGGGTTTTTTTAGATCATGGATAGGCAGCTGAGACCTGTTGCTTGCAATTTGTGCACCATGTGGGAACTTCAGGACATTTCATGTGTATTGGGGGACCTCGTGTGTAGGAAGTGTCTCCAGCTGCTTGAGCTCGAGCTCAGGATTTCTGAGCTTGGAGCACAGCTGGAGTCACTGCAGAGGATCGGGGAAGATGAGAGTTTCCTGGATTGTACGTCCCAGGAAGTGGTCACCCCTCTGGCAGTGAGAGTTCAGGATAGCAGATGTGTGGACATTCAGAAGAGGGAGGAGGTGCAGGAGTCTTCAGGGTGCGTGCTACTGTCAAACCAGTGCTCAGCATTGGAGACTGAGAGTGGAAGTGACGTCACCCTGAAGGAGTGCAGTCCAGACCATGGCACCAATGGACAAGGGATTGCACAGGGGAGAACAGCAAAGAGAAGAAATGCAGTCATTATAGGAGATTCCATTGTTACGGGGACAGACAGACATTTCTGTAACTGTCATCGTGAGTCTCGCATGATGTGTTGCCTCCTTGGTGCCTGGGTATAAGATATCAGGAAGAAGAAGTTGAATATTCGGCAGGGAGAAGGGAGTCAGCCAGAAGTTGTGATTATCAACGGCACAGAAAGGGCAGGTATTGAGGTCCTATGGTCAGAATTTCAGGAGCGAGTGAGGAAGTTAAAAAGTAGGATCCCAAATGTAGCAATCTCTGGATTACTGCTAGTGCCATGCGCTAGCGAGAGTAGAAATAGGAAGATAAGGAGGATCAGTGCATGACTTGAGGCATGGTGTAGCAGGGAGGGCTTCAAATTCTTGGGACCAGTTCTGGGGCAGGAGGTACCTATTCAAAAAGGCTGGGTTGCACCTCAACAGGACTGGGACTGATGTCCTTACGGGAAGATTCATTAGTACGGCCAAGGAGAATTTAAACTAAATTGACAGGAGGGCGGGCACCAGGTAATAGAAGTAGAAAAGAGGAATAAAGTGAATAAAGGAGTGAGATTGTTGGATATTACGAGAAGGAAGTAGTACTGTATGAGATAGGAGCAGACTACGAAGGTCTACGAGGAATACAAAGATAGGTTTACAATGCATGTATGTAAATGTACAAAGTGTGATGAATAAGATTACGATCATACGAACGTATGAACATACGAATTAGGAGCAGAAGTAGACCACTTGGCCCCATGAGCCAGCTCCGCCATTCAATAAGATCATGGCTGATCTGATTGTAACCTCAACTCCACATTCCCACCTACCCCCATTAACCTTTCACCTTCTTGCTTATCAAGAATCTATCTACGTCTGCCTTAAAAATATTCAAAAACTCTGTTTCCACCACCTTTTGAGGAAGAGAGTTCCAAAGACTCACGACCCTCTGAGAGAAAAACTTTCTCCTCATCTCTGTCTTATATGGGCAACCCTTATTTTTAAACAGTGACCCCCAGTTCTAGATTCTCCCAAAAGAGAAAACATCCTTTCCACGTTCACCCTGTTTCAATCAAGTTGCCTCTTACTCTTCGAAACTCCATGGTATACAACCCTAGCCAGTCCAATCTTTCCTCCTAAGACAACCCGCCCATCCCAGGTAGTAATCTAGTAAACCTTCTTACGAGCTACAGGCACAAATAGCCATGTAGGAAGATGATGTAGTGGCAATAATAGAAACATGGCTTAAAAATGGTGAGTACTAGACACTTGATATTAAAGTATACTAAGTGTTCAGAAAAGATAGGGAAGGAAAAAAGGAAGGTTGGGTGGCAGTACTGATTAGGGAAGACATTGTACTGTTGGAAAGATAGGATGTCCTTGAGGGGGCAAAGACAGAATCCATGTGGTTAGACTTGAGAAGCAAAAAGGTTATGAGTTTGATACTAGGGATATTCTATAGTCCTCCATATAGTGAAAGAGAGATAGCGGAGCAAATCTTCAGGGAAATCACGGAGAACTATACAGTGGTGATATTGGGGTCTGTAATCACCCAAATATCAATTGGGATAATGTTAGAGTAAAGGGAAAGGAGGTGGAGGAATTTCTGAAATGTGCTCAGGAGAACTTCCTTAACCAGTATGTTTTCATTCCAACTAGAAAGGAGGTATTGCTGGATCTGGTGCTTGGGAATGAGGTTGGCCAAGTGGACCAAAAGTCTGTTGGCAAACACCTGGTTAAGATTGATCATCGTATCGTAAGATTTATATTAGTAATAATTATTGCTTCAGAAGGTGCCCAGATACATCACTTGGCTTGTCAGTGGTCACAAGTGAGAGGAGGAGTCACTGGGACTAGCAATAGGAGAAGAGCAAGGAACAATCCAAAGTAGAACTTGCAAACATGGACAAAAGAGCTTAACTCCAGAGGTGAGATGAGAGTGATTACGCTTGACATCAATGCAGTATTTGACCGAGTGTGGCATCAAGGAGACCTAGCAAATTTGAAGTCAATGGGAATCAGGGGAAAATTCTCCACTGGTTGTTGTCATACCTAGCACAAAGGAAGATAGTTGTGGTTGTTGGAGGCCAATCATCACAGCCCCAGAACATCACTGCAGGAGTTCCTCAGGGTAGTGTCCTAGGCTCACCGTCTTCCGCTGCTTCATCAATGACCTTCCCTCCATCATAAGATCAGAAGTGGGGATGTTCCTTGATGTTTGTAGTGTTCAGTACCATTCACGACTCCGATACTGAAGCAGTCCGTGCCCAAATGCAACAAGACCTGGACAACATTCAGATGTGAGCTGATAAGTGGCTAGTGACGCTCACATAGAGTCATAGGCACAGAATGAGACAATTCAGCCCATCGGGTCCATGCTGGATCTCCACGGAGCCAGGAATGGCTCTCTCTACATCCCAGGAATGAATAATTAACAAAATAATTGAAAGTGGTTAACTCCAATGGGATGAGAGGAGATATAGCCAGGGTAAAATGGAACCAACGATTGACAGGAAAAACAGTAATGGAACAGAGGGTGATCTTTAAGGAGAAGATGTTTCAGGTACAGGCGAGGTGTATTCCAACAAGGGCAAAAGATAAAAGAACAAAAGCCAGGGTTCCTTGGATGCTGAGGGAGAAGTGAAGAGGAAAATAAGACAGTCAAAGAGAGAATATGTGAATAGAATGACAGTTAACATTAAAGGGAACCCAAAAAGTGGTAGTAAGAGTAAATGTGTTAATCTGTTACGTGTGTATCAATTGTTTGATTATATATAGGCGGAAGGTATTATTTAGGGTCTTGAGCACTTATAAGAAGAATTTTTTTGTAGGATATGGGAGTCGCTGGCTAGGCCAGCATTTATTGCTCATCCCTAATTGTCCTTGAACCTAAGTGACTTGCTGGGCCATTTCAGAGGGCATTTTAAGAGTCAACCACGTTGCTGTGGGTCCAGAATCACATGTAGGCCAGACCAGGTAAGGATGGCAGATTTCCTTCCCAAAAGGGCATGAGTGAACCAGATGGGTTTTTACAACAATTGACAATGGTACCATGGTCTCCATTAGATTAGCTTTTTAATTCCAGATTTTTATTAATTGAATTCAAATTTCACTATCTGTCATGGTGTGATTCGAACCCATGTCCTCAGACCATTAGCCTGAGCTCTGGATTACTAGTCTAGTCACATTACCACTGTGCCACCACCTCCCACTAACTGAGACTGGTGAAGGGTTTCAATGAGGAGCTACATGTTTGTAATCCTTTTACTCTGTACAATAAATATGAAACTGCATAAAGATAGGCTCCAGTATTATCCTTCCATAACAAGCTTTTTGGAGTTTAACAGGATGGGGCCTTTTAGGGCGATATATGCTTAAAGGCATATGGCTAGGCTAGAATACTTAATGAGTAATTCATTTCAGTGGTTCCAAAGGTAGAGGATGCTGAAAGATATTGCTAGAAGTGGAGATGGATAGAGCTAATTGATGGGGCTAAAACTGATAGGAAGGATGTACTGGAAAGACTGGTTGTACAGCAGCAGATAAGTTTCATGGTCCATAAAGTGATGCAGCACTGAAACAGGCCCTTCAGCCCACCAAATCTGTGCTGACCATCAACCACCTGTTTATGCTAATCTTACATTAATCCCATATTCCCTACCACATTCCCACCTTCCCTCAATTCTCCTACCACCGAGCTACACTAGGGGCAATTTACAATGGCCAATTTACCAATCAACTGTAAGTCTTTGGCTGTGGGAGGAAACCAGAGCACCCAGCAGAAACCCACACAGTCACAGGGAGAACTTACAAACTCCACACAGGCAGTACCCAGAACCAAACCCAGGTCGCTGGAGTTGTGAGGCTGCAGTGCTAACCACTGCGCCACGGTGCCGTCCAAATGGCTTGCATCCCAGGTTAATCAAGAAAGTGGGAGTGGAGATAACGGAGGGCTTGCCATAATCTTCCAATCTTCTATGGATATGGGGGAGGCTCCAGAGGATTCTTCTTCTTTGGCCTCCTTAACTCGAGAGACAATGGGTAAGCGCCTGGAGGTGGTCAGTGGTCTGTGGAGCGGCGCCTGGAGTGGCTATAAAGGCCAATTCTAGAGTGACAGGCTCTTCCACAGGTGCTGCAGAAAAATTTGTTTGTCGGGGCTGTTACACAGTTGGCTCTCCCCTTGCGCTTTTGTCTTTTTTTCTGCCAACTGCTAAGTCTCTTCGACTCGCCACAATTTAGCCCCGCTCTTATGGCTGCCCGCCAGCTCTGGCGATCGCTGGCAACTGAATCCCACGACTTGTGATCAATGTCACAGGACTTCATGTCGCGTTTGCAGACGTCTTTAAAGCGGAGACATGGACGGCCGGTGGGTCTGATACCAGTGGCAAGCTCGCTGTACAATGTGTCTTTGGGGATCCTGCCACATTCAATGCGGCTCACATGGCCAAGCCATCTCAAGCGCCGCTGACTCAGTAGTGTGTATAAGCTGGGGGTGTTGGCCGCTTCAAGGACTTCTGTGTTGGAGATATAGTCCTGCCACCTGATGCCAAGTATTCTCCGAAGGCAGCGAAGATGGAATGAATTGAGACGTCGCTCTTGGCTGGCATACGTTGTCCAAGCCTCGCTGCCGTAGAGCAAGGTACTGAGGACACAGGCCTGATACACTCGGACTTTTGTGTTCCGTGTCAGTGCGCCATTTTCCCACACTCTCTTGGCCAGTCTGGACATAGCAGTGGAAGCCTTACCCATGCGCTTGTTGATTTCTGCATCTAGAGACAGGTTACTGGTGATAGTTGAGCCTAGGTAGGTGAACTCTTGAACCACTTCCAAAGCGTGGTCGCCAATATTGATGGATGGAGCATTTCTGACGTCCTGCCCCATGATGTTCGTTTTCTTGAGGCTGATGGTTAGGCCAAATTCATTGCAGGCAGCCGCAAACCTGTCGATGAGACTCTGCAGCCACTCTTCAGTGTGAGATGTTAAAGCAGCATCGTCAGCAAAGAGGAGTTCCCTGATGAGGACTTTCCGTACTTTGGACTTCGCTCTTAGATGGGCAAGGTTGAACAACCTGCCCCCTGATCTTGTGTGGAGGAAAATTCCTTCTTCAGAAGACTTGAACGCATGTGAAAGCAGCAGGGAGAAGAAAATCCCAAAAAGTGTGGGTGCGAGAACACAGCCCTGTTTCACGCCACTCAGGATAGGAAAGGGGTCTGATGAGGAGCCACCATGTTGAATTGTGCCTTTCATATTGTCATGGAATGAGGTGATGATACTTAGTAGCTTTGGTGGACATCCAATCTTTTCTAGTAGTCTGAAGAGACCACGTCTGCTGATGAGGTCAAAGGCTTTGATGAGATCAATGAAAGCAATGTAGAGGGGCATCTGTTGTTCGCGGCATTTCTCCTGTATCTGACGAAGGGAGAACAGCATGTCAACGGTCGATCTCTCTGCACGAAAGCCACACTGTGCCTCAGGGTAGACGCGCTCGGCCAGCTTCTGGAGCCTGTTTAGAGCGACTCGAGCAAAGACTTTCCCCACTATGCTGAGCAGGGAGATTCCACGGTAGTTGTTGCAATCACCGCGGTCACCTTTGTTTTTATAGAGGGTGATGATATTGGCATCGCGCATGTCCTGAGGTACTGCTCCCTCGTCCTTTAGAGAGTGGCAAATATGATACCCTTATTCAAGAAAGGGTATAAGGACATTCATAGTAACTATAGACCAGTCAGTTTAACATCAGTGGTGGGTAAGGTTTTATAAATAATAATCAGGAAAAAGTAAATCAACAGGCACTTGGAGAGGATTGAGTTAATTAAGGAGTGCCAGCACGGATTTGTAAAAGGCAGTTTGTGTTTGACTAATCTAATTGAATTTTTTGAAGTAACAGAGAAGCTTGATGAAGGGAAAGCAATTGATGTTATCTATAAGGATTTTAAGAAAGCATTTGATGACGGACCACATAAAAAGCTGGTTAACAAAATTGAGGCTCATCGAATAGGAGGGTCAGTATCAGGGATAAAAAAAATTGGCTTAAGGACAGAAAACAGTGAGTCATGGTAAATAATTAGTTTTCAGACTGGAGGACGGTAGATAGCTGTGTTCCCTGAGGTTCATTGCAAGGACCGCTTATTTTTTGCGAGATATAAATGACTTGTATATTGAAGTACAGAGTAAAATTTCAAAATTTTCCAATGATACCAAACTTAGTGTGGCAGACAATGATGATGATACTAATCGACTGCAGCAGGACATAGATAGGCTAGCAGAATGGACAGACAAGTGGCTGATAGAATTTCTTTTTTTATTCGTTCATGGGATGTGGGCATCGCTGGCTAGGCCAGCATTTATTGCCCATCCCTAATTGCCCTTGAGAAGGTGGTGGTGAGTTGCCCTCTTGAACCACTGCAGTCCATGTGGGGTAGGTACACCCACAGTGCTGTTAGGAAGGGTGTTCCAGGATTTTGACCCAGTGACAGTGAAGGAACGGTGATATAGTTCCAAGTCAGGATGGTGTGTGGCTTGGAGGGGAACTTGCAGGTGGTGGTGTTCCCATGCATCTGCTGCCCTTGTCCTTCCAGGTGGTGGAGGTCGCGAGTTTGGAAGGTGCTGTCAAAGAAGCCTTGGTGCATTGCATTTTATAGATGGTATACGCTGCGTGTTGGTGGCGGAGGGAGTGAATGTTTGTGGATGGGGAGACAATCAAGCGGGCTGCTTTGTCCTGGTTGGTGTCAAGCTTCTTGAGTGCTGTTGGAGCTGCTCCCATCCAGGTAAGTGGAGAGTATGCCATCACACTCCTGATTTGTGCCTTGTAGATGGTGGACAGGCTTTGGGGAGTCAGGAGGTGAGTTATTCACCGCAGGATTCCGAGCCTCTGACCTGCTCTTGTAGCCGTGGGATTTATATGGCTATTCTAGTTCAGTTTCTGGTCAATGGTAGCCCCTAGGATGTCGATAGTGGGGGACTCAACAATTGTAATGCCATTGAATGTCAAGGGGAGATGGTTCGATTCTGTCTTGCTTGAGATAGTCATTACCTGGCACTTGTGTTGTGCGAATGTTGCATGCCATTTATCAGCCCAAAACTGGATATTGTCCAGGTCTTGCTGCATTTCTACACGGACTGCTTCAGTGTCTGAGGAGTTGCGAATGGTGCTGAACATTGTGCAATCAGTGAGCATCCCCACTTCTGACCTTATGATTGAAAGAAGGTCATTGCTGAAGCAGCTGAAGATGGTTGGGCCTTGGACACTACCCTGAGGAACTCCTGCAATGGTGTCCTGGAGCTGAGATGATTGATCTCCAACAACCACAACCTTCTTCCTTTGCGCTAGGTCTAAATGTAATATCTCCAAATTTGCAGATGACACAAAACTGGGTGGGAGGGTGAGTTGTGAGGAGGATGCAGAGAGGCTTCGGGGTGATTTGGACAAGTTCAGTGAATGGGCTAATGCATGGCAGATGCAGCATAATGTGGATAAATGTGAGGTTATCCACTTTGGTAGCAAAAACTGGAAGGCAGATTATTATCTGAAAGGCTATAAACTGAGAGAGGGGAATATGCAGCGAGACCTGGATGTTCTCGTACACCAGTCGCTGAAGGTAAGCATGCAGGTGCAACAGGCGGTAAAAAAGGCAAATGGTATGTTGGCCTTCATAGTGAGAGGATTCGAGTACAGAAGCAGGGATATCTTGCTGCAATTATACAGAGCCTTGGTGAGGCCACACCTGGAATATTGTGTGCAGTTTTGGTCTCCTTATCTAAGGAAGGATGTTCTTACTATAGAGGGAGTGCAGCGAAGGTTTACCAGACTGATTCCTGGGATGGTGGGACTGACGTATGAAGAGAGATTGAGTTGGTTCGGATTATTTTCGCTGGAGTTCAGAAGAGTGAGGGGGGATCTCATAGAAACCTATAAAATTCTAACAGGACTTGACAGGGTAGATGCAGGAAGGATGTTCCCGATGGTGGGGGAATCCGGAACCATGAGTCGTGGTCTAAGGATACGGGGTAAACCTTTCAGGACTGAGATGAGGAGAAATTACTTCACCCAGAGAGTGGTGAACCTGTTGAATTCGCTACCACAGAAAGCAGTTGAGGCCAAAACATTATATGTTTTCAAGAAGGAGTTAGATATAGCTCTTGGATCTAAAGGGATCACAGGGTATGGAGGGAAGCGGGAACAGGCTACTGAGTTGGATGATCAGCCATGATCATAATGAATGGTGGAGCAGGCTCGAAGGGCCGAATGGCCTACTCCTGCTCCTATTTTCCATGTTTCTTTGTCTGACTCCAAGTAGTGGAGAGTCTTCCCCTGATTCTCATTGACCTCAGTTTTGCTAGGGCTCCTTGATGCCATACCCGGTCAAATGCTGCCTTGATGTCAAGGGCAGTCACTCTCACCTCACCTCATGAGTTCAGCTCTTTTGTCCATGTTTGAACCAAGGCTGTAATGAGTTCAGGAACTGAATGGCCCTGGTGGAACCCAAACTGAGCCTCAGTGAGCAGGTTATTGCTAAGTAAGTGCCGCTTGCTAGCACTGTTGACGACACCTCCATCACTTCGCTGATGATTGAGAGTAGACTGATGGGGCAGTAATTGACCAGGTTGGACTTGTCCTGCTTTTCGTGTACAGGACATACCTGGGTAATTTTCCACATTGCCAGGTAGATGCCAGTGTTGTAGCTGTACTGGGGCATGTTCTGGGGCACAGGTCTTCACTAGAAGGCCCTTGAGAGGGGACAGAGGAGATTTACCAGAATGTTCCAGGGAAGAGGGATTTTAGCTACAAGGTTAGGTTGGAAAAGCTGGGGTTGTTCTCCTTGGAGCAAAGGAGATTCAGGGGAGATTTGATGGAGGTGTACAAGATTATGAAAGCTTTAGATGAGGTAGACAAAGAAAAACTGTTCACATTAGCTGCTGGTACAAGGAGTAGGGACATAGGTTGAAGGTTTTGAACAAGCGATGCAGGGGAGAACTGATGAAGAACATTTTTACGCAGCGATTGGTAATTACTTGGAACTCACTGCCTACGAGGGTGATGGAAGCGGAGTGATTTTAAAAGAAAATTGGATGGGCACTTGAGGTAAATAAAGTTCCAGGGCTAAAGGGATAGAGCAGGGAATGGGACTGATTGGATTGCTCTATAGACAACTGACATGGACTTGATGGGCTGTAAAGACTCTATGACTCTATGATTAAAACTGTACACAATACTCCAGGTGTGGTCTCATCTCGGCCCAATATAAGAGACTTCTCAACCCTTAAACTCCAATCCCTTTGTAATAAAGGCTAACATACCCTTTGCCTTTCTAATTATTTGCTGTATCTGCATGTTAACCTTCTGTACTTCAAGTACAATGATACTCTGGTTAGTTCCGCTGAATGACGATATTTCCCAGTCTGTCACCATTTAAAAAATAACCTATGTTTCTAGTTTTCCTTTCAAAGCGAATAATTTCAAATTTCCCAACATTATATTCCATCTGCCTTGCTCTTTCCCACTCACTTAACTTATTTCCCTTTGCAGCCTCTTTGCCTCCACCTCACAGTTTACTTTCCCATCTAACTTTGTATTGTCAGCAAGTTTGGATATAGACACTTGGTGCCCTCGAGCTGAATTTTTTTAGCACGCCACACATCGTGGTGGCATGCTTTGAAGTCGGTGGCCTTCATGCGCGGAAGCGCCACCGCTGAGCCCCCACGATATTTCGCACAGGGGCTCATTTAAATGGAGGGGGCGGAGTGGCCGCTCCCGATGACGGCAATGGCGTTTGGTGCCAGCGCGCAGGCGCTGGCACCATTATAAAGGGCTTCAAGCCCTTCACAAAAATTTGCATTTTTCAAGTAACCTCACTTCAAATTTTGATTGAAAAAAAGATTAAAAACTGGAGGCCCTTTCCCAACCCCCCCATTGTTTGTTTTAATTGGCTTTTATCAGATACATTTACTTTAATCCCACCCCGAAATTTCCCCCCCAACCTCGTCACATTTGCCCTTCACCTCCTTCCCACCATCCCCAGAGCCAATAAAAAATGTTTTCCCCCCCCCTCCACCTGCTCCTGCCCTGCTAATTTCACTCCTCCCCCCTTCCCACCAGTGTCCCTCCTCGGAACTCCGAACAGAGTTCTGAAGGTGCGTGAGTTGCAACGGACGGCCGCCGGGACCAGGTAAGTTGATTTGCATGTTTATTTGATTAATTTTAAATTTAAATGAAGGCCCCGCCGCCAAGCGGAGGACACAGCCGCACCGAGGCCTCGCCGCCGCCAGTAAAGTGCGACGGGGCTTTATCGGCATCAAGAGTCGTGGCAGGCCTCTCCTGGAAGGATTTTCTGGGCTCCCTGCCATGACCCCTGACATTGGGAGGTCAGTAAAATTCAGCCCAATATCACTTTCATAAATCCACATTGATCTTGCCTAATAATATGATTCTCTAAATATTCTATTACCACTTCCCTAATGATAGATTCTAGCATTTTCCCAACTACTCATAAATGGCTCATAGGTCTGTCGTTCTCTTTTCTCTCTCTTTGTCCTTTCTTAAATAATGGGATTATTTCCTTATATCCCATTATAATTTCTCCTGACACTACCTGCAAGGGATCCATGTTTATTTTCACAAATCTCTTCCTATTTCCATACCTATAAAACTTTTACAATATGTTTTTTATGTCTCTTGCAAGTTTATTCACATGTTCTATTTTCTTTTTGTTTATCAAATTCTTGGTCATCCTTTCCTGAATTCTAATTTGCTCCCAATCCTGTCTTACTACTCTTTTTCACAAGAGCATAACCCTCTCTCTTTAATTTAATACTATTAATTTATTTTGTAAGCTATGATAGGACCACTTTTCCCATGGGGTTTTTCTTCTTTAAGGGAACATATATTTTTTGTGAATTATGAATTAATGATTTAAATATTTGCCATGCTTATCTACCATTCTGTCTTTTAATATAGTTCTCCAATCTCCTTATCCAGTTCACCCTTCACACCCAGAACCTTAGTTCTGGGCTTAACTAATTCACTCTCAAACTCAGTATAAAATTCTATCATATTATGATCTCTATTCCCTAGAGGCTCCCTTACTACAAAGTTATTCATTAAACCTTTCTTGTTGCGCAATACTAGATTTAAAATAATCTGTTCCCTTGTTGGTTTCTCAACATACTAATCTGGAAAACTATCTTGTGTACGTTCCATGAACTTGACCACCACACTATTACTGCAGAGACTTTTTGAAAATTCAAGTTCCCTGTGATTATTGTTCTAATTTCCTGATTTATACTCTGCCCAACATTACAACTACTGTTAGGGGGCCTCTACGACCACCAGTGTTTTTTACCTCTTGATATTCCTTAGCTCCACCAAAACTGATTCTACATCTTGATTTTCTGAGTTAAGATCTTTTCTGTTGAATGCCTTCATCCCATCCTTTATTATCAGAGCTACCCCTGCACATGCCCCTCCACCCATCTTTCGTTTTGCCTATATCTATTGGAAGTCAAATATCCTGGAATATTCCATTCTCAAGCCTGCAACCATATCCCTGTAAAAGCTATTAGATCAAAACCATTAATTTCTATCTATACTATAAATTCATCTGTTTTGTTGCGAGTGCTTCCTGCATTCAGGTAAAGTGCCTTTAGCTTGATCTTCTTTCTATTTTTCCCTCATATCACTTTGAAGCCCTCTGAAGTTGAAGGCAACATGCCAGTGGAATGAACAGATTGCCTATTAGGATTTGTGTATTCAGAATCATTTATCATTTCTTACTACTGTTATCCCAGTCGATAGTGAACCTTTTAACTCGTGGATTTGATGCCAAAATGTTTCGCTGGAGTTTCAAGAAATCGGGTTTCACAGGAGGATTTTCATGCAGCTCTAAATTATGGCAGCCATTATTTACATAATACGCAACTCTGATAAATTCTTGACCTCGGTAAGAGCAGGTTATTAAAATGACAGCTACTCCAACTGCATAAACTGGATAAGGGAAGGATTTGCTACATCAGCCTGAAAAACAAACATGTATCTTCCAGCAAGAACAGGTCCCACAAGCTCAGAGTCAAAGATTTGGTTGTATTCTTCACTTTTGGTTGAAACCATGTAAGTGATTTTCCAAAATCCTTGGACAAATCTTCCATGCACTCAAAGGTAATGTCAAATTGAAAAGTGTTGAAAAACAGCAAAGAGTTGTCCAGCACTATTACATTTCTCGCCTGAAGCCTTGCCATGGCTCCAATGTGTTTTTGTTAAGGTTTTGATTTATTTTAAACTCCACCTTAAGTCCACCTGCACCATTAAAAAAGAGATTGAATCTGTGGGATGGCTGAATGAAGTGTGATGGGCCCCAAGCTTTGACTTTTCTGTTCTGCTCTGCTATAAATGATGTCGAGTTGCAACCCTCTCAACAGCTCATTGTCGCTCAGAATCTGAAATTTCTTTTAGGTTTAAGTTTACTGAGCAAACTATTCTAATTTACTCTGTGCTGACCAGTGAAAACTGAAAAGTGATTAATTTAAAGAATGACACTGAGATTTCTACATTTCAATTTTTTTAATAGAGAACCATACCTATGGACAGTTGGTCTGTTTGTGGTGAATGGCAGTGCATGGATATGTTCTGTAACTTTGAAAGCAGTTTTCAGTTTGTTAAAAACAACTTTGGTCCCTTTATCACTGTGGGATGATAGGGGAGTGAGACTGCACCATCCATTTAGAACAATCAAAATTCATGGAGAAATGTGAGGATTGACATTAATTGTCAATAGAAAAATAACAGATTACAACCCCCGTGACTGGAGACAGGTCAGTTATGTCAATTCAAGAGCATAAAACTCAGCCCCTAATTCCTGCTCATTATTTGCAATGTGCGATGGTTTTTATTTCCAGAGTAAGCCAATAAATCTTTTGATGAGTCAATGCCATAACATAGGTCAGATCTTTACTATTGGTGATAATCACAGAAGAATACTTATGTGTTTGAATGACTTTCCTCTGTCCCATATTTTAATGGCAGTGATTAACCCATTTATTTTAAATAGGTTAACCTCTCTTTTAAAATACCAGATGGAGTAATGTCATAACAGTACATTAAGCTTTAATCCACTAATATCAGCAACAGTTATTTCTAGCCTCATATGATAGAAAATGTTTGAAATTCACATCAAGTTAATCAGTGCCTTAAACAGGAAAATACATGTTACTGTCTGGTGGTCACCCTTTCTCAGAATTTGGTTCTGAGTTTCTTTTTGAACAATATTGGTTCACCTATACCATCCTGAAGTTACTTTAAAGTAAAAATAGAAAATGCTGGAAATACTCAACAGGTCAGATAGTACCTCTGGAGAGAGAAACAGAGATAACAGATTGGATTTTGCAGTCACCAGTGAAGCAATGGAACTCGCGTTGACCTCCAAGAAAGCTGCCCATAAAGATGCAGCGATCTTTGTGGTGTAGATTTCCCCTTTCCTGACAGCAGTTTAAAGCTGGCACCAAGTCAAGAGGATCTCCAGGCATCCTCCAACAGCGAGGTCAGCAAGCAGGGTAGAGAGCCAATCACATTGAGGGTCTTTAGCAGTAATTATTAACTTAGTACACCATTAAAAACCCAGTTACACCTCATTCAGCAAGGTATTTTTTTAAAGGGTTTTTACATTGAGACTAACAATGTAAGTGTAAGTTTTAGTCAATTCACTGATTGCTTTGGGATTGGATAAGGGGGACCTCAACACTGCACCCTCTGGAGAAGTGTAGAATCACCAACAGCAATTTCCACAATATTTTGTGCATATGTGGACTCCCAAAGTTACTGTCCAATTCATTGCAGTAATGATGGCAAAAGCTGAGGACTGGATCTTTAAAGCCCGCTGAGTGCGAGTACGGAGGTGAGCATGATTTGAAGATCATGTTTTTAGAGGTGGGAACTGGAACCCATGCCTCCGGACTGCAATGCCATTTTTAAAGCAATACCAGCAGTGAGGGAATGGGTCAGGCACATGCATCCAATTAAGTGTCTGTTGAGCTCATTACCAGGCTTGTCAATATCAGTTCAAAATTTTTGAAGGCTGGTAATGGGGTAGATGCCATGGGGGGAATACGACACTGTTGTGAAGACATAAACAGTGTGGAAGACCATGAGGGCTATGGGAAGGGCTGATAGAAATAAAGCAGATGCATCAAATAAAGCTCAGCTGCTTTAAATGTGCATCAGTGTGACTATTGGTGCAGCTGGAAGAGTTGAATTTCTCATTGGTATGTGGCAGGAAGCTGGAGAGGGATGTGAGCCACTGGCATCACTGGAACAGCTAGGGTTGGCAAGGGAAGGCCTGGTGAACCGACAAAGCCCAGCTGAGGGGCTCAGATGGGAACAGGCTACTCTGACACTGGACATAGCAGCCAGAATGAGCTGCGGTAGATACAACCTCATGGACAGCAGAGGCCAGAGAGCACAGAAGGGGGCTGCAAGTCGAGGAAGGCTCTACCCAAGACATCAGGTGCACAGCCGAAGAATCGGCTATCAGCACATTTATTTTTATTCACTCATGGGTTGTGGGTATCGCTGGCTAGGCCAGTATTTATTGCCCATCCCTAATTGCCCTTGAGAAGTTGGTGGTGAGCTGCCTTCTTGAACCACTGCAGTCCTTGGGGTGTAAGTACATGCACAGTGCTATTAGGAAGGGACCCAGTGACAGTGAAGGAACGGCAATATAGTTCCAAGTCAGGATGGTGTGTAGCTTGGAGGGGAACTTGCAGGTGCTGGTGTTCCAATGCATCTGCTGCCCTTGTCCTTCTAGGTGGTAGAGGTAACGGGTTTGGAAGGTGCTGTTGAAGGAGTCTTGGTGCGTTGCTGCAGTGCATCTTATAGATGGGACACACTGCTGCCACTGTGCGTTGTGCTGAAGGGAGTGAATGTTGAATGTTGTGGATGGGGTGCCAATCAAGCAGGCTGCTTTGTCCTGGATGGTGTTGAGCTTCTTGAGTGTTGTTGGAGTTGCATCCATCCAGGCAAGTGGATAGTATTCCATCACACTCCTGACTTGTGTCTTGTAGATGGTGGACAGGTTCTGGAGAGTCAGGAGGTGAGTTACTCACCACAGAATTCCTAGCCTTTGACATAAATAATGTGGCTGGTGCAGTTCAGTTTCTAATCAATGGTGACTCCCAGGATGTTGATAGTGGGGATTCAGTGATCATAATGCCATTGAACATCAAGGGGAGCTGGTTAGGTTCTCTCTTGTTGGAGATGGTTATTGTCTGGTACTTGTGTGGCACGAATGTTACTTGCCACTTGTCAGCCCAAGCCTGGATGTTGTCCAGGACTTGCTGCATCTGGACATGGGCTGCTTCATTATCTGAGGAGTCGTGAATGGTGCTGAACATTGTGCAACCATCAGAAAACATGCCCACTTCTGACTTTTTGATGGAAGGAAGGTCATTGATGAAGGAGCTGAAGATGGTTCGGCCTAGGACATTACCCTGAGGAACTCCTGCAGTGATGTCCTGGGACTGAGATGATTGACCTCCAACAGCCACAACCATCTTCCTTTGCGTTAGGTATGACTCTGACCAGTGGAGAGTTTTCCCCCTGATTTCTATTGATTCCAGTTTTGCCAGGGCTCATTGATGCCACACAGTCAAGTGCTCCCTTGAGTGCCAGTGCCATGGGAGGCTGCACCTATCCAGGCAGATGGTCTCGGCCCTGTGTGATCTGATCGACAATGACGTGAGGCCTCAGAGCCCCCAGAGCACCCATGGCCGTCCCCTACCTGCAGCCATCAAAGTCACCATTATTCTGAACTTCTATGCAACCGGGTTGTTTAAGAATCAGCCGTGGACCTAGGTGGGATCTTGCAGTCGGCATCTCATTAGGCTATCATGCAGGTCATGGATGCCATTTTCAGGAGGGCAGGGACTACACCCACTTGGACACAGATGGACCTGCGCAGGTACAGAGGGCATTGGGTTCAATCTCCATTGTTGGATTCCCCCAGGTGTAGGGCATCATCGCTTGTACCCTTGTGGCCTTCAAGGCACCCAGTGATTGACCAGTGAGATCCATCAACAGGAAGATTCTCCACTGCCTCAACGTCCAGCTGGTCTGTGACCACAACAAGAGATTCCTCCATGTGTGCGCTCACATTTCTAACAGCTGCCATGACTCCTTCTTCCTCTCCCAGTCCAGGCTGCCTCAGATTTTCATTCTATCCCCCAAAGTGCATGGTTGGCTCCAAAGGGACAAGGGAAATCCCTTGAAGAGATGGTTACTGACCCCTCTCTGGGAGCCCCAAACAAAGGCACAGAGATGAAAGAATCAATGCCACCTGCTGAGCAGGCCAACTACTGAGCAGGCCATTGGGTTTCTGAAGATGTGATTGTTGTGCCTTGATTAGTCAGGTGGCACCCTCTAATACTTTCCTGCAAGAGTCTCGATTATGGTGGTGGTCTGCTATGCTCTCCATAACGTGGCCCTCCAGAGAGTTGTGGAACTTGAAAACAGTGAGGCCCTGGAAAGAGAACGGCGGCGAGCTTCAAAAATAGCGGTGCACATGCGTGAGATTCACTCCACAGAGCGCTGCGAAATTTAGCACGGGGCTCATTTACATCGACGGATGGACCACCCGCCCCCCACTCCTGATGATGTGGAGGGGGCAGGCGCTCCATCCCTGGCAATGGCGTTCGGCGTAATTGCCCTTTGCCCCCCCAAAAAACTTACCTTGCGATCCTAACCTCCTTCCCCCACCCCGTCGAACTTTATTAACTTTCACCTTCAACCCCTTCCCATCATCCCCTCCACCAATCGCAATAGTTTTTCCCGCACCCCCCACCCCTGCCCTGAAAACTTACTGAAGCTGCCTTCGCTGTTAAGTTGATCCAGCATTTTCTGCAGGAGTGAAATAAAAAGGGGAATTATAAAAGCAAAGAGAGGACATGAAAAATTATTGGCAGGTCAAATCAAGGAAAACCCTATGATATTTTATCAGTACATTAAGAGCAAGAGGATAACTAAGCAAAGGGTCGGGTAATTAAGAGATGTGCAAGAGAACTTATGCATGGATGCAGAAGATGTGGGCAGGGTTCATAATGAGTTTTTTGTCTCTGTCTTCACAAAGGAGAGGATGAATGTAGACATTGCAGTTAAGGAGGAAGAGTGTGACATATTAGATACGATAAGCATAATGTGGGGGTCTGGCATCCCCAGTGGATAATCACCAGGGCTGGATGAATTGCATCCCAGGTTGTTAAAGGAAGCCAGGAAGGAAATGGAGGATGCACTGAGGATCATTTTCAAATCCTCACTAGATACAGGAGAAGTACCAGACGATTGGAGGTCCGCAAACGTTGTACCATTGTTTAACAAGAGTGCGTGGGATAGGCCGAATAATTATAGGCTGGTCAGTCTGACCTCGGTGGTGGGTAAATTGGTGGGTAAATACACATGAGGAAAAACCTTTTCACCCAGAGGGTGGTGGGTGTCTGGAATTCACTGCCAGGAATGGCGGTGGAGGCAGAAACCCTCAATTCTTTTAAAACTTACCTGGACATGAAGTGCTATAACTGGTAAGGCTATGGACTAGATGTTGGAAGATGGGATTAGATTGGGCGGCTAGTTTTTTTGGCCGGCATGGACACGACGAGCTGGAAGGCCTCCTTCTGTGATGTAATTTTTCTGTGGTTCTCTGGTTTCCAGCATTCACAGTATTCTGTTCTTGCACTTAAAAATAAAAATGGTTTATTTTAATCAGCATACCCCGCATTTATGTAATCCTGCCTTCGGGTTGCCATATAATTGAAGACAATTACAGAAGTGATAACAAGTTGGTTTTGTTTTGTGCATGTAGAATGCACTACTGCTTGTGATTACTGTAGACACCTGGGGCTGGATTTCGGATCCTGCCAGCTGGCATGCTGGTTTCCCAACAGTGTTGCCAGTGCCAGCCATGCTCACCAGGGCGGGGGGAGGACAGCCCCGTGATCCTGCCTGATCCTTGATTAAGGCCAATTAAGCTGGTTAAGGACCTCATAAGAGCTTGCTAATGAGGGGTTTTTAGATTTTTGCAAGATGTATAGACTGCACGCACTGTCTGGGGCAGACTTGGTAAAGGGAAGCGGGTACACAGTGGGGAACCAGTCATTGCCAGTCTAAGGAATTACCTCGGCCTCATAAAAGGGAGAAAGGCACAAAAGGAGACTCAGCCATTGACAAACAGGTGCCCTTGGCGCAACACAGGTGACTGGGAGAGTGTCCACTAGGTCACCCTCCTGGCATCGTGGGGGCATAAGGGACAAAGCTTCCAAGGACAATTGGGCAGCCGCCAGAGTGCAAGGAAGGCAGCAGATGTCAATGGGAGCATGACTCTCATGTTTTGGATCCAATGATAATGATGAGCAACTCCTTCCGCAGCAAGAGCAGGGCTGTGGGCATCAGCAAGGCAGGGGAGAGTGACAAGGGGCATGAAGGACAAGGAGGCTATAACCCCAGCATAGGATCTACCAGTGAAGATGGAGGTACCTGGAGTTGACTGAGACCCATTGCCGTAGGAGACTGGGACTCTCCAGGCAGATGGTCACAGACATCTGTGCCTTCGTCGCTGAAGACCTCACACCTTACATCACTGGTCGCCATGCCCTGTCAATGTCACTGTGTCCTCGAGCCTCTTTGCTTCTGGCTCCTTCCAAGGATCAGCTGTGGACCTTGGTGGCATCTCACAAACAGCAGCACAACACTGCATCTCACATGTCACCAAAGCCCTCTTTGTCAGAGAGGGACAGTACATTAAATTCCAGACAGACGTGGGTCTCAGAGACAAAGAGGACAATGAGCTTTACCTCCATCACTGGTTTCTCCCAGGTGCAGGGCATCACCGATTGCACCCATGTGGCCATTAAGGCACTCAGCAACTGTCCACACGGATTCATCGACGAAGGGTTTCCATTCCCTCAACTGTTGCTCTGCCACCACAACAAACTTCCTCCGTGCGCTTGCTTTCCTGGCAGCTGCTGTGACTCCTTCGTCCTCTGCCAATCTAAGCTGCTGCAGCTCTTCACTGCCATCCCCAAAGTCCGTGAATGGATCCTAGGGGACAAGGGACAAGAGATAGCTACTCACCCCTTTATGAGAGCCCCAGATAGAGGCACAGAGGACTACCATTGAGCAGCCAATCGGGTTTCTCAAGACGCATCTCCGGTGCCTGGACCAGTCAGGTGGCACTCTGCAGTACACATCCACAAGGATCTCACTCATTGTGGCAATCTACTCTGCTCTCCATAACATGGCCCTCTAGAGAGGTGTGGACCCTGAGGATGGTGAGGACCTGGAAGGAGACAGCTCCTTGGAGGAAGAGGAGGAGCAGGAAGTGGACAAGGAGACAGGAGCACAGGCTGAGGTGGAGGATGCAGAACACCAGGGTGTGCTAGGGACACAGGGAAGTGGCTGGGCACAGCACAGTGCTCAAAGGTCTTGTCAGGATACCATCAACATCAGGGATCATCTTGTTCAGGGGCAATTAAATGGAGACTCTCTGACTCAGAATGAGTGGCATGGTATGCAACTCACTTTGAGGTACCAGTGCTAACACTTCCTTTGAAGACACAGCCTGGAACATTAAAACTCCCCCAATGAAAGATACACATCTGTCCAGTAGTTTTACCCATCACCTGTTGAGGAGCCTTTGATTTTCTTCACCACTTCATACCTCTTTTCTTATCCCATCATCAATCAAAGGAGTCTCACGCATTTGGCTTCAAGTGTCATTATTTACATTGTGCTCAGAAAGGAAAACAATGTTCAGTCACAGCAAGAAGACACCCCAGTGAAGCACTCAGTGCTCTGCATGATGTGGTGGCCTACGTGCTCAACACTTCTACATGGTACTCTTCTTGTGGCCTTGGAGTTGGAGGCAGCCTGCTCGCTTGTCTCGGCTTGTTGCTGAAATGCATCTGACAGTCATCCTTGTCATGGAGGTGTCCAAGGGGGAGTCTCCAGAGGCTGCTGCACCTGCGTCATAGCAGAGGCAGCCTCTGTCACTTAGCCCTGGTGCTCAGATGCTCCCACAGCCAAGGAGGCCAAAGATCATGAAGGCGCCCCTTGATGGGTGGCATCCTCATCCTCCTTGGTGGCATGCTCAGCTACTGGCTGGTGCTCCAGATGGCTGGAGGGGAGCACTAGCTGGGGCACAACTGGCATCCCTTTCAAATACCTTTGCACCACCAGCGCCACCGAGTGGTGCAGGCTACATAGTGTGGAATGCATCCTGTGTACGCCAGTGCGCAGTTCCTGCATACATGCCAAGTGCTGCTGCATATGGCTGTCTAGGAGATTGGTCTCTCTCTCAGTGGAGGAGCTCATGCACTTATAGCCCTGAGCCATTGCAGTACTTATGAGCAGGATGGACGCCTCCGTTCTCTGTCCATGATCCCACACTGCCTCAGGGAACTCCAACATATGGGAGCACATCTGCTGCTGCTGCTGGTCTAGGTAGAGTCTTCTTTCCAATGGCTCCTGAGGCCCTGCATCTGTGCCCAGCTAAGCAGGGCTGTGTCTGTCCTCCATTCTCTGAGGAGAACTGACCACACTTGCTTCTGCCTCTGCCTCTGACACCTCTTCCTGCACACTAGTACAGTGCTCCGCACCTGATGCCACCCTATCTAAGCACGCGAGAGGACCTACCGAGGAGAGTGTATCTGTGCTGGTGGATGGTGTGCTTGTAAGGTATGACAGTGTTTCTTGCTGGCCATCTGGGCCTGGTAATGGAGAGGGAGATGGGTGGATGTCTGCACCTTTGGGTGACGCATGAAGAGATAATGGGCTGAATTTTATCAGTCCGACGCAGGTCCCAGCAACAACACTGGAAGCGGGTGCCATTGCCCTATGTCCCATGGGTGGCCAGCTGACCACGATCATGCGGTGGCCGGCCAATTAACATAACCGAGGGGTGGGGCCTGTCCTATTGCAAGGCAAGCTACAAGGCACTCATGGCAGCATCAGCTGACAAAAATGCAGTTGCTTGTGCCATCTTTAAAACCCTGCCAGCCCTGCTTGTACTGCTGCCTTTCACTGATGCAGTAAATCTGGAGTGCTGATGGACCTCCCTCTACTGCTACTGTTACTGCTGGATACCCCCTAATGCTGCTGTTACTCCTGGACCTCCCTGCACCCCTACACCAGGACTGCGCACTAAACAGATGGAGCGGGAGCCAACTGGGACCATGCCTGAGGCAGGACAACAGGTGACCCCACGGTTTAGCAAAGCCTCCCTGGAGATTCTCCTCCAGGCTGCAAGGGAAAGGTAGGAGGTCCTCCTTGCAGGGATGGCAAGAAGAGACACTCCTGCCTGACCGAGCAAGTCAGGATGAATAGCCCAGAGGAAGTCAGCAGCCATGGGGTCACCATCTGGAACTGGATTCAATGCCACAAGAGGGTCAAAGACCTCCTTCGCTCCGCCAAGGCGAATTCTCCATACACATCTCCCCTTTGGGGCTTGCATGTGGCTACGCAGGAGGGAGGGTGTCATAGGGAGGGAGTGACCACAAAGACAGTGGCAAGGAGGTGAGGCATCAATTATGTCCCCTGAGAGCAGACATGGGGAGGAGCCATTTGGAAGACCCCATCAGGGGACAAGAGATGGCCACTAGCATAAGTGTCCTTTTGTTCTTCGTGCGAATGTGAGTTCTAACTGTGTCCCTCTTTCCGCTTGCAGGAGAAACAGGGACATAACACCAGGGAGAAATTGAGGAATGGCAATGGGATCCCTGATGTGCGGCCTCTGATGTAGAGGAGGAGACTCTGGAGCTAGTGGGAGTCCAGTGTGGCCGAGCAATCATGGATGGTGAGATTGGAGTGTCCGAACATGAGAGTAAGGAAACATTGTATTCATGTGTCCTCCACCACACTTCTGGAGCTCCATATCATGCATGTTTGGCATGAGAAGATCTGAACTATCCAACCTGCAAATGTTTGTGTTCTCTCGTGCATGTCATGGCACTTCAGAGGCAAGCTCAGCTGCCAGGACAGGGAGCCTGCCATCGACCTCTGAGGAGGAGGAGGAACAGTGCCATCACATCATTCCCCTGCACCTTCCACCAGTGTGGATACTCTCACATCGATAGGTGTGCACTCAGGCTTTGATTCAAGCTGGTGAGAGCGCCATACATGCCCCCAAGCAGCTGGCTGAAGCTGTGACAGATGAGACCACTACCAGTCGGAGAACTCTGGGAGGCCAGGCCGATGCTGTGCCCCAGGCTGATGATGGGCCTTTGATGTCGGAAGCACAGAACATGCTGGAGTTGCAGAGAGAGGTAAGGGAACATCTGGTGGAGCTGCCAGAGGCATTCACAGCCGTGACCAAATGATGGAGGAGTCCATCTACGCCACAAGTGCTGACAGGTTTCAGGTATGTGAGCATATGGATTCCTCCATTGAGTGGTTGGCAACCCTTATGGAGAGCCAGATCCCACAAATGTGCACAGACCTGCACACAATCGCCTTGTCCATGAGCTCAACGTAGCAGTAGCAAGGTGAGTGAAGGACGAGGCACATAGAGTCCTCTCCAGGTCTTCGTCCTTCCATGGTCAGCAGGGAGGTTCAAGTGAGTCTTGAAAGGGAGAAAGAGATGCTGACCTTCACATTTGGGACTCCCCTCAGGGCACTGTGGACAGTGGCTTCTCAGCCCCTCTGCCAGTGAGCCCAGTCCAGTAGCCGCGACGACCGAAGAGGCTCCTGCAGCAGTGCAGGATCCCTTCAGCCAGCTGGGGGCCCTCTAGGCTTCAGACAGCCAGAGGACACCTAACAAAGTCATCCCAGGCCAAAGGACAGCCTGATCAGCAGCCTGCCTCCAGCCCAGCTGTCAGCACAGGGGGTTGGACTGTATAGAAGCACACAAAAGTGTATAAAAGAAAGCACCGAGATGCACTTGGGGTTTCACGGGTGTATTAATTGTGGCCTTGTCATTGGTTGCTCCAATTGTGGGAATAAATGGAGGTCAAAATTATTGCTGCTCATGCTTTCATTGCTGATTTGTGAAATACAACCTTCAACCTTTGTTCCCTCAATGGGCTGCCAGTGTACGCACAGGCCACATTTGGTCAACATCTCAGATGTGTCAGAGCACATGGCGAAGCTGGGCGCTAGGCACTGGAGTGTGATAGGAAGGAAGCGACAGGCAGAATACTGTGAGGTTAGTCTTTATTGAGTTCACTTTGAAAGGCCATTATGGTGGCTGGAACTGGATATGTATGAGGTTGTCCCATGCCTCCCTTCCATGTCTCTCAATCACCCTGGCTTCTGATGCAAGGGAATCAAGATCCAGTGGTGCCTGCTCTTTAGCCTCCTCCACATAGTGCTCGTTGGATGCGAACTAGCGATCAATCATGTCCTCTTCATGCAGGGCCTTCCCCCTCTGCTAAGCTAGATGGTGCAGAGTAAGATGTAACGAGTGGTGTGCCAAAGGGATCTGTACTGGGACCTCAACTTTTTACGATATATAAATAACTTAGATGAAGGGACCGAAGGTATGATTGCTAAATTTGCTGATGACACAAAAAAGCAGGAAAGTAGGTTGTGAAGAGGACAAAAGGAGGCTACAAAGGGATATAGACAGGTTAAGTGAGTGGGCAATAATCTGGCAAAATGTGGGAAAATGTGAAATTGTCCATTTTGGCAGGAAGAATAACAAAGAAACATATTATCTAAATGGTGAGAGATTGCAGAGCTCTGAGTTGCAGAGGGATTTGGGTGTCCTAGTACATGAATCGCAAAAGGTTAGTATGCAGGTACAGCATGTAATTAGGAATGCTAGTAGAATGTTATCGTTTATCACGAGGGGAATTGAATACAAAAGTAGGGAGGTTATGCTTCAGCTATACAGAGCACTGGTGAGACCACATCAGGAGTACTGTGTACAGTATTGGTTTCCTTATTTAAGGAAGGATGTAAATGCGTTGGAAGCAGTTCAGAGATGGTTTACTAGACTGATACCTGGAATGGGTGGGCTATCTTATGAGGAAAGGTTGGACGGGCTAGGCTTGTATTTGCTGTTATTTAGAAGAGTAAAAGGCAACTTGATTGAAACATATAAGATCCTGAGGGGTCTTGACATAGTGGATGTGGAAAGGATTTTTCCTCTTGTGGGAGAATCAAGAACTAGGGGTCACTGTTTAAAAATAAGGGATCGCCCATTTAAGACAGAGATGAGGAGAAATTTTTTCTCTCAGTGGGTCGTGAGTCTTTGCAGTTCTCTTCCTCAAAAGGCAGTGGAAGCAGAGTCTTTGAATATGTTTAAGGCAGAGGTAGATAGATTCTTGATAACCAAGGGGGTGAAAGGTTATCGGGGGTAGGTGGAAATGTGGAGTAATCAGTTCAGCCATGAACTTATTGAATGGCAGAGCAGGCTTGAGGGGCCGAGTGGCCTACTCCTGCTCCTAATTCGTATGTTCGTGGACCACCACAACATGTGAGCCCCTCACAGGGCCTTACTGCAGAGCTCCACTGGATCAATTGAGGCCCCAGAATCTCATCTTTTTAGCAGCCCAATGGCCTGCTCAATGGTCACTTGGGTGGACTCGTGGCAGGTGTTGTACCTCTCCTCTGCTGCAGTGCAAGGGTTCCTCACAGGTGTGAGTAGCATGTATTTAATGGATAGCCCTTATTCCCAAGGATCCATCTCTGAAGGTGAGTGGGTGGCCTGAAAAACTGGAATCTGGGACTCTCAAAGTATGTACGTGTTGTGGCTGCTTCCCGGGAAGCGGGCACACACCTACAGAATTTGCTTCAGGTGGTCGCAGACCAGTTCTAAGTTAATGGAATGGAAGCCTCTACCCATTGATGAAGGCCACTCGCTGCTCCATGGGAGCTTTAATGGCCGCATGCATGCAACCGATGACACCTTGCTCCTGGGGCAATCCAGCAATGGTTCCAAATCCAATGGCCCTTTCAGCCTGACTGTCAGGGTCAGTCCGGTAACCCACATAGTTCCCAGTTCTCTTGAACAAAGTATTGGTCACCTCCTTGATGCAGCAGTGGGCTACTGCCTGGGAGATCTCATGCATGTCCCCAGTGGATCCCTAGAAAGAGCCAGATGTGTAGAAATTGAGTGCCACAGTGATCTTCAGGTCCACTGGCATTGTGTGTTCACTGAAGCCCATGGATTGTAGTTCATCCTACAGGATGGCACATAAGTTGGTGACAGCCTCCCTAGAGAGCCGTAGTCTTCACTGACAATGCTGCTCGGACATTTGCAGGTCATTGAGGCAAGTCCAGTACACTCTGTGGTGTGGGTAGGCCCGTTTTGCTATAGCTGGCTGCAACTGCTCTCCTATTGGAGCTTCACGGCCAGGTCCAGCTAGATCCTGGCCCTCCCTCCCTCTGAGCCGCTGCTCTGCGGCATGGGGGTCTACAAAGATTTCAAGTCACAAATTAGCTTGATTGTCAGAAATACTGGCCCCTTTAAAGTTGTTTTGAAGTCCCTGAAACTACTTTTATCTCCATATTTCAAATATCTGTAACTCTTGCAGGATAAATTGTTGTTACTTGAAAGACAGAAATACAGTAGATTCCAAAACATCCAAAAATACAGCAAATCAAATTTTCTGGGGATGATCCCAGGTCTCCCTGAAAAATAGGTCTCAAACATTCAGAGCTCACATCTCCCTTCAGTAAGTCATAATGCCTCATTTCATGTGGCACAGTGGGTTGAATTTTATTGGACCCCTGAGATGGGTTTGGAGGCAGGATAAGGCCCATAGAATTGTGACGGGAGGCAGGGAGGGCAGAGGGCCTGCTGCCTACCCATTGCAGTGCAATTTTGTCTGGAGCGGGATAGGCCAAAGACGGCCTTCCTGCCCAGAGGCCAATTGAGGCCCTTAGGTGGCCTATTAACAGCCACTTAAGGGCCTCTTCCTGCCACCGCTGAGATTTCGCCAGCTGGCCGAGGCGGATTCCCCCTGCATTTTCAGCCCGGCACTGGGAACCCAGCCGTGGGCACAAAATTCAGGCCAGTGTCTCTATTTAGGATGTTTTTTGATTTGTCAGTTAGATTTTGCCACTTTATCAGGTCGGCATATTGAAAGAGTGCACTTCCTTCTGGAGGTGCAACTGGGAAGGAAGGTGATCATGAAGACTCTGGAGGACCAGTCTTCCTCCTGGCTTCGCAGGAAGTTTTTAAAAAAAAGATGAATCTATCTGTAGTCGGTGGCCATGGAGGTTGCTGAAGGATCCTTGGTGACTATAATTTTGTACAGAGGTCCTTCTACAGGCATTAGGGCCCTAATTATCATATTGAAGGGCCTTAAAATTTAGTCGTCGGGATATGCTTGCGCAGATTGGGCACCAGCCATCTACTGCTACCTTTGGTACGATTTATGCTCATTTGACACCCAGTAAATGGATGCAACGCACATCAATTTCTACTTAATGAATACCATATTTGCCAGCTGTTATTTATGTGAAATTCAATGGTTTAAGTTTAAAAGATAGAAATTACTGAACATGCTATTTCTAATAAATCAGACAAAGTGATTGGATGAAATATTTTGTTTATGAATGTGTTAATGTTGTTCACCTTAACTATACTACAGAGTAATGTCTAGCCTTAAGTTCTTTAAAGGAATGGACTCTCAACATAAAACTGATGCAGAGATGGTATGCTTCTGAGAGTTTGAATTAAATCGCATTGTTGATGTGGAGCAGAAGAGGCTTTTGCTCTGCACATTGCACATCCACTATTTATGATGGGAGCACTTGATGCTGACACCCAAGGAGTCATTTTCTGAGGTGAGGCTTCCGACATGAAGATGGATGAAGGCATGGACAGGGTTATACTATGACAGGGCCAATTCAATGATCTTCACTTTCATGCATCAAGGCTCTGCAATAAGAGAACAGATACAAACATCCCCCGTGTAGCACCAAAATATTGGCACAATTTCCTTTTCACAGTGGACCTTGATGAGAACAAAAATCCACTTGCATATTATGAAACAGATCACTCAATCCAGCATTACATTCTTGGTGCTAAATAGCTGTGTGTATAACTATTTAATATTCAGACTTTTGTTTTAAGGATATTGTAATGAATATGTAATCAATTTTGTGACCACTGTTAGTGCTGTTTATGATAAACTATTTGCTCAAACAAAAGAAAATCACAAGATACTCAGGCTAAAGGCAGTAAACACACAACAAAAGACTTTTAAAGTTTAGTACAAATTTGAAAACCCTCAAGCAGAAATCAGTAGTGGGGTGACTAATGGAAATCACTGACCTGAAAAGGGTATTTGCAAAGAAAATTTACAATGTACATATTGAAAACTTTTTAGCAGTGCTTAATCAATCCCATATATTCTAATATACGCTTATCACAGCTATAAAGCATCATTGAATTTAAAACATCAATTCAGACAATTATTTGAAGAAGGTTGTGGTGGATTTAATTAATTTAAGGAACTGCATATTCTGATATTTAAAATTTTGGCACCTCTGGCACTGTAAGTCACCAAAAACCAAGTTTTTCAATGGGTAGGACCCATAACTCAATATGTTTGATATCTTTTGTTATACATGATAAATTTTCCAATATAAAAGTAATGTTTTGAATTTTACTGATGCATCATGCTGCTTCATGAAACAATATTAATATTTTTCCAACATTGCAGCTTTGCCCAATATGTGGAATGAATTTGCATTGCAATGTAATACTGCTATGTTCCAAATGGGTAATTAAAATAAAATATTTACATTTGTAAAACATCTTATATCATCTGTGAAAGGTCTCAAAATGTTTCTCACACTGAATTGCTTTTTATCATTTACTGACTACTTTTATATAGGCAAACTGATTGCCATTTTGTAGCAGCAACCTCCTCTGAATAGGAATGATATGAGCAACAGGTTAACGTATGCTTTTTATGATAATATTTGCAATATTTTTATGGAAAAAATAAGCATTATGTTTCAAATGGCACAAACTGAGCTATCTTTACCAGGAGCATATCAATGAATGTAGGGTCTAGAAAATAAGAGCACTGCACAAATTCTAGAAACTTGCAAGAGCCATGCACAGGCAAATTAACGTACAGTATTCATTGCTGGTTAAGGAGCAGAGATGGAGGACCACCATGGTATGAACAAACATTACACTTGGATTACCTTGTGAAATGAAATTAATATTAAAAACTCATATAAATAATGGGGGGCCCTTTGTTCAGGTACTGGACAGGTGCAGCGCACCCAAAGTGCACTATCCTTGGAATACTCAAATTAGATGGTCATTATCATCACCCAGTGCAAATTCACCATTGGCAGAAACATACAGTTGGGAGTAGAACAGGAAAGGTAGCTGCCTTTCATCAAGGCTTGTTGGCTGATATTGTAAAAGAACAGTTTACATGTCACTTTGCAGAAATATTGCCGGGTGGAAGGGACAACACAATATTCATTAGTTATGCCTGCACCTGGACATTCAAAGGCAAAAATAACAGGAGAAAGATGCACTAAAATAAAAGCAAAATACTGAGGATGCTGGAAATATGAAATAAAAACAGGAAATGCTGGAACCACTCAGCAGGTCTGGCAGCATCTGTGGAAAGAGAAGCAGAGTTAACGTTTCGGGTCAGTGACCCTTCTTTGGAACTAGCAAATATTAGAAATGCCAAAGGTTATAAGCAAGTGAAGCGGGGGTGGGGCAAGAGATAACAAAGGAGAAGGTGTAGATTGAATAAGGCCACATAGATGACCGAAAGGTCATGGAGCAAAGGCAAACAATATGTTAATGGTGTGTTAAAAGACAAAGCATTAGTGCAAATAGGGTGTTAATGGACTGAAGATTGAACAGCAGCAAGTACAAACATGAAAAAAAAAACAGTGGGTAAGCAAACTGAACAAACGAAGATGAAATGAAATAAACATTAAAAAAAGGCCACTTAAGGGCCTCAATTGACCTCTGGGTGGGAAGGCCGCCTTCAGCCCTTCCCATCCCAACTTAATTGCATTGCGAAGGGAAGGTAATGGGCCCTTTGCCCCCTGCCTTCCATTGCAATTCTTGGACTCCCCCCCTCCCCCCGCCACACCGCCTACTTGCCCATCTATGGGGGGCCCACTAAATCCAGACCTCAGAATGCCACCTGCAGCAGGATTAAGGAAACCCTTGTCTTGACCATTCAAAGTGCTCTCCAACTTTTGGCAGCAAGGAAATGCACATATGTCATTAAACAAAAGGTGGAGACATGGAAGTGCGGACACAGCTCAAAGTGTTTCCACTGCTCACCCATTGCCTCCCCTCCCCCACCCTTCAGTCAGAGCCCCACACGCTGCTTCCTATCCTGATGGCCGAGTCTGCCCATGCACAGGTACCAGTGTGGCAGTCATTGGTGGGGCACTCACAACTTCCAAAACTCAGAGGAGGTTGACCAAGAGTATCTGAGCAATCAGGGCAACAACACGAGCAGCATGCCATTAGCTCTGCTGAAGCTACACCAGCGCACCAAGCATAAGTAGTAGAAAAAGGAAGAGAAAGGATTGGCAGTTGCACAAGAGTATTCACTTAAGTGTTTAACAGTGTTATTGGGCTGGATTTTATTGACCCATCGAAGGTGGGGGGCACGCAATATCGCGATGGGTTGCCAGGGAGTGGTGAGGCAGAGGGCCTGTCACCTCCCTGTCGCCCAGCAATCTTCCTGGGGGGGCAGGATAGGCCAATGCGGCCTTCCCACCCAATTGAGGCTATTAAGTGGCCTATTAACAGCCAATTAGGAGCCTCTTACCGCCGCCACTGGGACCTTGCCAGCGGCAGGGTTGTGGGGGGGCTTCCACTGTGTGGAGAGGACGCCTTATAAAATGAGGCACCCTCCCTGCGGGTTTGGGAGGAGCCTCACCTGGGACCAATTTCCCCCGGGGCTCCTTCCCACTGGATGACAAGACCAACCCCCAGTCCCCCATTGCCGGCCCTTCTGACTGGCCCCATCTAATCTAACTCTTGTCCGGGGTTCCACCACTGGGCCTAGGTCCAAGGCCTCTGCAGTACCCTCTGATTGGCCGGAAGCACATGGAGGCAAGACCCCCGTCTTTAAAGGGACGGGGATCCCGCCTTCTGAAACTTACATTTAAAAACACCAAAGGATCTCTCCGGGGGTCCATGAAAATGCAGAGGCGGGTCTCCCCCCACCTTTGCGGCCCAGTGTCAGGACCCCCGCCTCCCACACAAAATCCAGCTCATTGTGCAACATTTGTGTTTTATATTTATGCACCATAAAATTTATTTCACTGCTCCATTGTCCCATCTTGCCCATTTTTGCCTGTTGCTTGCCAAGTGCCTTCTGCCTTGTGAAGAGTGGTAGGACAAGAGTGAAAGAGAAGCAATGGGTACCTGTGAAAGGCATGAATTGTTGACCGTGGGACCGCTTTGTGCTGGGGGCGGGGGAGGGTGCCATTGGGTTCAGGACGTTTGTGCCAGATGGCTGCACTGCCTCATTCTCAGTGAAGCATGCCTAAATCAGGCTTTCCCAAGCATCCCTGGCAACTATGTATCTGACTACTAGTGCCCTCACTGCATCGCACTCCTTCTGCTTCTCCCCTTCCAAAGAGGCAGGGTGCTCAGCACCACCCTCCACCTGGAGCAATGTTGCGCAAGGCACAGCAAACCACTAGCACTCTTGATATCCTTCCTGGTGCATACTGAAGGAAGCCCCAAGATCTGTCCAGACAGCTGAAACACATCTTCAGCATCCCAATTGCTTGCTCTATATGTACAAATCTGCTGGTCAGGTGGCTTCTGTTGTACCTTTCTGAGCATCATTGTTTGGACTCCTCTTAGGTGTCATGAGCCATGTCTTCAGAGGGGTAGCCCTTGTCTCCAAGAACCCATCCACTAACTCTGCTTTGAGGTGTGAATATCTCAGCGAGGCTTGACTGATGCAGAATGAAAGCATCATGGCAGCTCCTTTTGAATCTTACATAGACATGGACAATGATCTTTTTATGGTTGCACATGAGCTGAACATTGATGGAGTGGAATCACTTGCAGTTGATGAAGACTCTAGGGTGATCTGGGGTTGCCCTGACCACCACTCCCTGGACTTGTGGGAAGCCAGCCAGAGCAGCAAATCCGAGTGCCCATTAATTCTGATTGGCCTCATAAGTAAACATGGCGAACATGGTATCCATTGTCTGGGAGATGCACTTGTGGGTAGTAGATTGCAAGATTCTGCAAATATCTCCTGCAGATCGCTGGAAGGAGATGGTGGTGAATAATTTAAGGGCTGTGGTGACTTTGATAGCAACTGGTAATCTGTGCCAATCTGGTCCATGTGGTAGGAGGTCTTCTTCAGGAGGTTACAAATTTCAGCAACCACCTGAAGGGAAACTCTGAGCCTCCTGAGGCTCTGTTGCTCAGTCATGTTCAGGAATCTTATCCTCTGCTTGTAGACCCTGTGTTGGGGCTATTGCCTCCTGCAAGTTGGAACTCTGTGCTCATCCCGTCTCTCCAGTGGAGCAACGAGTGATTTAGGAGAAGGCTGCTGCTGTTACTGCTGGTGCTGCTGCTGCTCATCTTGTTCCTCATCTGAGGTCCAAGGTAGAGCTGCATAAGTGGCTCCCATGCTGATCTAAAGGTTGACAGATGGAAATTGTAGATCAAATGCACTAACCTCCAAAATAGTAGAATGAGAACAGAAACTGCCAGAAATACTCATCAGAACTGACAGCATCTGTGGAGACAGAAGCAGAGTTAACGTTTAAGGTTTGCAACCCTTCATCAGAACTGGCAAAAGTTAGAAAAATAACAGTGTTTGAGCAAGTGAGAGAGGCGAGGAGGAAGTAGAACAAGAAGGAAGGACTGTGATAGGACAGAGGGGGGCAGAGATCAAATGACAGATGTCATAGAACAGAATGCAAATGGAGTACAGAATAGTTGTAGCAAAAGACAAAGCATGAGTCCAGTGAGAATGCTAATGGCAGAATAACAAACAGGTCTGTACAAAAGCAAAAACATAAAAAATACATATAAGACTAGCACATGGTTAAAAAATAAATAAATAATATTAAAAGGAATATATATATAAATTTAAAAAAAATGATAAATAAGCAGAAATAATGGGGCTCATGGTCTGAAATTATTGAACTCAATATTGAGTCCAGAAGGTTGCAGCGTTCCTCATTGGAAAATGAGGTGCTGTTCCTTGATTTTGCATTGATGTTCACTGGAACACTGCAGCAGGCAGAGGACAGAAATGTGGGCATGGGAGCAAGGTGGAGAATTAAAATGGCAAGGAACCGGAAACTCGGGATCATGCTTACAGACCGAGCGGAAGTGTTCTGCAAAGTGGTCATACAATCCGAATTTGGTCTCCCCAATGTAGAGGAGACTGCATTGTGAGCAGTAAATACACTATACTAAATTGAAAGAAGTACAAGTAAATTGTTGCTTTACCTGAAAGGAATGTTTAGAGCCTTGAATGGTGAGGAGAGAGGAGGTAAAAGGGCAGGTATTACACCTCCTCCGATTGCATGGGAAGGCCTGTTTGTGCTCATTTTTTTGCCTTATAATTGGAAAGTTGTGAACAGGGATTCACCAAGGGGGAGCTCAAAAGACAATGTATTTAAAATTAAACCCTGTTACAATAAGACCAGGTGAAGGCTGAGAAAGACTCCTACACACCTTTCTTACCTGGTTGTAACAGGAACCCTGTCATGGTTCTGGGAGGGAGGGGAAAGGGTGAGGGAAGAAATGCGGGAAATGGGTCAGACAAGGTTGAGGGCCCTGTCAACCACTGTGCGGGGGAATCCTCGGTTGAAGAAAGAGGAAAACATATCAGAGGCGCTGTTGGGGAAGGTTGCATCATCAGAACAGATGTGTTAGAACCGGAGAAACTGGGAGAAAGGAATGGAGTCCTTTCAGGAGGCTGGGTGTGAGGAAGTGTAGTCAAGGTAGCCGTGGGAGTCAGTGGGCTTCATAGTGAATATTAGTGGACAGTCTATCCCCAGAGATAGAGACAAAGAAGTCAAGAAAGGGAAGGGCAGTGCCGGAGATGGGCCACGTGAAGGTGAGAGAAGGGTGGAAATGGGAAGCAAAGTTGTAAAACAAAAAAGCAATATAGTAGAAATAACCTCCAAAGTATTGGAAATTTTTTAAAAAATTCCTGCATGGATGTGGACATTGCTGGCTAGGCCAGCATTTATTGCACATCCCGAATTGCCCTTGCACTGCCTAAGCAGTGAAATCACCTTCTCAGAACAAGTCCTATGAGGAAAAGCCTTTCACGTAGGCAAAGAAGCAGGTGTAAGATACATAGGAACATACGAATTAGGAGCAGGAGTATGCCACTCAGCAACCCCCAGCCTGCTCCGCCATTCAACTGTTTCAAAATAAGGGTCACCGTTTAAAATAAAAAAAAAATAAAAATAAGGTCACTGTTTAAAAATAACGGGTCACCCATTTAAGACAGAGATGAGGAGATTTTTTTGTGTCAGAGGGTCGTGAGTCTTTGGAACTCTCTTCCTCAAAAGGTGGTAGAAGCAGAGTCTTAGAATATTTTTAAGGCAAAGGGAGATTGATTCTTTATAAGCAAGGGGGTGAAAGGTTATCGGGGGTAGGCAGGAATGTGGAGTTGAGGTTACAATCAGATCAGCCTTGATCCTATTGAATGGCAGAGCGGGCTCGAGGGTCCAAAAGGCCTACTCCTGCTCCTAATTCGTAAGTTCGTATGTATGTATGTTCAACAAGATCATGAGGCCAGTATTTAAAGCATTTCTTGCCTGTCAATTGCTCAGCCCCCTCAAAACATACCGTTCTCTCTCTTTGTTTTACATAGCGAGTTCCAGGAAGCCAGGGAAACCCATATACACAACTATAAAGTCAAAATCCTGGATCAAAGATGCAGATAATTAGTACTTTATATATTTAAGTAGCCGACTCACCTCTTCCACAGGGGTTTCCCGCACGCTGCAGATGGCGCTCCGGACTCCGGTTAAAGGCAGAGGTCGATGGGTTCCAGCTAGCTTCCCAACACACAGGCTCTCTTAACCTGTTGCCTGCTCGCAAACACATCAAACACGGCAGGTTGAAATTCCCCCCATATCTCTGTTTATAAAGCCAAGGACCGCATATGGTTTTTTTTAAACAGCCTTCTCAACTTGCCCTGCCACCTTCAAAGATTTGTTAATGCACACCTCAGGCCTGTCTGTTCCCCCACCCCCTTTAAAAATTACCATTTCATTTATAATGCATCTTCTCATTCTCCCACCAAAATGTATCTCTTCCCACTTCTCTGCATTAAGTTTCATCTGCCATATGCCTGCCTATTTCACCATTTTATGTCCTCCTGAAGTCTGTTACTGTCCTCCTCACTGTTTACTATATTTTCAAGTTTTTCATCAGAAAACTGTATACGCAAGTATTGCAAAATATTACACATCCTAGGAACAGGATACGTTACGTCACAGAGTTTCCATTTTTAATACAAAGTAATTCATGACAACGCTACGTCATCGCCGACGTCATCAGGATGCGCCGCAGTGCGCACATGGTCTCCTGATCTCTGCGCATGCGCTGCGGTCCGGCTTGCCAGGACCGCTTTGCGCATGCGCAGATGATGTCATCGCATTACGTCGTCTTCCTCGGGCAACGCGCCAGGTTGGCCTCTGCGCATGCGTCAAAGCTTCGGCGCGACTTTTTGAAAGTGGAAGGAGGAGAGGTTTCGTCGGGCATTTTCTCGCATTTTATCTGAATTATTTATTCGTTTTGGAGACTTGCTTCATTTTTATTTGACACAGGAGATTGTTCCAAGGTAAGTTGCTCTGCCTTTGTAAGTTGCTTTGAAAACATTTCCATTGCCTGGGCCACCGCATGTTTTCCAGTCCCTGTTGTGAGTTGCTTTGAAAACATTTCCATTGTCTGGGCCACTGCATGTTCTCCAGTCCCTGTTGTGAGTTGCTGTGTGCAGGCAGTACATGTGCTGCAACCTACCGTCTTAGCGGTCACTTTCGTTTTTGTAACGTTTTAATGGAGTGCATTCTGTATTTCTTATCTCATCTCATGTTTCCCGTGTGGTCCCTTAATAGCCTTCCTGAACTTCAAACTTCGGTCATGGCAACGTCAGTAGATTCCACAGAGCAGTTCCTTGCCACCTTCACAACCCAGGAGTTCGAGAGTTATGACGACTTCAGCAGTAAACTTGAGATGTTTCAACAGGTAGCATGGTCTGCAGGCACATCCTGTGATGTGCCTTGCTATGTTTCACTGTGTTAACAATGCTATTTAAATGCGCTTTGCTGTTGTGCTTACGGGCAACGGGGAGTCTATTTAAAAAAGTGAGCACCCATACGCTTGAGAGGGAAAACAAGAGACGGCGAGTCGAAATTCCCATCCGCTTTAAGTATGCCTCAGTGAGGCTGTGCTGTGTACACTATGGGCAGCCACGCATCCGTTCCACTGGAGTGAGACCGAATCAGAGGTAGGTGCTGCGGTCACTACATTTCCACTTGTGTAGCTTGTCGGTCCTGTAAAGCTGTTCCTTGATGTGCATTGAACCAAGATTAGATTTGCAGTATCAATACATCTCGTCAGTGAGATCCTGTGCCCACAAAGCCACGCGCATACCACCCCCGTGTCTACGGACTGCCTTTGTTGTGATTTCCTGGATAGACCAATGGCTGGGCGACCACCTCAGCGCAACCTCCTCTGGACTGCGAAACAGGTGCACACCAGATGTTGGGACCTTGTCATGGTGCACATGTAAACTGCTGCCAGCAACACACCTGGGGATGGCTGGCGTTTTCGTGAGGGCACAAGGCACGTGGGGCGTGCTCATTGAATGTCTGTGTTATTTTTCAGGTATCTCGCCCTGGGCTGTGAGGTCTTCATCAGTGTGAAATTCAATACGACCAAGAACAAACTGTGTGTCAGCTCCTACCATCTTGTGCATACCGGTCATGTTTTGCATCCAGAATGTTTACGCTTTTATGCAAGGAGACGACAACTGAACCACAATGAAAGGCAGAAGGTAGAAGAGTTGGTCAAGCTGCAGGCTGGGAACAAACAGCTGAAGGATTATATCGAGCGTTCATTCAATAAGACCGTGACCCTTAGTGACATTAGAAATGTAAAGTCCCGGCTCAAAACAGGGGATGACAGCATGGATGCGCTGTGTGATACGCTGGAGAAGATTCAGCAGGACGGGGCTGCAGTGCGGGTTGGCCTGCAGGGAAGCAGCATCCTCTATACTGCCTTCATGACACCAGCCATGAAGGCCCACATGCAGGCCTTTCCTGAACTGCTGTTCATGGACGGAACGTACAAGGTGAACAAATGCGGCTACCCTCTGTACCAAGTGATGGTGCAGGACAATGTTGGTAGGGGCAGGGCTGTGTTCTATGCCATGGTGAGGAATGAGACGGCTCAGATGCTGGACGAGATTGTGGGTGTTTTTGTCGATTTCATGGGATCCAGCGCCTGCCGCATGAGATCAGCCATTGTGGATGAAGACATCAATGAGATCAATGCGATCAGAAAGCATCTCCCAGCTGCAACGGTTCTCCTCTGTCAGTTCCATATGATGCAGAGCATGAGGAGGAAGATCAGCAGCTACCCACTGAATGGTGAACTGAGGGATCAGTTGTTTATGATCTGCAAGGAAATGGTTCATGCACCTTTGGAGGAGAAGCTCACAAGTTGTGTAGAAAGGATTGGACACCTCTACCCACCCCTGCAGGACTACCTGCTTACAAACTGGATTCCACAGAAGGAGATGTGGGCAGCATGTTCACGCAGTAAAGTCCTAACGTTTGGGAACAACACCAACAATCGCATTGAGTCAGAGAATGGCAAGATAAAGCACCTGCTCCACTCCTCCTCATCCATGAAGGAATGCATCTCAGCGCTGATCTTCCACAATAGTGTCCTGGATCGGGAGCGTGCCTATTACACATTCCTGCAGGGAGCCTCTTTCAAGCGCATCGCAGAGGCACCAGCAGATCTGCAATCATTTTACACGGGATTCACCGGTCATGCTATGAAGCTGATGCATCAGGATCATAGCCACATTCAACGAGTACATGTCAAGGAGCAGGATGAAGGCACAGTGACTGTGATTTCTGGCGCCAAACAGTAAACACTGCAGATACATGATGGCCAGGCTACCTGCAGCTGCATCTTCTCCATTCAGACTTTGTTGCCCTGCAAACATGCTGTTGTTGTGCAGAGGCATCTGGGTCTGCCTTTGGACAGGCTCGCCCCCAACTGCCGCTGGCGTGCATCTCAGACACCAACGACGACAGGCATGGCTGCTGCCATTGTGATTACAGAGGAACAGCCAAGGTCCCTCAGCCACAATGAAAAATACCGCTTGCTTTCAGATCAATCGTACCAGCTACAACAGGCCGTTCTGCAGAGTGGAACAGCAGCATTCATGAGGAGACTGGACTGGCTGTGGCAACAGACTCTCCGCTGGCAGCAAGGACTGGCTGATGAGATGGAGCCATTTACTATGCCCAACAATTGCCCGGAAGCACCTTCGGATGGAGGTGGCCGCACGCTGGACATCAGTCACGTGTCACAAACCCTGGATCCTGAGCGTCTCACCCCCTGGCCTAATGATCTGATGGACCAGACATATGCCTGCCTGTTCAAAGCTCCACTTCCCCTACCTGCGGTACCCTCTCCTTGCTGCTCAGTTACACAGTTACCTGCTCCTACACCCATCAGAGCAGTGCACATGGGCACACAGTTACCTGCTCCTACACCCATCAGGGCAGTGCACATGGGCACACAGTTACCTGCTCCTACACCCATCAGAGCAGTGCACATGGGCACACAGTTACCTGCTCCTACACCCATCAGGGCAGTGCTCATGGACACACAGTTACCTGCTCCTACACCCATCAGGGCAGTGCTCATGGACACACAGTTACCTGCTCCTACACCCATCAGGGCAGTGCTCATGGACACACAGTTACCTGCTCCTACACCCATCAGGGCAGTGCTCATGGATACACAGTTACCTGCTCCTACACCCATCAGAGCAGTGCACATGGACACACAGTTACCTGCTCCTACACCCATCAGAGCAGTGCACATGGACACACAGTTACCTGCTCCTACACCCATCAGAGCAGCGCACATGGGCACACAGCCACCTGTTTCCCCATCCGACTTTGAAACAACCATGCAGAGCCTTGTGAGACTCCGCAATTGCCAGCTGCTGCCTGTCAAGCAGAGAGGGCGTCCAAAGGGGTCAAGCACTTGGGGAACATTCAGCAAGAAGAGACTGAGCACTAAAAGAAACAAGCATGCCGTGTCCAGTGGTAGCAGAAATGTGAATGCTCTTGCTGTGAACACAACTGGTGATAGTAGTAGGCAGGATTAAATGGGAATGGATGGAAAGACGCACGAGTAACATAACCACTAGCAGGGAACTGCTGGGCTAACTAGCAGGGAACTGCTGGGCTAAATGGCCAGCTTTATGTTCATAGGCCAAAAGAAATGTGCTTCTTTTTCCAGCACCCTCACATCATTCATGTTTTCCCTGAGAGCAGCATTGAACCATCACGAGATAGGGGCAGTAACATTATCCTGCCTCCTACAGCTGAGGTGGGTACTAAGTGATTCATTGACGGTGTTATCAGTACATGCCTTTACCGCAGAACACAAAGCATGCTCAACAGTAATTCCATTGGAGGGAGGGAAGCTCTGACACTGATGTTCTTTCCTTATTTCCTTTCATGTAAAACGTGCCCTTGAGAAAACAATCCTTGACACTTAAGGACGGCATTCAAGCAAAGGAGGCAGTGCAGGAGAGGACGCAAGGATGTGCTGATTCCTGCATCTGAGGTGGGTAATAAGTGCTTCATTGGCGATGTTATCAATTGGTGCCTTCACTGCAGAACTTAAAAAGGTGTGCGCAACAGTAATTTCAGAGAATGGAGGGAGGCAAGCTCTGACTCTGATTTGCTTTATTTCTTTTCATGTAAAACATGCCGTCGAGAAAACAATCCTCGAGACTTAAGGTCAGCATTCAAGCAACGAAGGCAACTGGATCATGCTGTGGAGCTCATCACGATGTGGAAAGGAACATTGCATTTATGGATGAATTGGGAGTGCACATTGGGATGCGCTTGGGGAACATTCACCAAGAATAGACTGAGCTCAGACTCTTGTGACTTTGCCTTCTTCACATGGACAATACAGTAGTGGAATAGGGAGCCAAGCGTTCATTCACCACAAGGCTCTCCAGGAACAATCTCTTTAGCTGTGCATAGCAGAGACTCGGCCTGTCTGTCTAACGGGAATGCTGGACACAACACTCATGTATCCATGCACAGCAGTTCCTCGGATACTTAATGAACTTAATAAAACTTTTCAATAATTAAACCCAGAATTGTTGAGGTTTTGTTTTGCATGCTATTTCCCCGACTTTGCAACTGCACTTCAGATAATCAACTACGGTGGAGGGGTAGAGGTAGGGGGGTAGAGGGAGGGGTGGGTGAAGAGGGGGAGGGGTGGGGAGAGCGGGGAGGGGTGGGGAGAGGGAGCATGCAAAATGGAGGGTCCAGACAGTTGCAATGCCTGAAGTGCTGTGGAGAAGTAGAGAAAGCAACTGGGTAGGGGAGAAAGCAACTGGATTGGGTATCCGCAGCTGGAGGGAACGGCTGAATTGAGAGGGCCGGAAGCGAGAGGCCGTAGAGAGCCACGTGGAGCGAGCGTGCGAAGACCTTGGTGTCACCGGGTCCAGGGACTGGCCAGTAAGTCTTTTGCTATTGTGTCTATGGCGCATGCACAGAAAAAGGCACTCCTCTTCCGTTCCGCTGCTCCCCCGCCCCCCACTCTCTCCCCTTCCTCCCTCTCCCTCCCCTCCTCCCTCTCCCCCTCCCCCCCTCTTCCCCCAGCTCTCCCCCTCCCCCTTCTTTACCCCTCCCTCCTTCCCCCTCCCTCTTTCTCCCCCCCTCCCTCTCCCCCCTCCCTCTCCCTCTTTCTCCTCCCTCTCCCTCTTTCTCCCCCCCTCCCTCTCCCTCTTTCTCCCCCCCTCCCTATCCCTCTTTCTCCCCCTCCCTCCCCCCCTCCCTCTTTCTCCCCCCTCCCTCTCCCCCCCTCCCTCTTTCTCCACCCCTCCCTCTCCCTCTTTCTCCCCCCTCCCTCTCCCCCCTCCCTCTCCCCCTCCCTCTTTCTCCCCCCTCCCTCTCCCTCTTTCTCCCCCCCCTCCCTCTCCCTCTTTCTCCCCCCCCCTCCTTCTCCCTCTTTCTCCCCCCCTCCCTCTCCCTCTCCCTCTTTCTCCCCCCCTCTTTCTCTCCCCCGGCACCGCTACCGCTGGTCTCCCCGCGCTGCTCTCCCCGCCCCCTGCGCTGCTCTCCCCGCCCCCCGCACTGCTCTCCCCGGCCCCCGAGCTGCTCTCCCCGGCCCGCTCCACTCTCTCATTCCGGCCATTGTATTCTGCCGCGTGTTTGTTAGGTTTCATCTCTGTGATTCTTTGAGCAGCGCCATCTTTAGTCCTGGCAGCTGCTACAGTCGCAAGCTGTTACGTTTTCGTGGCACATGCTGTATTTGCGCATGTGCCAAAACAGCGCCACCTACCGATCGCGTTGTCAACAATTGCGGTCTAATAAGGTCTGTATTTTGCTGAAAGAATTCCAGCAAATTTAAAAGGAACGGATCCCCCAGCACCCTCTCTGCCCCATAAATCCACGTTGATTTCCTTTCACCATCCCAAACCTATATAAGTGTTCCATTATCCCTCTTTCAGGTTACCTTTGGATACCCGTAACAGATGATAGCCACACTGATCTTTAGTTCCATAGACCATCTCTATACCTCTTTTAAAGATGGGTGTTACCTTAACTATTTTCCAATCCTCACACACCTTTAACAATTCCTTGAAAATAATGATTATAAAGACATAACCTACTTTGTTAACCACTTGCTAAATAACTCTCAAATAAGATCTATCCAGGCTTGCTTCCTTCTCTTCCTTAGTTAATCAATAACCGCCTTATCTGATATTTCTATTTCTTTCAGTACTTCTGTCAATCATCCCCCAGAAATTCAGCTTTCATGCTGTGGAAACTGCTCATGGTCCCCTCCATGAACGCAGAAAAGAAGAATTCATTCAGTATATTTGGTATCCGTTAATCATTTGATAGAATGTCACCTTACTTTTATCAGCTGTTTGCTGTGGATATATTTATAGGACATCTTTAATAATTTCTGCTATTCTAACCTCATTTTTATTTTAGCCTTCTGAGCTCAATATTAAAAAGCTATCTTTCTATTATAACTAATGCCCATGAGGTCCCAATCTCCACGTTTATCAGCTACCTTGATGTGTATGCTTGCCCTACATAAGCAGCGTTTCCTCCATCTCCTGCGCTATCACCACCTGCTTCTGCTCATGCTGCAGGTCTCATCTACTCCTGTGCTAACTGTCTAAATATTATTGAGTAGACGTATCTAAACTGGTGCTGGAGAGGGATAGAATGACTGATGATACGTGTGTGTGATGATCTATGTGTATGCATCCAGTCAGATATAGTGGACGTTGTCTCAGATTTCTGTGGCTCACCTAAAGAAGAAGGACGGTTGGTTATAATTATGTGTCTATGAACAGCTTTTACATATATCTCTCATTAGAAGAAGTGACAAGGTGAAATACATCAGCAATGCTTCTGTTACCAATAGGTAAAAGGAAAAATAGGTTGAGAAGAAAGAGTTGAAGAAACCTATCCTGAGTTAGCAGCAACAATAACAATCAGAACTTGCATTTCTAAAGCAAATTTAAAGTAGAAAAATGTCCTACAGCTGTTCAGAGATACAGAATCAAAAAATTGCATCTAGTCAAAGAAGAATATAAAATTTGGTCAAAGGTGGGATTTAAGGAAGGCGTTTAAGGTGCAGAGTTGGAGCAGTTTAAAGAGGGAATTCCAGTGCATGGAGCTTAGGTGGCTAAAACCATGGACACCAATGCTGCGGAGAAAGAGGGGTTATCCACATGAGACCAGAGTGTTAGAGGAATGAAGAGTACAGAGGAACGAAGAGTACTGAGGAGAAAGAGGTTTGTAGGGCTTAAAGTCATAGGGAAGATTGAGAGCACAGAGGATTGTATACACGAGGATAAATTGGAGACACGGTGGGGGGGCGGGTGGGGGGACTGGGAGCGATGACAGAGGTGATGAGCGAGCAGTATTGGTGAGGATAGGATAATGGCAACAAAGCTTTGGATGGGTAGAAGTTTGCAGAGGGTGGAACATAGGAAGTCAGCCAGAAAAGCATTGGAACCATTGAGTCTGAAGGTGACTAAGTCATGGAGGAGGGTTTCAGCAACAGATGAACTGAGATAGGGACAGAGGCACACAATATTATGAAGATGGAAGTAGTTGGAAAGGATATAGGGTTGGAAAGTCAGTTGAGGATTGAATAGGATATTGAATTGCCAGCCATCTGGTCAGCTTAAGACAGTGGATGAGAACAGAGATGGAATCAATGACAGACATCTGGAGTTTGCCATGAGAGTTGAAGATGATGGTTTCGGTCTCCAATGCTTAACTGGAACCATAGTATATTACAGCACAGAAGGAGACCATTCAGGTACCTTGTCTGTGGATTATTGCAACAGCAATCTAAAACTAATCCCATTGCTCTGCATGCCCCCATTTCTTATCATCCTGTCCTTCATCTTCCCTTAAAAGATGCAATTTCTTATAAACCTCTCTGCTTACTCTGTTCCTGACAATTTTAAATGAATGGCTCCACATCAGTGACTTCCCAACCCGAGGAAAAAGATTTTCCTTGTACACGCTATGAAAGCTCTTTATCATTTTCAAAACCTCTATTAAATCTTCTCAACCTCTCCTCATATCTGTGAGTTCCCACTGCTGGTATCATTCTGGCACATCTGCACCGGACGTTCTCTACAGTTTTAATGTTTATTTCATATTGGGGAACCTAAAACTATATACAGTACTCTAACTGGTATGACCACTGCCTTCTACAAATGTATTGGTACCTCTTCAAACTCATACTCTATTTAAAAACACAATAAAATGATATTGCCATGAATACACTCTGCTTGCAGCAGAATTTCATATTTCTGTTAAAGGTTAAATATAGAGGATACATAGTAAGACTTCATTGATATTATAAAGATATATATATTATATTTATATATATTCTTCCAGAGTGAGAAAGACCTGATAAATCATGATCACTGATGTCATGGTTTGGAGATGTGCTCAGTTTTTTTCACTTGGCACAGTGAAGTCTCAGGGTTTTTGCTATTTGGAAAAAAAAAAGATATATTGTGGCCAATGGCTTAAATTGTTTAGTCAGTGAATGCTATTCTGAGGGTAAATACCGTTGGGCTTTTTCCCACTCTGTCACATAAATGCGGTTTTGGTTGCACTTCCACCAGAGGAATGGTTGCAGAGCAGAAGAGCCCTCGAGGAAATTCACCTGGTCTATTTTTGCAAATAATGCCAATTTATTTAAATTTTATACCTATTTGTGGATGTGTTTCTTCTACCAGGGTTGTTCTTTTTTGTTTACAAAGATGACTATTTGCTTGTACCCATGGAGTTTCTGAACCACTGCTGCCTTACTCTGAGAGTTTGAATATTGACTGCCAGAAATTAAAGCCATCAGGGTGCAGCAAGCTGCCAACCCCTGCTTCTTATGTGGCTTATATATTTTCACAGACTCACCCTCAACATTTATGTAGCAGTGAAGCATTTAGGCTTTGTTTTGCTTGCTATGAACTTCATTCTAACAAACTTTCTTAAAATGAACAAATCATTATGATGAGGTTTACTTCTGATCCAGTCTATATCTTGATACAACAATAAGGGATTAACTTCTATTAAAAAATAGTTTTATCATAAGCCAGGGTAGCAAGTCATGCTTTAGCAGGTCTGGCAGTTACTGTTCAGTTACAATAATATGAAGAATTGATCTAAATAAGAAATCCATAAGGGGATGTACATCAATGAACGTCTAGAGGAGAGGCAAGTGTGACTGCAGCAATGACTGTCACAGCTACCCATGCTGCTCATGCAAAACAAACTGCTCTAATTAAGAGTTTGGGGAGATATTGGGACTGTGCCATTCTATCAAAACATGTGGAACACAGTTTGCAGAGAAACTGAATGGTAGAGGAATGTAGATTTTTGTCTACAATATAAAGTCATCGCAACAACTATACAAAGCTCGTAACTGAGGCTGAATGTTATCATGACCAAATAATGAACTATGGTTCTTTCAGTCTCAGTTACAAGGCATGTTAAAAGCTAAGGAGCGCATGCCACACCAGTGACCAGATATGTAAGCAATAATCCTCAGTGATAGGGAGATTGTTTTTGCAATGGAAGAATAAGTCCTGCTACTTCACTAAAAATAAAGAAAAAGCGTGCAACTTACGAGACTGCTGTGCAAAGCAATATTCGGAAAACACAGGAAGAATACCTTTTTCAAACTGCTGTAATTCTGATACTTCAAGTGGAATCTTCTGCCCTTAAAATACTTGCAGGGTTTGGGAGCATTTCCGGGTCCTGACTCAGTAAGGGTCAGAGGTGAACCGACAGGAGGAATCTTCCAGGAGGCAGACAATTAAGAGATGGTCTCCGCATTCGTCATTTAATTAAAGAAGGCAGGCGGGTTCCTGAGGTGGGTGTGTGGAAAGTCGCAGCCCACACCAATGGAGGCCAGGAGCACCCTCTGTGAGAGCAGTGGGAGTGCTGCTGAGGGCCAGGAAGGCACTGTAGCCGCCATGGTCAACTATGGAGCGGATGAAAGTTTAACAATATATGCCATCAAGGGATATGGGGATAGTGGGAAAAATGGCATAGAGGTAGATGATCAGCCATGATCTGTTTGAATGGTGGAACAGGTTCAAGGAGCCAAATGACCTACTCCTGCTCCTATTTCCTACGTTCCTATTTTCCTATATGGTCATCAGAGACATTCATCTCCATAATTTCTTCACTCAATGGCAAGGCTGCAATATGGGCAGATAACAACTGTGCCATTTGCTGCCAGTGAGCTCCTCAAAAACCTCAAATGTAACAAGGCTCCAACCTCCCACTGTGACACTACCTCCTCTTGCAGCAGGGGGCTGCCATACGCCACTCACAAGATCTCATAACACTCTCTGTATGCCGCTTAATTGACATTTAATTGACCCTAACTGTGTACCCACACTACCAGAGCAGCAAGAGTGCTCAGAGGCGGGAATGCACTGGGGAGATGTCCCAGTGCACAGCTTTTAAATTTTGCTTCTGGTCTTGCATTCAAATCCTCCACTGCTGGACCAGGAAGATTCCTGCCTTTATCTTGGAAAGTTTTTGGAGAACTGTTTTTCTTGTCCCTGTAAGTTTGTAATAATGGATATACAAAATCGACATGCCCAACATCCACCAGTTGCCAATGGGTGTCAGTTTGAGCCTTCCTCTGATCTCCAGCACTGGGCCTTCCAAAGTAAGCTAAGTCAGGGGAAGGTCAAGTCACCCAAGTGATGCTGCCGGGCATTTGTGCCACTAGGGGTGCATCTGGGCACCTATCTGACCAAGGAGGTGAGAAATCCTGGCATAGAGCACCCACACCAATGAGGTTGCCCCAGTGAGTTGCTTTAATCATTCGCACACTCACTGTACACTGAATGTATTTTCAACACTGCTTTATTTCCAAATCCATAGCTTCTTTCAGATAATCAAAAGTGTAAATTTCTCCCCTACACATTTGTAAGGGAATCAAAATAAATAAACTCATAATACTACCTTGCACTACCTGTTTAAATTAATTTAGGCCCTAAATTTTGCCCGTAAGTTCCAAATCGTCACAGGGAGTAAAAGTGACATGAGGAAAAACTTTTTCAAGCAGTTAGTGATTAAGGTCTGGAATGCATTGTCTGAGAGTGTGGTGGAGGCAGGTTCAATTGAAGCATTCAAAAGGGAATTAGACAGCTATATGAAAAGGAAGAATGTGCAGAGTTATGGGGAGAAGGCAGGGGAATGGAACTGAGGGAGTTGCTTTTTCAGAGAGCCAGTGCAGACACGATGGGCCGAATGGTCTCCTTCTGCGCTGCAACGATTCTGTGATTCTGTGAACTGAAGAATTGAATTTCGAGTAATTTGCCCAATTGGTAGTGACTCTGAGGTAAATCTCCAGGTGGGGGGTGATAGGGTGGGGTGGGTGTCTACCATGGCTGGAAGGGGCCAACAGGAGTGCTGTAGAGCTAGGAGGGGCACTGCTGCCAGATTCCTCCTTCTCTGCGCAGTGCAGCCAATTTCTTTGAGAAGTCATAAAGCAGGTGCTAGGCTCTACATTAGAATATGTGAGGGGCCTAACACCTATTTTGGGCAACTACCCCAGGTGTCTGAAAAATAGCCCAATCCAATTTTGGGGTGTTTTTCAGGAGTCTTTAGGCCGCAAGATATTGGTCCCTCAAATTAGGTTCTGTTGATGGAGATTAGTTAAGCCAATCAAAAAGGAATGATGTGTGCTATGAACATTTAAGATGTTACATAGATATTAAAAATATAGTCTACACATTTGATGTGTGATGCACATTATGACTGCTGGAAGTCCTTGGGCTGCATTTTAAGACTCCACCACCGAAATAGGCCGTGGGTGTAAAAAAATGCGACCCGCACGCATGGGGACCACATCAGAGAGCCACTGCGATTTCAAACGTGGCACCTCATTCCCAATGGCATATCACAACATTCCTGCCCTTCCCCCCCCACCCACGGAATTCCTAACGTGAAAATGTGGCCTGTCCCCACCCCACAAACTTTGGAACATTTGTTCTTTACCCCTTCCCTTCACCACCCCTATGCTCCCCACCCCGACCAATCCAAGGCGTTCTTACCCCACTCTCCCTCTCCCACACAGAGAAAAACACCTCCTCCCCCTTTCCCACAGGGAAAGGGGATTCGAAGGCATGGCATTGCTGGCTGCCAGAATAAAGATTGCACTGTGCTGCCTGAATTGCTGTGGCCCACATGGTAAGTAGGCATGAACATATTTTAATGTGGGTCCCGTCGCCGAGCGGGGGGGTGGCTGCCATGAGGCCTTGCCGCCGCTGCCGAGATTGGTACAGGGCCTGCTGCCGTCAGGTTCGGTGGTGGGCATCCCCCATACCGATCTTCATTGCCCTGCCCCCGCCCATCTCCCCCCCCACCCCGTCACCATACCCAGGGGCGGAGAGATTTTAAAATCTAGTGCCTTGTGTATGGACATCAGGTGAGAGCAGGATTGGATTTAGCTCTGGTACCATGAGAACATTAGAACATTACAGCGCAGTACAGGCCCTTCGGCCCTCGATGTTGCGCCGACCTGTGAAACCATCTGACCTACACTATTCCATTTTCATCCATATGTCTATCCAATGACCACTTAAATGCCCTTAAAGTTGGCGAGTCTACTACTGTTGCAGGCAGGGCGTTCCACGCCCCTACTACTCTCTGAGTAAAGAAACTACCTCTGACATCTGTCCTATATCTATCACCCCTCAACTTAAAGCTATGTCCCCTCGTGTTTGCCATCACCATCCGAGGAAAAAGACTCTCACTATCCACCCTATCTAACCCTCTGATTATTTTATATGTCTCTATGAAGTCACCTCTCCTCCTCCTTCTCTCCAACGAAAACAACCTCAAGTCCCTCAGCCTTTCCTCGTAAGACCTTCCCTCCACACCAGGCAACATCCTAGTAAATCTCCTCTGCACCCTTTCCAAAGTTTCCACATCCTTCCTATAATGCGGTGACCAGAATTGCACGCAATACTCCAGGTGCGGCCTCACCAGAGTTTTGTACAGCTGCAGCATGACCTCGTGGCTCCGAAACTCAATCCCCCTACTAAGAAAAGCTAACACACCATATGCCTTCTTAACAGCCCTATTAACCTGGGTAGCAACTTTCAGGGATTTATGTACCTGGACACCAAGATCCCTCTGCTCATCTACACTACCAAGAATCTTCCCATTAGCCCAGTACTCTGCATTCCTGTTACTCCTTCCAAAGTGAATCACCTCACACTTTTCCGCATTAAACTCCATTTGCCATCTCTCAGCCCAGCTCTGCAGCCTATCTATGTCCCTCTGTACCCTACAACATCCTTCGGCACTATCCACAACTCCACCGACCTTCGTGTCATCCACAAATTTACTAACCCACCCTTCTGCACCCTGATCCAGGTCATTTATAAAAATGACAAACAGCAGTGGCCCCAAAACTGATCCTTGCGGTACACCACTAGTAACTAAACTCCAGGATGAACATTTGCCATCAACCACCACCCTCTGTCTTCTTTCAGCTAGCCAATTTCTGATCCAAAGCTCTAAATCACCTTCAACCCCATACTTCCGTATTTTCTGCAATAGCCTACCGTGGGGAACCTTATCAAACGCCTTACTGAAATCCATATACACCACATCCACTGCTTTACCCTCATCCACCTGTTTGGTCACCTTCTCAAAAAACTCAACAAGGTTTGTGAGGCACGACCTACCCTTCACAAAACCGTGCTGACTATCGCTAATGAACTTATTCTTTTCAAGATGATTATAAATCCTATCTCTTATAACCTTTTCCAACATTTTACCCACAACCGAAGTAAATCTCACAGGTCTATAATTACCAGGGCTGTCTCTACTCCCCTTCTTGAACAAGGGGACAACATTTGCTATCCTCCAGTCTTCCGGCACTATTCCTGTCGACAATGACGACATGAAGATCAAGGACAAAGGCTCTGCAATCTCCTCCCTGGCTTCCCAGAGAATCCTAGGATAAATCCCATCTGGCCCAGGGGACTTATCTATTTTCACACTTTCCAAAATTGCTAACACCTCCTCCTTGTGAACCTCAATCCCATCTAACCTAGTAGTCTGAATCTCAGTATTCTCCTCGACAACATTTTCTTTCTCTACTGTAAATACTGACGAAAAATATTCATTTAACACTTCCCCTATCTCCTCTGATTCCACACACAACTTCCCGCTACTATCCTTGATTGGCCCTAATCTAACTCTAGTCATTCCTTTATTCCTGATAAACCTATAGAAAGCCTTAGGCTTTTCCTTGATCCTATCCGCCAATGACTTCTCGTGTCCTCTCCTTGCTCTTCTTAGCTCTCCCTTTAGATCCTTCCTGGCTAGCTTGTAACTCTCTAGTGCCCTAACTGAGCCTTCACGTCTCATCCTAACATAAGCCTTCTTCTTCCTCTTGACAAGCGCTTCAACTTCTTTAGTAAACCACGGCTCCCTCGCTCGACAACTTCCTCCCTGCCTCACAGGTACATACTTATCAAGGACACGCATTAGCTGCTCCTTGAATAAGCTCCACATTTCGATTGTGCCCATCCCCTGCAGTTTCCTTCCCCATCCTACGCATCCTAAATCTTGCCTAATCGCATCATAATTTCCTTTCCCCCAGCTATAATTCTTGCCCTGCGGTATATACCTGTCCCTGCCTATCGCTAAGGTAAACTTAACCGAATTGTGATCACTATCACCAAAGTGCTCACCAACTTCTAAATCTAACACCTGGCCGGGTTCATTACCCAGTACCAAATCCAATGTGGCATCGCCCCTGGTTGGCCTGTCTACATACTGTGTCAGAAAACCCTCCTGCACACACTGGACAAAAACTGACCCATCTAAAGTACTCAAACTATAGTATTTCCAGTCAATATTTGGAAAGTTAAAGTCCCCCATAACAACTACCCTGTTACTCTCGCTCCTGTCGAGAATCATCTTCGCTATCCTTTCCTCTACATCTCTGGAACTATTCAGAGGTCTATAGAAAACTCCCAACAGGGTGACCTCTCCTCTCCTGTTTCTAACCTCGGCCCATACTACCTCAGTAGACGAGTCCTCAAACGTCCTTTCTGCCGCTGTAATACTCTCCTTGATTAACAATGCCACACCCCCCCCTCTTTTACCATCTTCTCTGTTCTTACTGAAACATCTAAATCCCGGAACCTGCAACATCCATTCCTGCCCCTGCTCTACCCATGTCTCCGAAATGGCCACAACATCGAGATCCCAGGTACCAACCCATGCTGCAAGCTCACCCACCTTATTCCGGATGCTCCTGGCGTTGAAGTAGACACACTTTAAACCAAGTTCTTGCTTGCCAGTGCCCTCTTGCGTCCTTGTAACCCTTTCCCTGACCTCACTACTCTCAACATCCACTGGAACTACAATTTAGGTTCCCATCCCCCTGCTGAATTAGTTTAAACCCCCCCGAAGAGCACTAGCAAATCTCCCCCCCAGGATATTGGTACCCCTCTGGTTCAGGTGAAGACCATCCTGTTTGTAGAGGTCCCACCTACCCCAGAAAGAGCCCCAATTATCCAGGAAACCAAAACCCTCCCTCCTACACCATCCCTGCAGCCACGTGTTCAACTCCTCTCTCTCCCTATTCCTCGCTTCGCTAGCACGTGGCACGGGCAACAACCCAGAGATAACAACTCTGTTTGTTCTCGCTCTAAGCTTCCACCCTAGCTCCCTGAATTTCTGCCTTAAATCCCCATCTCTCTTCCTACCTATGTCGTTGGTGCCTATGTGGACCACGACTTGGGACTGCTCCCCCTCCCCCTTAAGGATCCCAAAAACATGATATAATAGCCTCTGTTGTCAAGACTCACATATCAATAATAAGCACTTGGGCAAAGTATTGTGGAGTGTATTGACACTCACTGTCTATGATCAAATGAAGAGTAGTGATTTGGGTGAGTTACTGAGAGAACTAAATCTCAGTACAATAAATAATTAATGCCTTCACGAGAAGTAGTAAAAATGCTGGAGAAAAAAAGAAGCAAATAAATTAAAAAGGCTTCAATAGTTTATGAAATTATCTAAGACTTTGACTTTTTTGAACACAAAGTGTTAATCAATTTCCCGGAAACAACTCATTAAAGTAAGGCATTACTTTCAATAAGCTTTGCTTTGCAGTTACTTTTCCAGGATTTTAATCATTCATTCACATACTCTACTCTAAAGACATTTTAACAATTTTCCAGTCCAAAGCTTTTTTCCAAATAGTCAAAGGGGTAATTTTAAAACAACATAGTGGGAATTTCTCCAAATTGCCACTTTTGATCTTCAGTTTGTTGAATAATTAGCATAACAATTACTGTAACATGTTTATGTACTTTGAGAAAATCTGATAAATTGATTTTCATATGATTTACTGAGGAAACACAATTTTGTTACAGTCAACTGAGGAGAGGTCAAAGGACTTTCTTCTTTTCCCGCTCCTTGTTTGATCACAACAGGTTTAATTCTTTCTTATAGTTGATGTTCTGGCCAGTTCAGTAGGTGTTTGATTACTTACTTGCTATGATCATAGCAAGAATCAATAAGACAGGTTTTCCTGAGTTAACAAACAAAAAGGTTAACGTTATTGTACCTCAGCCGAATTAATAAAAACAATAAACTACGCGACAACTTTCACTCACACACACACACACACATACATACACACTAGAGGTTCATGCACACACAAATAGATTACAGAGTGGGAAAAGGTAGATTGGTTGAGTTAAAGTCCATAAAAAAGGTATACAGTCTGTGGCGTTCGGTGATTCAGCTATCTTCTAGCTGAATTCAGTGGTCCTGATGCTTTTAGTTTGAAGAGGTAGATGACTGGTTTGGTGAGTCTTTTGGAGACAGTGATGCAGATGATTTCCTTCAATGGGGTTTCTGATTGTAGCTGGAGTATGCAAAGGTGGTCAGTCAACAAGCAGGATTTGAAAGATTTCAAGCTGGAATGGAGAGAGCATGAAACAGAGACCCCCACTCGGGTCTAAATATGTCAGAGTCCAGTTGCTTCTCCTCCCTCTGCTGCAGGAAGACACAAGCTTAATACCATTGATGGGGAAGAGCTTGTCACATGACAGTCACTCAGTCATTCAAGTATAGCAGTTAGCAGTATTTCTCTCTTGCTAAAAAGAACAGGTAATTCCTTTAAACTTCCCGGGTCTTGGTTCTTGCTGGGGCATGAGCAGACATTTCATCTTCCTCCTCACAAGCATTGCAGTGTATGATACAGTGTTGCCATCTTAAGCTGCCACAAAGTCATCCTTTTAGCTGGTCTTTTAAAAATGTCTGAAAAAATAAATTCAGATCTCCAAAAGTGGATTAAAGAAAATTATCATTCAACAAAGCACATTGGTGTAACAATTTGGTGTTAGAAAATCTCCTGAAAATTTTTCTGAGAAAAAAAATGACAAAGAAATATTAAAAGCAAAAGAAAATAAAGCATGAAAGTAGAAAAGGCCAATAAACTGATTGAGTTATCCCTCTCGACAGCCGATGGATAAATTACATTATTGTGACACTTTGCAGTTTATTTAATCTCCAATGGGAGAATAACAATAGTCAACACTTCCAAGAAGTGGGGTCTCTGTGAAAGCATTTCCTGACCCTTGAAGGTGATTAAATGAAAACCCTATGGTGTCAATCGGATATGTTATCTACATTATCAAACCCTGGCCCATTCCATTTCATAAGATCCTAACAGAACTGCAACTTTAATGTTTGTCCTGCAGAATATTTGACCCTTTCATGTTTGTACTTACTCCTATAACCTTCAATCCCACACATCAAGCTCCATTTTCAAAGAGGCTGGCTGACATTGTAATGATTACATTAGATAGAAGTTTGTTTCACTCAACTACCACTAGGAGCTTGCGTAGTGATTGCTCACAATAACCAATCAGGTTCTATTTTTAAACTCATTTTTTAAGGTGTAAGAAAAGAATTATGTCAATTGTGCCTGTATTTTTATTGTGTGGCTGCTTAGTTTATTTCACGGTAGTCTGTTTGATTTTCATCAGACAGACAGATTTTGCAGTCCATGACATTATCTGAATTCCTTAGTGATGTAATTTGAATCGTTCAATGTGTTATCGACTTTGAAGACCACTCATTGCTTTGCTTTATTAAATAGATCAACAGAAGTATGGGTTACCATATAATTTTAACATGAAAGTAGTAAAAATGCACAAATGTGATTGAATTGGATTTTTTCTCTTACTGACTGACTTTTATGAAATTTGACATCACTGTCAGTAAATATTCTTCATTGCACATATTTTTGAATTATCTGAGAGCCTCTATCAAACAGTACATACTTGGGAAAATATACTGTCTCTTGGTAAAACTAAACAATAGGAAAGGGTGCTTTTTGGTTCTCCCCATAGCAGAAAACTATCTACTGAGTAACTGATAGTGAGGGTGCTAGACGGTTGTTGTAGGTTTGATCTCCAATCTGTGCTAAATTAGTTGCTCTCAGTTAACACGATGATTGGACCATTAGATTGCAATGCAGAGTGGCCAAGTCAGGGAGGGGAAAAATCATTCAGGGTTCATGTTTCTGATTGCTGTCCAATGACCCCTGCTAGAAACAAGTGTCTATGGACTCATGGTGTGAATGGAATTAGCCTGGGCTGTGATGCCCCCACATAATCAAAAAGGCTTAAGCATCAATACTATCTGATGAAGGTGGCAACTGATGTCTGTAGAACAAGCATCAACAACTACAACAGAAGAGTGAAGGAGAAAACATTAGTGAGTGTAAATGGAAATACAAACAAAAGAGAGGTTCGTAAATAAAGCTTATAAATCTATACATCAAGAAAACTATTTTTCAAACCTTTTTTATTTCCTACCTCTTTGCAAAGAAACATTGTGGGAGAAGTTGGTCTTTGAAGCACCAGTTTTCTAGGTGCTACACAACCTCCTAATGCTCGAAAATGGCATCCAAGATGCACATTCATATTTTCTAGGGAAGTGCACAGGATACCTTCTTGGTAAAGGAGTTTGCATGTGCACCTAACAACTGCAGGCAGCATGCAGTGCAGGCAAATTATAGCAACTCTGTGCGACACTGATTTGGTGTCGTCGCTGGCTTTTTTCAATGCCACACTCCAGTCTATTCCCTGCCTTAACCTTGTACAGCTGATCACAATGTTAAACGGCATGAAGGACTACCCACCGCTGCTACTGAAAGGAATCATGAACTACTTACAAGCTAGACATTAAATTATTTCTTCTGGCTGCTGGTGCAATTGCACATATATTTTGGAGCTTTACTGGACTTGCCTGAAGTTTTAATAATCTATAGGGAATAGTTTGGCTGGTGCTCAGGTAAATATTGCTGATTTAAGAGCTTGTGCTGAAACAAGTTACTTCCAGACATGGGTGGCCTGGTAGGCCACTTTTCTTGGAATTCAGCATAACTTGTGGAATGAACAGAGGTTACACAGAGCAGGACAAGCTGCTAAAAGAGGGAAGGGAGGAGCAAGGAGACAGGACCTCAACAGCAGGCCATATCTGCCCAGGAATTTTAGAGGTCAATTTTTTTACCTCAACTTCAATGATAATTGAGGATTCTTTACTTCACTAAAGCGGCACAGTGGCGCAGTGGTTAGCACCGCAGCCTCACAGCTCCAGGGACCCGGGTTCGATTCTGGGTACTGCCTGTGTGGAGTTTGCAAGTTCTCCCTGTGTCTGTGTGGGTTTTCGCCGGGTGCTCCGGTTTCCTCCCACATCCAAAGACTTGCAGGTGATAGGTAAATTGGCCGTTGTAAATTGCTCCTAGTGTAGGGAGGTGATAGGGAATATGGGATTACTGTAGGGTTAGTATAAATGGGTGGTTGTTGGTCGGCACAGACTCGGTGGGCCGAAGGTCCTGTTTCAGTGCTGTATCTCTAAATAAAAAAATAAATAAAGCGGTCATGATACAAATCTGAACACAGCTGCAACCTTAACTGTAGCCTGAAAGTATGGCAAGGACTGCATGGCTTGTGGCTGTCAACGTGACCATGGCTCTAAACTTTTATGTGTCTGGTTCCATTCAGGTTGCTGCTGGAGATATAAGCAACATCTCACATTTTACACTATATTACGTAGACTCTCCATACAGAGAGAGACAGCTTCATCTTATTCCCTCTTGCCAGAGACAAGCAGTGGGAGTGAGCATGATTGCATGGATTGCAGGCTTCTCTATGGTGGTGAGTGCCTTGTATGTGTCTCATCTGAACTCAGTAATTTACATGAACCAAAAAGGATTCCAATTTCTCAGTGTTCAGCTGGTGTGTGACTACAAGCAGCACATCATGCAGGTGAATGCCCAGTTCCCGGGTAGTAGTCATGATTGCTTAATTCTGTGGTAGTCCTGTTTGCCAGCTATATTTGACCAACCATGGCAATTCAAAGGTTGGCTACTAGGTGACAAGGGTTATCCACTCATGAAATGGCTCATGTTTCCAGTTCCAGCCATGCTGTCACAAGCAACATTATAGAGCATACCATCAGCATCCTCATACAATGCTTCTGCTGCATGGACTGCTCTGGAGGAGTCCTGCAGTACTCAGCTGAGCAGGTATTAAGAGGTAGTATGCTGCATGCTGCACAACCTCACCATTATGGGGTAACAGCCGTTGCCACCACCTATCAGGGGAGAAGCTGGGAGCAAGAGGAAGAGGAGGAAGAGGAAGTGGAGAAAGAGGAAGTGCAACAGGAAGCAAAGGAAGAGGAAGGGTGGCTAAAACAAAGACAGGCCCTATCTCCCAAGGCTCTATGTGATTAGATTATCCATGAGGGTGCCAGTAACCTCAACCACACATCACCCCTATTCATCAACAATTCCACACTCCTTACCTTTCCTCTACCTCTGACCATCACATTGTCCTCTTTCCAACAACACAAACATAAAAAAAAAATCAAAAAATGCACATTCCAGTCCAAGTTTTTAAGTTCTGTCTTTTCCTGTCCTAGTGCTCCTACAAGTTCCTGCTCCAGTGACTGCAACATGGCTGGTGGAAGGCTGCTGATCCCCAATTGAGGAGACTGCAGATAGCCTTGGGGGGCAACCTCAAGCAGCTCTGGTCCAAGAAGGCTCAGCTGCAGACTGCACTGTCTCGGCCTGGGCTGCAGCAGATTAGGCAGGCAGCCTGACAGACAACGGCAAGAGCACTGGCAGAGTGACAGGAATGGGAGCATGAATGCTGTCACCCTGAGAGAGGAAAGAAGGTTTATGATCCATGGGACCACTGCCACTCTCCAAGGACGGCACCTTAGCCATCCTATTGATGTGTTGGAGAACAGATTGATGGACTGCTGTGACGCCCTGAAAGCTCCTTTGAATAGTGGTAGCCAGAGTCATGATGGCAGCAGCCTCAGCTTGTAAGACTGCTGTCTGAGCTTTCACTGCAACACTCAGACATTTGATGGAAACTGTTTGTGCTACAATGGAAGCTGTGACATTGGCCATCAGACTCTGCACCATGATGAGTACCAACGGACATGACCATGTTAGAAAGAATGGGCTCCAAGGTCTATGGAAAGCATTGTGCCAACTTGGTGCTGGACACCTCCATGCTCCTTAAAGTTGAGCAGTGGGTGTCTGGCAGGCTTTCCAGTGCACCAAACATTTGGTTATGCACACTCATAGGAACAAAGGAACATAGGAAATAGGAGCAGAAGTAGGCCACTCGGCCCATCAAACCTGCACCACCATTCAAACTGATCATGGCTGATCATCTACCTCTAAGCTGTTTTTCCCCACTATCCCCATATCCCTTGACGTGATTGGTCTCCAGAAATCTATTGATTTCTGTCTTGAACATGCTCAATGATTGAGCTTCCACAGCCCTCTGGGGTAGAGAATTCCAAAGATTCACCACCCTCTGAGTAAAGAAATCCCCCCTCATCTCAGTCCTAAATGGCCTGCCCCTTATTCTGAGATTGTGTCCCCTGGTTCTAGACTCACCAGCCAGAAGAAATATCCTATCCATTTATACCCTGTCACCCTCTGTAAGAATTTTGTAAGTTTCAATGAGATCACCTCTTATTCTTCAAAACTCTAGAAAATACAGGCCCAGTTTCTGCAATCGCTCCTCATAAGACAATACTGCCATCCCAGGGATTAGTCTGGTGAACCTCCAGTGCACTCCATCTATGACAAGTATATCCTTCTTTAGATAAAGAGACCAAAACTGCACACAATACTCCAAGTGCGGTCTCACCAAGGCTTTATACAATTACAGCAAGATATCTTTACTCCTGTACTCAAATCTCCTTGCAATAAAGGCCAACATACTATTTGCCTTCCTAATTGCTTGCTGCACCTGCATACTAGCTTTTAGTGACTCATGAACAAGGACACCCAGGTCCCTTTGGAAGTCAACATTTTCCATCCTCTCACCATTTAAGAAATATTCTGCCTTTCACCCATCAGACTTCTTCTGTAGCCTGGCCTGTCAAAGTCCTCATCTGAGTCATCAGCAGCAGAACTGCTCTGGAAGCTTATCCTCTAGCAAGCTGGCGCTTGCCCTTTCCTTTCCCCTGCCCTGCACACTTGTGCCTGGTGTCTCATCAGGTTCTGATCCCTCCTCTATGCTATCTTCTAATATACCTGCAGTGCCAGTATCTGAGCTGGTGGCTGTGAGTGTAAGATCGCGTGATGGTGTCTCTTCCTCTTCACTGTCTTCTTCGTCTTCCTGCTGTAACTGGGAAGGTTCCAGTTCTTGGGTACCTGAAATGAAAAAGGGACAAGAATTGGTTTGTGGAGAGGAGAAAGGAGAAAATGAGAAGTGCATGCTTACTCCATCTGCAGTTTGTGAGTTAGAAAAGTTGTGGCATGAGGGAGAAGTGGGATCAGAGAGGAAGGATTAGGTTTGCAGGAAACCTCATCATCGATTCCTCCAGCACTACCAGTGGCTACGGCCTCAGTGTCACCCCTTCCTTGGGTTAGGGAGGGGTGCTTAAAACATGCAGGCAGATTTGCTCTTCAGTTCTTTCCTGCTGCCTACTGTCATGTGCCATCTTTTCCTGCAAAAAAGAGGCATGTGCGCCAGTGAATGTCCTGTAATAAGTTTGCATGATGCAGTGGTCATGGTTGAATAGCTGCGAGTGAGTTCTAGGTACTAGGCTTGCAATGGTGCTAAGTGTGTGAGAGTGAGGTAAAGTATACGAGTGCATATGGGTTTTAGGGATGAGTACTGATTGATAGAGGTTTGTTGGTAGATGGGGGCCTAGTGAATTGAGCATTGGATGAGTCTCATGCTGCAGTTGGTAGGATATGCCATTTGAAGATGAACACACTCACCTTGGCAACCCATGTCAGATCATTAAACTTTATCCTTCACAGAATCTATGTTCGTGGAGCAACATGCCTGACAGTGACCTCTGCTGCTACTTGCTCCCACTGCCTCCTCAGCATGTGTCGGGAGGGCTTCATGCACCACCCCCTCTCCACTGCGAATATTAGGACGCCTCTTCTTCATTCCACCTCTTCCACCAAGATCTCCAATGCAGTGTCTAAAAATCTTGCTGTATATTCTGTCGAACATTCAGCCATTGCTCAAAATATCACTGTCCAGACTTAGTTTTCAAATGAACCCTATCACTTCTTGCAGCCACAGTGCACCTCCTCATTTAGAGATGTAGAGTTCCTTTAAGCAGCTGCTATCAAGCCCCTTGCTGCTGCATGCAGTCAATGAACAGCAAGAGTAGCAGTGGCTGCATGCGGCAATCACGTAAAGCAGGAGACAACATGAATTAACCATGCAGCAATGAATGGGTGCGGGTTAATCACCGACCGAAATCTCCACGCTCATGTTTGGGGTTAGCTAATTTCACCCCATAGACTTTAAATTATTTATTTCTGCTTAACATCTCATTAACCTCAGAGAGAGTATAAAAATGCACTGAACATCAGGGAATAACCAATATGCTTATGTCAGCATACTTCTATTTTTTTTTATTCTGCACTCAATGCATCTCATTTGAAAAGATATATTGATGTATATGTGACTGATTCCCTGAAACATAGTCCTCACAACTGTCAACTGTTCACAAGTCCCTGTCAAAGTTTAAATCTATGAATGCCTCACACTGAAGACATTAAAAACCTGAAAGAACATCTGCTACCACTTAGACCAAACTTAAACTGCTGCTTCTCAAGCTGTGTGCTTAATTAAGTAAGGAACAAATAAGCATTTTGTATGCAACCTTGATGGTCATCTACACAGTTTCCAATGAGGAGCATTTTTCCATGTTGACCTATTCATAGTCACCAGACTAAAAAATGCTTCCTGCCTCCACATTAATCATATTTAGAATATCCAATGAAGCATTTTAGCAATCGATGGGGACATTGATACTATGTTAGGATAGACACTGGGCTTATCTTGCTGTTTGAAAAATGAATTGGGGAAGTAATAAAGCCGCATCAGTGTTTACTTTCTAGTCAGACAAGGCTAATCTTCTGTAATAAAATTATATGATGCTGAATTCTTTTTCTACTGGTTTATATCAGCTAAGACCTAATGCAAATCTTTCCAGAATGGTAAGATGGAGGCGCCGGTTGAAATGCATGTTCAAACTGTCCAGGACGTGGATCAGGGCCATTTGCAGAGCTGGGTCTCATCTAAATGGAGAAGGTGAGTTGCCCTCCCATTATGAGGGTCTAGAAGGAGCACACCAGGTTTGGATTAATGCAGCATCACTCAGCCAGGAGGCTGCACATCTGGTCAGCAGCAAATTTGGGGGTGGTGGGGGGAGGTTTCCAATAGCCAGGAGCAGCAGCAGCAGTGCTCAAACAAATTCTGTGTGATATGGTGGATGTTACGACCAAGTGAGAAAGGTGTCAAGGGTTCCCTTTCAGCCTTCACCTGGTCTACCTGTTAACAGGGTTTAATTTTAAACACACTGTGTTTTTAGCTCCCCCTTGGTGAATCCTTGTTCACCACTTTCCAATTATAAGGCAAAGAAACCAGCACAAACAGGCTTTCTTAGGTTTAAAGAAGAAAAGTTGAAATTTATTAAACTTAAACTCTAAATCGGTTAACGTCTACAGATATACACCACGCCCATGCAATACACATATGCAAATAGAGACAGAAAAGAGCGGAAGAAAAATAAAGTGAAAAGTTTGAGCCAATATCTGAAGAGTTTATGTTATGGTTCTTCGAGCTCACTGTAGAGTCCTTAATTGTAGGTAGATCCTGTTTTTCATTGGGCCCAGTATTCTTCTTAAACCTTGTTCGCTGCAGGAGACTTTGCTCTCTTGGGGTTCATGTGTCTTCAATGGATTCAGTGGCTTGTGAGAAAGAGATGGGAGCAAATAGGAGTGATCTTCTCAGTCCAGGAGCAAACAGACACTCTCCATTCAAACTGTTTGTACAATTCAGAAAACCCCAGGTTGCCAAGCAGATTAGTCATGTGACTAACTGGTCTGACCACATTTTGGCTCTGCGGATTGTCAGGGCCTGGAATGCTCCTCTTACACACAATACCTGGTGATCAAGGTCCATTGTGGGTTGAATGTGGCAGGGAATGGTCCTTTGTCCTTCCAATCACTGTCTGTTAATATGCAAATATATTTTCCAGCCACGGCTGATCTGTTCAACAAGTCCTTTCTTCACTCCAGTGACAGTTTAAAATCAATGTTCATGACAAAATTAATGTCCCTCAGGTGGGAGCCTAGCATGATAGTGGACTACTCCTGCTCCTCCCGGCCCAACAAAATAAATGTATTACTCTCCTTGCTGGGCTTTGCATTACAATTGAAATAGCCAGGTGGTGAAGGATAGAACTGGAAACTAGGGCTGAATATGTCCTGCCTCATGATGGCGAGCTTAGAAACAGGAGGGCCCGGAAAATAGGGGGGAGCCGCATCACGATGGCTACCCAACACATTCATACCACCAGGAAACTTTCCCAGGGGCGGGCTGGGAGGTGGAATGGCTGTCCATTCCACAGAGGCAGGCAGCCGATTTGCATTGTTAGGACCCCAATTAGGGGCGATTCTGCAGCTGCGCAGGAATTCTGCCAGTGGTAGAGCAGTCTCCCACCCACCCAGCCCTCCTCTCCTTGGAAGCAGCTTCCCTGCAGTGGGCCAGGGGGCTATCAGAGTCAGAAGCTCCAGGCCGCAAAGAGGGGATTGCATTTATAAAAGGCAGCAGTCGCGGGTGAGACCGATCCAGTGGAGGGGTTTCCCCTCCACACTGCTTGAAGTACCAGTCTAAATCCTGATTATTTGATCACTGATGTGTAGGCCAGCGAGGCTGCCTCCATGTTGAGGCACTTTTGTCGTCCCCCCAGCAACACCCACCTCTCCTGGTGGTGCTATCAAGGTTCCAGAGCTGCCGGCCCACTTATTGGGCTGGCAGCATTGAGAGCCCACCCATTAAGGATGGCGAGCTCAGAGGCAGCCAGTTAGGAGGCCAATTCCAGGAAGATCACCTCATGGTCTCCAGGCAAGTGCGGGCTCGGGATCCCGAAGACGGTGGCAAAATCCAGCTGCTAGTTTTCTACACTTACAAGCTTTTATTTAAAGATGCAAATTACATATTGTGCACCTCCAATCCAACAATTCTGCCTTCTATATAGATATATAAGCATAGGTGAACCTCCAGTTAATGCCCACACCTGAATACAATTTAACACCCAATTAATATACAATTAACACTCTGGTCTAACAGGTTCTACTTACCAGAGCTTCCATGACAGACACTCCCTCTGGTAACCACACAAATGGCTTTGGGGTCCTACCTACAGAGTAAATTCATGAGGATTGCACCTGAGTTAGGCGGACACCTCAAAAGCTCGGCTTTACCAGAGCCATGGGGACAGAGAAAGAATGGTTAGTGGATCACTTTGATAGTAACTCCATTTCGGCCAAGAGGTGAGAGTTAAAATCTCTCCCACCTTGGGCATTGTTTTAATAGCATCCGAATTTCATGGCTCTGTTATTTGCATAATTATTCAACAGCTCTAGGCGCAAATTTGTGTGTGTGCAGGGAATGCATTGATGGTGGGAGCAGTAAATTGCACATGGGTGAAATTTAAAGGAATGACTATGATTAAAGGTAGGTACAGAATGGATAGACAAACATTCTTCAAGCTTTTGGAAAGGCTCAAAGGCATTTCAACCCTTAGGCAAGGAGGGAGAGGGAATAGATTTGACAGGCAAACCTGAAGGGAAAGGACACACGAGTCTGCAGACAAAGGACTGAGCAGCTCAGCACCCAACTCCCACTTGATGACTGATGCAGTGGGGTTGTGCTGCAAGAGGTGGTTGTGTACTGGATGGCCTGCTTTGCCACCCCATGACTAAAGGATGGCTACCCTACCCGAACCCGACCAGACCCGATGGGCCGAAGGGCCTGTTTCTGTGTTGTATAACTCTATGACTCTATGAGCCGACCATATATGTCGGTTTAGGGTCGGGTCGGGTCTCTCTTCCGGGTCCGGCATTCGGGCTCGGGTTGGGTCGGCCTGGTCAGATACAGTGCTGCCTTTTGCTCAGGGAGGGAAAGGGAAGTAAGCTTCAAAATTTGAACAGTCGGGACGTCAAGGCGGGAAACGTGTATCCGGACTCCGCACTAGTCTGCTTCCATCTGCAAGATTCTGCAGGAATAGCCCACTGCCAGAACGGACAAGGTAGAGTTCTGAAGAAGGGTCACTGATCTGAAATATTAACTCGGCTTCTCTCTCCACAGACGCTGCCAGACCTGCTGAGTATTTCCAGCATTTCTTATTTTTATTTCAGCTTCCCAGCATCCGTAGTATTTTGCTTTTATTAAGGTAGAGCACAACCTCTTTGATATAATTAACTTAATTCCGGTAGTTGGGTCGGGTCAGGTGCGGGAAAAAAATCAAAGGTCTTGGGCCCTGGATGGGTTCGGGTTGGATGTGGTTGGGTCGGGCCCAGGTCGGGTTTCAAATGCATACCCGAGCAGGCCTTTATCCGTGACATCATTCATATAGGTCATCACAGCAGCACACTTGGAAGGAAGTGAAGACAGGCTTCAGGTCACACTTATAGGTACAGTCACTAGTTGTGCCAGCCCTATATTACATCATAGAAGCAGGTATCTTTGTATAAGACAGCACAATACTGCATTTTGTTCCTGCCGATTTGTACCTTGAGAAAACAGTGGTCTATATCTGTTAGATTTGGCAATGCCTGCAGATATGGTTGGTGACAGCTTGATGGCTATAGCCAATTAGGCAAGTGATCTTCTCTTAGGTTGGCACATTTTAAACATTTAAATTTAGTTCAGTTCGGCCTTTGGCTCATTTTGGGGCTATTTCAGGCAGCTCACTTGGTGGGGCTGCTGCCAATGGATGCTGGGAAAATTTGAAGCCAAGTGGCTCCATATGGGAGAAAAATTGTTACCCGTTAGAAAGGCTGTAAATATTTTCAATCTGTATTCCAATGTATTCATGAGGATTGCACCTGAGTTAGGCGGCACTTCAAAAGCTCGGCTTTACTCGAGCTATGGGGACAGAGAAAGAATGGTTAGCGGATCACTTTAATAGTAACTCCATTTCGGCCAAGAGGTGAGAGTTAAAATCTCTCCCACCTTGGTTCTGAAGAAGGGTCACTGACCTGAAATGTTAACTCTGCTTCTCTCTCCACAGATGCTGCCAGACCTGCTGACTATTTCCAGCATTTCTTGTTTTTATTTCAGATTTCCAGCATCCACAGTATTTTGCTTTTATTTTAGTATTCAAAAGCTGTTTGAGGCAAAAAAGTTACTGGAAAAATCTACTGGCTATCACAATAATAGCTGGTGAAGTGGAAGTTGTGGTGAACAATGTTGATGTCTGGTGATTGCTTTGTTTCTGGTACTCAGGTCAAAAGTGGAGGAGAACTCAGAAATTACAAATGATTCACTTGAAGGAAGTCACACTGGACAAATATACTTACTTATTTTGAATTTGACAGTGTCTGAGTTATTCTGAGAGATATATGCTGGGGTAAGTTTGATGGGAGGCATATGGTGATGTTCTATACTGTTAAACAATGGTGGCCACCTTGTCTGAATTCTGCCCTGAACAAAATTACAATGGGGTCAATATGTTTTGTCTTTGAACTGCATACTTTTATTATTTGTACAGTAGTTCTGTAGAATAAAATCGTATGTTGCTGGAAATGGACAACAGATTCATCTGCTTCCATAAGGGAAGATAGGCTTAGTCAATGTTTCAGGATGAACCCTTTAAGAGCTATGTAGAATGCATTGGGTACATGGGATAAAGAGGTTAATTGTATCAAGGACAAAGGTTTATGTGATATAGCAATAAATCCACTGCATCTGAGATCCCATGTCAGTCAGGGCATGGAATCAGCTGATACTATGTTACATTAGTCCAGGAAAGAAGACCAATTACTGAGAAATGTATTTTGATCCAATTCTAGACCATACATCTTTTTCTTGAAAAGGTGCTATGTTCCATACTATTTCAACTCAGACAGCTCTTGTGGAAGGATTAAATTTCATGAGGACTAAGCAGACTGCTAGCTGTCTGTTCTTTTTACAGCTTCGCATCAAGAATCAAGATGGAGCCAATTTTGTTCAGGCAATTATGAAATATGTAAACTTGAAGTAATAAGGTGCAGAAAAAAGAAACACAGGGCTTTTTTTGGGGGAGGCTGAAGTCCTGCTGCCAGGGCCAAAAGTAGGAGCCAACCCTGCCCTGGCGGGCAGCAGGACCCTGGGACGTAATTTTGTCAGTGGTAGCCAATTAACAGGCCGCCGCTGGGGCTGGCACCAATTGAGGACAACGGCCCGCCTCCTAGAGCTGCCGAACTAATCATAGGGCCAGCAGCTCAACAGCTTCAGCAGCACCACTGCTATTGGTAACCATTGCTAAGGCTATAGCTCCTAGATGAGGGTGCCTCAATGCTGAGACAACGTCGAAGGGCAGGTAGGTTTTTGTGCGAAGCTGGGCCTGCCTGCCTGGGATTGGGGGGGATGGAATTGTGGTGTCATGGTTGCAGCGTAGCCGTGTGGATGGTCATTGCTGGGCGGCAAGCCCCTCCATGGCGGTCTCATGGCCAGGTGGCTCAATTGGCCAGCCAGTGGATGGCCAAGCCGCTGAGATGCCCACAGCTGGCAATATGCCATGGCGGCGGGAAGTTGTCAGACTCCCCTCCAGATGCCTTCCCCTGCCCTATTGCCAGCCCTTCTGCCTCCCAGCCCAACGCCAATGGGCCAAGAAAATTCAGCCCACAGAGAGGGAACAGCAAAATCCCAGTTTACCCAAACACACTGTGTGTTCTTTGGCTCTCCTTGACAGTCCTCACTTTTGCAATGCTGCACAGTTAATATATTATTTATTTGATACTCATAACTGCTTCTACAAAACAGCTTACTGTACTCAACTGTTGTTTCAAGTCCCAATGCAGGAACCGAACACAAAAAGGTAGTCTGACACTTCAGTGCAGTACTGAAGGAATGCTGCTTTGTGGGAGGTGCTGTCTTTCAGATGAAACATTAAACTCAGTCTTCACCTGCCTGCTCAGGTGGAGGCAAAAGATCCCATGACAATTTGAAAGAAGAGCAAGGAGCTTGTCCAGCATTCTGGCTTCCAACAACATTGCTTAAAAATATATTATCTGGTCACTTATCTCCTTGCTGTTTGTAGGACATTCAGTTGCCTTTGTAACAGCAGTGCTATAAAGCATTTGGAGAATTCCTGAAGACATGAATAGTTTTATATAAATGCAAGTTCATTCTTCTTTTCTAATTTCAATCCGTCCCCTTAAAGACTCATGAATGCCCATACTTGGACTAGATACTTTGTTTCACAAACTTTCAACTATTACTGCATCCATATCCATCATTCTGTTCATAAGTCTGACAGAGACCTGTGCTATTCATAGATTTGTTCCACACCTGATCCCAGGTTTGGGGTGTAGGTAAGAGAGCATTCACTAAGCCACTTCCATCAGACTGTTGTGACATTGCAATTGACTGGAGATAGATTTTTTTAATAGGACCACCAATTACACAAAATTAGGACTCATGGGCTTGTGGGTAATGCATTAGATGGCTTGAGAATTGGTTAATGGACAAAAAACAGAAAGTAGGAATAAACGGGACATTTTTAGGTTAGCTGGCTGTAACTCAGGGGGGTATCACAAGGCTCAGTACTTGGGCCTCAGCTATTTACGATCTATATTAATGACTTTGATGAGAGGACTGAATGCAACATATCCAAGTTTGTTGGTGATACAAGATTGGATGGGAAAGTAAGTGGTGAGGAGGATGCAAAGAGGGATGTAGACAGGTTAGGGATTGGGGGAATGCACAGGAACATGGCAGATGGAATACAATGTGCTGAAGTGCAAAGTTATCTACTTTGGTAGGAAATATAAAAATATTGCTTTTTTTATATTTTGAGAGACTGGGAATGTTTGCATTCAGAGGGACCTGGATGTCCTGGTTCATGAATCACAGAAAGTTAGCATGCAGGTACAGCAAGCAATTAGGAAGGCAAATGGTATGTTAGCTTTTGTTACAAAGGGATTGGAGTATAAGAGCAAAAAAGTCTTACGTACGGCCACACCTAGAGCACTGTGCGCAATGTTGGTCTTCTTACCTAGGAAAGGACATATTTGCCTGAGAGGAAATGCAATGTATGTTCACTAGACTGGTTTCTGGGATGAGGGAATTGTCTTATGCAGAGAAATTGAGCAGACTAGACCCATATTCCCTGGAGTTTAGAAGAATGAGAGGTGATCTCATTGACGGTATAAAATTCTTAGGGGAATTGACAGGGTAGGGTAGGTGTTGAGAAAATGCTTCCTCTGGCTGGAGGTCACCGTGTCAGAATAAGGGGTCAACCATTTCGTACTGAGATGATGAGAAATTTCTTCACTCAAAGGGTCATGAATCTTTGGAATTATCTACCCCAAAGAGCTGTAGATACTCAGTTGAGTATTTTCAAGACAGAGTTCGATAGATTTTTGGACACTAAGGGAATTAACGGAAATTGGAATATGTGGAAAGATGGCATTGAGGTAGAAGATCAGCCATGATCTTGTTGAATGGTGGAGCAGGCTTACAGGGCCAAATGGCCGACTCCAGTTCCTACTTCTTATGATCTTATATTCCAATGCTACTTCATTAATTAAGCACTTGTGACTTGATCCCTTGCTCCAGCTACTTCAAACCCTGTTCAGAAGACAGCTTTAAAACCAACCAAGAAGCCTTTAATGTCTATTAGTACAGGATATCCTCTTCCAACCTTTGTATTAGCACAAAGGTTGCTAGCAATTTACATGACTGAGGTAATCTTGGACTATGACACGAGGTCAGCTCCATACACAATAGATATGCGCAGTGGCTGAAGAGCAGCAGTCTCATTGGCTCTGCAGAGGGAAGTTATAAATCCAAGATTTGTTATTGATAAAGCTTCATTGACTATATCAAAAATATCATCTTCTATGAACATCAAACTTACAAAAAGATACAGAGCTAGCAGAAGGATTTTCGAAAAGGACAAGAAAAATGCCAATCTTTGCTCAGTAGTAGAACTTGCAACTGCTTGCCAGAAGGTTATGGGTTCTAGATCTACTTCAGAGACTTGAGAATATAATCTAGGCTGACACTTCAGTGCAGTCCTGAGGGTGTGCTACAGTGCAAGAAGTTCCATCTTTCAGATGAGATGTTAAACTGATGCCCTGTCTGTCCTCTCGTGTGGATGTCAGAGATCCCATGCCAATATTTGAAGAAAAGTATTGTAATTTTCCAGGTGTCCTGGCCAACATTTATACCTCAATCAATATTACTAAAACAGATTAACTGAATCAATAATGTGAATATAAAGAGATGATCTGTAGTACGTTATAGCAGAAGAACTGAGGGACATTGTTCTATAAAAGCCACAATCTAAACTTCAGAAGTAACTTCTTAAGTATTGCTGTTTAAACTGTCACACATCACAATAAATACACACTCAGCTGGCATATTCATAAGGGAATTAGACAACTGATTAAGCCGGGAGAAAATATATATATATATATATATATATATACATATATAAGTTTGATAGGAAATAAATCTGAAAGATAGATCAGATTCTGAAAATAGGTTCTAGATATTCCACAAACTAGATGGACTGATATTTTTTTCTAATTCTTGTATTTTAAAGATACAATGAAATGCAAGGAAAATTATTAATTTTGAGTTCTATAATATGTTATTTTTCACAGCAAGACATGTTAATTAAGGATTTAAACCAGTAATATCCAGAACAAGTAGAGAATGCAGGACAAATTATCTCTGGAAAGTACTCACTTTCTTGGGCAAGACCACCTCACCATCTGTTTTGATATTCAACATTGTTTTACAACAGTCAGATGAGTGACAATTATCGTGAATATTAAAATCCTCTGTGTCATGTGGTCACTTGTGCAGTCATTTCCAAACCAATGTAAATGAACAATAGTTTCCAATGAACCCATTGAGTTTATCTTTTGGGAACAAAAATAACTTGAAATACTTTGGTCTCAATTTTAATTCCCCACCCCCGCTGCCACCCCACATGGATACTAGGCAGAAGGGGCAGTTACCCACTCCTTTCCCATCCTGATCTAGCAAACTACAATTTTAAATTGGAGGCAGCAAGGACACCTGTCCCAGGTCAGTGGACTCCTATTTAAATAAGCAGGTTGAGTCTGATGACATCTTTGGGGCCTAATCTGCCAAGTTAACGTAAGACCTGAGTGGGGGGAAAATTGATAACTCCCCTGCCAGGCAAAATCTGCCAGGAACAGCAATCAGGGCCAGAAGATGCCCAGAAAGGTAAGTTTTTAGAATTATTTTTTTATCTGTTTCCTTGTATATTGAGAGGAGCAATAGTGCTCCTCTGAACACCACAAGGGAACCTTGGGCCTCTCTTTCCTCAGCTTACCCTCCTACCCTAATCAGGGTTCCCTTTCCTGAGATGTACCTGATGACTGTGGATCATTCCCATGGGTCATGGAGGTGGCCGCCTGATGCTTGAATTTCTGTTCCAGCCCACCGGCCAGGCAGTGATTCCTGATATGATCGGGTGGGAGTCCAGTGCTGAATTTGGAAATGAGACCTGGGAGATAAAATTTCACCATGCAAACGTGGCCTCTGTACGCACTGATCCCACTCGGAGTTAAAATCGAGGCCTAGGTGTTTCACTGAAGTGGTCATTCTTCATGTATGGAACTAGACAGTGGGTGTTGGCAGGTTAATCAACCTCAGAGACATCGCAACCAAGCCCACTACTGTCCTTATGTCACATTCATTCACTTTCCTTGCTCTAGATCAAGGGGAGCTCATTGCCAATGGTACCCCAGAAAGCTGATGCTGGACTTTGTGCAAAGGGGACCAATAAAGTAAGTCAGAGTGATCTCCACTGGATCTTCGGGCCTCGGGGTCTTATAGCTGCAGCACCATAACAGCAGCAGAAGGTCTTAAGACCAGCATTCTGTCTGGCATACAGCTAAAATTGAGACACCCAAAGCCCTGCCAGGAGGCAGATACTGTGCCAGGTGCAAACAGATCCAGCTAATGAAACCAATATGGGGAAATGGTGGTTTGGATGGACAGAGCACACTTTGATGTGCACTGCCTGAGGCAAGGGTTGTGGAATGAATATTAGTGTCAAACTATTCTGTTGCTGAGTAACATGAAGGTGATTCAGATATTGCATCTATAATTCTAAACTCTTAACAGTGCGAAGAGTTAACCTGTCATTTCTTACCTTTCCTCCTCAAGCACAGAATATGGAAATGTTATAGGCTGTGGCAATGGTACATGAGTGCAAAATACATGCAGCATAATCTACTCACAAAAACAGCGTTTTCTTTTTCTCAATTGCAATATTTAACCCACCCACAAGCCTTATGATGACTGAAGGGAATTCAGATTTTGTCTCACTTGCCAGAAATGAAGGACTAAGTTTTTTTTATGGTTCAATTGACAAATGAGTTTTGTTGAACTGGGAGGATCTGCTATTCATACACACATATTTTTAATTAACTACCAAGTGACATTACAATGCAGCTGTAATTACTCACAAGCACACAGACACACAGAAGGTTGTGACAGACCTGCCTTTAAGGGAGCTATCTTTGGTCCACTGGACCAACTGCTGGTAATATAGACTTGAATAATTGCCAACTCACTGGGGCTGACACATAGGTTTTACAAATGCAAGGTTCTGCTGAAGCTCGGCAGGTTTTACATTCCACTGTCAGACCAAGTTCATCTTTTATGAGACAGGACATTTATTGACATGATTTCTAATGCTACTTTGGAACCTTCTAAATGTCAGATCTTCACACCCACTCCTTTAACATTATATAGCATTCCACAAATTCTTGAAAAAAATCACTTTGCTGGCTCCAAAGAATCGTTAATCAACCAGTCAGCCCCTTGTACAGAACCTGTTTTGCTGCTCATTAAAAGTGAGGGATGACAGTATTGGAGAATAGTCTGTTCCAGCAACACTACCAAACAATTCTAGGTCAGACATACTTTGGGGCAGATGTAATGTTGGACTCTCATGGCAATAGCCCATAAGGTGATATTTCTACTTGACACAATTTCAGCACTGAATCAGACTTTCGGTTAGCATATTTTCATTATGGATGCCTGTCTATTTGACTATATCTTGAGGGAAACAAATATTAAGCCATTTGTGACCATAAATGCCCATTTAATGCCCATGAATGAGACAACGACTTCCCAGTTTAGACTGTGCACTAAGTTCTCAAGGGTAATCCTCATAAAGTTTAGCTAAGTATTTCAGCAATCCACATTCTATTGGTATGTATAAGAGTTATCATATGCTTTATTTAGCAGCCAGATTTATGACATTCAGCAATTATTACAAATAATATAAAACCAAGATCAGAAATAAAACCAAACCGAGCTGTACTATAATACTTGGCTTGTATAACAGAGCACTGTTTCATTGTATGTAGTCAGTTACTTTAAAATTTGAGCAAAGCTGAAAATGTGCACATAATTCTATTCTCTGAAATAGGTAAGGTTGCTGATGACCTTAACCAAGACTTCTGGATATTAATTATTTTAGTTTATTTTGATGAGTTTTAGTGAGTGAAATTGGTCTGCACCAGTAACACAGAAAAGGCTCGTAGTGAGTCAGCTCAGTTTAAGAAAATCAGACATGGTGGAAAACAAGCTGCCAATTTGCTATGAATCCAATTTACCCATACACATTTGACACATACAAATTTCACCACTTATTTTTCCTAAATAATTTAATTTGAATAAGTAAAATGAGTCTAATTCACATAATTAATTAATAGGCTGTCACTAATAGTGTAATGATTACACTACCCAAAGCTTATGAAATTTGCATTTATGTTTTTTACTTAGTGGGCCAGGTCTATTGTGTCAGCATTGTAATTTCGGATCAATTAACGTAATTTTTTAATAGGTTGTTAGGTCATTTGTAATTAGCTTAGCAATTATATTCTCCACATTGAACTTGCAGGCCTTGAGATGTGGGTGGAAAGTTTACGGTCTAACTGACATATCCTAGATATTAAAATTACTGTAGTTGGCATATTTAGTTCATTTGCATAACATCCTCCAGCTTCTTACAGGTATCTGTTTTTGTTCAGTTATTAATGGGAATGTAAAAACAAGATTTATATTTTTCCTGTTACTGAAGTGCATAAAGTATTTGTTTGCAAATTGTGGTCCATTATCAGAAACTATCTCATCAGGAATGCCATGTGTTGCAAAGATCTCTGATAAAGCTCGAATGACTCTCTCAGTAGTCATTGTGTACTAACGTTTGACTTCAAAATAGTCAATGTCAATGAGGTAGGACTTTTCCATTAAACATGAACTGATCCATTGCCAGATGTTTGTAGTCTGGTTGGAAATTGGGTTAAAAATATGGGGTTCTCTCTGATCCTGTCTGTGCACAGCGCATGTCTGGCATTTAGCAATCATTTCTTCTATATCTCTTGATATTCCTGGCCACCACATGGATGACTGAGCCCATGCTCTGCATTTCATGATACCCATGTGGCCCTGGCGTATTTTCTCCAAGATGTCTGCTCGGAATGAGACTGGAGTCACCAGCCTCATGTCATATATCAGCAAAACATCCACAATAACAAAGTATTTTCTGTGCTGAAAGAAGATTTTCATCACCTTACCACTGGGACACTGTTGTGGCCAACCTTGCGTGCAATATTGGCAGATATCATCTTGCATCTGAGCATGACGAATTTCTTGGAGCTTTTTGCAGCTTGCCGGTCATTGATATGCAGTGAACTGAGAACATGACTCCATCCCATTAATTATGTTAACATCCTGTTGTTTAGTATTTGCTTTTGTTTGCTGCTTGCCCTGTATGTAGACCATTTCGTACGTGAAACTCATTAGCTTCAACCAAAATTTCTGGATTCTTGGACGCATCCGAGTGAGTTCTTTTTCATCAAATAAGGAAACTAGGGGCTTGTGGTCTGTCTCTATGATGACCTGTAAGCCGATACTTTCATCTGAGAACTTTTCACAAACCCACATGACTGCGAGAACTTCTTTCTCTATGATGGCGTACCACGTCTCAGTCTCAGTCAGTGCTCGAGAAGCACAATAAACAGGTCTTTGACATCCATCTGGTTGTTCTTGAGAAAGGACTGCCCCTAACCCTGTAGATGAGGCATCTGCTGCAATTGGGGTTGTTAGTAAGGACTCATAATGCGCTAAGATATCTGATGAAATCAGTATCTCCTTGATCCTTTGAAATGCTTGCTCCCAATGTGCTTTCCAAAACCATGTTTGAGCTTTCCTTAATAGCTGTCTTAAGGGTTCAGTAGCTTGCACTAGATTGGGTAAAAGTTTAGCCAACAGATTAACCATTGCAGGGAATTGTTGAAGATCTTGCACAGAGGTAGGAAGTGGAAATTCACTAATAGCTGTTATCTTCTGCGGGTCTGCCATTATGCCCTTGCTACTAACAATGGGCTGGATTTTACAGCCTCCCCACCAACGTTGGGGGTTGTGGTGGGGGGTCTGGAGAATGTCTCTGGAAGAGGCCCGCTATGGGCCTCGATGCCAGGAAGGTCCGGACCAATATTGCTAGCAGTGGCAAGACCTTGTGGCAGCACCACCCACCCCCCCTCCCCCCCCGCTTCTCGGTAATGGGAGCAGCATTAACATAGTCAAAAAAATGCAAATGAATGAATTAAATACTTACCCGCTCCCGCCGTTCATTCTGGTGCCATATTGGTGGCACTGCCATGCCTTTGGATCTCCATTTGGAGATCCGATGCGGGACACTGAAGGGGAGGGGGTAGCACATAAGTATTTTAGTGTGGTGGGGGGGAGCGGGGTCAAACTATTCTGATTGGTGGAGGGGATGGTGGGAAGGGGTTGAAGTTAAAAGTTAATGAACTTTGCAGGGGGGAAGGTCAGGTACACAAGGTAAGTATTTTGGGTGCTGAGAGGGCAAGGAATGGATATTGGGGAGGTGAGAGAGGGGATAGATACATTTCTTTAAGTTTTTTCATTAAATCTAAAATGCCCATTCCTTTAAATATTTAAACAAAATATTTGGTATGTTGCCTCCTGGGTGCCAGGGTCAGGGATGTCTCGGATCAAGTCTACAGGATTCTTAAGGGGGAGGGGGAGCAGACAGAGGTCGTGGTACATATCAGTACCAATGACATAGCTAGGAAAAGGGATGAGGACCTGAAAAGCGAATATAGGGAGTTAGGTTGGAAGCTGAAAGGCAGGATGAACAGAGTAGTAATTTCAGGATTGTTACCGGTGCCACGTGCTAGTGAGGCTAGAAACAGGGAGCGAGTGCAGCTGAACACGTGGCTACAGAACTGGTGTAGGAGGGAGGGATTCAGATATGTGGATCATTGGGATACCTTCTGGGGAAGGTGGGACCTGTACAAGAAGGACGGGTTGCATCTGAACTGGAGGGGCACCAATATCCTGGGCGGGAGGTTTGCTAGAGCTCTTCGGGAGGGTTTAAACTAGTTTGGCAGGGAGATGGGAACCGGAGCCATGGATCAGTGGATGGGGCAGCTGTTGAACAGGCAGATACAGAGTGCAGAGAGTCTGTGAGGAAGGTTAGACAGTTGACAGGGCAATGTTGCAGCCAGTATGATGGGTTGAAGTGTGTCTATTTTAACGCAAGAAGTGTCAGGAATAAGGGTGATGAACTTAGAGCATGGATCAGTACTTGGAGCTACGATGTTGTGGCCATTACGGAGACGTGGATATCACAGGGGCAGGAATGGATGTTGGATGTTCCGGGGTTTAGATGTTTCAAAAGGAATAGGGAGGGAGGTAAAAGAGGTGGGGGAGTGGCATTGCTAATCAGGGATAGTATCACAGCTGCAGAAAGGGAGGTCGTCGAGGAGGGTTTGTCTACTGAGTCATTATGGGTGGAAGTCAGAAACAGGAAAGGAGCAGTCACTTTGTTGGGAGTTTTCTATAGACTCCCCAATAGCAGCAGAGACATGGAGGAACAGATTGGAAGGCAGATTTTGGAAAAGTGCAGAAGTAACAGGGTTGTTGTCATGGGTGACTTTAACTTCCTTACTATTGATTGGAACCTCCTTAGTGCAAATAGTTTGGATGGAGCAGTTTTTGTCAGGTGTGTCCAGGAAGGTTTCCTGACTCAATATGGAGATAGGCCGACTAGAGGGGAGACTATGTTGGACTTGGTGCTTGGCAACGAACCAGGCCAGGTGGCAGATCTATCGGTGGGAGAGCATTTTGGTGATAGTGATCACAACTCCCTGACCTTTACTATAGTCATGGAGAGGGACAGGAGCAGACGGGATGGGAAAATATTTAATTGGGGGAGGGGGAATTACAATGCTATTAGGCAGGAACTGGGGAGCATAAATTGGGAACAGATGTTCTCAGGGAAATGCACGACAGAAATGTGGAGGTTGTTTAGGGAGCACTTGCTGCGACTGCTGGATAGGTTTGTCCCGATGAGGCAAGGAAGGGATGGTAGGGTGAAGGAACCTTGGATGACAAGAGATGTGGAACAGCTAGTCAAGAGGAAGAAGGAAGCTTACTTAAGGTTGAGGAAGCAAGGATCAGACAGGGCTCTAGAGGGTTACAAGGTAGCCAGGAAGGAACTGAAGAATGGACTTAGGAGAGCTAGAAGGGGACATGAAAAAGTCTTGGCGGGTAGGATTAAGGAAAATCCCAAGGCGTTCTACACTTATGTGAGGAACAAGAGGATGGCCAGAGTGAGGGTAGGGCCGATCAGGGATAGTGGAGGGATCTTGTGCCTGGAGTCGGAGGAGGTAGGGGAGGTCCTAAATGAATACTTTGCTTCAGCATTCACTAGTGAGAGGAACCTGGTCGTTTGTGAGGACAGCGTGGAACAGGCTGATATGCTTGAACAGGTTGAGGTTAAGAGGGAGGATGTGCTGGAAATTTTGAATGATATGAGGACAGATAAGTCCCCGGGGCCAGACGGGATATACCCAAGGATATTACGGGAAGTGAGGGAAGAGGTTGCTGCGCCTTTGGCGATGATCTTTGTGTCTTCACTGTCCACTGGAGTAGTACTGGATGATTGGAGGGTGGCAAATGTTGTTCCCTTGTTCAAGAAAGGGAATAGGGATAACCCTGGGAATTATAGACCAGTCAGTCTTACGTCGGTAGTGGGCAAATTATTGGAGAGGATTCTGAGAGACAGGATTTATGATTATTTGGAAAAGCATGGTTTGATTAGAGACAGTCAGCATGGCTTTGTGAGGGGCAGGTCATGCCTCACAAGCCTTATTGAATTCTTTGAAGATGTGACAAAACACATTGATGAAGGAAGAGCAGTGGATGTGGTGTATATGGATTTTAGCAAGGCGTTTGATAAGGTTCCCCATGGTAGGCTCATTCAGAAAGTGAGGAGGCATGGGATACAGGGAAAGTTGGCTGTCTGGATACAAAATTGGCTGGCCCATAGAAGTCAGAGGGTGGTAGTAGATGGAAAGTATTCAGCATGGAGCTCAGTGATCAGTGGTGTTCCACAAGGATCTGTTTTGGGACCTCTGCTCTTTGTGATTTTTATAAATGACTTGGATGAGGAAGTGGAAGGCTGGGTTAGCAAGTTTGCCGATGACATGAAGGTTGCTGGAGTTGTGGATAGTGTGGAAGGCTGTTGTAGGTTGCAACGGGACATTGACAGGATGCAGAGCTGGGCTGAGAAGTGGCAGATGGAGTTCAACCTGGAAAAGTGTGAAGTGATTCATTTTGGAAGGTCGAATTTGAATGCGGAATACAGGCTTAAAGACAGGATTCTTGGTAGTGTGGAGGAACAGAGGGATCTTGGGGTCCATGTCCATAGATTGCTCAAAGTTGCCACCCAAGTTGATAGGGTTGTTAAGAAGGCGTATGGTGTGTTGGCTTTCATTAACAGGGGGATTGAGTTTAAGAGCCGCGAGGTTATGCTGCAGCTCTATAAGGCCCTGGTTCGACCACACTTGGAATATTGTGTTCAGTTCTGGTCGCCTCATTATAGGAAGGATGTGGAAGCTTTAGAGAGGGTGCAGAGGAGATTTACCAGGATGCTGCCTGGACTGGAGGGCATGTCCTACGAAGAAAGATTGAGGGAGCTAGGGCTTTTCTCATTGGAGCGAAGAAGGATGAGAGGTGACTTGATAGAGGGGTACAAGATGATGAGAGGCATAGATAGAGTGGATAGTCAGAGGCTTTTTCCCAGGGTGGAAAGGGCTATCACCAGGGGGCATAATTTTAAGGTGATTGGAGGAAGGTTTCGGGGAGATGTCAGAGGTAGGTTCTTTACACAGAGAGTGGTGGGTGCGTGGAATGTGCTGCCAGCGGTGGTAGTAGAAGCAGATACGTTAGGGGCATTTAAGTGACTCTTGGATAGGTACATGGATGATCATAGAATGAAGGGTAGGTAGTTAGTTTGATCTTAGAGTAGGTTAAAGGTTCGGCACAACATCGTGGGCTGAAGGGCCTGTACTGTGCTGTACTGTTCTATGTTCTATGTTCTAAATTTGTCTGATGTCTCATTAATGCCTTGTCTTGCAATAACATTGTCTGCTATTGCAAAAATGGAATAAAGCAATGTGTTGTTTCAGACTGGCTTTTTGATTTTGAAGCAATTCTGTACCTCAAAAATCTATTTTGCCAAAGTGACTGATTTTAAGTTTGAGAATTGCTGAAAATAGAGACATGTTGTCGAAGCTTTTCGTCTTGCACTCATCAGGACAATACGCAAGAATAACCATTATAAGGGAAAACAACAACTTATACTGCATGAGAAGTGAATGCTGATTGATTGGCAAGTGAAGTCTGATTGGTAGAGGCGTTGCCATGGAGAATGCACAGTTTATACTGACTGACAGTTAACTGCCAAGCTTTGTTTGAAATTTAAGCCAGGCAGCTTGACTCTGGTTGGTCAAGGCATTGCACTGAAGAATGAACCAGCGATTGTCTGTCACTTATTTTGTTCCGTTGAAACAGGCGCAATGTGTCTACATGTTCGTTCTGTCCGCAAAGAACAAGCCTGTGCATGCAAAACTCAAAACACAGTGACCAACATTAGATGTGATTCCGCAATTGGACAACATTTGCTAAATAATCTTCAGTGTGCTAAGAATTACGCCGATAACCAATTTAAGATTGTCAGTAGGGCTCACAGTGTGGTGAATTTGCACGTACTGGAAGCTACATATATTAATACACAGGGCCCTGTTCTTTGCAGCTTTCTTTGTGTAGTATAAGGGTTTGAAAGAGTTAATGTTTGAGATAGTGTGAGAACTACCTCCCACCATGATGATGTAAGTGATCACATGTGAGAGAGACTCGAGGGTTTTTTACAGCTTTACATAAGTCTGTATGGCTTCTCTGAGCCAACCACATTTCAGCAATTCTCAAGTTCTGTACTACCAAATGAAGATTTTAAGCTTGATTTGGTCCTTCCATGTGTCCAAACCTCTTTGTTAGCATAACTTTAAGATCCATGGCTTTCTATCTTGTTTACTTTCTTCTTAAAATTTTCCCTCCAGTATCAGAAGTTTTCCCATGCTCTTCAGCCACACACTGATTCCTACTATGGTCACCATTTCTCCCTGTGAACTCTCGCTGCTAGACTCTGTACTTACTTCTTTCTTTCTTTCTTTGAACACATTTTTGCAGTATTTTTTCTATACTCTTTTTACTCCACTCACTTGGAGTATTGAGTATTTGCAGCCTCTTTTTTTTCTGCCCCGCGTTCACCATGAATAATAGCGCTAACCTCAGATCTGCCCTCACTAAGGACTTTTGGTTTTCCCAGTGCTGCCTGCCTAGTGACATTAGGAACAAATTTTTTACCCTCTTTCCGGGTCACTCACCAGATCCCTGACCGTTGCTTGGCTCTCCAACTCGAAGCCTGCAATCGCTGGACCAGAATTTTTTCACAGATCACCAGCCTCTGTGGTGCAACCTCTGCAAGCCGATTCCCCAATGCTCCATGCCTCCTTCGTCCCGGGGTAGCTCTGGAGTTTTTTCACAGCCTCTTCTCAAGTTCTGCAGTTCTGGTGCTTTTTTTCCGGGTCAGCTTTCTTTAGAGTATTTTTCAAATTCTTCTGAGTGTTGTATGGTAACAAGCGCCGTTGTTCACCTATTGTATGTTTGGGTAGTCTGCACCGTTTTGTATATTTGGTTAGTCTAGATAGGGGAGATTACTGAGTCTTCTGTAATGTTAACATTTACTCATTTATTACATATTATCTATGTACAGCTTTACATAAGTCTGTATGGCTTCTCTGAAGCCATGCTCCTTCTCGCTCGAGTCTCCCTCACATGTGATCTCTTACATCATCATGGTGGGAGGTAGTCCTCACACTATCTCAAACATAAACCCTTTCAAACCCTTATACTGCACAAACCATGATGCAGCATCTGACGGCTGATGTCTGAGCTTCCAATGCAGGACAAGCAGAAGATACATAATATCTGGGTGCTGCAGTGGAAGTTCAAGATTGCTGCCATCATGGCTGTGAATGCCAGTGTTCAAAATGATTGCAAGGTGTCCCAGCTGTCCCACAATCCATCCTCCAACAGATTGCTAGCATTGCTGAGGCGGGAGTGGCAGTTTCTCCGTGGAGCACAAACCTGCTGTCCTCTCTCTGGATGATAGCATTCATCCTTCCACCACTGCCACTCCGCCAATGCCCTTGTTGTTGCCTGTCAGCCAGATGATGCAGTCCGCAGCCAGACTGTATAGGCAAAGAGCTGATCAAGGCCATCCTACAAGGCCATCTGCAGTCTTCCCAAATGTAAGTCAACAGCCTTGCACCAGTCATGCTGCAGCCACTGGGGTAGCACTGCACGAGGCCAAGCAAAAGCACATGGAAGACAGACACTAAGGGAATGCACAAGGATGATTAGTTGACTTTTGTGTACAATGTGGCATGCTTTGATTTAAAAAATTAGTTTAGATTGTTTACTTGATGTTGGTTTTTATTTTTGCGTTGTAGCCAAGTGGCTTCTGTGATGGTCAGCGACAGAGGGAAGGTAAGGTATGGGGCTGTTGGTGAGTGGGGAATTGGGGTTGAGTTTACTGATTTTGTAATCGGCTGAAAAGTTCACAGACAGCCTGGCCATAAAAGGGCTGCCTCCTCTCTTCCTCTTCCTCCTCCTCGTCCCACACCTCCTCCTCCCGAAAATGCTGCTGCTCCTTAGCTGCTCACCGTATAGGTGGTGGCAAGAGCTGTCCCCTCATGATGGCGAAGTTGTACAGCAAACCACCACAAATCTTGAGACCCACTCTGGCGAGTATTACAGGATTCCTCCAGAGTGGTCCAGGTAGCGGAAACATTATTTGAACATGCCAATGGTCTGCTGTATCACATTTTGTGTGGCAGCATAGCTTTCATTGTATGCATGAAGGGCAAACCAAAGTCATCAGTCATGCCATCAGTGATAGCCCTTGTCACCTAGTAGCTACTCTTTGTTCTGTCATGGCGGCTCAAATGCAGATAGCCATCATGACTGCTGAAAGGATACTGGGCACTGAGCTGCATGATTCGCTGCAAATGGTCACACACCAGGTCGACAGTGAAGGAATGGAATCCCTTTCAGTTGAGGAACATCTCTCAGAGTTGACATGCAATACCTGCAAAGCGTACAGTCAATGGCACCCTGCAGCCTACAGAAGTCTGCAATCCTCGCAAAGCTGCACACTCACTCTACCCACTTCCCGCTGGCAAGAGAGAATGAAATTATGTCAGATTTTTTTGAACAGGGAGTGTCAGTGACCTGCCTTACACAAGTGTGGATGGCAAACTGCATGATGTTGCAAATGTCACCTGGTTCAGCCTAGAAGGAGCCAGACGCATAAGAGTTCATGGCCATAGTCACCTTCACAGCACTGGCAGTGTAGTCCTTATTTTGCTCTAACATTGCAGTTATGGCTGCAGCAGATGGCAGATTACACTGAGAATGCCATTACAGAATTGCAGATATTTTCACATTGTTCCTCGTTGAGGTTTAGGTAGGAAAATTGCTCCCTGAGCTAATATGGCCTCCTGCTGAGAATCTTTCTCCACCTCCTCCTCCTCGCTCTTCCAGTAGCTTGTCCTGTTCAGTGCAGCCTCTGCTTATTTTCCCAGTCATGCTGTATTCCAAGGGGAATTCCTACATTCCTACTTATGTCTGGGAGCAATTGCTTTGTACAGAAGGTCCTGAAGTCAGGACCAAGTCCTTCAGCACCTGCCACACCACTCCCTGTCGACTTTACCAACTTTAACAGACTCTAGAAAGTGCCAAACATTTGTACAATTGTAGCAACAGTCAGCAGAAATCAACAAATTTTATTAATCACATCATCGTTAAAAACTCAGTTACGCTTGATTGAGCAAGGTGTAACTTTTTATGGGATTTCTAACAGTGATGTGGGAGCAGGACATTTGAAGCTCTTGCTGATTTCATCATTTCTGGCTCTGGGGGATTCACAACACAGTCTGTGGTGAAGCACTGAGTGACAGACTGTGACTTCAGTATTTCCGTGCTAATCGGCGCATGCCCAACATCCTCAAGTTGTAGTCAGTTTCAGAGGGGTAATGATGTCAAACGCTAATCCCTGCAAAATCTGGGCCATTGATCCATCTTGTTATTTATGGTTCTCAATATAGTATGCAATAGTGTAAAGAACAGTTGCCTTAGCCAGTACCTTTGCATTTTTTGCACTTGGGATGTAGGCAACACCAGCAGGGCAGAATTATTTCCCACACCTGTTTGCCCTGAAGACATTCAAAGGCAACCATGGTGTGTGGGACTGGAGTCACTTGTAGGCTAGACCAGAGAGGGAAAGCAGTTTCCCTTCCTCGAAGGGTCTTGGTGGAACAGTTTTTTATGACAATCTAAACGTTTTTGTGTTTTTCTTTAGTGCTAACCCACAGATTACAAGTTTTTTGGCGTAAAAGCAAAATACAGCAGAATCTGGAAATCTAACATAAAAACTGAAAATGCTGGAAATACTCAGCAGGTCTGGCAGCATCTGTGGAGAGAGAAACAGAGTTAACGTTTCAGGTCTGTGACCTTTAAAAGGTCACAGACCTGAAACATTCACAAGATTATTTTGAGTTCTATTTTACAACTTATATACACTTGAATTTATGACCACAAGGTTGGTAGTCAAGCCCCATGACCATTCGGCAACTCTATCCAGCTTATGTGCTCCTGTATATACAAAAGTTCTCAGCTGTTCCTTCCAACAGGTTTTTATAGCTTCTATGCTCACCTATTCATAATTTAAAAACCCTTCTTTTTATAACATATACTTTTGAAATGTAAACTTCACTCACTTACTTTCTCTTTAAGGTGTACAGGGAGGATTTTTTTGATTGGCCATTATGTTCCTCTTACTTAAGAGTAACAGTGAGGGTCCTATTTGCACTCTGGTCACTGGTTTTCTTGATGTCACCAAACTTGTTTTTGCCTCATCCTCACAGCATTTTGGGTCAAGGGCAGTCTATTAACTTGCTGGGTGACTTCTTTACAACGGGCAACCCTTGGTTGTTGTATATCCTGCAGGCTTAAAGATTTCCTGTTGCTACTATAGCACAGTGTTCATGAGCTGAAACATAGAATTCTCTGCATGTAATATTACTTGATACTTTGATATCTGAACTATTGTAAGACTCACAGGACTACAAGTAATATCAAAAGAAAATGTGAGCTTTTATTATAACTTAACTAGAACATATATATACAAACAGTTACTGCACGAGCACATCTAAACACATGTCATTCTGTCGAGATACATTCACAACTCCCTGGTCATGTGTGATGTGACATCACTTCCTCTGGTGACCTTCACTTACAACTCCTTAAGGTGGTCCTCTGTTAAGGTCATCCAGCGCCTTTCTTTTCTTTGAAACTTCTGGCAGCCGATTTTCCAAGTTCATGGGAAGATGGTGGCATAGTGGTAATATCACTGGACTAGTAATTACAAAGGTCCAGGCTAATGCCTAAGGGACATGGCATTGCCAAGGTACCATGAGGCCAAGTACTCTTCCCACAACAAGTCCTCGACCTTGAGCCCCAAGCCTTCAGACAAGGAGGATGAATAGAGGGGAAGGAGAAGCAATGTCTGAACGAGGCAGAGGAGGAATGAGTTGAAGCAATGTCTATTGAGTCTTCGAGATGAGGTGCCAGAACTTTCCAAGAATGACAAGGCCCCAAAAGTGGTCATCTTGAGAAAAGCAATAGAGTATGTTAGCAGGCTGAAGACAGAGCAACAGAAACTGAATGCAGAGAGGGAGAAACTTCAGAAAGAACAGCAACAAATGAGATGCAAACTCCCTGAGCAAGAGTTGTCAAACCACTGAGACGATATATGGACTGTTGAGCCTCTAAATCTGTAAACTTCACAATCTCTATCCATGTGTAAATAATTTTGATGTTATCTAATTTTATGTTTCTTACTTTTAGCATATGAGACTTATTTTTGGAAAGAAGGGGGATGTTGTGTGATTGCCTTTAACAGTGATGTCCCTTTAAGATCTTAGTATGCTAATGAGCCAAGTGCCAGGATGCAGTCATGTGACCACATGCCAGTCTCACTTTGTAAGTGCAAAACCAAGAGGCAAGTCCTGTAAATAGTTAGCTCTGCACTGTATATACTTGTTAGCTGTTAATAAACCTGTTTGAGATCTTCAATCAACTGAACTCCACGCATCTCATTTATGTTGCATCAGACAACACACAAAGCTTATTGTTACAGCGACCACACACACACACACCAGCAGATCGCAATTTATACAGGACATATAAGTTGACCCACTGTTTGGAACAATATTTGGAGGCTTCAAAGGTCGACTACACTGCAATCTGCTGTGCGTATTTCAGTATCGTCAATTCAGCCTCCTTACAATCTGTCTCGAGCAGTACAACATGAACAATGGCAGATGCTACAATTTCTATATTGCAGTTGTTTACATGTTTCATCACACTGTCCCTAGACATACAACTGATTTATTTATTTATTTTTATTTATTATTTATTTTTACTTTCATTATTATATTACATATAGCATTCCGCAAATATAGGGCTGAATTTAGTGAACCCGTCATGGGTCCCGGCAGCAGACCCGGAAGTTCGCGCGTCACCGCTAGTCACAAAAGCACAAGAAATAGGAGCAGGAGTAGACCATATAGCCCATTCAGCCTGCTCTGCCAGTCAATACGACCATGGCTGATCTTAGGATTTAACTCCACTCTCCTACTCACTCACCATATCCCTTAATTCCCTGAGAGACTGAAAATCTGTCTATCCCAGCCTTAAATGTATTCAACAATGCAGGATCCACAACCTTCTGGGGTAGGGAATTCCAAAGATTCACAACCCTTTGAGTGAAATAATTTCTATTCATCTCAGTCCTAAATGATCGTCCCTTTATCCTGAGACTGTACCCCATTGTTTTAGATTCCCCGACCAGCAGAAACAATCTCTCAGTGTCCACCTTATCTAGCCCCTTCAGAATCATATATTTTTCAATAATATTGCCTTTCATTCTTCTGAACTCCAGAGAGTTTCGATCCAATTTACTCAGCCTCTCATCATCGGACAACCCCCTCATCTCAGGGACCAATTTAGTGAACCTCTGCTGTACGGCCTCCAATGCAAATATATCCTTTCTTAAATCTGGAGACCAAAACTGTACACAGTACTGCACATGTGGTCTCACCAAAACCCTTTACAATTGTAGCAAAACTTCTTTACTTCTGTACTCCAAACCCCTTGCAATAAAGGCCAAAATGACATTTGCCTTCCTACTTGCTTGCTGTACCTGCGTGCTAACTTTCTGAGTTCCTTGTACAAGCATACCCAAGTCTCTTTGAACATTGACACTTACAAGTTTCACACCTTTGAAAAAATATTCTGCTTTTCTATTCTTACGACCAAAGTGAATAACTTCACACTTCCTTACATTCTACTCCATCTGCCATCTTGTTGCCCACTCACTTAGATTAGATCTTAGATTAGAGATACAGCACTGAAACAGGCCCTTCGGCCCACCGAGTCTGTGCCGACCATCAACCACCCATTTATACTAATCCTACACTAATTCAATATTCCTACCACATCCCCACCTGTCCCTATATTTCCCTACCACCTACCTATACTAGTGACAATTTATAATGGCCAATTTACCTACCAACCTGCAAGTCTTTTGGCTTGTGGGAGGAAACCGGAGCACCCGGAGGAAACCCACGCAGACACAGGGAGAACTTGCAAACTCCACACAGGCAGTACCCAGAATCGAACCCGGGTCCCTGGAGCTGTGAGGCTGCGGTGCTAACCACTGCGCCGCCACTTAACCTGTCTATATTTCTTTGCAGCCTCTCTGCGTGCTCCCCACAGCTTACCTTTCCACCTACCTTTGTATCATCAGAAAGTGTAGATACACAACTCTCTGTCTCTTCATCTAAGTCATTAATATAGATTGTAAATAGCTGAGACCCCAGCACTGATTCTTGCGGCATTCCGCTATTCACTGCCTGCCAACTTGAAAATGCCCCATTTATTCCCACTCTTTGCTTCCTGTCCATTAACCAATCCTCTATTCATGCTAATATATTACCCCCAACTATCTAGTTTAAAGCCCTCTCTACTGCCCTAGTTATACGACAGGCCAGAACACTGATCCCAGCATGGTTTGGGTGAAGACTATCCCAACGGTACAGCTCCCACTTTCTGGCCAGTGCCCCATGAATCGAAAAACATTTCTCCCACACCAATCTTTGAACCATGCAATTAACTCACTAATCTTATTTACCCTACACCTATTTGCTCGTGGCTCAGATAATAACCCAGAGATTTTTGCCTTTGAGGTTCTGCTTTTTAATTTAACCCCTAGCTGCTCATACTCCCTATGCAGAACCTCTTTCCTTGTCCTATCTATGTCATTGGTACCCATGTGGACCATGACAACTGGATCCTCCCCCTCTCACAGCAAGCTCCTCTCCAGCCCTAAGCAGATGTCCTGAACCCTGACACCAGCTAGGCAACACAGCCTTCTGGATTCTCACTTTCGGCTGCAGAGAACAGTGTCGATCCCCTGACTATACTATCTCCTACTACCACTACATTCCTATTTATTCCTCCTGCTTGAATGGCTTCCTGTACCACAGTTCCATGGTCAGTTTGCTCATCCACCCTGCAGCCCTCACTCTCATCCACATAAGCTGGAAGAACATCAAACCTAATGGACAATTGCCTCAGGCTCCTCCACTTTTTCCTTCTCGGTCCCCATACCTGCCTTACTCACAGTCTCATCCTCCTGTCCCTGACCACTGACCAAATCAGAAGACTCTATCCTATGGGGTGTGACTGCCTACTGAAACAAAGTGTCCAGGTAACTTTCCCCCTCCCTGATGCATCACAGTGTCTGTAACTTGGTCTCCAGCTCATCTACTCTGAGCCGAAGCTCCTCGAGCCATAGACACTTACTGAAGACATGGTTGCCAAGGATCACATTTGTCTCCACGAGCTCCCACATAGTCACATGTGTGGCCGGCCCACCTCATTCACATGATGGGCGATCAATTATAATAATGGAGACGTGGGCCAATTACACAATGGGGGCAGCATTGGAAACACTGACCATGACATCAGATGACTCTGGAGCAGATGCTGGCACCATATTTAAACACCCACTAGCCTTGCTTGCAATGCTGACAGACTCATTTTCAGTGCTATCTGGTGAAGCCATTGCTGAAGTAACTCCTGGACCAACAACTCCCCGATGAAGGATGCTACAGATGGCAGGGACAAGAAACAGCGTAGCCCCACAGTTCAGTGATGTCTCCCTTGAGATTCTCCTCCAGGCTTCAAGGGAAAGGCGGGAGGTCCTCTTCCCCAGCGATGGAAAGAAGAGGACCTCCCACCTGACAAAGTAAGCCTGGATGGAGATTGCAAAGATCAGCAGCAATGGAGTTACCGCCCCACAAACCTGGGTCCAGTGCTACAAGAGTGTCAATGGCCTCCATCGTTCTGCCAAGGCGATTGCCCTGTACCTCTCTCCTTTTTAGGGATTGCATGTCGCCACTCAGGAGGAAGTGGGACATGGGGAGGGAGGCACAACAAAGGTGCAAGCAAGGGAGGTTAAGCATCACCTCATCCTGACAGATGCATGGCTGCATCTCAGGCACAAGCCACCCTCTTTCACAGCCCACTCCCATTAACTCCACTGAAAGCTGGTGTGAGGATGAACTATATAGGTAACCCCAGCAGGGGACAAGGGGCTGCCACTTGCATAACTGTCATATTGATTCTCTGTGAAGTATGACAATCTCCCTCTTTCCACTTACAGGACAAGAGGACCCACAACAGCATGGAGACATCGCGTACTGGCAGAGGAATACCTGATATCCAGCCTCCCTCAACAGCTGAGGAGGGGGCACTGGAATTAGCAGGAATCCAGTGCAGCCACTCAGTAGCTGATGATGAGATTGGAGTCTCCACACAACAGAGTGAAGATTGTCTTCAAATGACATACAGTTCACTTCTGGAGATCCACATCACGTATGGTTGGCATGACGAGATCTACACAACCCAGCCCACACATGTTTGTATTTTCTCATGCAGATTGGTATTCGCAGGAGACTCTGGCAGAATGAGAACATTCCACATCAGAGGAGGATCAGCAGTTAGAGGAAGCACCATCATATGACTGTCCTGCACCTTCCACCAGCTCAGATACTTGCACTTCAGTTGGTTTCTGCTCTGCTTTAGAATCAGGGTCACAAGCTGGTGAGAGCACCACACACACATCTGAGCAGCTGACTGAGGCTGAGACAGCCAAGGCATCTGACAGTTGGAGGAATGTGGGTGGCCAGGCCCATGCTGAACCCCAGACTCATGACGAGCCTCTGGTGGCGACAGCACAGGGCGTGTTGGAGTAGCAGAGAGAGGTAATGCAACATCTCATGGAGCTGCCAGAGGCCATGCGCAGCCATGAGCAGACCATAGAGGAGTTCATCCAGGCCATGATTGCTGCCATGTCTTAGGTGTGTGAGCACATGGTTTCCTCAATCAAGAGTGTCACACACACTGGAAGTGCAATGATACAACAATCATGGACTAACTCTGAAAAGTTATGAAAAATGGACTTTGTCTTTACAAAAATGAACCTTACTTCAAAAAGTGAACAATGGTCCAAAATGTCCACTGAAGAAAAATAGGATTGTCCTTTTGTGTATTCAAACAGTCTAACAAGGACAAATCTTCAAAACCAAAAGTTTTTAATGAAACCCATCTTACACCTATCCTAAAACATTCCAGAATTTAATGTCTTCTTCTGAAAAAAAGGAGGTGTGAAGTAGCCACATCCTGGGCCATTGTGCAATCACCATATGGAAGAGAGGAGAATGTCTCCTACCAGGAAGTGACACAGTTTTACCTTAAAAAAAGACAACCAGGGAGAGAGAGAGAGAGAGAGAGTGACCCAGCAGATGAAGCTACTTGTTAAAAGTTGAGTTCCAGCTAAGCCAGGAAGCACAGTGCCCTGCTGGAAAAAAAAATCTGACATCTATAATGCACAGGAGTGAGAGCTAGAAGTAACCCACCATCTTCAACAGAACCTTCAATCAAGAGAGAAATCTATAATCATCTCAGGCCTACATCCATCTAGAACTTGATTCTTCAGAGAATTCAACATGTTTATTGTAACCTTTCCCCCCACTAAAAACCACCTTCCTTTTTCCCTTCTCAATCTGTCTCTTCTTCTATTTGTGTGTGTGCGAGCGAATGCGTGAGTCGATGAAGTTGCAACAATTTCGGGATAAGGCATATTAATCAATAAACAATTGACTTTCTGTTTTTAAAACCTACAAGATAACCTGTCACTGTCTGTTTATTTGAGAAATAAAACGCCAAGGGGCTAAACTCTATTACAAATACACTTGCTGCAGTCAAGTAGGGAGTTGAACAATGGGAACCACCCATGTCACATCACATGGCCGAAACAAATTGTGGGCTCAAAGCCAGGATCTGAACCACCAGACAAATGAGAAATTTGAAAAACGGGAGGAAAATTAACCTCTAAAATTGTGGAAAAATAAACAAACAGGTTTTCTTGTATTCTTCTGTTTTTTGTCTGTCTTGTTACAATGCTAGAAACAAAAGAGATGGCCACATTTAATGCGAAGGAGTTTGTAGAGCAGAGAGAGATATCCCATGATAAGTTAAACAAATTAAGTGTTGAAGATTGAAAAAGCTTAGCTACAGAGGTGGGAATCACATTCAGACAAAAAGCAAGAAAAAACATGAACTAGTGAAAAGTCTATTTTAAATCTACCCCTGAACTAGAAGAGGACAGCATAGAATCAGAGACTGAAAAAAATCATTCCAGTTAGAATCCAGTTGCAGATGAAAAGGGAAGAAATACAGTTTCAGTTGCAACAGGAAAGAGAATTTCAGTTGAAGCGAAAGGAAATTCAATTGCAAAGAGTTGAATTACAGAGACTGCAAACCCAAAATGAAAATGCTGCCAGCCACTCAAACATTATCCCTAATTCAGAGCAAAGCTTTGATGTGCTGAAACACTCAAGGCTAGTGCCAAAATTTAATGAGGAGGAGGTCGAGTCATATTTTATCTCATTTGAGAAAAGAGCTACCAGGCTAAAAAGGCCGAAAAAATTTGGACTCTCCTCTTTCTTACAGGGCAAGTTCATGGGTAGGGCTCGTGAAGCTTTTTCCCTGTTATCAGAAGAAAGTTCCTCTGATTATGAACAAACTAAAACTGCAATTCTAAATGCATATGAACTGGTAATGGAAACATATAAACAGAAATTCCGACACACCTGGAAAAGACCTGCACAGACTTACTTGAATTCGAAAGAATCAAACATATGGCTTTTGATCTCTGGATATAATGTCCCAAGTTAGAAGCTTAATGCCAAAGGGATCAAGGGATATGGGGAAAAAGTGGGGACAGGGTACTGAATTAGACGATCAGCCATGATCTTTTTTGAATGGTGGAGCAGGCCTGAAGGGCCGAATAGCCTATTCCTGCTCCTATTTTCTATGTTTCTATGTAACCCTCATATGAAAACTTGAGAGATGTGATGTTGCTGGAAGAGTTTAAAAATAGCATCCCAAGTAGTATAAGAACTCACATAGAAGAACAACGAATTTACAGGGTGAGAGAAACCTCCGCCATGGCAGTGCCTTTGAACTCACACATAAACCTTTACTCAGGGAAAATCCTTTCATGATAATTCCCAGAAGTTCGGAAAGGGCAGAAAGTGGGAAAGTGATAAAAGATGGCATGTTAGCGACAGGAAAGCAAACGGTGAGCACACAAGAAGCCCCCTATCAGTAAGAAAAGAAAATACGGAGGGCAGGAATATATACCACAGACCTATGTGTTCCCATTGCAGCAAAACAGGGCATATCAAAGCTGACTACTGGAAGTTAAAGGGGAAACCCATTAATCTTGTAGGGGTAAACAAGGTTAACAAAGAAAAGGGTGTCCTGGCATATCTGACTGTGCCCCTAGCCATGGTAAAGAATGAGAGAGAGAGAGAGAGAGAGAGAGACGGACCAGCGAGCAGTGTAAAAGAGCAGGGGCAACGGGAAGGAGAGAGAGAGCGAGGGACAGGACGGTGTGACTGGGAGTGACACAAGTGAGGGGACCGAAGAGGCAGATGTGGAGGAGCCTCAGCCTTTGCAATTGTTCAACAGGTTTGAGTTTCATTCAGCTTGTATGGATGAGAGTGAGGGCTGCAAGGTGGATGAGCAAACTGACCACGACACTGAGGTACAGGGAGTCATTATAGCGGGGGCAGTAAATAGGAATATAGTGGTGGTAGGGAACAGTATAATCAACATGATAAACACCATTCTCTGTAGCCAAGACCGAGAATCCAGAAAGCTGTGTTGGGGCATCTGCTCAGGGCTGGAGATGAACTTGCAGTGGGAGGGGGAGGATCCAGTAGTCATGGTCCACATGGGTATCAATGACATAGGTAGGGCTAGGAAAGACATTCTGCATAGGGAGTATGAGCAGCTAGAGGTTAAATTAAAAAGCAGAACCTCAAAGGTAATAATCTCTGGGTTATTACCTGAGCCATGAGCAAATTGGTGTAGGGTAAATAAGATTAGAGTTAAATGCATGGCTCAAAGAATGGTGTAGTAGAAATGTGTTTCGACCCATGGGGCACTGGTGCCAGTACTGGGGAAACTTGGAACTGCACCGTTGGGATGGTCTACACCTGAACTGTGCTGGGACCAGTGTTCTGGTGAGCCATATAACTAGGGCAGTAGAGAGGGCTTTAAACTAAATAGTGAGGGTGAGAGATCATGTGAGAGAAGATGTGATAATTTAAAGAGAGAGAATGCAAGACAGCAGGATAGCAATAAGGATAATGATAATCAGGATGTGGCAGGAAGGGAAAGAACGTACAAATTCAAGAGTGAGCTAGCAGATAAGACTAGATGTTGTGAACTAACAGGGTGGGGGGGTGGGAGTGTGGAGGAGGAGGGTTCGGAAGAGCTGAGATTTAGAAATCTTAAGAGAAAGGAACAGTATAGCATTGTGGGTAAAGACAAGCAGAATAGGACAAGAAGGGACAGAGAGTTTAACAAAAATTGTACATCAGCAAATAAGGTCATTGAAGGGAATAGAAGCAAAAAAATGAAATTAAATGTTCTTTATCTCAATGCACAAAGCATCTGCAATAAGATAGATGAACTAGTGGCACAAATAGAGGTACATAATGTAGATCTCATCGCCCATTACAGAGACATGGTTGCATGGTGATCAAGGTTGGGAAATAAACGTTCCAGGGTACACAATATTTCAGAAAGACAGACAGAATAGCAAAGGAGGAGGGGTAGCCCTGATGGTAAAGGATGACATAAGGACAATAGTGAGAAAGGATCTGGCCTCAGAGAATCATGAAGTAGAGTCAATATGGGTGGAAATAAGGAATCGCAAGAATCAGAAAACACCAGTGGGAGTAGTTTATAGGCCCTCTAACAGTAGTTATATTGTTGATCAGAGCATTAAACAAGAACTTATTGGAGCTTGTAACAAAAGCAATGTGATAATTGTGGGGGACTTTAATCTTCATATAGGCTGGGATAATGACATTTACAAGAGTGGGCTGGAAGCTGAGTTTGTAGAATGTTTTCAGGACAGTTTCTTAGAGCAATACGTTGTGGAGCCAACTAGGGTTAAAGCTATCTTAGATCTAGCATTGTGTAATGAAGCAAGGTTAATTAGCAATGTCATCATAAAACATCCACTGAGAAACAGTGATCATAATACCTTTGAATTCTATGTTAAGTTTGAAAGTGACATGCTCCAATCATAAACAAAAATCTTAAACTTAAACAAAGCTAATTACAGAGGCATGAGGGGGGAACTGGCTAAGGTAATTTAGATATATAGACTAAAAGGTATGGCAGTAAATGAACAGTGGGAAACCTTTAAAGAAACAATTCAAAATGTTCAACAAAAATACATTCCTTTGAAAAACAAAAACTCAGCAAGAAAGACCCATAGTGGCTCACTCAGGATGTTAAGGATTGTATCAGATTAAAAGGCTTAAAATGTTGCAAAACGAGTAGCAAGTCTGAGGACTGGGAATGTTTTAGAAACCAGCAAAGGGCCACTAAAAAGTTGATTAAAAAAGAAAAAAGTAGAATATGAAAGTAAACTGGCCAATAATATAAAAACAGATTGTAAGAGCTTTAATAGGTCTATCAAATGGAAGAGAGTAGCTCAAGTAAACATTGGTCCCTTGAAAGCAGAGACAGGAGAAATTATCATGGGGAATGAGGAAATGGCAGAAGAATTGAACAAATATTTTGTGTCTGTCTTCACAGCAGAAGACATAAGTTCATTAGCAGAAATAGACAGCAACCTAGGGGCTAAAAAGAGTGAGGAAATTAAGGAAATTCATATCAGCAGAGAAAACATATTAGAGAACCGTAGGAACTGGAATCTGACATATCTCCGGGACCTGATGGCCTACAACCCAGGGTTCTAAAAGAGATACCTGCAGAGACAATGGATGCACTAGCTGTGATTTTCCAAAAATCCTTAGATTCGAGAAAGGTCCCATCAGATTGGAAGTTGACAAATCTTTCACTGCTTTTCAAGAAAGGTGGGAGAGAGAAACAGTGAGTTACAGGCCAGTTAGCCTAATATCAGTCATTGGGAAAATGCTGGAATCTATTATGAAGAAAGTCTTAACAATACACTTAGAAAAGCACTGTATGATTAGAACAAGTCAACATGCTTTTACGAATGGAAAATCCTGTTTGACAAACTTATTAAGAATTTTTTGAGGATGTAACTAGTAGGGTCGATAAAGGGAAACAAGTAGATGTAGTATACCCGATTTCCAAAAGGCATTCAATAAGGTGCCACACAAAAGGTTAATAGGTAAAATAAGGGCTCATGGAGTTGGGGGGAATATAGTAGCATGGATAGATGATTAGTTAACAGACGGGAAGCAACGGGTGGGCATAAAAGGGGCATTTTCAAGTTGGCAGGCAGTGAATAGTAGAGTGCTGGGGTCTCAGCTATTTACAATCTATATTAATGACTTAGATGAAGAGACAGAGAGTAATGTATCTACATTTGTTGATAATACAAAGGTAGGTAGAAAGGTTAGCTGTGGGAGGACACAGAGAGGCTGCAAAGAGATATAGACAGGTTAAGTGAGTGGGCAACTAGATGGCAGATGGTGTATAATGTAAGTAGTGAAGTTCTTCACATTGGTTGTAAGGATAGAAAAGTAGAATATTTTTTGAAGGGTGTGAGAATTGTAAGTGTTGATGCTCAAAAAGAGACTTGGGTGTGCTTGTACATGGAACTCAAAAAGTTAACATGCAGGTACAGCAAGCAATTAGGAAGGCAAATGACATGTTGGCCTTTATTGCAAGAGGTTTGGAGTACAGGAATAAAGAAATCTTGCTACAATTGTACAGGGTTTTGGTGAGACCACATCTGGAGTACTCTGTACAGTTTTGGTCTCCACATATAAGAAAGGATATACTTGCACTGGAGGCGGCACAGCGAAGGTTCACTAGGTTGGTCCCTGAGATGAGGGGGTTGTCCTGTGATGAGAGGCTCAGTAAATTGGGCCTGTATTCTCTGGAAGTTAGAGAATAAGAGGTGATCTCATTGAAACATATAAGATTCTAAAGGGGCTGGCTAGGGGAGACACTATGAGATTATTTCAGCTGGTCGGGAAAACTAAAACACAGAGGCACAGTCCCTGGATAAGGGGCCAATCATTTAGGACTGAGATGAGGAGAAATTACTTCACTCAGGGTTGTGAATCTTTGGAATTCTCTATCTCAGAGGGTTGTGGATGTTCCATCGTTGAATACATTTAAGGCTGGGATAGACAGATTTTTGGTCTCTCAGGGAATCAAGGGAGATGGCAAGTAGGTGAGAAAGTGGAGTTGAGGCCTAAGATCAGCCATGATCGTATTGAATGGCGGAGCAGGCTCGATGGGCCATATGGTCTATTCCTGCTCTCAGGTCTTGTGTTCCACAAAGAATACTGCCATAATTACAGGAGAAGTAGAGAAAATTCCTGGAGTTTATCAGGATTTTGTTTTAAAAGGAACGTTGTCTCCATACCCCTCTAGTGAGGCACGTAAACGCCTTGTCCTGCTTCAAGACCGGGGCCATTCAATCCCTTATGCTGGGTAAAGGAATGACATTCCCACCAGAGAGCTCGCTAAAAGCAAAGGTTCTGGTAAAGGAATTGAAGGAGGATGCATGTCTGTACCCCTATATCGGATCCACATGTAATGCAACCTTGTTTCTGGGTCAGTTACTGTAGGAATTGTCCCTAGTCTACCTGTGGCCGGCATAGACTTGCTATTCAGTAATGATTTGGCTGGAGGTAAGATTGGCGCAGACCCAGTGATATTAGACCAGCCAAATGAGGCCAAGGAGACAAAGCAAATATCGGAGGAAGTCCCTGGAATCTTTTTTACCAGTGAAATAACAAGGGCTATGCCAAGCAAGCTCCCCCAGAGAGAGTTGAACCAGAAAATCAGACTGATGACTCAGAGTTCTGGCTGGCTGAAACTTATTTCCGAGATTTAGGGGAAGTATATGACAGACCTTCCATTACTGAAGCCCATAAAGCAGATCCAGTTTAAAAAAAATATATCATAGACAGCTTATCCTGAGGCAGACGCAGAGATGTTGACTGAGTGTTACTATTTAAAAAATGAAATTTTAATGAGGAAATGGAGACCCCCACAGTGACTTGCAGAGGAGGAGTGGACAGTAGTTCACCAAATTGTTGTTCCCCTGTAAATATTGCAGAGAGATTCTGCAAATTGCCCATTAAATCCCTATGGCTGGCTATGTTGGTATCCGAAAGACTCAAGCCTGAATTACCCAACACTTTTACTGGCCATAATTCCACAGGATGTGGTTAAATTCTGGCAGACCTGCCATACCTGCCAGATTTTTGGGAAACCCCAACCCACCATTAAACCAGCACCACTGCTCCCCATTCCTGCTTTCTAAGAACCTTTCAGCAGAGTTCTAATCGATTGCATTGGACCCTTACCCAAAACCAAGACAGATCATCCGTTCCTGTTTACTATCATAGATATGGCCACCAGATTGCCAGAAGCCATACCCTTGAGGAAGATTACTCCCAAAATCATAGTTCTTCACCAGATACAGACTCCCCACAGAAATACAGTCTGATCAGGGAACCAACTTCATGTCCTGAATTTTCCAGGAGCCTTACAAAGCCTTGGTATTGACCAGCTGATATCCTTAGCAAATCACACACAATCACAAGAGGCTCTGGAACAGTACCACCAGACCCTAAAAACTATGCTCTGAGCATATTGCAGTGAATACCCCTACGACTGGGACAAAGGAGTAATTTTCTTGCTATTTGCTACCAGGGATTCCCCAATGCATCCACAAGTTTTATTCCCTTCGATTTGATTTTCGGATATGAGGTGAGAGGACCCCTGAAATTGATCAAGGAAAAGTTCCTAGATCAAAGAGAGGAAACCTCGATACTAAACTATGTGACCACCTTTCGGGAGAGACTTTCCCAAACCTGTGCAGTAGCAAAGGAACACCTCAAAACTTCTCAGGAAAAAATGAATGGCAGGCAGATACGAAAGCTGCAATCCATGAGTTTAAGCCGGGGACAGGTTCTGGTGCTGCTACCCCTGCAGGACAACACTCTAAAGGTCAGGTTTAGAGGCTCATATAGTGTAGGGAAAAAGATGAACATGATAAATTACCCTAATTAACACTCCTGACAGAAGGTGAAAACAAACACTGTCTCACATTAACATGATGAAAAGATACTACAGTCGGGAACTGGACAGATCAGTATGTGTGTGCCAGGCAATAAAAGTGATAGAGGAACAGAGCAGTAGTGAGGGCAAACTGGATGAGGACGAGAACTCCAAAAACTCTCAAATTTAACCCCGCTACCACAAAATTAGAAAACACCAAAATTTTAAAGGGATTAGAGACAATGCTGGACTCTCTGAACAACAGAGACAGGATCTAATCACAATATTAATGAAGTTCAAGGAAGTCTGCAGGAACAAACCAGGTGGCACACCTTTCCCAGTGCACCATGTGGAGGTAGGAGAGACCCCACCAATAAAACAGAGCCCCTATAGACTGAGCCCCAATAAGCTCGCTTGGGCCCCAATCTGCATCAGTTCATAAAGCCTGATTCAGATGGTCAGCTAACTTGGGGACGAAAACAACTGAGAAAATATGGCAGCGGATGGGAAGTGAGGTGGAAAGTGCTCCACTACAATATTAACTCCACTACCTCCTGTATTCCACTGGGTAGAGGGAGTTCAAATTGGCCCTTACGGAGTGAGTCTGGAAGATGGATGTCCTGCTGCAGCAGCAGTTGGAATCAAGGATTGCGTTTCTCTCTTGAGTTTAGTGCTGTAAACATTATTAAGGTGATAAAGGTGATGTTTCGTAATGTCACTGATCTATATAATAACTGAGACCTGAGGATTTGATCCATTAGGATTTTTTTTTGAGTACAGCTTATATATTTAACAAATACAAGGAATTTCAATTACCATATTAAGAAAAATAATAAATAATTATTTCCATGATTCATTAATTTTAGTTAAAGTGTAGATTGAATTATAAGGCAGGGAAACCTTCATATTTGCTTTCTATATGTTTTACACTCTCAGCTATGTTTTCAATAAAAATAACAAATGGCAGAAAATATTTAAGTACTTCACCTGTCTTGATGATTGTGCAAATTTCCACTGTATTGCTGTGTCTCCTTCATATAAAGAAATTGACTATATTGTGAAACCAAAATCTAGCCCTAGATCTTCCATTTGTCTTCTCATTATTTTATGTTAAGTTTAATTCATCATGTTTAAGTGTCTGGCATATTGTGACTGCTAAGGGGTTTCTATAGTGTTCAATTCGTATTCCAATTAGCTTTCAGGAAGAGTCTCTGGTTGTCAGTTTATTATAGTCTGCTGATCTCCACAAAATATGTCACACACCCTCTGAGAGACAAATGGAGAAGACTGCCAATGAGTTCTTTATGGTTTTTAGCACTTTCTTAAACTCAGGCTACATTGTTGGGTTTGAGAACAAATAAAATAACTTACGGATATTTTTTCCCGAAATGTATTAATGATGGAAGTTCACTTACTGAATACTTTCATTATGATGAAGGTCTGTTAACTATATTTGATCACTTACCTCAGGCATACGCTGTGATAAGATGATGTTCACTATATTTGGTCACTTACCTAGTAGTTGTGCTGTGATGAGGTTATGCTAACTATATTTGGCCACTGAACTAGTAGTTACATTGTGATACAGTTATTAAGTACACTACTTATTTGGGATGCGTTGTGAAGTAATAGAAATTGGAATCAGTCACAAAGTCTAGCAGTGCCATGATACATGGGCTCATTTCTGCTGTTCCATCTCATCTTCAGGTTCTTGTGAATATTTTTTTTAGCCCAGCATGTTTTTTCTACACCTCTTTTCTTCCGTATAGCTGAAAAATACAGGACAATTTGATTTCAGCAGAAGATACTAGTGGTACCGATGCTTCTTCATCAGTGCTACGAGTTTACTATTTATATTTGATGAAGCAGCTGTTCTATTCTTCATATTGAAAGCTACTCCTCAGACAGTGGATCAAAATAATGATGACCATAACAATACTGTCACTCCTACAACTATTATTGCAGCTTGTTTTTAAAAAAACTTTTATTTGACAAATGGGGAATGGATTTCAAGGACTTGAGTAAGTGGTTTCATCTTTCTTTTACTAAATGAGAGTGTGCCATATGAAACATTAACACTCAGAAACAATGCCACACTCTCCAAGATATAATCTATACAATTAAGTCTTCTAAATAGTGGATCACACATAAACTGTGTAGAATGGCACATTAAAGCTGTCTGTAGCAGAAGAAATGAAATGTCATGCTTTCCTCATTGACTCAAATAAGCAATTTAAACATATTGATTCATTGAAATCGCATAATAACCAGCAAAAGAACAACCACTTCTTTCAATATCAACTTGTATTCATGGTGTTTTTAATATAAAAAAAGTGCTTCACAGATGGAAATAGACCAGGAAATATGCACTGCACCATGAAAGGACAGACTAGCAGGAATTATCTTTGTTCGATCATTGGTGTCATTTTCTTCCCAGAAGGTTGACTGTCATGGATCTCCACCTCTGTCTGTCCTGTACTGTCCTTACATATTCTGCAAAGGTCAACTGCATATAGTCCATTATATCTGTTATCCATTTTCTTCTATGCTTCCCTCTCCTACGTTTTCCATTGATCTTTCCTTCCAATAATTTTCTCTGTCCACCTTCTGCTCTAATGATATGACTAAAGTATTGTATTGTATCTTTCTCTCTTTTCTGTTATGCACTAATTTCCTCTTTTCTCCAGCCATTTCCAGCAATTCCTCATTAGTCTTTCTGTCTGTGTAAGATATGCAGAACATCCTCCGATATGTCCACCTCGCGAATGCATTCAGCTTATCAATAGTCTCTTTATTTGCTGTCCATGTCTCTGAGGCATATAACATAGATGACAAAATGTAGCAACTTAGCATTCTTTCCCACAGATTCAGGGTCAGTTAATCTGATGTTAAGAAGTCCTTCATTCTGACAAAGCTGGTCTTAGATATCTCAATTCTCCTTTGGACCTCACAGCCAGATCTCCCATCATCTGTGAAGGAAGAATTATCGAAAACCCAGTGAAAATATGGGTCTGAAAGGCTTTTAAAGGCAAAGAGAGATGAAGAAAGGTAAAGAGATTCAGGAAGGGAGTTCCAGAGTGGGGCCAATGCAGCTGAAGGTTCTGCTACTAATACTGGAGTGGTGGGAGAGAACAATGTGTAAAAAGACACAATCAGAGGACTGAGGTTACTGGGGAAGGATGCAAGGCAGGAAGAGGTTATAGGACAGGGTCAGTTAAGGCCATGGAGGAATTGGAAGCTGAGGACAAGTTTAGATTTAATATAAAAGCAAAATACTGTAGATGCTGGAAATCTGAAATAAAAACGAGAAATGCTGGAAATACTCAGCAGGTCTGGCAGTATCTGTGGAGAGAGAAACAGAGTTAATGTTTCAGGTCACTTTCTGATTAACATTTCAGGTCAGTTCTGATGAAAGGTCACTGACCTGAAATGTTAACTCTGCTTCTTCATTGATTTTAAACTGATCAGCCGTGGCTGGAAAATACATTTGCATATTAGCAGATGGTGATTGGAAGGACAAAGGACCATTCCCTGATACATTCAACACACAATGGACCTTGATAACCAGGCATTTTGTGTAAGAGAAGCATTCCAGAGACTGCTAAGGTGATACAATTCAAGACGTGGTCAGACCAGTTAGTCACATGACTAACCTGCTTGGCAACCTGGGGTTTTCTGAATTGTCATAGAGTCACATGTACAAGCAGTTTGAACTCAGAAAGTCTGTTTGCTTCTGAACTGAGAAGATCTCTCCTGTCTGCTCCCATCTCTTTCTCACAAGCCTCTGCATCCACTGAAGACACATGAACCCCAAGAGAGAAAAGTTTCCGACAGCGAACAAGATTTAAGAAGAATACTGGGCCCCAACGAAAAGCAAGATCTACCTGCAATCAAGAACTCTACAGTGAACTCGAAGAACCGCAACAAAAAATCTTCAGATATTGTCTCAAAGTTTTCACTTTATTTTCCTTCTGCTCTTTTCTGTCTCTATTTGCATGTGTGTATCGCATATGCATGCTAGCGTGGGCACGTCATCTATCCGGAGGCTTCAACCGAATTAGAGCTTAAGTTCAAGTTTAATAAATTTCAATCATTCTTCTTTAAACCTAAAAAAACCCTCTTTGTGCTGGTTTCTTTGCCTTATAATTGGAAAGTGGTGAACAAGGATTCACCAAGTGGGAGCTAAAAAACATGGTGTATTTAAAATTAAACACTGTCATGATAAGACTAAGTGCAGGCTTAGAGGGACCCCTAAACACCTTTCTCACCTGGTCGTAACAAATAAAAACAGACAGACCAATCAGCAAGGACCGAGGCATCAGAAATGAGAAGAGCATATCCAGCTCAGTTGACCCTGCAAATTACTCCTCAATAACATCTGGGAACTTATGTCACAATTAGGAGAGCTGTCCCACAGACTAGTCAAGCAATGTCCCAGCCTCCTCCATCACCATCACTATTGGCGGCACAGTGGAATACAGTACGGAGGGAGTTGCTCTGGGAGTTTTTAACACCAGCCCGCATGAGGTCTCACAGCATCAGGTCAAACATGGGCAAGAAAATCTCCTGCTGATTACCACACTCCCTCAGCTGATCAATCAGTGCTCCTACGTGTTGAACACCACTTGGAAGAAGCACTGAGGTAGCAAGGGCACAGAATGTACTCTGGCTGGGGGACTTCAAAGTCCATCACCAAGAGTGGCTCAGTAGCACCACTACTGACTGAGCTGGCCAAGTCCTGAAGGACATATCTGCCAGACTGGGCCTGCGGCAGGTGATGAGAGAACCAACATCTTACCTGTTGCAGTTACACCTGTCCATGATATTATTGGTAGGAGTGACCACTGTACAGTCCTTGGGGAGACAAAGTCCCATCTTCCCACTAAGGATACCTCCATTGTGTTGCGTGACACTACCACTGTACTAAATGGGATTGATTCAGAACTGAACTCACAGCTCAAAATTGGGCACTGTGCCATCAGCAGTAGCAGATATTATAAACTACCACAATCTGTAATCTCACAGCCTGGCATATCCCTCCCTCTGTCATTACCATAAAGCCATGGGCTCAACCCTGGTTCAATGAGGAGTGTAGGAGAGCATGCCAGGAACAGCACCAGGCATATCTAAAAATGAGGTGCCAACCTGGTGAAGCTACAGCACAGAACGACATGCATGTTAAAGTGTGGAAGCAGTATGCAATAGACTGAGCAAAACGTTCCCACAACCAAGGGGTCAGATCAAAGCTCTGTAGTCCTGCCACATCCAGTCGTAAACGGTTGTGGAGAATTAAACAACTAACAGAAGCAGCAGGCTCCACAAACATCCCCGTCTTCAATGATGGCAAAGCCCAGCTTATCATGCAAAAAACAAGGCTGAAGCATTTGCAACCATTTTGAACCAGAGTGGATGATCCATCTCGGCCTCCTCCTGAGGTCCCCACCATCACAGATGCCAGTCTTCATCCAATACAATTTACTCCACATGATTTCAAGAAATGGCTGAAGACACTGGATGCTGCAAAGGCCACAGGACCTTCCAACATCCCACCTATAGTACTGAAGACCGATGCTCCAGAATTAGCCACACCTCTAGTTATCTATAATACTGGCATCTACCCGACAATGTGGAAAATTGTCCAGGTATGTCCTGTTCACAGAAAGCAGGACAAATACAACCTGGCCAATTACCACCCCATCAGTCTACTGTCAATCATAGCAAAGCGATGGAAGGGCTTGTCGACAGTGCTGTCAAGTGGCACTTACTCAACAATAATTTGCTTAGTGATGCTCAGTTTGCGTTCCACCAGGGCCACTGCTCCTGACCTCATTACAGCCTTGGTCCAAATATGGACAAAAGAGCTGAATTCCAGAGGTGAGGTGAGAGTGACTGCCTTTGGCAGCATGAATAGGATGGGAATAGAGGGATACGGTCCCCGGAAGTGCAGAGGTTTCAGTTTAGACAGGCATCAAGATCGGCGCAGGCTTGGAGGGTCGAATGGCCTGTTCCTGTGCTGTACTGTTCTTTGTTCTTTGTATAACCTCTTCGCCCTTGTACTCTATGACTCTTTTAATAAAGTCAAAGATCCCATATGCTTTTTGAACAACCTTCTCATCTTGACCTGCCACATTCGAAGATTTACGTACAGGTCTCTCTGTTCCAGCACCTCCTTTAAAATTGTTTCATTTAGTTTGTATTGTCTCTCTCCGTTATTACTGCTCAAATGTATCACCTCACACTTCTCTGCAATACATTTCATATGCCATGTGTCTGTCCATTTTCACCAGTCTGCCTATGTCCTCCTGATCTCTTACTATCCTTTTCACTGTTTACTACTGTTAGGCCAATGTGTTTTGTTGAATGATAATTTTCTTTTGTCCACTGACTAGAGATCTGGCAGCTTAAGTGGTTCACCTAGTTTGCAACACTGTATCCTATATTGCAAAGGACTGTGAGGAGGGAGATGAAATGTCTGTGCATTTCCCAACAAGAACCAAGATCCATGAAGTTTTAAAGGAACTACCTGTTCTTTTCAGCAAGCAGCAAAATACTACTAACTACTATGCTTAAATCACTGTATGACTGTCATGTGACAAGCCCCTCTCCATCTGTGGTTTTAAGATAGTGTTTTCTCTGCAGCAAAGGAGAAGTAACTGGACTCTGACATGTGCAGACCGTAAGTGGGGGTCCCCCTCTCTCTCTCTCTTGCCATTCCAGCTTGAAAGCTTTCAAATCCTGCTTGTTGACTGACCAACTTTGCATACTCAGGCTACAATCAGAAAGCCCTTTGGAGGAAATCATCCTGCATCACGAGCTCCAAGAGATTCATCAAACCAGCCATCTACCTCTTCAAACCAAAAGCCTCAGGACTACTGAATTCAGCTAGAATCCAGCCGAATCACCAAACTCCACAGACTGTATACTTTTTTATGGACTCAAACAATCTACCTTTCTCCACTCTGTAACCTCTAGTGTGTGTGAGTGAAAGTTAACGCATTGTTTATTATTTTATTAGTTCGGTTTAGGTACAATAAAGATAACCTCTTTCTTTGTTAACTCAAGAAAGCCTGTCTGACTGGTTCTTGTAATGAACATAGCAAGTAAGCAAGCAATCAAACAGACTGAATTGGCCAGTACATCCACTTTGACCTGCTGTGGTCAAACAGGGAGAGGGAAAAGAGGGAAGCCCTTCGACCCCTCCTCACTTGACAGTAACAATGACATTTCTGAGTTTCATGTTATATGCAAACTTGGAAATTCTTCCATGTATACCAAAGTCCAGATTATTAATATATATCAAAATACCTCTGCTGCTTTATGACATGATGCTAAAGTTCAGTTCTTTGGAAGGAAAAGTTCCAGATCATGGAAATATAATTATTTTTCTCGAGTCAGTTCAGATTTAGCTCAATTTGCCAAATACTCTTGAAACACATTGAGACAAAAGATGCTAATGTACTTTTGTCGCCATCAAAAGACATATTGGCCCAGATTTTGCAATGAGAATAATGGTGAGGATATCTATGCTTACCATTGTATTGGAGGAAAGCTTCTGGAGTACACAGATGTGCAGTTAAACACACAAATCCAGAAGTTGCTGTCAGAGATACCCTGCTCCTTCATGGGGGTGTGATTTCACTGATGAAAGACTTGGTATTGAAAGAACTGCAATAGTGGGAATTTGAGAATCTTGCCCCCTCGTTCTGTACTGAGAATGGCTGAAAAAGCTAGCGCTGGTGCATTTGGGAATAATGAGTTTTTAACAGCATGATAAGCAATAATTACTGCCAAACAACTTCTCTGTCTCATTCCTTTAGAAGACAATTAATGTTGGAGATTTTTTTTTAATTAAAATTATTTTTTCTTAGTTTTTCTATTTGCCTCTTTAATCTCTCTCCCTGAATCCCATTTGCATTTCCCAATCTTTATTTTGCTTTCTGTACATTATTTAAATCTAATTTATATTTCCTGCTTTACACTTCCTGGTTTGGACTCTGCATGATTCTTCAATCTGATTAGTTAAAGAGCCTCACTGTTTCTTGCCCTGCTCACACATGCCACAGACCTCCTGTAGAGGGTACTGTGTTGAAACAGACACCAGATTAGAGGAAACCTCCGTTGACAAACTTGCAAAATCTCTGTGGGCAAGCAATTGTTAGTGAGTGAGCACTCAAAAAATAATTTCAGCGAGTGTCCATTTGTGCCATTTCCACTCTATTGTCTGAATTCTACACTTTATTTCAGCAATGTGATTAATAAGATTTCTTAGTAACTAAATTGGTGCTGCATCAAGTTTTCTTCCCAGAATCTCCAAAACTACTTCTTGAAAGTATGTAGTTCATTTTCATGGCCTTGTTCTGTCCATTTTCCTTCTGACAGCATTACATGCATCCAGAGCCGAGGCTATTCTTCTCCCAGAGAATTAGATTTTTGACAACTTTCCAGCATTTTGAAGGCTACAGAAAGTCAGGAGAGATAAGAATAGCTGCTATAAATCTGACTCAGCATTCAATTAATTATGGTACCAAAAAACCCCCAAAAAACGGAGGTCAATGGGGGTCAGTGTCAGTTGTGACTGGAGTCATTCATGACACAAAGAAAGATGCTCACGGTTATTGGAAGTCATTCATCAAAGCCCCATATCTATTATCTCTTCGACAGCCATCTCTGGTGCGACAATTTTATTATCCATCTTTCTGCAAAAAATTAGGCAATGTGCTTTTTTAAAATGTTTTCAGTTCCTCACTCTCCACAACAAACTTGCTTGGTTCATCTTAGCAGCCTACTCTAACCTTAATTATACTTTTACTATTAATATGACTTTAGAATACCTTTCTCCCATTCTTTATGTTTTTCACTAATTTTCTCTCATACTTCCTCTTTGGCTTACACAGTACTGAGAGAGCGCTGCACTGTTGGAGGTGCCGTCTTTTGGATGAGACGTTAAACTGAAACCCCATCTGCCTGCTTTGGTGGATGTTAAAGATCCAATGGTACTATTTTGAAGAAGATCAGGGGAGTTATCTCTGGTATCCAGGCCAATATTTATCCCACAATCAACATCACAAAAACAGATAATCTGGTTATTATTAAATTGCTGGTTGTGTGAGTTTGCTTCGCTCATCTTGGCTGCCATATTTCCTACATTAAAACAGTGACTACACCTCAAAAAGTATCATAGAATGTATTCAGGATTGCTTCGTGGACTAGTACATTCTGCAACCAACCAGGGAACAGGCGATTTTAGACCTGCTAATGTATAATGAGACAGAATTAATTAATAATCTCATAGTAAAGGATCCTCTAGGCAAGAGTGATCATAACATGATGAATTTCACATTCAGTTTGACGGTGAGAAACGTGTCTGAAACTAACGTCTTAAACTTAAATAAAGGCAAATAAAAAGGTACGAAGACAGAGTGGGCTACATTGGACTGGGAAAATAGGTTAAAAGATACAACAGTAGAGAAGCAGTGGCAGCCATTTAATGTGATATTTCATAAGTCTCAACAAAGATATATACTATTGAGAAAGAAAGAAGGAGAAGGATCCACCATCCGTGGCTAACTAAGTTAAGGATGGTATCAATGTGAAAGAGATGGCATACAATGCTGTGAAGATTAGTGGTAGGCCAGAAGATTGTGAAAATTTTAGAAACCAGCAAAGGATGACCAAAAAAAAGTGAGAAATTAAAATATGAGAGTAAACTGGCAAGAAATATAAAAGCAGAAAGTAAGAGCTTCGACAAGTATATAAAAAGGAAGAGAGTAGCTACATTAAATGTTGGTCCCTTAGAAGATGAGCCTGGGGAATTAATAATGGGAAACAAGGAAATGGTAGAGACTTTGAACAAGTATTTTGTATCTGTCTTCACAGAAGAAGGCACAAAAGCATCCCAAGAATTGTAGAAAATCAAGGAGCAAAAGGGAGTGAGGAACTTAAAACAATCATGAGCACTAGAGAAAAAGTACTAGGAAAACTAATGGGACAAAAGGCTGACAAATCCCCTGGACCTGATGGCTTGCATCCAAGGGGTGAAGAAGTGGCTACAGAGATAGTGGATGGATTGGTTGTAATCTTCCAATATTCCCCAGATTCTTGAAAGGTCCCAGTGGATTGAAAAATAAATATAACACCTCTATTCTAGAAAGGGGAGGAAACAGAAAACAGGAAACTATAGGCCAATTAGCTAAACATCTGTCATTGGGAAAATGCTGGAATCCATTATTAAGGAAGTATTAGCAGGACATTTAGAAAATCATAATATGATCAAGCAGAGTCAACATGGTTTTGTGAAAGGGAAATGGTGTTTGACAAATTTATTAGATTTCTTTGAAGAGGTAACAAGTAGGGTAGATAAAGGGGAACCATTAGATGTAGTGTATTTGGATTTTCAAAAGGCATACAAAAAGGTGCCACATAAAAGGTTACTATAAAAGATATTACCCCCACGGTGTTGGGGATAATATTTTCGCATGGATAGAGGATTAGCTAACTAACAAAAAACAGTGAGTCGGGATAAATGGGGCATTTTCAGGTTGGAACTGTAACTAGTGGAGTGCCATAGGGATCAATGCTGGGATCCCAACTATTTACCTACTCATGACTTGGATGAAAGGACCTAGTGTATTGTAGCCAAATTTGCTGACAATACAAAGATAGGTAGGAAAGCAAGTTGTGAGGAGGACACAAAGGGCTGGGTTTTACATGTAAAAGTCGGTGGCGAACCCGCTTCCACCTAGCCCTGGATCCAACCTGCATTTTACAGGTGTCCAGGCTTTATTGTCCCAAGGCGGGACTTCCACCCTCTTGAGGGAGGAGGCATCGCCTTAGTGAGCTGCTGGCCAATCAGCGGGCTGGCAGCTCTTAGTCCCAGCAGCGTCACTGGGAGCAGTGGCCACTGCTGGGACTGCAGCCCAGCTGATGCCATGGAGCCAGGACTTCAGGTAAGTTGGGCTTGCCTCGCTAGGGGGTGATTGGTCGTGGCGGTAAGGTAAGGGTAGTTGTTTGGGGGGAGGGCGGGGCACGTTGGGTCCCAGTACTGGGTTGGGAGGCAGGTGCAGCCCTCAATCAGGCACCCTGTTCCTGACTGCCATGGCACCCCCCCCACCCCAGTGTGCGGAAAGGCTGGCAGCTATCACTGGGCAGCCTTTCACGTCCCCAGCATGCCTGCTTGCCACGGGTAAAATACCAGTGGAGGTGGGCAAAGGCCCTTAAGTGGCTGTTTTCCATTTTATCCCCCAGCCCGACTGCCGTAAAGTTGGGAGGAGGCAGGAGCGGGGCCGGAAGGCCTCCAGGAGCCTCCCGCTCAATTTTACACCGCACCCACGCCACCATCAGACCCTCTGGGGCGGCATAAAATTCAGCCCAAAGAGTCTGCAAAGGGATATAAATAGGTTAAGTGAAACATAGAAACATAGAAAATAGGAGCAAAAGTAGGCCATCTGGCCCTTTGGGCCTGCTCCACCATTCAAAAAAGATCATGGCTGATCGTCTAATTCAGTACCCTGCTCCCACTTTTTCCCCATATCCTTTGATCCCTTTGGCACTCAGAAATATATCTATCTCCTTCTTGAATATATTTAATGATTTGGCCTCCACTGCCTTCTGCGGTCGAGACTTCCATAGGTTCACCACCCTCTGAGTGAAGAAATTTCTCCTCATCTCGGTTCTAAACGGCATACCCCATATCCTGAGACTGTGACCCCTGGTTCTGGACTCCCCAGCCATTGGGAACATCCTCCCTGCATCTAGCCTGTCTAGTCCTGTTAGAATTTTATAGATTTCTATGAGATCTCGTATCATTCTTCTAGACTCTAGTGAATATAGGCCTAGTCGACCCAATCTCTCCTCATACATCAATCCTGCCATCCCAGGAATCAGCCTAATAAATCTTCTTTGCACTCCCTCCATGGCAAGAACATCCTTCCTCAGATAATGAGACCAAAACTGCACACAATACTCCAGATGTGGTCTCACCAAGGCCCTGTATGACTGCAGTAAGACATCCTTGTTCCTGTACTCAAATTCTCTTGCAATGAAGGCCAACATACCATTTGCCTTTCTAACTGCTTGCTGTACCTGAATGCTTGCTTTCAGCGACTGGTGTACAAGGACACCCAAGTCTCGTTGCACCTCCCCCTTTCCCAATCTATCACCATTCAGATAATAATCTGCCTTTCTGTCTATACAACCAAAGTGGATAACCTCACATTTATCCAGATTATACTGCATCTGCCATGTATTTGCCCATTCACCCAACTTGTCCAAATCACATTGGAGCCTCTTTGCATCCTCCTCACAGCTCACTTCCCCCCAGCTTTGTGTCATCTGCAAACTTGAAAATGTTACATTTAGTTCCCTCACCCATTAATATATATTGTGAATAGCTGGGGCCCAAGCACTAATCTCTGCAGTACCCTACAAGTCACTCCCTGCCGCCCAGAAAAAGACCTGTTTATTCCTAGTCTCTGTTTCCTGTCTCTCAACCAATTCTCAATCCATGCCAATATATTACCCCCAATCCCATGTGCTTTAATTTTGCACACTAACCTCTTACATGGGAACCTATCAAAAGCTTTCTGAAAATCCAAATACACCACATCCACTGGTTCTCCCTTATCTATTCTATTAGTCACATCCTCAAACAACTCCAGTAGATTTGTTAAACATGATTTTCCTTTCGTAAACCCATGCTGACTTTGCCCAATCCCGTTTATGCTTTCCAGGTGTTCTGCTATCAAAACCTTCATAATAGACTCTAGCATTTTCCCCACTACTGTTGTAAGGCTAACTGGTCTGTAGTTCCCTGTTTTTTCTCTCCCTTCTTTTTTTAAATAGTGGGGTTACATTTGCCACCCTCCAATCTGTAGGAACTGCTCCAGAGTCCATAGAATTTGGAAGATGACCACCAATGCATCCACCATTTCGAAGGCCACTTCCTTTAATACACTGGGATGTAGATTATCAGGCCCTGGGGATTTGTCAGCCTTTAACCCCATTAATTTCCCTAGCACTACTTTTTTACTAATACTGCTTTCCTTCAGTTCCTCCCTCTCATTAGACCCTTATTTTCCTAACATTTTTGGGAGGTTATTTGTGTCCTCCTTTGTGAAGACAGAACCAACGGATGTGTTTAATTGTTCTGCCATTTCTTTGTTCCCCATTATAATTTCCCCCATTTCTGACTGTAAGGGACCTACATTTGTCTTTAGTAATCTTTTTCTCTTCACATATTTATAGAAGCTTTTACAGTCAGTTTAAATATTCCCCACAAGTTTACTCTCATACTCTATTTCCCCCCGCTTAATCAACCTCTTTGTCCTCCTTTGCTGAATTCTAAACTGCTCACAATCCTCAGGCTTGCAGCTTTTTCTGGCAATTTTATATGCCTCCTCTTTGGATCTCATACTATCCCTAATTTCTTTTATAAGCCATGGTTGAGCCACCTTTCCGGTTTTATTTTTGCACCAGACAGAAATGAATAAGTGTTGTAATTCATGCACACGTTCTTTAAATATTATCTATTGTCTATCCACCGTCAACCCTTTTAGTAAAGTAAAGCCAACTCGCACCTCATACCTTCATAGTTTCCTTTATTTAGATTCAGGACCCTAGTTTCGGATTCAATGTCAATGTCAATTTATGTCAATGGATCTACACTCCCATGATTATGTGGTCAAAAGAGCTAAAACGATTTTCAAGATTACTTTTCCAGCTGTGGGAGAGTCCACTCTAATATTGGTATCACTCAGTCGCCCTTCAAAACCCCTTGCAACAAGCCTCGCTTCAGCCTTATAAGTTCCATCAGGAAGGACTTTTTCAGTACAGATCCATCTATGTGTCAAGGCTGGCTGTCCCCTTTGTGGTACCTCAGAATAAAGTCCAAACTCTCTCCAACTCTCTAATTCCTTATGTTTTGCTTCTCTTATTCTCTTATCAAGTTTATTGGTGGCCACTAAAAGGATTACAAACATGTAACTCCTTCACAAGTCTTAGTTAGTGGGAGGCAGTGGCATAGTGGTAATGTGACTAGACTACTAATCCAAAGCCCAAGCTAATGCTCTGGGGACATGGGTTCAAATCCCATCATAGCAGATGAAGCTTGAATCCAATTAATAAAAATCTGGAGTTTAAAAAGCTGGTCTAAAGGCGACCATTGTCGATTGTTGTAAAAACCCATCTGGTTCACTAATGTCTTTTTGGGAAGGAAATCTGCCATCCTTACCTGGTCTAGCCTGCAGATGTGACTCCAGACCCACAACAACGTGATTGACTCATAAAATGCCCTCTAAAATGGCCTAGCAAGCCACTTAGGTTCAAGGACAATTAGGGATGGACAATAAATGTTGGCCGAGCCAGCGACTCCCATATCCTACAAAAAAAAACAAATAAAAAAAGTGTCTTCTTATAAGTGCTCAAGTAAGACCCTAATTAACACCTTCCACCTACATATAATCAAACAACTGATACACAAGTAACAGATTAACACATTTACTCTTACTACCACCTTTTGGGTTCCCTTTTATGTTAACTGTCATTCTATTCACATATTCTCTCTTTGACAGTCTTATTTTCCTCTTCACTTCCTCTCTTAACTTATTGTATTTGGCCTGATTCCCATTTGAAGGATTCAGTTGACATGCATCATGCAACCTTTTTCTCAGTTCATCATATGCTTTATCTCCCTCAGCATCCAAGGACCCCTGGCTTTTGTTCCCTTATCTTTCGCCCTTGTTGGAATACACCTAGCCTGTACCTGAAACATGTTCTCCTTAAAGACCACCCATTGTTCCATTACTGTTTTTCCTGTCAATCTTTGGTTTCATTTTACCCTGGCTATATCTCCTCTTATTCCGTTGGAGTTAACCTCTTCCAATTATTTTGTTAATTATTCATTCTTGGGATGTAGAGAGAGCCATTCCTGGCTCCATGGAGAGCCAGCATGGACCCGATGGGCTGAATGGTCTTATTCTGTACCGTAAATGACCCTATGACTCTATGTGAGCGTCACTAGCCACTTACTTGCCACTTATCAGCACAAATCTGAATGTTGTCCAGGTCTTGTTGCACTTGGGCACGGACTGCTTCAGTAGCTGAATCATGAATGGTACTGAACATTACCATCATCAACGAGCATCCTCACTTTTGACCTTATGATGGAGAGAAGGTAATTGATTAAGCAGCTGAAAACGGTGGGCCTAGGACACTACCCTGAGGAACTCCTGCTGGGGCTGTGATGATTGGCCTCCAACAACTACAACCATCTTCCTTTGTGCTAGGTATGATGACAACCAGTGGAGAATTTTCCCTGATTCCTATTGACTTCAATTTTGTCGGGGCTCCTTGATGCCAGACTCGGTCAAATACTGCCTGATGTCAAGGGTAGTCACTTTCATCTCACCTCTGGAGTTAAGCTCTTTTGTCCAGGTTTGAAAGTTCTACTTTAGATTGTTACTTGCTCTTCTAAATCTTACGATATGATGATCAATGTTAACCGGGTGTTCGCCATGTTACGACCAGGTGAGAAATATGTTTAGGGGTATTTTGCTGTCCTTACCTGGTCCTAGTGTAACAGAGTTTAATTTTAAACACACTGTGTTAAGAGCTCCTTTTTGTGAGAATCCTTGTTCATAATTTTCAAATGATAAGACAAAGAAACCAATTCACACAGGCTTTCTCAGGTTTAAAGAAGAAAGATGAAATTTTATTAAAACTTAAAACTTAAACTCTAATACAGTTCATGCCTCACCAATCTTAAAGCTCATTAAAAATGGTCTGTTCTGGGTGCCAGGTCTGTTTTAATTTTTCTTTTTTCCTCAGGAGAGTTAGTAGGGGGTGGGTCTATCTTGAACTCCCTGATTCATGCAAAGACTTTTGGCTTCAGGGGATGGGTGGTTCCCTTTTCCTCTGACTGTGGGGGAGGAGTCTCTGTTACTCTCCCCTTTGTTCTCTCAGACACTCCTACCTGCAGGTATTTGTGCAGACTTAACTGCATTCTCCTGTGACACTTTGACTTGGTAAGGCATCACCCTCACATAAGAACATAAGAAATAGGAGCAGGAGTAGGCCATTCAGCCCCTCAAGCCTGCCCCGCCATTCAATAAGATCATGGCTGATCTGTCCCAGGCCTCAACTCCTCTTTCGGGTCTGCTCCGCATAACCCTCGACTCCCGGAGATTTCAAAAATCTATCTACCTCCTCCTTAAATACATTTAGTGACCTAGCCTCCACAACTCTCTGAGGTACAGAATTCTAGAAATTCACCACCCTCTGAGAGAAGAAATTCTTTCACATCTCAGTTTTAAATGTGTGACCCCTTATTCTCTAACTATGTAACCTTGTTCAAGATTCCCCCATCAGTGGAAACATATTCTCAACATCTATCCTGTCAAGCCCCCTTAAAATCTTATATGTTTCAATAAGATCACCTCTCATTCTACTAAACTCCAATGAATAAAGGCCTAACCTGTTTAGCCGTTCTTGATAAGACAGCCCCTTCATCCCAGGAATCAGCCTAATGAGCCTGTTCTGAATTGCATCCAATGCTACGGGACCAAAACTGTACGCAGTACTCCAGGTGTGGCCTCACCAACACCCTGTACAGTTGTAACAAGACTTCCCTATTTTTAAACTCTAACCCCCTAGCAATAAAGGCCAAAATAATCTGCTTTTTTATTCTTCCTACCAAAGTGGATGATCTCACACTTTCCCACATTGAACTCCATCTGCCAAGTTTTTGCCCTCTCACTTAACCTATCTATATCCTTTTGCAGATTTGTTGTGCCCTCATCACAACATGCCTTCCCACCTATTTTTGTATTATCAGCAAATTTGGATACACTACACTCTGTCCCTTCCTCCAAGTCATTGATTTAGATAGTAAATATTTGAGGCCCTCGGACTGATCCTTGTGGCACCCCACTAGTTACAGCTTTCCAACATGAAAAAGACCCATTGATCTCGACTCTCTGTGTGTTAGCCAATCCTCAATCCATGCCAACACATTACCCCCAATACCCTGTGCTCTTACTTTGTGCAATAACCTTTTATGTGGCACCTTATCAAATGCCTTCTGAAAATCCAAATACTCTACATCTACTGGTTCCCTTTTATCCACTCTGCTTGTTAGATCCTCAAAGAACTCTAACAAATTTGTCAAACATGATTTCCCTTTCATAAAACCATGTTGACTCTGTTTCATTGCATTATGTTTTTCTAAATGTCCTGCTATTTCTTCCTTAATAATGGACTCTAGCATTTTCCCAATGACTGATGTTAAGCTAACTGGTCTATAGTTTCCTGCTTTCTGTCTCCCTCCTTCCTTGAATAGGGGTGTCACATTAGCAGTTTTCCAATCCGCTGGTACCATACCAGAATCCAGTGAGTTTTGGTATATTATGACCAATGCTTCCACTATCTCTGCAGACACTTCTTTTAAAACCCTTGGATGCAGGCCATCAGGTCCTGGCGACTTGTCTGCCTTTAGTCCCATCAGTTTGTTAAGCACCTTTTCCCTTGTGATAGAGATTGTTACAAGTTCCTCCCTCCCATTTACACCTTGCTCATCTATTATTTTTGGGATGTTTATAGTGTCCTCCACCTCACGGTTTCTCTGCCCCCTACAGGTCTCTCTTTGTCTCTGCAGATTCCTGTAAATGCTGTCAGCAACTCTGGTGGGGTGCTTCTAGAGTCTGCATTCACTTGGAGGATGTGGGTCTAACTTTTCACATTTTTCTGGGTTGGTTGACCAGACATTAGGGGTTTTCATCCGGGATTCTTCTTGAACTTCCTTTAACCTGCCCTCTTAGTCACTTTTCCCCCCTCTCTTTCTAAACTTTTGCCAGCCATGTGCCTGCCTGTCCTCTTTTGTTCTCGGCAGGGGGTCCTTACAGTTCACCAGCCCTCTGCTGGAGGGTCCTCCTAACACCAGTACATTGACATGTACAGCCACTGTAGTCTCATGGGCTCTTCTTAATATTTCTCCCGGTACCTCTGTGGCACCGCTAACTAGTGAACTACTGTCCACTCCATGCTGTCAGGTCTGTGAGGAGAACTCCATTTCCTCATCAGTACCTCATTCTTTAAATAGTAGCAATCAGGGACTCCCTCTGCTTCACTTTCAGATTGGGCAGCCTGTGCTAACTCTCGCAATACTGGGTCGGCACGCTAAGCCTCACCTAGGGAAAATCCATTTAATTCATTCCCTGGGTCTCCTAAATTTCCAAAGAAAGTCTCAGCCAGACAGACCTCATGATCATTTGCCTGCAGTGCCAATGCAGTCTCCTCTGGCGGAGCTGGTTTGATCATAGCCTGATCCACTACATATTCAGGGACTCTGCAGGGGACTGTCTCCTGCCACTGCCCTGTCTCTCTGACCTCCTAGGGTCGTTCTTACACTGCTGGGGAGGGGCAAGCTACGACTTTCACCCCTGCCAGATCATTACCTAGGAGCAGGTCAACCCCATTCACAGGCAAATTAGGGACAATCCCTCCAGTCACCGGTCCCGAAACTAGGTCACACTCCAGGTCCACCCGGTGTACAGGTACAGACAGACACTGCCCTCAAATACCATTCACCACCATTTTGGTGTTCACTGCACTCTCTGGGAGAAAGGTCAGGCCTTTTCCCAGTAAAAGGGATCTGGTGGTCCCACTGTCCCTGAGAATGGGCTTGCTTGCCCCACTCGAGGGATATGGGTTACTTTCCCTTCAGATGCAAAACCCTGATAACCATCAGGAATCCTATTAACTTTTCCTGCACTGGCCGTAGTAAGCTTTCTGGGTTGCACTCTTACTGCAGTCAAAGCCATAATCCCATTCCGTGTTTTCCATCAGGCCCTCATCTTCACTGAGCGAGTGTGCCCTGATTAACCCTACCAGCTTCCCCTTTCATTTCCAGCAGTCAGCTTTTAAATGCCCTGCCTTATTGCAATGGAATCACACAGGTCTCCAGGTCTCACTCTTGCTCACAGCACCTTCCTTTTTAGCTGGAGGAGGGGCCCCTGTGTCTCCTGCTGTCCTTTCTTTTCCAGGACTTCCTGGGCAGATATCACCTTCCCACCCTTTGTCCTTTTCAGATTTGTGGGGGTAATTAGGAAATATTTTCCCCTGGGAAGCCGACTTATGAATTAAAGCAAACTCATCGGCCAGAACGGCTGCTTGATGGGCTCCCTTAATCCGCTACTCCTCCACATGGGTTTTTATTGAGAATGGGACAGAGTTTTTAAATTCCTGTAACAGGATTACTGTAGGAGATATATTTTTAAAACCATCAGCCACTGGCCAAAAGCCAGCGGTTTGCTTCTTTCAAACTCCAGATAAGTTTGATTAGCTTGCTTTTTGAGGGTTCCAAACTTTTGGCGATAAGCTTCGGGTACTAATTCATATGCCCCGAGGATAGCATTTTTGGTGAGTTCATAATTTGATGAACTCTCATCTGGCAGCAGGGAATAATTCTCATGGGCTTTTCGGGTTAGTTTGCTTTGTATTAAAAGAGACCAGGTCTCAGCTGGCCATTTTAGCTGCCTTGCCAGTTTCTCGAAGGACACGAAAACTCTTCTATATCTTCCTCATTGAATTTTGGAATTAATTGAGTGAGTTTTAGCAATCTTGTACCCAACCCTGAATTATGCTCCTCCATATTGGCCATGCTTTCACTGGAGTTATTCTGTCGCCCTCTAGTTAACTCAAGCTGCTTCAACTCTTGCTATTCACATTCTTTCCAGGATATTCTTTCTCTCTCTCTCTCTCTCCTGCCATTCATTGTCTTCACGTTCCTTCTGGAAGGTTCTCTCTTTCTCCTCTTCTAATTCAAATTTTCTTTGTTCCAATTGTATCTTTGCTAGCCGTACCCTCTCTGGGTCTGCTTCTAACACTGCCTCTGCTTCTTCTGATTCAAGGGAAAAATGAATGACCACTAGTCTTAGGAGTTCAGACGTCCTAGCCTTGCCACGTAGAGTGATTCTACACTGCTCAGTCGTTTTTCTGAACTCCTCCATAGACAGTGCTTTTAACTTATCCCAAGTTACTTCACCCTGGCTTGGAGAGCTACTAGCTTCAGTTGTAGAAATGTTAGTATTCAATCACACACAACCACAAGAAAACTTGTATTGATTTACTCTTTTTGATTGGGATCAATTTGGCTTCCCACTTCCAATTTCACTCATTTGTCTGTGGGTAAAATCCTAGATGCTAGCTCCCAAATTTCTTGAAGCCCATTATTTCCAGTGTGGAAATGGTGGTTACCTCCATGACAGCACTTGCTGACCAAACCTGATGCAAGGTCTGGTGGCCAGCATCTCAACTTCCATTGCAGCACTGACGGAAGCCACCCAAAGTCTGAGTGCTGCAGTGGAAGCTCAGACTGAGGTCATGCTTGCTGTTATTTAGGCTCAGACTGCTGCCATCATGGCTGCAGCTATCAGTGCTTAGAAAGGGATGCAGGCTCTGACAGCAGTCCAGCAATCTCTTCTCCAACAAATTATAAAAATAGCTGAGGCACTGCCCAGGGCAGTGCCAGTGATTCCGTGGTGCCCGAACCTGCTGTCCACTCTCAGGATGACAGCATTCAAGCTCCCACCACCGTCACTCAGCCAATGCCCTTGCTGTTGCCTTCCAGCCAGCCAGCCCAGCCTGCTGTCATCCATGCAGAGGTGATGCACCCGATGCAGGACACACAAGGCCCAGAGCTGCTTGAGGGTGTCCTGCAAGGCCATCTGCAATCTTCCCCAGTGAAAGTAACCAGCCTTCTGCCAGTCATGCTGCAGCCACTTGGATAGTACTGTGTCCGAGCAATAGGACAGGCAAAGGCACCCGTAAGACAGGCACTAAAGGAATGTACAAGGGTGAATAGTTCAGTTTTGTATGTATTATTGGAAGTAGAGTTGTTGGATAAAGTTGTTACGGATTTTTTTGTTGCTTTTATTTCAGGAATTTGCCATGCTGTGCTGGTATGTAGTGGATGAATTGGAAATTTGGGGGACTTTGGAGCAAATGAGACGTTGGAATGCCATCTTAGGAGAATCGGAGATTCAATACACATTCACAGACAGTTCATCCAGAGCAAAGGTGTCCAGGATGCCTTCTCCCTGCCTCCTCTTCCTCCTCCTCCTCTTTCTCATTCTCCTACTCCTCCTCCTCCTCCTCCCAAGATGGCCAACAAGTGCCTGGTGACAAGGGCTGCACCTTCATGCTAGATAGATTGTGGAGGACACAGCAGACCATGACAGACTTCGACAGATGCTCAGGTGAGGACTGGTGGGCTCCCCCAAATGGTCCAGGCAGTGGAACCATCACTCCATGAAGTTCCTTGTTGTTGCATGGCTCTCATTATAAGCACGCTGTCCTCACATGGTTGGGTGGCAGAGGGGAGCATTAGCCAGGTGTATAGCAAGCTTCCCTTGTCATACAGCAGCCATACTGTGGTGGTGCAAAGATAGCAGGTAGGGGCAACCTGTTGCAGGATGAAGGTGTCATGGTTGCTGCCAGAATAGCAAGCATTCAATGAGAGGACCCTTTAGTCATGATTGCACGCCAACTGAATGTTGATAGAGTGGTAGTCCTTGCGGTTATGGAACAGGCTTTCTCCTGACAGGCGAAATAACTCCTCTGACGTCCTTTTCAGGATCCAACAGCACACCCTTGAAAATCCAAAATATTAGCAAAACTCCTCCAATAGCACACACAGTTCTTCCCCTAATTCTGCACCAGCAAAAGTCAGTCAAAAGCATCTCACCTGGAGTTTGGTGGTTATCCTTTCAAATAACACTAGTGGGAGGTGTTTAAGAGAGGGTGTTAACTGAGCTTGTACATGCCAAAATGGCAGATTTTGCATCAAATCAGCATCAGAGGCTGTTTCACATCACAATTCACTCACACTGCACGCCTCTGTCGCACGTGAAGGGCCTATTCACCTTAGCAGAAAGATCAGTAACTAGGGGGCATTGATTTAAAATTATTGGCAGAAAAATTAGAGGGGTAATGAGGAAAATCTTTTTCACCCAGAGGATGGTGGGGGTCTGGAACTCACTGCCTGAAATGGTGGTAGAGGCAGAAACCCTCAACTCATTTAAAAGGAGTCTGGATATGCACCTCAAGTGCCAAAATCTGCAGGGTTACGGACCAAATGCTGGAAGGTGGGATTAGAATGGGTGGATCGTTTTTCGGCCAGCGCAGACACAATGGGCCAAATGGCCTTTTTCTGTGCCTTAGCATTCCATGATTCTATGCATGGCATGCCCGTACTCGCACCCTGTCAACTGTTTTTACATTGCATGCCTTCTGTAGCCCCAGTACCACTACCTGCTACAAAGCCCTATTTCATAGCCTTTATCTCGCACAAGTTTCCTTTTTTATTTGATCTCTCTGTGCCCCTCTCTCACACAGTCAGTCTGTCTCACTATTTTTCTCTCTATGTCAATATATCTCTATTTGCCTATTGGTCTTTTTCTCACACATACACAAATGTGGCAGGCCCACAGTTAAAATTGCTGTGCAAAGTCTTACTGCCCTCTTCCTGCTTAATTGTCACCTACTGCCACCTTAAGTTGGCCTTTTTTAGGTGGTTAAGGCTCCTGTCTGTCGAAGGCAGGAGTCTCATTAATGCAGGCTGATCTAGATCCTATAATGTTATTAAGGACTCAATTTTAACAGCCTACTGAGTGGGCACCCTGCTCAGTAAAACCTGACAGGGAAGGAAAGGAGCTAGTCCTTCTAAGGTCATCTTCCAGTGGGATCTGGTGGAGCAGGAATGCCTGAGCTTCTGTTATCCCAGGCTCCTCCTGTCCAAAGCCAGCTGGCCAGCAGGATGTAAATGAGACTGGGAAGCAAAAATAACCCAGGCCTCAAACCAATGACATAGTACAGCTTTGACAAACACCTCTCCCCCGCCTATCCAAACCTGTTCCCAGTTCAAATCCACCATATGTTTTACCTATTAATACTGTGCATTCATTGAACTGAAAAGAGAAATTCTTAATAATAGTGATGCATTCATGAAGAGCATAGGGTCTTTTCACTGAGAAAAGAAAGTGCTTTGTTTGGCTTTTGCTGAATATAAGAAACAGAAAAGACAGCTGATCATAATGCATGAGACACTGGCAAGAGCAAAGTGCCAGAGGTGTTAGGTGCCAAGCGACATGTCTATATTGGACAAGCTTCCATACAGCCTATGGACTCCTGAGACCCAGAAGGTTCAGCAGACCGTGGTTCTATACCAAATTCAGTGCACACAGTCCTCGCAGGCAAGACGTCAGATAAGCATGTGAGGAAACTTTTCAAAAGAGAGGGGAAGTGATATGACAAAAATGAAGCACTTTTATATATGATGGAGTATTTATAGCAGCCTTCCTTGCTGATGATAGCACACATAGGAATAAAATAGGTTCCAAGAGCTGTTCCTGCAGGCTGTAGAAAATGTACATTACAGTATGATATGCCAAAGGCCTTGATATGGTGGATTAATTGGTGCCATGTTCTTCGATGGAGAAGTAAAGAAACCATGTCTCAAGGGTACGTTTAATATTCAGAGTTATTATAGGAGAAACAAATGTACTGTTATTGATGTTTCAAGGTTAGTAAAGTTTGTAATTACCAAAAACCTACTGGCCCTGAAAATACACAGACCAGCAATCCTGATAATGACACCAGGATTGCATGCACTAGGAACCTTCGCTGGTGACCACAGTAGACTTTATGAGGTCATTGCCAGACATCTATGCCACTAGTGGCAACAACTGGACCCTTGCTGTACTGGGAAGTCCAGAACGCTTGATGGCTCACCCTGGCACCGACATTATGGTAGCCCCTTGGAAATTAAAAATATGCAAATTATTTCAAAGATTGTTCAATGCCCACAGCCTTATCTAGTGACCAGGCCCTGAATGTCTTTGTGAATTTCTAATTGGGAAACGTAATTATATTTTTGATGTGTGTAGGCAACAATTAAATATGATCTGCAGACACAAGTATGACAGTGTATTACCAGCAGTGTGACCTGAGCGTCAACAACCCTTAAAACCTATCAGGAGATGTGGAGGATGTTTTATGGCCTAATGATAAACAGGCAACAATATTATTGTGCAATAGCCATACCAGACATATGTGGACATGAAGGGAAGTATATTGGCTAAAGCAATGCTACTGATGCAGAGAAATGTTAGCAAGGACAGTTCAAGTGAAACAATATGAAGTAAAAATAATAGTTATGAAAACTGCATCGTATACAATGTGATAACAATGAAAATATACTGCAGGAAGGAATTTCCATGGGTATTGTTTGTCGCACATGCTCTTTTCATACACCAAGGAGAACCCAACGGTCTGAAAAAGATATCTGAAGAGCATTGTTCACCATATCACAAATAATTGTCAATCCACTTGAATCAGACAACAACAGAGATACACACACTTGGGATGAAGATTATAGTGAGGTTGATTGGTAACATAAGAAGAGGTAGGGAGACACTGATGTTTAAGATAGCAGTGTTGGGAGTTGGTGAGGGGTCAGCTGGTACAGGGTAGAGGTCAAGCATATTGAGCAATATTCCTGAATTATTTGGTACCAACTTTCTAATGGAGAATATTATAACTGTCCTTATTCAACAATCGCTTATCTCAGACACAGACTGTGAAAGGTGATAAGGTTAGGTTTTGACCAAAAGTTGTCAGAACCTCAGTCTGCAATTGTGCACATCGAAACACTAGTGGCACCTGCAATGTATACCTTAGGAAGTCCAAACTCCAAACTACAGTCATGGTGATTTTACTCACTTGCAGAACGTTTGCGGGTAACAATGAGGGAGGAGTTCAAAGATCCCACAGATGTTGGTATTCTGTGATCTCAAAGGCCAATTAACCATGTGAAGAGATGCTATCCAGCAGTGGTATGCATTGATTAGGTCCAGTGCAATTGATAGGCACTGATATCAGCAGCAGATTGTTGTCACGTACATATGTTTTCTCTGAAATCAGGAGACACTTGGCACTGTTTCAAATACATCAAAGTAAGCCACTGATCCAGGCAAAGAAACTTTTGTATCCCATTCAGCTAGCCAGCCTGATATATAGGTACCTACCACTGTAACGCCCTGAGCTGTTGTAGGCACATCTGCAAACAACGAACATGCAAACATTCAAGGCATGTGAAAGGCAAATAAACTCGCAGAATAAATACACTGCAAGCAGTAGGACACTTAATAAAATATATTCACTTTTAATGTATCATGTATTCTGTCATTTTATCAGGAGGTCAAGTAGAAAGTAATGGTGACATTTGAAGAACAGTGCAATAAAAACTTCATGCACCTGTCTTTCTTGAAATGTGCGGTTGCTGCACACCATTGTCCTGTTTCTTCATTGCATGCAGCAGCTCCTCAGCTAACTTCAAAGTGAGTTCTTTGTCCATGCAACATTGTCCAGTATGTTGAAAAGTAGTTAAATATTTTAGATCATTTCTGGCACAATTGTAAGGCCCTCCATGTTCAGTCCAATTATCAAAAGCATTGAATTAGCACCCCAACGCAGGCTTGGTTTGCCTATGTCTTGCTGTATTTGTTTTCTTCTGGAGTACAAGATTACATGTTTACAGTACCTAGCCCAAATCTTGAAGACACCCATTTGTCTTTCTCCTTCAAAATGCTATAGCACAATCGATTACCTCAGAATGAAAGTATCATGCATTTCTTCTGGGAACGGTTCATTGGGGTATCTCATATTCTTGCTTGAAACACATGTCATTAATGGAGCAATAGATCTGATGTAGGTATGCCATACAATTGTTTGTCGGAAAGGACATTTATGTATAATGATACCCTGTTATTGCTACGTCATTATTTAGCTGTTGTGAGTCAGCACCTAAGTGCGTGTAGTTGTGTTAATGCAATATAGGGCTTCAGTTACCTCTTTAATGGAGTGATGAAAAGAAAAATAACTGACTCCTGAGATGTCCCTTGGAGAACTTGAAGGACCCTGTGGCATAAAAGTTGAGGCTTGAACTTCAGTGGTCGAATGCAAATGGCAGATCTTTCCTGCAGGTCTTGTTCTACTAGATAGCACACCTCAATCATAGCCTATCTGTTGAGCATCAGTCTACCTTTGCAGTGCTTCCTTTTAAACCCCAGTGGGTGACTCAGTTGTGGTAAAGCGACTGCTTAGGTAGAACCTAATGAGCGTTATATGCCAGGTGGAACCTACTGAGAAATATGTGCCAGGTAGAATCTAATGGGAGTTATGTGTCAGGTAAATCCGAATGAGAGTTATGTACCTCCTTTGTCACTTGAATTGCTAGGGTGCCCTCCCTTCCTACACCTGTTGCACTATGAGATACCTAATGTTCAGTTTTTCACAGTCCATACAGCTGTGTGGCACTACATGAGTTTAACATAAGTTAGCTTTAATAAGGTTCTGGCAAGTAAGTTTGTTTCTTTCCACTGTTTATTAATGCTTGTGAAGGTATTTTAAAGGTGAGACATCAAAGAAAAATAGAGAAATAGTTTATTAGTGCTTGTTACCAACATTACTTTAGATTTTACTCAAGTTTACTTTACTGCAAGCCTTTTGAAGAAGGGAAAATATGGCCTAAATTGTGCGATCTAAAATTAACACTGGTAAATTAAGCATTAAAAGGGCTAAATCCTTATGAAAACAAAAGTGAAGCCAAAGATAGAGACCTAACAGCAACTTTGAGTCCTTTGTTTTCATTTGATTAACATTCTTTTGTTTTTCTTTAGCAGCAATAAATTCTATGGCGTTTATTGTCGGGTTCAGTATAATGTTCGCTGGTAATCATCACTTGGCAAGTTTCTTTAAATATTAAATCAATTGGGGAGTTAATGCAATGTTTGCAATGTTGCTTTGAAAGACAGCACTCTTTTGAAAGCATGCAATAAAACTTGATGACTTCCTGCCACCATGAATGCATCCCCTTTAAAAGCAATGGTCTGAGACAAATGCAGTTTGTTTTTAGTACAAAGCCTAAACTGTTCCAATAACCGCATGACAGAAAAACCTTGAAAACTGGATAAGGGCAAGCAGGGCAAGCAGAGCTATGATCTTCTGAAGAAAGTCTTCTAGTTAGATTCACAGAATTTAAGGTTACTAGATTTTCAGTGTGTTTTCAGCATTGTACAAAAGTGATGTGATTCACTTTTTAAAACAGTTACCTAAAAATACCAGCTCTGATTAGCTGATTGGAAGCCACTTCCGAAGCCAAACAGTACCCTCCTCTACACAGATTGCAGAGCTTTGAGATGCAGAGGGATCTGGGTATCCTAGTGCATGAATCGCAAAATATTAGTATGCAGGTACAGCAAGTAATCAGGAAAGCTAATAGAATGTTATTGTTTATTGCCCGGGGAATTGAATAGAAAAGTAGGGAGTTATGGTAGTTATACAGGGCATTGGTGAGACCGCATCTGGAGTACTGTTTACAGTATTGGTGTCCCTATTTAGGGAAGGATGTAAATGCATTGGAAGCAGTTCAGAGAAGGTTTACCAGCCTAATACCTGGAATGGGCGGGTTGTCTAAGAAGGAAAGGTTGGATAGGTTAGACATGTGTCCGCTGGAGTTTAGAAGAGTAAGAGGCGACTTGATTGAAAGATATAAGATCCTGAGGGGTTTTGACAGGATGGATGTGGAAAGGATGTTTCTTCTTGTGGAAGAATCTAGGTCTCAGGGTCACTGTTTAAAAATAAGGGGTTGCCCATTTAAGACAGAGATGATGAGAATTTTTTTCTCTCAGAGGGTCGTGAGTCTTTGGAACTCTCTTCCTCAAAAGGCAGTGGAAGCAGAGTTTTTGAAAATTTTTAAGGCAGAGGTAGATAGATTCTTGATAAACAAAGGGATGAAAGGTTATTGGGGGTAGGCGGGAATGTGGAGTTGAGGTTACAATCAGGTCAGCCAGGAGCTTGTTGAATGGCAGAACAGGCTCGAGGGGCCAAGTGGCCTACTCCTGCTCGAAGTTCATATGTTCATATGATCATCATTTTGGTAAGAAGCTGAATAAACCTCCTACTCACTAAGCATTGTTTTGGTGATGGAGATCCAGTCTTCTCACTTAAGCACTTGCAAATTCCCTTCCCACTGAGTGTTACCGAGATGTTTGGACGCAATTTGCTTATCCTCCTTTTCCCATCCTCCGCACTCTTTTCCCTTCCCTCCTCTTCCTCTCAAAGGTATCCATCATCTTTCCTCCTTTCTCACTTTCCCTCCTTCCCTCCCTACTATCCCTATTTCCCCTTCTCCTCCTCTTCCTCTCCTTCTCTTCTGCTTCTCACCTCTCTCTATCCCCTATCTCCACCCTCATCCCTGATTTCTATTTGAAAAATGGAAGCTTAATGCCCTGGCTTTGTACTGGTCAAATTTACATAATACAGTATGTGGCTGAGGATATTACTCTGGTTTCTCCAGACTGAACCATTCATTTTTCATTGTAATATCGCACTGCCAGTAAATTGTGCTGATTTATATTTGCATAATATCATGACCTTTGTTCACTTTGCTTTTTTTTCATATTTTCATTTGAACTGCACTATGAACTACTTTACTTTAGGTCCAACCACCTTCAGCTGCTTCATGTATAACCTTCCCTCTTAAGGTCAGACAGGGACGTGCACTGATTGCTTAGCTTACTTAGGTAATAAATCAGTCCATGCCCATGTGTAGCAAAACCTAGATAACATCCAAGCTTGGGCTAATAAGTAACAAATAACACTTGCACCACACAAGTGCTAGGCAATGACCATCTCCAACAAGAGAGATATTCAGTGGCATTACTTTCCTCACTCTTGTACAATCAACAATCTTGGGAGTCACCATTGATCAAAAATTCAGGTCGCCACGCAAACGCCATGGCTACCACAGCATGTCAGAGGCTCTGATTGAATTTGGATGGGTGCAGCTGAAACAATACTCAAGAAGTCTATTACCATCCAGATGCTTGATAGATATCATCAACTAGCCTGAGCATCCATCACCTCCACCACTGACATACCATAGCTACAGTGTGTACTTTATACAGGGTGCACTGTACCAACTCACCAAGGCTTCTTCAGCAGCACCTCACAAACATGCTACCCCCATTCCCTAGAAAGACAAGGGTAGCAGGTGCATGGAAGGCATCGCCTTCAATTTTCCCTCCAAATCTCACCCAATCCTGATTCAGCACAGTTTATTCACTCTCATAGATCAAAATTTAAGAACTCACTACCTAACAGCATAATGGGAGCACCTTCAAATCACAGGCTGCACCAGTTCAAGAATAAGGCCCGTAACTCATCGCTTTCCCAAGGATAAGTTGGGTTGGACAATAAATGTTGGCCTTGCCCACATCCCATGAATGATTTTTTAAATAATATTGCATCACATATAGGATCATTTTATGTTCATTATAAAATATTATTATATCCTAGGATTCTATTTAAATAATAGAAATTTTAATTGTGATTGTAGTTTTCTCCAAATTAAACAAATACATGACACTAAATTAATAATACTGATATATCTGTTTTTACAGAATTCAAAAGTCACTGTAGGTATAGTCTCTTGACCTTGAAAAAGACAGAGCGGTATTACAAAAACTATTCAACTGTACTTCCATAAAATGCTTGGATGGTTTAAAATCAAATATCTCAAGTGAATAAAGCACTTAAACAGAACTTCCCCAGCCAAAATGTTCTGAAAAAGGATCATTTTTATTGAAGTTCAAGACGAAAGGCTCAATCACAGATCTCAATGGAACTATAGGATTTGATCTTCACAATGTACATCATCCCACAATGCCCTCAATATTCTTACTAATTGGCCTAATTGCGAAGAAAAACTAGAATTAGCAGCAAAAGGTAAATGGCAGCTATAATATTAATTTATTGCCATTGTCAAAGGGAATGCATTGTCAGCTTGACATTTTCCATGGCAGCAGTTTTATTGGTTTTGAGACAAGCCTTACTTTGATCAAAAATACAGCAGTCTTTGCTAGTTATGATCTATTATGAAATTAGATTCAGAAGTCATATAGCACAGTGAAGCAATCGGGTTTTAATTAGCTATTTGACAGACAAGATGAATTTCATTATTAGTGCTCTTGTGGTTAGGATTGGGAGTACTAATAAATACATTTTGCTTTTTTTTGTCAAGTGAAGGATTTCTGCAAGTTTCTTGAAGGACTGCACCATGGAGTAGGTAACTTTTCAACAACAGCAGCATCTTTAGCATAACAAAACATCCCAAGACACTTCACAGGAATGTTATAAAATAAGATATGACACTGAGCCACATAAAGAGACATTAGGGCAGATGACCAAAAGCTTGGTCACAGAGGTAGATTTTAAGGAGCTCCATAATGGAGAAAAGTGAGGTAGCGAGGCGAAGAGGTTTTGTAAAAGAATTACGGAACTTAGGGCCCAGACAGCTGAAGGCATGACCATAAATGGTGGAGCAATTAAAATTGCAGGTGCTCGAGAGGCTGGAAATAGAGGAGCACAGATATCTTGGAGGGTTGTGGGCTGGAGGAAATTACAGAGATAGGGAGGAGGGAGGCCATGGAGGGATTTGAAAACAATCATGAGAATTTTAAAATGCATAACTGGGAGCCAGTGTAGCTCAATGAGCACAGGAATGATGGCTGAATGGGACACGGCGCGAGTTAGGATTTTTATTCATTCATAGGATGTGGGAATCGCTGGGCTAGGCCAACGTTTATTGCCCATCCCTAATTGCCCTTGGGAAGGTGGTGCTGAGCTGCTTTCTTGAAGTGCTGCAGTCCATATGAGGTAGGTACACCCACAGTGCTGTTAGGAAGGGAGTTCCAGGATTTTGACCCAGCAACAGTGAAGGAACGGCAATATAGTTCCAAGTCAGGATGGTGTGTGACTTGGAGGGGAACTTGCAGGTGGTGGTGTTCCCATGTATTTGCTGCCTTTGTCCTTCTTGTTGGTAGAGGTCGCGGGTTTGTAAGGTGCTGTCGAAGGAGCCTTGGTGCATTGCTGCAGCGCATCTTGTAGATGGTACACACTGCTGCCACTGTGCGTCGGTGGTGGAGGGAATAAATGTTTGTGGATGGGGTGCCAATCAAGCGGGCTGCTTTGTCCTGGATGGTGTCGAGCTTCTTGAGTGTTGTTGAAGCTGCACCCATCCAGGCAAGTGGAGAGTATTCCAAGACCCTCCTGACTTGTGCCTTGTGGATGGTGGACAGGCTTTGGGGAGTCAGGAGGTGAGTTACTCGCCTCAGGATTCCTAGCCTCTGACCGGCTCCTGTTCGCCACGGTATTTATATGGCTACTCCAGTTCAGTTTCTGGTCAATGGTAGCCCCGAAGATGTTGATCGTGGGGGATTCAGCGATGGAAATGCCATTCAATGTCAAGGGGAGATGGTTAGAATCTCTCTTGTTGGAGATGGTCATTGCCTGGCACTTATGTGGCTTGAATGTTACTTGCCACTTATCAGCCCAAGCCTAGATATTGTCCAAGTCTTGCTGTATTTCTGCACGGACTGCTTCAGTATCTGAGGAGTCACGAATGGTGCTGAACATTGGGCAATCATCAGCAAACATCCCCACTTCTGACCTTATGATTGAAGGAAGGTCATTGATGAAGCAGCTGAAGATGGTTGGGCCTAGGACACTACCATGAGGAACTCCTGCAGTGATGTTCTGGAGCTCAGATGATCGACCTTCAACAACCACAACCATCTTCCTTTGCGCTAGGTATGACTCCAACCAGCGAAGAGTTTTCCCCAGATTCCCATTGACTTCAGTTTTGCTACTGCTCCTTGATGCCATACTCGGTCAAATGCTGCCTTGATGTAAAGGACAGTCACTCTCACCTCACCTCTTGAGTCATAGAGTTAGACAGCACAGAAACAGGCCCTTCGGCCCATCTTGTCTGTGCGGCCATCAAGCACCTAACTATTCGAATCCCATTTTCCAGCATTTGGCCCGCAGCCTTCCATCCTATGGCATTTCAAGTGCTCATCTAAATACTTTTTAAATGTTGTGAGGGTTCCTGCCTCTACCACCTCTTCAGCAGTGTGTTCCAAGTTCCAACCACCATCTGAGTGAAAAATATTTTCCTCAAATCCCCTCGAAACCTCCTGCCCCTTGCCTTAAATCTATGCCCCTGCTTATTGAACCCTCCGCTAAGAAAAAAGTTTCTTCCTATCTAACCTATCCATGCCCCTCATAATTTTGTATACCTCAATCATGTCCTCCCTTAGCCTTCTCTGCTCTAAGGAAAACAACCCTAGCCTCTTCAGTCTCTCTTCATAAATGAAATGCTCCAGTCCAGGCAACATCCTGGTGAATCTGCTCTGCACCCTCTCCTGTGCAATCACATCCTTCCTATAGTGTGGTGCCCAGAACTGTACACAGTACTCCAGCTGTGGCCTAACTAGCATTTTATACAGCTCCATCATAACCTCCCTGCTCTTATATTCTATGCCTCGGCTAATAAAGGCAAGTATCCCATATGCCTTCCGAACCACCTTATCTACCTGTGCTGCTGCCTTCAGTGATCTATGGACAAGTACATCAAGGTCCCTTTGACGCTCTGTACTTCCTAGGGCCCTACTATCCATTGAATATTTCCTTGCCTTGTTAGTCCTCCCAAAATGCATCACCTCACACTTCTCAGGATTTGATTCCATTTGCCACTGCTCCACCCATCTAACCAGCCCATCTATATTGTCCTGGAATCTACGGTTTACCTCCACACTATTTACGACACCACCAATTTTCATGTCATCTGCGAACTTACTGATCATACCTCCTATATTCACGTCTAAATCATTAATGTACACTGCAAACAGCAAGGGTTCCAGCACCGATCCCTGTGGTACACCACTGGTCACAGGCTTCCAGTCGCAAAAACAACCCTCGACCATCACCCTCTACCTCCTGCCAATAAGCCCATTTTGGATCCATTTGCCAAATTGCCCTGGATCCCACGGGTTCTTACCTTCTTAACCAACCTCCCATGCAGGACCTTATCAAATGCCTTACTGAAGTCCATGTAGACTACATCAACTACTTTACCCTCATCTACAGATCTAGTCACCGCCTCGAAAAATTCAATCATTTTAGTTAGACACGATCTCCCCCTGACAAAGCCAGGCTGACTATCCCTGATTAATCCCTGCCTCTCCAAGTGGAGATTAATCCTGTCCCTCAGACTTTTTTCCAATAGTTTCCCAACCACTGATGTTAGACTCACTGGCCTGTAATTACCTGGTTTATCCCTGCTACCCTTTTTGAATAATGGTATCACATTTGCTGTCCTCCAATCCTCTGGCACATCTCCTGTGGCCAGAGAGGATTTGAAAATTTGTGTCAGAGCCCCTACTATCTCCTCCCTTGCCTCACATAACAACCTGGGATGCATCTCATCTGGGCCTGGGGATTTATCCACTTTTAAGCCTGCTCAAACAGCTAATACTTCCTCCCTTTCAATGCTAATATGTTCAAGTATATCACAATCCCCCTCTCTGATCTCTACACCTACATAGTCCTTCTCCATAGTGAACACAGATGAAAAGTAATCATTTAAAACCTCACCTATGTCCTCCGGCTCCACATGCAGGTTGCCTAATGGTTCCTACTCTTTCCCTGGTTATCCTCTTGTCCTTAATATACTTATAAAAGGCCTTAGACATTTCCTTTATCTTTCCGTCAGTGTTTTTTCATGTCCCCTCTTCGCTCTCCTAATTACTTTTTTAAGTAACCCCCCCCCGCCCCCCCAACACTTACTATGCTCCTCGAGGGCCTCCGCTGTTTTCAGCGCTCTGAAACTGCCATAAGCCTCCTTTTTTTTCCTGATCCAATCCTCTATATCCCTTGACATCCACGGTTACCTGGACTTGTTCCATACCCTTCACCTTAATGGGTACATGTTGGCTCTGAACTTTCACTATTTCCTGTTTGAATGACTCCCACTGTTCTGATGTCGACTTTCCTACAAATAGCTGCTCCCAGTCCACTTTAGCCAGATCCAGTTTTATCATATTGAAATTGGCCTTCCGCCAATTCAGTACCTTTATTTCCATCTTTGTCCTTTTCCATAACCATAATGTTACAGGTTACTATCCCCGAAATGCTCTCCCACTGACACTTCTACCACTTGTCCGGCTTCATTCCCTAGGATTAGGTCCAGTACTGACTCTTCTCTTGTAGGACTTTCTACGTACTGGCTCAAAAAGCTCTTTGTATGCATTTTAAGAATTCCGCCCCCTTTAAGCCTTTTGCAGAAAGACTATTCCAGTTGATATTGGGGAAGTTGAAATCCCCTACTATTATTACCCTATTATTTTTACACGTCGCTGAGATTTGCCTACATATCTGCTCCTCTATCTCTCCCTGACTGTTTGCAGGCCTGTAGTACACTCCCAGCCAAGTGATTGCCCCCTTTTTGTTTTTAAGTTCTACCCATATGGCCTCATTTGTGGAACATTCTAAGATATCATCCCTCCTTACTGCAGTAATTGACTCCTTGATCAACAGTGCAATGCCACCTCCTCTTTTACCTCCTCCCCTGTCTCGCCTGAAGATTCTGTACCCTGGAATATTTGTCCTGCCAGTCCCGCCCTTCCCTCAACCATGTCTCTGTGATAGCAATAATATCATCATCCCATGTGCTAATCAATGCCCTCAATTCATCTGCCTTACTAGTAAGACTCCTTGCATTAAAATAGATGCAATCCAGACTTGCATTTTTCACTTGTGCCTTGACAGGTCTATATTTGCTCTGCCTTCCAGACTGACTCCGTTTTTCTATATTTGACTGTGCATCACCCCCGACTGTACCTCCCCTCTCAATCCCATCCCCCTGCCAAATTAGTTTAAACCCCCCCCCAACAGCAGCACAAGCAAACCTCCCAACAAGGATGTTGGTCCCATTCCGGTTCAGGTGCAACCCGTCCAACTTGTACAGGTCTCACCTTTGCCAGAAACAGACCCAGTGATCCAGGAAACTAAAGCCCTCCCTCCTGCACCATCTCTTCAGCCACGCATTCATCTGCTTTATCCTCCTATTCCTATATTCACTAGCATGTGGCACCGGGAGTAATCCAAAGATTACAACCTTTGAGGTCCTGGTTTTTAATCTGCTACCTCCCTCCCTAAATTCTTGTTGCAGGACCTCAACCCTCTTTCGACCTATGTCGTTGGTACCAATGTGTACCACGACCCCTGACTGTTCATCCGCCCCCTTCAGAATGTCCTGCACTGCTCCGTGACATCCTTGACCCTAGCACCAGGGAGGCAACATACCATCCTGAAGTCACGTTTGCAGCCACTGAAATGCCTATCTGTACCCCTTACGATAGAATCCCCTAACTCTATAGCTCTTCCACTCCTTTTCCTGCCTCCTGTGCAGCTGAGTTCAACTCTTTATTCCATGTTTGAACCAAGGTTGTAATGAGGTCAGGAGCTGAGTGGCCCTGGCGGAACCCAATCTGAGTGTCACTGAGCAGGTTATTACCTGCAAGTGCCACTCGATGGCACTATCAGTGACACATTCCATCACTTTACTGATAATTGAGAGTAGACTGATGGGGCGGTAATTGGCCCAGTTGGATTTGTCCTGCTTTTTGTGTACAGGACAAACTGGTCAATTTTCCACATTGCTGGATCGATGCCTGTGTTGTAGCTGTACTGGAACAGCTTGGCTAGGGGCACGGCAAGTTCTGGAGCACAAGTTTGCCTGGGTCTGTCCTGCCAGTGGGACAGGATATGCCCAGGGATGGTGATGTCAGTGTCTGGGACATTGTCTGTCAGGTACGATTCACTGAGTATGGCTATGTCTGGCTGTTGCCTGACTAGTCTGTGGGACAGCTCTCCCAACTTTGGTACAAGGTCCCAGATGTTAGTAAGGAGCATTTTGCAGGGTCGACAGGACTGGGTTTGCCGTTGTCATTTCCAGAGCTTAGGTCGATGCCGGGTGGTCCGTCTGGTTTCATTCTTTTTTATTGACTTCATAGTGGTTAGATACAACTGAGTGGCTTTCTAGGCCATTTCAGAGGGCATGTAATAGTCAACCACATTGTGTCTGGAATCACATATAGGTCAGACCAGGTAAGGACAGCAGATTTCCTTCCCTCAAGGACATTAGTGAATCAGGTGGGTTTTTACAACAATCGACAATGGTGTCATGGCCATGATTAGACTAGCTTTTAATTCCAAATTTACTAATTGAATTCAAATTCCACCTTCTGCTGTGGTGGGTTTCGAACCCATGTCCCCAGAGCAATACCTGGGTCTCTGGGTTACTAGTCCAGTGACAATACCACTACGCCACCACCTCCCCGGATGATGTCAAGTTTACGGATGGATGCCAGCCAGGAGCACATTGGAATAGTAAAGTCTAAAGGTAACAAAGGCATAGATGAGGGTTTCAGCAGCAGATGAGCTGAGGTAGGGACAGAGTTTGGAGATGTTGCAGAGGTGGAAATCGGCATTCGGTGATGGCTCGAATATGTGGTTGGAAACTCATCTCAGGGTCAAATATGACACAAAGTTGCAAACAGTTTGGTTTCGTCTCAGATCGTTGCAGGGAGATGAATAGAGTTGGTAGCAAGAAAGCGGAGTTTGTGTTGGGGACTGAAGACAATGGCTTCAGTTTTCTCAATTAGATAGGTAAAATTGGAACCAGGCAATTGCAGTCCCACCCAGCTGGATGATGATGGAGAGGCGTTGGAGAAGGATGGTGTGGTCAACTGTGTCATAGGCTGCAGACAGGTTGTGACGAACAAGGAGGGATAGTTTACTTTTGTTACCGTGACATAGGATGTCGTTTGTGACTTTTATTTGAGTCCTTTTGGTTCTGTAGCAGGGTAGAAACTGATTAAAGTGATTCAAACATGGAGTGCCAGGATTTGGGAGGCAACAAAATATTCAAGGACTTTGGAGAGGAAACGGAGTTTGGAAATGTCTGCAAGGATGGAGGGATCAAATTTTTTTTTAGAGGAGTGATTATAACAAATGCTGTCCTAGCTAGCGAAGCCCACATCCCATGAATGAATAAAAAAAAGATTTGAAAGAGATCGGGACGGTACCTGGTGAGAGAACTGTTTAAAAAATAGATTTTTTTAAAGAAAATATCGCCTAACATGGAAGCCAGAAAGCGAAACTGTTCAACAAAGACTTTATTTTCTTTTTTTGATTCTTCATCCTTTTCCTCACCCATTTGTCTCTCCATTTTTTGAAAACATTAAAATGCCTTCTAATCTTTCAATTTTCAGTTCAGATGAAGGGTACACACCTGAAATGTTAACCTACCTGTTTTGTCTACAGATGCTGACTAACCTGTTGTGTATTGGCAGCGTTTTTTTGTTTTTATTTTATACTTTTTCTTTCTCTGGTTTAGTACATTTTTGATCTACTTCCGGTATTTGCCTCCTATTCCATGCCTTTCTACCTCATCCTTTGTGGTAAGGAAACAAAAGCTTTGCTGAAATTAACATGTATCACAGCTGAAGAATTCCTGTTGTCAACAAGGTTTGCCATTTCCGAAAGAAATGCCAATAAGCTTCTTCGGCAAGGCACCCTCCTATAAATCCACAGTGACTCCCTCAGTCTAACTATTCCATTGTCCGTGTTTAAGGCTGATTTCTAGTAGATCTACCAACATTATTGAAAAGTGAGCGAGAAATCCATTTTAACTTGATATGGTCATATTGATGAATTCTGCAACTGTGTGATCAAATTAAAAAGTGAGGCATTGATATTGGTCTGCGTGGCACCTGTTTTTCAAGTACGATTCAGACGACCAAGGCCCCAGTATTGCTGGCAGGACGCATGTAATCGTTTATGTCTGGAAATACACTTCTCGCCACATTAGGCCTCATATTAGTTAGTTTAATAAACAGGAAGATTTCAAAATATCACTAAGATAGTTAATGGTAAACAGATGTTTTTTCAGAGACAATAGCCACAAAATTAGGGTCCATAGCGCCCATATTTTTGGTGCTACGGGTGCTGTTTTAGTTGCAAAATGGCACCTGAGCTGCACACATGCACTTCCAGCATTATCCAGCAGGTGCCATTTTGGTGAGGGCACAGCATGGGTGCTAGGAGTATGCGCCAGATGTATGCAGAGTCAACAGATCGCAGTGTCAGCGAGTGTGTAATGCTGATTTGATGCCAGAGGTGTTATTTTTGAGCTCAACTCTCCAGCTAACACCCTTATTTAAACCCACATGGCTGAACATGTGTTCAGCAGCAGGAAGGAGCCCCTCACCAGCGCTAGTTAAAGGGATCATCAATTGCTTTCAGATTAGTTGCTAATTGATTTCTACTGGCTCTGTCTAATTTTGTAGAAATGTGAGTTTTCCATTGCTGTTTAAAGTTGATGCAGTCAATAGGTGTTGGACATGGTAACCGCCTTGGTTCTGACTTCAAGGGTTCTGGTGTCAGACCACTTGCTCCCCATTATGGGTGCTGGAGTTACCATCCCCCTTAGCCTGCAAGATGACAAGGAGAATGAGGAGAGACAACGCAGAGGAGGAGAAGCTGCTTGCAGAGGGTGAGAAGGGCTCTCAGCAGGAGGCCTTATCCACCCAGGATAGTCAGGGAGCATTTCTCTTACCTCAATCTTACCAAGGAACAGTGTGTGTGACATTTCTGTTTTATATAGGAGGTGCTCACTGAAATCTGACACCTCTTGCAGACAGACCTGCAGCCTAATAGCAGAGTCAGGATGGTGTTGACAGTGGCTGTGATGGTGACCATGAACACGAAATTCTTTGGATCAGGATCTTTCCAGTTTGGAGCACAAAGCATCTCTAACATCTCCCAGTTTGTCATCGACTCTTTACATCAGGAGAAGGGAATACATAGCATTCCCTCTGACCAGTGAGAAGCAGGCGGAGCATGCATGTGGCTTGACCAGGATAGTGGGCCTCTCCATGGTGCTGAGTGACATTGACTGCACATATGTTGCTTTGTGTGAACCACATCTAAATGCTGAAATGAACTGCAACTGCAAAGGGTCTCACTTCCTGAATGTGCAGTTGGTGTGTGACCATGCTCATCAAATCATGAGGTGAATGCCTGGCAGCAGTCTTGATGCCATTATCCTGTGCCAGTCTGCTGTCACATCAGTATTTGAATCACCATGAAAAATCAGAGGGTGCCTGCTGAGCAATAAGGGGTTTCTACTAACCACCTTGCTCATGACTCTGGTTTGTAATCCAACCAGACATGTGCAGCATGCATATAATGAGAGTCATGCTGCCACATGAAACATCATCAAACAGACCATTGGGGTCCCTAAGCTATGGTTCTGCTACCTGGATCATTCTGGAGGAGCTCTAAAGTACTCAACAGAGTGTGCCACGATTTGTCATGGTCTGCTGTATCCTTCACAACCTCTCCATCATGAGGGCACAGCCCTTGCCACCAGGTATATGGTGAGCAGCTGAGAAGGAGGAGGAGAAAGAGAGGGGACAACTAACACACCACCTTTTGGGCCAGGCTGTTCGACTGTGGTTTTTGTGTTTGCCCTTCATAGTCAAAGATGACCAAAACATCAACTAGAATTCACTGATTCAAGTTTCAGGTACAATGTGTTCGAAGGTGACTAATCAGTCCAATTTGAGCACGAAAAGATCTGTTGAATGTTGGACACAGATGTATTGTTGGTGTGGAAGAAGTGCTTGTGGCTCTGAACTTGCGAAGCTCACATTTCCTGTTGGCCAGTGTGACTCCATTCTGTTCACAGGAGGTGGCGCCTATGTTGATGAATCTGTGCCATATAGAACAATCCTGTGCGAGGTTCTCCCATGTCTCAGGGGTGATGTCGGAGCTCTTCAATGAGACCTTCAGGGTGTCCTTGAAGCACTTTTTCTGGCCTTCATGTGAAAGTTTTCATTCAATTATCCCACTGTAGAAGAGCTTTTTTTGGCAAACGTTCATCAGGCATTCTGTCAACACATCCTACCCATCTTATCTGCGCTCTCTTCAGCAGAGTGTGGATGCTAAGCATATCAGTCAGGGAGAGAATCTCAGTGTTAGGAATCTTGTCTTGCCATCTGATCTTGAGTAGCCTCCGCAAGCAGGTCGTGTGAAAGTGGTGCAGCTTGTTTACGTGCCTGGAGTAAACTGTCCACGTTTCACAAGCAAACAAGAGAGTGGGAAGGACAACCAGTCTGTTCACCTTCATAAAAGCAAAATACTGCGGATGCTGGAAATCTGAAACAAAAACAAGAAATGCTGGAGTCACTCAGCAGGTCTGGCAGCAACTGTGGAAAGAGAAGCAGAGTTAACGTTTCGGGTCAGTGACCCTTCTTCGGAACTGACAAATATTAGAAAAGTCACAGATTATAAACAAGTGAGGTGGGGGTGGAGCAAGAGATAACAAAGGAGAAGGTGCAGATTGGACCAGGCCACATAGCTAACCAAAAGGTCACGGAGCAAAGGCAAACAATATGTTAATGGTGTGTTGAAAGACAAAGCATTAGTAAAGATTAGGTGTGAATACACTGAATATTGAACAGCAGCAAGTGCAAACCTGAAGAAAAACAACCTGAAAAAAAGTGGGTAAGCAAACTGAACAAACTAAGATGAAATGAAATAAGTGCAAAAAAAGATTGTAAAAAATGTAAAAAGGAATGTAAAAAAAAAAGGAAGAAAAAATAACTAAAAATGAAAGTGAAATGGGGGGCTGTCATGCTCTGAAATTATTGAACTCAATGTTCAGTCCGGCAGGCTGTAGTGTGCCTAATCGGTAGATGAGATGCTGTTCCTCGAGCTTGCGTTGATGCTCACTGGAACACTGCAGCCTGGGTAGAGGTTCGGGGAATGGGTCGGACACGGTTGAGGGCCCTGTCAACCACAGTGGGGGGAAATCCTCGGTTGAGGAAAAAGGAGGTCATATCAGAAGCACCGTCATGGAAGGTAGCATCATCAGAGCAGATGCTTCGGAGACGGAGAAACTGGGAGAATGGAATGGAGTCCTTACAGGAGGTAGGGTGTGAAGAAGTGTAGTCGAGGTAGCTGTGGGAGTCACTGGGCTTATAATGGATATTAGTAGACAGCCTATCCCCAGAGATGGAGACAGAGAAGTCGAGGAAGGGAAGGGAAGTGTCAGAGATGGACCATGTAAAGGTGAGAGAAGGGTGGAAATTGGAAGCAAAGTTGATAAAGTTTTCTAGTTCGGGGCCCTCAACCGTGTCCGACCCATTCCCCGCACCTCTACCCTCACCCCTTCCCCTCCCTCCCAGAACCGTGACAGGGTTCCCCTTGTCCTCACTTTTCATCCCACCAGCCTCCATATCCAAAGGATCATCCTCCGCCATTTTCGCCACCTCCAGCGTGATGCCACTACCAGTCGCATCTTCCCCTCCCTTCCCCTGTCAGCATTCCGAAGGGATCATTCCCTCCGCGACACCCTGGTCCACTCCTCCATTACCCCCACCACCTCGTCCCCGTCCCAGGGCACCTTCCCCTGCAATCGCAGGAGGTGTAATACCTGCCCATTTACCTCCTCTCTCCTCACTATCCCAGGCCCCAAACACTCCTTTCAGGTGAAGCAGCGATTTACTTGTACTTCTTTCAATGTAGTATACTGTATTCGCTGCTCACAGTGTGGTCTCCTCTACATTGGGGAGACCAAGCGCAGACTGGGTGACCGCTTTGCGGAACATCTCCGCTCAGTCCGCAAGCAGGACCCTGAGCTTCCGGTTGCTTGCCATTTCAACACTCCCCCCTGCTCTCATGCTCACATCTCTGTCCTGGGATTGCTGCAGTGTTCCAGTGAACATCAACGCAAGCTCGAGGAACAGCATCTCATCTACCGATTAGGCACACTACAGCCTGCCGGACTGAACATTGAGTTCAATAATTTCAGAGCATGACAGCCCCCCATTTTACTTTCATTTTTAGTTATTTTTTCTTCCTTTTTTTTAACATTCCTTTTTACATTTTTTACAATCTTTTTTTGCACTTATTTCATTTCATCTTAGTTTGTTCAGTTTGCTTACCCACTTTTTTTCAGGTTGTTTTTCTTCAGGTTTGCACTTGCTGCTGTTCAATATTCAGTGTATTCACACCTAATCTTTACTAATGCTTTGTCTTTCAACACACCATTAACATATTGTTTGCCTTTGCTCCGTGACCTTTTGGTCAGCTATGTGGCCTGGTCCAATCTGCACCTTCTCCTTTGTTATCTCTTGCCCAACCCCCACCTCACTTGTTTATAATCTGTGACTTTTCTAATATTTGTCAGTTCCGAAGAAGGGTCACTGACCCGAAACGTTAACTCTGCTTCTCTTTCCACAGATGCTGCCAGACCTGCTGAGTGACTCCAGCATTTCTTGTTTCTGTTCACCTTCACTTTTGTTGCGAAACAAAATCCTCCTTGCTGCCATACAGCTTTTCAAAGCTTGCCAAAGGCAACGTTAGTTTTAGCTATTCTGGCATTGACTTCGTCGTCAATGTGAACTGCTCTTGAGTGGGTGCTGCCGAAGTTAGTAAATTTGTCGACTGCTTCAAGCCTTTGACCATTGACTGTAATAGTTGGCTTCACGTATTGTTTTTGTGGGGCATGTTGATACAAGACTTCAGTCTTTTTGGTGCTGATGGTGAGGCCGAAGTTATCACATGCAGATGAGAAGCAGCCCATTCTATGGTGCATTTCTTGTTCAGAACAGGCATTTAGGGCACAGTATTCAGCAAAAAGAAAGTCACGAATCACAGCTTCATGCACTTTGGTTTCGGCTTGTGGTCTCCTTAAACTGAAGACTCCTTCATCTGTGCAATATCTAATGTGGAAGCCACTTTTTCTAACACAGAACGCTTCAAAAGCCATAGCAGAGAACATCATGCTTGAACAGTAAAATAAAAGCAAAATACGACGGATGCTGGAAATCTGAAATAAAAACAGAAAATGCTGGAAATACTCAGCAGTTCTGGCAGCATCTGTGGAGTGCGAAACAGTGTTTACATTCCCAATCGATGACCTTTCATCAGAGCTAGAAGCCAATATACAGCCCTGCTTCACTCTATTTGTGATTGAGAAGGCATCAAAAGACTCTTCATTGTCCAGGATGTGAACAAGCATGCCGTCGTAGAATTGTTGTACCATTGTTTTGAAATTTTCTTGACAGCCAAATTTTGCCATGATCTTCCATAGGCCCTCATGACTAACTGTGTCGAAAGCTTAAGCCAGATCAACAAATGTTGAGTGCAAGTTGCCGTTCTGCTCTTGGCATTTTTTCTGGAGCTGACGTGCAATAAACACCATGGGCTGTATTTTCAAACACCGCTGAGAGCAGGAACAGCAGCAAGCGTAATTTGAAATCGCATTCTTGGAGGTCGGTACTGGATCCTGCCGCCTTCACCACCTCCAGAACACAATGCTATTTTTAAACTTCAGTGAGTATTATGCCTCCAAGTCTTGTATATTTCACCTGGTATTGCATCTGACCCTGATGCCTCACCGCTCGACAGGAGACTGATTGCTTTCATGATCTCAGCTTTGTTGGGAGTGTCAGCAAGTGAGATGCTGACTTCAATTTGGAGCAAGCGGGCAATTCCCTCATCATTGATTGTTGAGGGCCGATTCAGACTATTGTTAAAATATTCTGTGCATCTCTCCAGGATTTTGGACTTGTCTGTACTCAGTGCCAAGGAGAGGAGAAATTCCGGAAGCCTGCAGACCGTAGATTGTCTTTAGAGCCTCATAGAAGCATTTAGTATTGTTTCTGTCTGCTTATGATCATATGTCTTCTGCCTTTTTGCTCAGCCAGCAATCCTGCATCTCTCTGCACTTTGTTTGGCTGATTTTACAGATGCTGTTGAAGGTGGCTTTCTTTGAAGCTAAGAAAGGTCGTCTTGGTGGGCTCTAAGGAGATGGTGTTTCTCATCCAACAGAGTCTGAATCTCCTCATTGTTTTCATCAAACCAGTCCTGGTGCTTGCGGGTAGTGGCTCCCAGATGTTCTTGGGAAGTAGAGCGCACCAGGTCTCTGAAGGCTATCCAGTCATCCTCATGCAGTGAGAGACAAATTTAAGACCATCTAGAAGGCAGTACAAATCTTGTGAGATGTTTTGCCTCACAGTATCCATTTTGAGTCTTGAGATATTGAGTCTCTTATTGACATTTTTCCCCTGGGGGTTCTCTTGGGCTGAATATGGATGTTGAGCTTTGAGACAATGGGCCAAATGTTATTAGCAAGACACCGGTCCCGCCATTGGTATCTGAACTGGGCGCAAGGCAGGTCGGGGCAGGAGCGGCCGGCTGCATGCGATTCAGCAGCCTGCCAATTAAGCCGAATGAGCTGCAACACCCGACCAATTGTGTGGTCAGGGTCAGGGCCAGACCTGGGAGCACGGCATCACATGATGCCTTGGCAGGTGCTGGCATCATTTTTAAAGGGCTGTCAGCCCTGCATTGGACTCTGTATTCTGAAGGCCTGAGGAGGAGACGGCCATACTCGATACTTAGAAATAGCTGAGAGGAGACCTCCTGTGGCCCCACACTTCCCTGATACCTCCGTCCAGATGCTCCGACAGGCTGCCAGGGAGAGGAGGAACACCTTGTTCCAAGGGACAGGAGGAAGAGACCTGGGAGTCACACCAATCAGGCAAGGCTGCAGATCGCAGAGGAGGTCAGCAGCCATGGGGTCACGCCACGCACATGGATTCAGTGCCACAAGTGGCTCAACGACCTCTTCCAGGCTGCAAAAGTGAGTACCATTTAATGCTTTCATCCATTTGGGCCTTGCATCTGGCGAAGCAGGAGCATGCGTTGGGAGGAGAGAGATCAACCCATCCCAGACATAGGCAAAGGGTCAGGGGATGCAAGATGACTGATAGTGGACTGATAGTTGTGGTTGCCCTCCTGTATGTGTTCCCTTTCCAGGCATCTTGAGAGATTCTACTATGGTGGGGGCCTCCTTTCTCGAGATTCCTGGAAAGGGAACACATAAGGAGGCCCCCACCATAGTCTGGGTCTTTTTCTGAATTGTAGAGTTTGAACTGGGAGTCTGCAGAAAGCTGTTTGCTCCTGGATTGAAAAGACCTCTCCTGGTTGGCTCGCCACAGCCTCTCCTGTCTGTTCCCATCTCTTTCTCACGGAACTCCAAAACCCACTGAAGACACGTGAACCCCAAGAGAGAAAAGTCTCCTACAGTGAGCAAGGTTTAAGGAGAATACTGGGCCCCAACGAAAAGCAAGATCTGCCTACAATCAAGGACTGTACAGTGAGTTTGAAGACCCGTAACAACAACGCTTCAGATATTGCCTCAAACATTTCCACTTTATTTCTTCTGCTCTTTTCTGTCTCTATTTGCATGTGTGTATCACGTATGCATGTTAGCGTGGGTGTGTCGTGTATATGTAGGCGTCAACTGAATTAGTGTTTAAGTTTAATAAATTTCAACTTTTCTTCTTTAAACCTAAGAAAGCCTGTTTGTGCTGGTTTCTTTGCCTTACAATTGGAAAGTGGTGAATAAGGATTCACCAAGAAAGCTAAAAACACAGTGTGTTAAAATAAAACCCTGTTACAGTAAGACCAGGTGAAGGCTAAAAGGGAACCCTAGACCTCTTTCTCACCTGGTCATAACAGAAATTTGGGTGCTAGTGTCCGGAATTGACCCACAGACAAACAAGAGAAATTGGAAATGGGAAGCCAAATTGTTCCCAGTCAAAAAAGAGCACGATTTCAATACAGGTTTTCTTGCTGTTGTGTGTGATTGAATATTAACATGTCTGCAACTGAAGTTAGTAGCTCTCCAAGTTAGGATGAAGTAATTTGGGATAAGTTAAAAACACCCACTATGGAGGAGTTGAGAAAAATGGCTGAGCAGTATGGGATCACTGTATGTGGCAAGGCTAGGAAGTCTGAATTCCTAAGGCTAGAGGCCAATTATTTTTGACTTGAATCTGAAGAAGCAGAAACAGGATTAGAAGCAGACCCAGAGAGTATATTGCTGGCAAAGATACAATTGGAACAGAAGAAACTTGAATTTGAGGAGAGAGAGAGAGAAAGAATATTCTGGAAGGAATGTGAAGAGAGAGAGTTGAAGTGGCTTGAGTTAACCAGGGGTGACAGAGTAACCCCAGTGAAAGCATGGCCAATATGGAGGAATGTAAATCAGGGCTGGGTACAAAATTGTCCACTAATTCTAAAATTCAATGAGGAGGATGTAGAAGGATTTTTTGTGTCCTTTGAGAAAGTGGCAAGGCGGCTAAAATGGCCAGCTGAGACCTGGTCTCTTTTACTACAAAGCAAGCTAACTGGAAAAGCCAGTTTAATCCCTGCTGCCAGATGAGAGTTCAACAAATTATGAACTGACCAAAAATGGTATCCTCAGGGCAAATGAATTGGTACCCGAAGCCTATCGCCAAAAGTTTACAACTCTCAAGAAGCAAGCTAATCAAATTTATCTGCCGTTTGAGAGAAGTAGGCAGCAGGATTTTGACCAGTGGCTGAGGGCTCTTAAAGTACAGCTCAGCTGTGATAATCTCAGAAAAGTAATTCTGTTAAAGGGAAGTAAACACTCTCTCCCACTCTCCATAAAGACCCATGTGGAGGAGTAGCGGGTCCAGAGATCCCAGCAAGGGGCCATTCTGGCCGATGAGTTTGCTTTTACTTATAAGTCAGTTTCCCAGGGGAGAGCCTTTCCTAGTCACCCCCACAAATCCGAAGAGAACCAAGGATGGGAAGGTGACAGCAGCCCAAACCGTCCTGGGAGAGAAAGGAAAGCAGGAGACACAGGGGGCCCTCCTCTAGCCAAAAAGGAAGGTGCTGTGAGCAAGAGTGAGATCTGGAGACCTGTGTGCTTCCATTGTATTAAAGCAGGGCATTTAAAAGCTGACTGCTAGAAACTAAAGGGAAAACCGGTAGGGTTATTCAAGGCACACCCACTCAGTGAAGAATGGAACCTGATGGAAAGCACAGCAGAACAAGCTCTGGCTTTAATTGCAGTAAGAGTGAGACGCAGGAAACTTACGGCTGCAAGTTCAGGAAAATTTAATAGGATTCCTGAAGGTTACCAGGGTTTTGCGTCTGAAGGGAAAGTAACCCCATACCCCTCGAGTGGGGCAAGCGAGCCCACAGTGATTCTCAGGGACACAGGGGCCACTAGATCCCTTTTACTTGGAAAAGGCCTGACCTTTCCCCCAGAGAGTGCAGTGAACACCAAAATGGCGGTGAATGGTATTGGAGGGCAGTGTATGCCTGTACCTGTACACCGGGTGCACCTGGAGTTCGACCTAGTTTCGGGACCGGTGACCGTAGTAATTGTCCCTAGTTTGCCTGTGGATGGGGTTGACCTGCTCCTAGGTAATGATCTGGCGGGGGTGAAGGTGGTAGCCCCCCAAGTAGTGCAAGAGGTCAGAGAAACAGGGCTGTGGCGGCAGACGGACTCCTGCAGTTTCCCTGAATGTATAGTGAATCAGGCCATGATCAAACCAGCTCCCACAGAGGAGACTGCATTGGCACTGCAGGCAGATGACCAGGAGGTCTGCCTGTCCGAGACTTTCTTTGGAAAGTTAGGAGACCCACGGAGTGAATTAACTGGATTTTCTCTATCTGAAGCTCAGCGAGCCGACCCAGTATTTCAAGAGTTAGCACAGGCTGCCCAGTCTGAAAGTGAAGCAGAGGGAGTCCCTGATTGCTACTATTTAAAGAATGAGATACTGGTGAGGAAATGGAGTTCTTCTCACAGACCTGAGAGCAAGGAGTGGACAGTAGTTCAGCAGTTAGTGGTGCCACAGAGAGAAATAATAAGAAGGGCCCACGAGACTACAGTTGCTGTACATGCCGGTATACAAAAGACCAAAGCCCGCATAAGACAGCAGTTTTACTGGCCAAAACTCCACAAAGATGTGGTGGGGTACTGCAGGAGTTGCCACATGTGCCAAGTTGAGGGGAAACAGTGAAACCTGCACCCCTTAGGTCTCTACCGGTGGCTAGGAGGACCCTCCAGCCGAGGGCTGGTGAACTGTAAGGGACCCCCACCAAGAACAAAAGAGGACAGGCAGACACAAGGCTGGCAAAAGTTTAGAAAGGGAAGGGGAAAAAGTGACCAAGAGGGCAGGTTACAAGAAGTCCGGGAGGAATCCCGGATGAAAATATATAATAAATGAGTTAATGTTAAAATGACAGAAGACTCAGTAATCTCTCCTAGCTAGACTAACCAAATATACATATGGTGGCATGCTAACCAAACATATAACAGAAGTGTGTCCATCTGTGTGGTGCAATCTCTTTGCATGATGTGGTTGGCATGATTGAACAGCTGGCAGTCCGATGCAGGTATCAGATGCAGATGTGAGGCTTGCAGCAATGTTACTGTGAGGGTGAAGTGAAGTTATGAGAGTGAAGTTTGAGTCCCAGTTAATAGAAATTGTTGATAGGTGAGTGGAGGACTTGAATTCAGTTGTGTGTGAGGCTAATGGTTCAGTTCTAAGGATATGATATTTGAAATGCATTCACTAACCTCGACCAATTGGGTGAGTTTATTGAACATCTTTCGGCACTGCATCCAGATCCTTGGGGCTAGATTGCTGGCATTGACCACGATGCCTCCACCATATCTGTCTGAAGGGCCTTCTAGTCCACAGTGGATAGAGGACCTCTCTTCTCTTGTCCACCTCCTGTACCAAGGTCTCCAGTGCTGTGCCAGAGAAACATCTCCTTGCTTGGTGCACAGTCTTTGACCTGTTGCACTTTATTTAGTCTTCTACAGGTCAGATACTCTCACTTCCAGCACCTGCTGCAACCAGAAACCACCTCCCTTTTAAGAAATGCAGTCTGGCTTTAAATAGTGCAGGATAACTTTAAGTGGTGCTAGTCTTGCACAGTAGCATGTTTCATGCTGGGCTGAACACTACTGTCATTTAAATTAGCAGACATCATGAAATTTGTGTGCTGCTTGTATCAGAAGGAATGGGCATAGGTGAATTGTGTATTGCGATCCCTGCACCTGTTTTTGGCTTTATCCAATTCATCCCCCAATGTATGTCACACTGGTGCAGGGGCGGCGCAGTGGTTAGCACCACAGCCTCACAGCTCCAGTGACCCAGGTTCAATTCTGGGTACTGCCTGTGCGGAGTTTGCAAGTTCTCCCTGTGACCACGTGGGTTTTCGCCGGGTGCTCCGGTTTCCTCCCACAGCCAAAGACTTGCCGGTTGATAATAAATTGCCCCTAGTATAGGTAGGTGGTAGGGGAATATAGGGAAGGTGGGGATGTGGTGGGAATATGGGATTAGTATAAATGGGTGGTTGATGGTCGGCACAGACTCAGTGGGCCGAAGGGCCTGTTTCAGTGCTGTATCTCTAAATAAATAAATGAGCCGAGGAAGGGAAGGGCAGTGGATGTTATCTATATGGACTTCAGTAAAGCCTTTGACAAGGTCCCTCATGGCAGACTGGTACAAAAGGGGAAGTCACACGGGAACAGAGGTGAGCTGGCAAGATGGATACAGAACTGGCTCGGTCATAGAAGACAGAGGGTAACAGTGGAAGGGTGCTTTTCTGAATGGAGGGATGTGACTAGTGGTGTTCCGCAGGGATCAGTGCTGGGTCCTTTGCTCTTTGTAGTATATATAAATGATTTGGAGGAAAATGTAACTGGTCTGATTAGTAAGTTTGTGGACAACACAAAGGTTGGTGGAGTTGTGGACAGTGATGAGGATTGTCAGAGGATACAGCAGGATACAGACTTGGGTGGAGAAATGGCAGAAGGAGTTTAATCCGGACAAATGTGAGGTAATGCATGTTGGAAGGTCTAATGCAGGTGGGAAGTATACAGTAAATGGCAGAACCCTTAGGAGTATTGACAGGCAGAGAGATCTGGGCGTACCGGTCCACAGGTCACTGAAAGTGGCAATGCAGGTGGATAAGGTAGTCAAGAAGGCATACGGCATGCTTGTCTTCATCGGTCGGGGCATAGAGTATAAAAATTGGCAAGTCATGCTGCAGCTGTACAGAACTTAAGTTAGGCCACACTTAGAATATTGCGTGCAATTCTGGTCGCCACACTACCAGAAGGACGTGGAGGCTTTGGAGAGGGTACAGAGGTTTACCAGGATGTTGCTGGTCTGGAGGGCATTAGCTATGAGGAGAGGTTGGATAAACTCGGATTGTTTTCACTGGAACGACGGAGGTGGAGGGGTGACATGATAGAGGTTTACAAATTTATGAGTGGCATGGACAGAGTGGATAGTCAGAAGCTTTTTCCCAGGGTGGAAGAGTCAGGTACTAGGGGACATAGGTTTAAGGTGAGAGGGGCAAAGTTTAGAGGGGATGTGCGAGGCAAGTTCTTTACACAAAGGGTGGTGAGTGCCTGGAACTTGCTGCCGGGAGAGGTGGTGGAAGCAGGTATGATAGCAACGTTTAAGAGGCATCTTGACAAATACATGAATAGGATGGGAATAGAGGGATACAGTCCCCGGAAGTGCAGAAGGTTTTAGTTTAGGCAGGCATCAAGATCAGCGCAGGCTTGGAGGGCCGAATGGCCTGTTCCTGTGCTGTACTGTTCTTTGTTCTTTGATGAGCAAGAAGTACAGAGGGTATAGGAGGTATGCAACTCAGTGAGTTAATAATACAGGCAGTAGGTCTATTGCAGTGGAGTCATCTACCTGGGATTGGTAGAAAAGAAGTGAATAAGGAGCCTTAGGTTCACCAGGAAGGTTGTGTGAGATGTATTATGCTGTCTATGAAGATCTGTAGGAACAGTCCAACGTCTGAAATGACAATTAGCAATTTCCATGTTGGCTATGAATTGGCAAATACAGTCCATTTCTTCTTGGACAGTCATTGACATTGATGTCAAAGCATCCTCAAGCCAGTACACAACTGGGGCGAGGTAACTGAAGAGTGGCTTCTAGTTCTTTCTTACCCTGTGTAGGCGAACACCTTATTCCAAGAGACTGTCATTTTAGTTCCATGAGTTTAAATGTAGAAACAGCAACCATCAATTTGTGACTTTTTAACTGTCAAATTTTTGAAGATGACACACACAAAAGCTGATCACAGAAAAAAACAGATGCAAGTAATTGAACTGTCAAATTACCTCTGTCACTCGATTGCCTCATGTATCTTCAGATGCTGATGAATCTCATTTTCCCAGGGTGTAAGGACAGCCCTAGCAACTACAGGTCAGTTATGGGGTCATGGTCTGAAATTGTTGAGCTCAATGTTGAGTCCAGAAGGCCATAAGGTGCCTAATCAGAAGATGAGGTGCTGTTCCTCGAGCTTACTTTGAGCTTCACTGGAATACTGCAACAGGCCGAGGACAGAACTGTGGATGTGAGAGCAAGGTAATGAATTAAAATGGCAAGGAACTGGAAGCTGGGGGTCATGCTTGGGGACATAACCCCCTTTTTTACTATGTGCCAGTCTTAAACGTGTTTTGCATGTTTTTACTTTTGAACAGAGCTATTCATTATTCTGCCATTAACACTCTTTCTGGAAAAATGCTTTGTCTTTTACTACAACTATTACCACTCCCTTTACCTTTAGTTCCATGACATCTTTGTCATTTAATCTCACCCGCCCTCTACCCTATCACAGACTTCCCTTTTGTTCATCCTCCCCCTCACCCTTTAAATGGCATAAAACCCATCACATTTCTACCTTCCTTCAGTTCTGAAGAATCGTATCCGACTCAAAACGTCAACTCTGTTTCTCTCTCCACAGATGTTGCCAGACCTGCTGAGTATTTCCAGCACTTTCTGTTGACATCTACATTGGTGGCTGTCACGTCCTTGGCAACATCAGGTAGTTGATGAAAGAGGTGGCATTCTAAATTGTGGAGTATATGTCCAGATCCACTGGACGCATTTTCTTCCAGTGTTAAGAAATTTTGTAAATTCCTTCAAACATTATTGGTGCATTAGATGTCTTAGTGCGGATATTGCAGTGACTGCTATACTACAGCAGTCTCTAGAGGGTGCTGTTTCTGTAACCTAAATTCTAGCTTGGTTGCAGTCCCTTCCTTGACAACAAAGAAGTATTCTGAAGTGAGTTTTTTTGGTCCACTGATGCTATCAATGCTGCTATGTCTAATTGACTCTAAGGTGTCCTGGGAACATTTCTTCACTAAGCTGAGTGAGAGCTCAGTGCATTGATGCTTTCAGAACTAATAATAAGTAGTATGCAATCCCTATATTAGCTGTGAGCTTGCATATCAATATATTCCTATCCTGCCAATCTGGAAAAATAGCAAACCCAACCAATAGCTTCCAATAAACTGGCACAATCATTCAAAAACAGCTACCTCAGAAACAGGCTCAACAACACTTGAGGAAAAGGGACCAATTTTAATGCGACTGTCTGGTGTAAACGGTGTGACAGTGGCCTGAAAATAGCTATGGGTTATTTACCATCACATTTAGTTGGTGCTTTAGCTGTTGCCATCTTGATAAGGCCATTAGATGGGTGGCTGCCTGTTTCAGGTATGTTTTAATATATAAATTATGGTCCTATAATATACATAGGATTTCAATTGTAATATTGAGGTAGAAATGGGGGGAGCAGAAAGACACCATTGGAGGCTGCTCAAAAAATCGGCCAAGATCATTTTCACCTTTTATTTTTGTGGAATGCTTCTCTTGGGCCTACAAAAATATTCTGCCCACTGTCTCCTTCTTCTTAGGCTCTCCCTCGGGATCAAGGATGACTTGCTTCCACTCCAGTTCGATGGGTTCTGAGAAAGCTGGTAAGTCCAATGCATGATCTGCAGACTCTGCCACATGAGGTTGTGCTTGAAGGATCAGGTAAATGAGTAGTTTGGAGATTTGTGCAGTCCCTCCAATGCCTTGATTTCCCCTCCGCATGTGCGCACAAAGTCGCTTGAGGTGTACGAATGCAAAGGCCAGTGACAGGCTGGAAGATTGGGAAACCTTTAAAGATCAACAAAGGGTTACTAAAAAAGTAATAAAAAGAGCAAAGGTAAATTATGAAAGAAAACTAGTACAAAATATAAAAACAGATAACAAAATCTTCTATAAGTATATAAAAGGTAAGAGAGTAGCTAAAGTGAATGTTGGTCTTTTGGAGGATGAGATTGGGGAGTTAATAGAGGGGAACACAGAAATGGCGGAGACACTAAATCAGTATTTTGCCTCAGTTTTCACGGTGGAGGATACTAGGACTATCCCAATAGTAACAGGTAATACAGAGGTTATCGAAAGACAGGAACTTAGAAAAATCATCGTCACTAGGCTAAAAATACTGAGCAAACTATTGGGATTGAAGGCAGACAAGTCCCCAGGACCTGATGGCTTGCATGCTCGGGTCTTAAAGGAAGTGGCAGTGGAGATCGTGGATCCATTGGCTATAATATTCCAAAATTACTTGGATGCAGGAAAGGTTCCAGTGGATTGGAAAAATGCTAATATAAAACCCTTATTCAAAAAGGCAGGGAGGCAGAAAGTAGGAAACTATAAACCAGTTAGTTCAACATCTGTCGTTGGGAAATGGTTAGAATCTATTATTAAGGAAGTAATAACAGGACATTTAGAAAGTCAGAACACAATCCATCAGAGTCAGCATGGTTTTATGAAGGGTAAATCGTGTTTGACTAATTTGCGAGAGTTCTTCGAAGCTGTGACAAGCAAAGTGGATAATGGGGATCCTGTAGATGTAGTATATCTGGACTTCCAGAATGCATTTGATAAGGTGCTGCACAAAAGATTAATACACAAGGTAAGATCACATGGGGTTAGGGGCAATTTATTAGCTTGGATAGAGGATTGGCTAACCAACAGAAAACAGAGTCGGGATAAATGGGTCTTTTTCTGGTTGGCAAGATGTAACTAGTGGGGTACCACAGGGTTCTGTCCTTGGGCCCCAACTATTTACAATCTATATTAATGACTTGGATGCAGGGATAGAAGGTACTACAGCCACATTTGTGGATGACATTAAAATAGGTGGGATAGTAAGTTGCAATAAAGAAATAAGAAATGTACAAATGGATATGGATAGGTTAGGTGAATGGGTCAAAATTTGGCAGATGGAGTTTAACATGGATAAGTGTGAGGTTATCCAATTTGGTCAGAAGAATAGAAAGGCAAATTATTATCTAAATGGAGAGAAACTTCAGAGTGCTTCGGTGCAGAGGGATTTGGGTGTCCTCGTGTATGAATCGCAGAAAGCTAGTTTGCAGGTGCAGCAGGTAACAAGGAAGGCAAATGGAATTTTGACATTTATTGCCAAAGGAATAGAATATAAAAGTAGGGAAGTGTTGCTGCAACTGTACAAGGCATTAGTGAGACTACACCTGGAGTATTGCGTACAGTTTCGGCCCCCTTACTTGAGGAGGGATGTAGTTGCATTGGAGGCAGTTCAGAGGAGGTTCACTAGATTGATTCCAGGGTTGAGGGGTTTGTCTTTATGAAGAGAGATTGAGCAGTTTAGGCCTTTAATGTCCAGAGTTTAGAAGAATGAGAGGAGATCTAATTGAGGTATTTGAGATGATTAAGGGGATTGACAAAGTAAACGTAGAGAGGATATTTCCTCTTGTGGGGCAATCTAGAATGAGAAGTCATAGTTTTAGGATAAGGGGTAGCAGGTTTAAAACAGAGATGAGGAGAAATTACTTCTCTCAAAGGGTCGTGAGTCTGTGGAATTCACTACCCCAGAGTGCGGTGGATGCCGCAACATTGAGTAAATTTAAGGAGGAGATAGACAGATTTTTAATTAGTAAAGGGTTGAAGGGTTATGGAGAATGGGCAGGAAAGTGGCGTTGAGGCTGAGATAAGATCAGCCATTGATCATATTGAATGGCAGAGCAGGCTCGAGGGTCTGAATTGCCTACTCCTGCTCCGAGTTCTTACATTCTTATGTTCTTCCCAAATGAGCTTTCTCCATCTAGGCCAGTCACGAACCAGGGACTCCCAAGAGTCGACAGGGATGTTTGATCTCTTCAGGGATGCTTTCAGGACATCTCTAAAGCATTTCCACTGTCCTCGTGAGAGTCTCCTAAGCGACCAAGTTCTGAGTTGAACAGCTGCTTCGGGAGTCTGGTGTCAGGCATGTGAATGACATGTCCCACCCAGTGGAGATGGTTTTGGGTGATTAGTACCCCAATGGTGGGCAGGTTGGCTTGGGAGAGGACACTGCTGTTGGACTGCCTTTCTTGCCAATGGATTTGGAGGATCTTGTGAAGGCACCTCTGGTGAAAATTCTCCAGTGCTTTGAGGTATCTGGTGTAGGTTGTCCAAGTCACCGAAGCATATAGAAGCACAGGGATCTCTGCTATCTGGTAAACCATGATTTTAGTCTCAGGTTTTAGATGTGATCGTCAAATATTCTTTTCCTCAATTGCTGGAGGCGGAGCTGGCACATTGGAGGCGATGGTGAACCTTGTCATCTATGTCTGCCTTCGCCAAGAGGACGCTCCCAAGATATGGAAAATGGTCTACATTTTCCAGGATCTCTTCATTGATCTTGATTTATGGGGGGAGGTGTTGTGCTGAGGGAGCTGGTTGGAAGAGGGCCTTCGTTTTCTGAGTGGTTAGTATGCTTTGGAGAAGGAGTCAACATTGATCTGGAGCTCAGTTTCAGAGTGAGTGCACGTGCAAGAGTCATCTGCATACTGAAGCTCGAGGACTGAGGTTGGAGTGATTTTGGTTTTGGATTTAAGGCGATGTAGGTTGAGTAGGTTCCTGTCTGTTCTGCAGATTATGTCCATGCCTGTGGGTATTTTTCTGGACGTGAGGTGTTGCATTGCAGCAAGGAAAATGGAGAAGAGGTTTGGTGCGATGATACAGCCTTGTTTGACCCTGGTCTTTACTGAGATGGGGTCTGTGCTGGTTCCATTGGTGAGGATCATGGCTTGCATGTCATTGTGGAGTAGACGGAGGATGGTGACACACTTCTGAGGGCAGCCAAATTTGTGCAGGATGCTCCATAAGCCTTCCCAGTTGACAGAGTCAAAGGTTTTGTGAAGTCGAAAAATGCCATGTACAACGGGTTGGCGTTGTTCCCTGCATTTTTCTTGGATTTTCCATGCAGTGAAGATCATGTCTGTGGTGCCTCTCCATGGGCAAAAACCACATTGCGACTCCAGAAGGAGCTCTTCAGCCACTCGGAGGAGGCAACTGAGGAGGATCCTTGCAATGATTTTCCCTGTGGCAGACAGTGGGGAGTTTCCTCTGTAGTTGCTGCAATTGGACTTGTCTCCCTTCTTGAATACAGTCATGATCAAAGTGTTCCTGAAGTCCCTGGCAAGAGCTCCTCATCCCATATGAGGGATATGAGGTTGTGCAGGGATTCCATCGGAATTGTTGTTCTTCAGCTGTTGAATGGCTTTTTTGACTTCACTCTGGACTGAAGTAGCACCGAGACTGAGCCCACTGTCAGCTCATGTATAGCTCCCCTAGGACAAAGAAGCATAGAAACATAGAAAATAGGAGCAGGAGTAGGCCATTCGGCCCTTGGAGCCTGCTCCACCATTCATTATGATCATGGCTAATCATCCAACTCAGTAACCTGTTCCTGCTATTGCCCCATATCCTTTGATTCCTTTTGCCCCAAGAGCTATATCTAACTCCTTCTTGAAAACATACAATGTTTTGGTCTCTACTGCTTTCTGTAGTAGTAAATTCCACAGGCTCACCACTCTCTGGGTGAAGAAATTTCTCCTCATCTCAGTCCTGAAAGGTTTACCCCGTATCCTTAGACTATGGTTCTGGACGCCCCCACCATCGGGAACATCCTTCCTGCATCTACCCTGTCAAGTCCTGTTAGAATTTTATAGGCCTCTATGAGATCCCCCCTCACTCTTCTGAACTCCAGCGAATATAATCCTAACCGACTCAACCTCTCCTCATATGTCAGTCCCGCCATCCCAGGAATTAGTTTGGTAAAACTTCGCTGCATTCCCTCTACAGCAAGAACATCCTTCCTCAGATAAGGAGACCAAAACTGCACACAATATTCCAGGTGTGGCCTCACCAAGGCCCTGTATAATTGCAGCAAGACATCCCTGCTTCTATACTCGAATCCTCTCACTATGAAGGCCAACATACCATTTGCCTTTTTTACTGCCTGTTGCACCTGCATGCTTACCTTCAGCGACTGATGTGCGAGAACATCCAGGTCTCGCTGCATATTCCCCTCTCTCAGTTTATAGCCTTTCAGATAATAATTTGCCTTCCAGTTTTTGCTACCAAAGTGGATAACCTCACATTTATCCACATTATGCTGCATCTGCCATGCATTAGCCCACTCACTCAACTTATCCAAATCACCCTGAAGCCTCTCTGCATCCTCCTCACAACTCACCCGCCCATCCAGTTTTGTGTCATCTGCAAATTTGGAGATATTACATTTAGTTCCCTCATCTAAATCGTTAATATATATTGTGAATAGCTGGGGTCCTAGCACTGATCCCTGCGGTACCCCACTAGTCACTGCCTGCCATTCGGAAAAAGACCCATTTATCCCAACTCTTTGTTTCCTGTCCACCAACCAATTTTCTGTCCATCCCAATACACTACCCCCAATCCCATGCGCTTTAATTTTACATGCTAATCTCTAATGTGGGACTTTGTCGAAAGCCTTCTGAGAGTCCCAATAAACTACATCCACTGGCTCCCCCTCATCAACTCTACTAGTTACATCCTCGTAGAATTCTAGTAGATTTGTCAAGCATGATTTCCCTTTCAGAAATCCATGCTGACTCTGTCCGATTCGACCACTGTTCTCCAAGTGCTCTGCTAGAAAATCTTTTATAATGGACTCTAGCAGTTTCCCCACTACCAACGTCAGGCTGACTGGTTGATAATGACCTGCTTTCTCTCTACCTCCCTTTTTAAATAGTGGGGTTACATTAGCTACCCTCCAGTCTGTAGGAACTGTTCCAGAGTCTATAGAATCTTGGAAGATGATTACCAATGCATCCACTATTTCTAGGGCCACTTCCTTAAGTACTCTGGAATGCACACCATCAGGCCCTGGGGATCTATCGGCCTTCAATCCCATCAATTTCCCCAACACCATTTCTCTACTAATACTGATTTCCTTCAGTTCATCTCTCTCACTAAGCCCTGTGTTCCCCAACATTTCTGGTATGATATTTGTGTCTTCCTTTGTAAAGACAGAACCAAAGTATGCATTTAGTTGGTCAGTCATTTCTTTGTTCCCCATAATAAATTCCCCTGTTTCTGACTGTAAGGGACCTGCATTTGTCTTCACCAATCTTTTTATCTTCACATACCTATAGAAACTTTTACAGTCAGTTTTTATGTTCCCCTCAAGCTTACTCGAGTACTCTATTTTCCCCTTCTTAATCAATGCATTGTTCCTCCTTTGCTGAATTCGAATCCTCAGGTCTGTTGTTTACTCTGGCAAATTTATATGCCTCTTCCTTGGATCTAATGCTATCTCTAATTTCCCTTGTAAGCCATGGTTGAACTACCTTTCCCGTTTTACTTTTGCTGACTGACTGACTTTTACTGTTGCTGAGGAATGACTCCTCCTCCCCTTGCTCTCCCACCAGTGACCTGCATCAGAGCATCAGTCCGATTCATGCAACCCGATTCATCAGTAAAGTGATGGAAGGCGTCATCAACAGTGCCATCAAGCAGCACTTGCTTAGCAATAACCTGCTCAGTGACGCTCAGTTCGGGTTCCGCCAGGGCCATTCAGCTCCTGACCTCATTACAGCCTTGGTTCAAACATGGACAAAAGAGCTGAACTCAAGAGGTGAGGTGAGAGTGACTGCCCTTGACATCAAGGCAGCATTTGACCGAGTATGGCATCAAGGAGCCCTTGCAAAACTGAGGTCAATGGCAATCGGGGAAAACCTCTGGTGGCTGGAGTCATACCTAGCGCAAAGGAAGATGGTTGTGGTTGTTGGAGGTCAATCATCTGAGATCCAGGACATCACTGCAGGAGTTCCTCAGGGTAGTGTCCTCGGCCCAACCAGCTTCAGCTGCTTCATCAATGACCTTCCTTCAATCATAAGGTCAGAAGTGGGGATGTTCGCTGATGATTGCACAATGTTCAGCACCATTCATGACTCCTCAGATACTGAAGCAGTCCGTGTAGAAATGCAGCAAGACCTGGACAATATCCAGGCTTGGGCTGATAAGTGGCAAGTAACATTTGCGCCACACATGTGCCAGGCAATGACCATCTCCAACAAGAGAGAATCTAACCATCTCCCCTTGACATTCAATGGCATTACCATTCCTGAATCCTCCACTATCAACATCCTAGGGGCTACCATTGACCAGAAACTGAACTCGAGTAGCCATATGAATACCGTGGCTACAAGAGCAGGTCAGAGGCTAGGAATCCTGAGGCGAGTAACTCACCTCCTGACTCCCCAAAGCCTGTCCACCATCTACAAGGCACAGGTCAGGAGTGTGATGGAATACTCTCCACTTGCCTGGATGGGTGCAGCTCCAACAGCACTCAAGAAGCTTGACACCATCCAGGACAAAGCAGCCCGCTTGATTGGCACCCCATCTAGAAACATTCACTCCCTCCACCACCGACGCACAGTGGCAGCAGTGTGTACCATCTATAAGATGCACTGCAGCAATGCACCAAGGCTCCTTAGACAGCACCTTCCAAACCCGCGACCTCTACCAACAATAAGGACGAGGGCAGCAAATACATGGGAACACCACCACCTGCAAGTTCCCCTCCAAGTCACACACCATCCTGACTTGGAACTATATCGCCATTCCTTCACCGTTGCTGGGTCAAAATACTGGAACTCCCTTCCTAACAGCACTGTGGGTATACCTACCCCAAATGGACTGCAGCGGTTCAAGAAGGCAGCTCACCACCACCTTCTCAAGGGCAATTAGGGATGGGCAATAAATGCTGGCCTGGCCAGTGACGCCTACATCCCATGAATGGATAAAAAAAACCGCACTGAATCAATAAGATGAGGCTCAGTTTTCAAAACATCTCAAGCCTCAGAGTAACAATGACAGGAATGTGGTGGGCAGGTACACTATTTGCACCACACAGTAAAATCAACCCAAAGGAGTTAGACTGAAAATGGATTGGGAAATGGGCTTGTCATAATTGAATCTAAAAGGATAATGAATAGTCAATCAATTTTATTGTAGCGGAAAATAAATCAACAATACACAATCTTGAGTCTTGAGGAATCTGTACTGAACACTACCAATAGAACATGGGATGCACTTGCTCAAACTACACAATCCAAATTCAGTGGTGAGGTCCAAGGCTCCCCACAGATAAAATGGAGGGGGAGTTGTGCAGCAGCCACTCAACAGTGAAAAGTAGTGAAAAATTGGGCCACTGCTATCGTCGCTAGTCCGGGGTCTGTGTATTGGATCACAAAGTTCAGGAACAGAGGGAAGATTGGGACCGGGAGATGAAGTATCGAGAGGGGCAGCAATGTGGAAGTGGGGTGTGGTGTAGTGACAGGACTGGCCATCAGGTCCTTTAATGTGGAGTTGGGAGAAGTTATCCTGATTCTTCAGACTCCACAATTATGGAAGTTATCCTCTCTCTCCACCAATTGAGCAGACATGCAACCATCAACTTCTGCCCCTGAGCACAAACAAATACACCAAACCCCCGACCACATACTGATTATAACTTTGGCCTGCCCAGGCTCCTACTGAAAGCATTAAAGTCCTACCACCCCCAATAAGGACAAGCCTGCCCTTCCACCTTATCCCCACTGAGAATAAATGTGGCCCTTCCTCGCCCTCTGAAGAGATCCTCAGCACATCTCCCTCTTACAGGACACAAAGTCAATCTTCCACTTTGCCCTCTAAGAACAAATACCTATCCCTGCATAAACTCAAGTTCCCCCCCAGCAATAGGCCCAAATTTTGATCTATTACTGCTTTGCTACGAATACTCCCCATTCACTAAAAAGCAAATTTCCCCACTCATCCAACTGAGAAACATCTCAAACCTCTTCTCGCTCCTCACTCAGCAACACAGCACCATCAGTAGCCCTGAGCCAAAAGCCTACCCTCTGAATGTCTGCACATCACCACACACAGGCACTGGCCCAATGCTTCGAACCCTTCCCTAGCTACCTTTGCTCCTCCTCATCCTCTCATTCTGCTCCTTCGCACCTCACCCCTAACCTTCCTGTCCTTTTCTTTTCCTTGTAGCTTTCTTCCCTCCAATAGCAGTGAAGAAATGAACCCTGCCTAACTGCCATGCACCTCTGCTCTATCTGCTCTAACCCTCCTCCTGCCCTGTTCCTCTTCTCCTTTCCCTCCTGTTTTATAAGTACATATATTTTATAAGTACATAAAGAGGATAACTAAGGAAAGAATAGGGCCTATAGGGCACCAAAAAGGTAACCTATGTGGGAGGCAGGGGATGTGGGTAAGGTTCTTAATGAATACTTTGTAGCTGTCTTCACAAAAGAGGGGACCGATGATGATGTTGTAATTAAGGAGGAAGAGTGTGAAATATTGAATGCGATAAACATTATAAGAGAGGCAGTATTAAAAGGTGTGACGTCTTTGAAAGTAGCCAGCGCACACACACTCACATCAGTTGGGCCTCAGTCTAGCTTAGAATGGGGATCACTGCACCTCATGAGTGAGCAGGAGGAGGAAGGTGAGGCAGAGTCAGCTGTGGGCAGTCCCCCTTGGAAGGCAGAGGAAAGTCACGCCCATGCTCTGCTGGGTGGAGATGCTGGGCCTAGGGTGTCAGACACAAGGAGGATCTTTCTGGTGCATCAGAGGCAATGAGTAAATAACGAGCAAGTCAAAAAATTCAGAAAATTAAAAAAATGTTTTTTAAAGTCGTGGACTGCATAGAGGTTCAAGAGCCAGCTCATGACTGCTTCATCAAGGGCAATTAGGGATGGGTAATAAACGCAAGCCTTGCCGGAAACGCTCATCCTAAGAAAGAATTTTTTTAAACGTTCCTGCATGTCGGAGAACCCTAAGGTATTGCGGAGCCATGGGCAGACAATGGAAGAGTCCATGCAGCACATGTGCTCGGTTATGACTCAGGGTTTTGAGAGCATGAGCTCCTCCATTGAGAGAGTGGCCAACCTCTTGGACAGCAACAAGCAGCATCACTCTGAGTGGATGCAGGAGCAGCACACTGACATGCAATGACCGCTCAATGGCGCTGAGATGCATGGAGTGGATGCCAGCTGCTTTCCAGCCGGTGTCCAGATCCAGCATGCAAGGGCACCATGAAAGGGCTAAGGCCATCAAAGAGGCTGATTAGCGGGCCATCCCTCAGGGGACACCAGCATCATCTCTCGCCTTCTCAGCCCCTTTGACTGAGAAACCATCCATGCAGCAAGGCCCTGTTACAGAGGCTGCCCCTGCAATGATGTCTGGCAGAGCTGCCCATGGAGGAGGTCCCATGGACACCTCCACGATAAGGAGAGAAGCCACAGGTATCTCAGCTGCGTGCAGAGGCAAGGGAGCAGGCTGCCTCCACCTCACCCTCAGCTACAAACGGAGCACCTCCTTGAAGCGTACATGAACGCAAGATGTCACGTTGTTAAATGCACTTTATGGGTCACTTGAGTGATTTTTTTTAGTTTGTGTGTTCACTGACTTTTAGTTTTTTATATTATTGATTATGCCAACGAGCAGACTTGTGTGTTATCATTGCTTGATGTCAAAAGGACCATAAAGTGAAGGGCCTTGCAGGTGTGGGGAGAGCTGGGTTTCATGTGGTGCCATTGTCTGTGTTGAGACCCCATTTTCCATCAATGTGGATGGCAATGGGATTCTCCAGATATGTGTGCTTATGGGATAATTTCTCTCTCTGATGGACGGAGAGTGACAGAGTCATCTGTCATAAGGGCTGGGAGCCGCTCAGGTGAAATGTTGTTGAATTAGTGTGGCCCTTGCGGCCATGCCAGCCTGCCATTCACCGTGAGCTCAGGGACGGCCTCAGCAGATTTCCTTCAATGCCCGGGCACTGGGCTCCTCTGGAACAACACTTCATCATCCTCTTCTTCCTCTTTCCCAGAAGGGTATCAGGAGCACCTCTTCAGAGTCTAACCCTTATCTCCCCGCAGCCACCCACAGAGTCTGGACTTGTCCTGAAGATGTGCAGCACCTTGGACTCTCCAAGGATAAAGGCATCATGACAGGTGCCAATGAACTAAGGACACACCTGCAAGATGCTCTTCCTGTGATCACATACAAGCTGGACATTCATTTAGTAGAAGCCTTTTCTGTTCAGGAATCTAGCTGTCTGGTCTGTCAGTGCCTTGATGGCTACATAGGTACAATCAATGACCCCCTGGACCTGAGGGAATCCATCGATAGCGGCAAAGCCCAATGCCCTCTGTTCCTGAGTTGGACCATCTTTCTCAAAATAGATGTATTCCCCCGCCCTCTGGAAGAGGACATCTGTGACCTGCCTGATGGCACTATAAGCTACCAATTGCAAGATGGCACCCTGGTCTGGAGCTGATCCCTGGAACGACCCGGATGCATAAACATTCAGCACCACTAGAACCTTGATGGCTGCAGGTAAGTGACTGCCATGGGGACCACGAGGCATCAGGTTATTGTGGACCAGAGCACAAATGTCCAAGACCAACTGCCTGGAGAGGAGCTGTCTTCTACAGCATTGGAGCTCTGTCATTTACATGTAGCTTGGGTAGTGCACCAAATGTTTTGCGTAGCACCTTCTTCTTCTTGCAGCCGTTCGCTATGTTCCTCTGGCCTCATCCTGACCAGGAGGATGCATCTGCTGAGGCTCCTCCTCACTACTCTGTCCAAATACAGAGTAGCCTGCTCCCATGTTAACTCCCTCAGCTGGTTTATCAGGGCTTCCTCTACCCACCTCTGATGCCCAAGTGATGTCAGCAGCCTCACATCCCTCTCACGAGTTCAACCACTTGTTGTTCACAAATGCAAGCCTCCCAGCAGCACAATGGCTTCTCTGTGCCACTAGTTGAGCAGTTGAGTTTAAATCTACCATTTCTCACAACTGTTGAGCAATGCATTCATTAGCACTCCCAACAGCTGCACTGTAACATGTCCCAGGCCCTCTGTTTTCCCTGTGCCTCCCCATTGAAACTCTTAGACTGCTGCTTCAAATCTGTTTATGAGCTCCACAACCAGCTGAACAATCTGTTAATTGGAAGCATGTGGGTTGCCAGGTCCCTCCCTGCCCCCCCTTTGCAAACTCCATCGCGTTCTAGAGACGTCAGGAACCAGTGACACGATCCCACACCACGATTTTCAATGCACACCTGCACCTGACCTCACTCTCACGCCTGATTGTAAATGCAGCCCCCACCATGTTCAATGTATAGGAGATCAACAAATATTCAAACAATCATTTTAATGTTAAAACACTCTATCATTGCACTTCACGTCTTCTCTTTTAACTGTATCAGTACTTTTTTTGCTGTCTATACAATCAGGTAGATTTTCCAAATCTTCACCAGCAGTCAACATATATCAGAAAATCTTGAAGTAGTATCCCAATGCAGTATTAGTCTGTACTAATATATTGAAACATCACCATGGCAACATTGGTATTTGGCCAAAATGTTTGTTTATCACCACACTGATTAAATTGTTCCCAGTGCATTTAGTTTTCCATCAGCCACTTTCTTCAAAAATGGAGGATAAGAAATATCTCCTTCTATGCTGATGAATATTTTATCCACAGAAGTTGAGAAATGTATTATTTTCTTAAATAAAAATTGGCTGTATTGCAATAGAGGTCACGTTGCCTGTATTTTCCTCAAGGCTTAAAATATAAAGCAAATTTCTTTATGTATTGAGTGGTGTGGAAATTCTTTCATTACATGTTGTATCCATAAAATTTGGTACTCAGATGAGAAAAGTAGTGAATGGCTTTCATCAAAAAATCGAAGCTGAGGTGACAATATCAGTCACTTTTTATGCTGCTGGCTCCTTCTAGGCACGAGGGATAATATCACGGGCATCAAGCCACTATGCAGTGAATTGCTGCTTATAGGAATTAATGGTATTCCATTTGTCAAAAGCAAATGTTTTCTTCCATTCAGAATGGGACAGTAGCAGCAACAGCAGCAGCAAAAACAAGGGCAATTTTATAAAATATTAAGGTTCCCCAATGTACAGGAGATCATTGATTATACAAGCCAATGTTCCCAGGTACAATCAAAGTCTGTCCATGAACCACAAGTGATTTTTTTCCACCAATGTGAAGATAGATATGGTGAATATTTTTGAATTGGAAAGATGAATGGAAGACTGGCTTGTGGGACACACTGGATACCCATTTCAATCTTGTTTAATGACTGCTCTATCAATTCTTTCAATGGGGCAAAGGCATAATCTTGTTCATGCCAGAATTAGAGTCATCATCAAACAGACCTTTGAACTTTTATAACAAAGGTTCAGACACTTGGGGTAGAATTTCTACCTCCAAGTGTCAGAACCATTGTTGTTTGAGACGTTGCTGGGTGCAAAATGGCTGCCGTAATTCTAACATTACAAGAGATAGCACTTCAAAAGTACTCATTGACTTTAATGCACTTTGGGATGTCTTGAGATCATGAAAGGTGCTATATAAATTCAAGTGTTTTTTTTCTTAATTATACAGAATGTCCCAAGAGACTTTGCAATGTAATGGTAAGGATAATGGAAGACTAAGCCACGAAAGGGGATTTAGGAAGAATGAGTGAATATTTGGTTTTGAGGAGGTTTAAAAGGAGGAGAGAGGGTTAGATAGGCAGAGGAGTACAGATAGGAAACTCTAGAGAGCAGGGTCTAGGTGGCTCATAGGTTTCCTTTTGTTTTATTAGCTTGTGTCATGTGGGTGTCGATGGCTAGCCCAACATTTATTGCCCATCCCTAAATGCCATTGAGAAGGTGGTGGTGAGCTGCCTTCCTGAACCGCTGCAGTCCATGTGAGGTAGGTACACCCACAGTGCTGTCAGGAATAGAGTTCCAGGATTTTGACCCAGCAACAGTGAAGGAACGGCAATATAGTTCCAAGTCAGGATGGTGTGTGCCTTGGAGGGGAACTTGCAGGTGGTGGTGTTCCCATGCATCTGCAGCCCTTGTCTTTCTAGGTTGTCGAAGTCACAGGTTTGGAAGGTGCACCTAGGGAGCCTTGGTGCATTGCATCTTGTAGATGGTACACACTGTGCGTCGGTGATGGAGGGAGTGAATGTTTGTAAATGGGGTGCCAATCATGCGGGCTGCTTTGTCCTGGATAGTGTAAAGCTTCTTGAGTGTTGTTGGAGCAGCACCTATCCAGGCAAGTGGAGAGTATTCCATCATACTCCTGACTTGTGCCTTGCAGATGGTGGACAGGCTTTGGGGATAGTCAGGATTCCTAACCTCTGACCAGTTCTTGTAGCCATGGTACTTATATGGCTACTCAAGTTCAGTTTCTGGTCAACAGTAACCCCAGGATGTTGATAGTGGGGGATTCAGCAATGGTAATGCCATTGAATGTCAAGGGGAGATGGTTAGATTCTCTCTTGTTGGAGATGGTCATTGCCTGGCACTTGTGTGGCACGAATGTTACTTGCCACTTATCAGCCCAAGCCTGGATATTGTCCAGGTCTTGATGCATTTCTACATGGACTGCTTCAGTATCTGAGGAGTCACGAATGGTGCTGAATATTGTGCAATCATCAGCGAACATCCCCACTTCTGACCTTATGATTGAAGGAAGATCGTTGATGAAGCATCTGGGATGAAGGCCTGAGGAACTCCTGCAGTGATGTCCTGGAGCTGAAATAATTGACCTCCAACAACCACAACCATCTTCCTTTGCGCTAGGTACGACTCCAACCAGCAGAGAGATTCCCCCGATTCCCATTAACTCCAGTTTTGTTAGGGCTCCTTGATGCCATACTCGGTCAAATGCTGCCTTGATGCCATGAGCAGCAACTCTCACCTCACCTCTTGAGTTCAGCTCTTCTGTCCATAGATCATAGAGAGATACAGCACTGAAACAGGCCCTACGGCCCACCGAGTCTGTGCCGACCAACAACCACCCATTTAGACTAATATAACATTAATCCCATATTCCCTGCCACATCCCCACTATTCTCTTATCACCTACCTATACTAGGGGCAACTTACAATGGCCAATTTACCTATCAACTTGCAAGTCTTTGGCTGTGGGAGGAAACCAGAGCACCCGGCGGAAGCCCACACGGTCACAGGGAGAACTTGCAAACTCTACACAGGCAGTACCCAGAACCGAACCCGGGTCGCTGGAGCTGTGAGGCTGCGGTGCTAACTACTGTGCCACTGTGCCGCCCTTTTATTTTTGAACCTCAAACCAATTTCTTCCCAGATCCCACGATATTTTTGAATTCCATGGCATCACCCAGTTGTTTGAACCAAGGCTTTAATGAGGTCAGGAGCTGAGTAGCCCTGGCAGAACGCAAACTGAGCGTCACTTAGCAGGTTATTGCAAAGCAAGTGCCGCTTGATAGCACTGTTGATGACACCTTCCATCACCCATCCCATTGGTGGAGCAAAAGAGGGAAGATGTACAGAGAACCAAAGTCACAAGACCAAAAGTTGTGGCAGGGAAAATAATTCTTGAGGATATTGCAAATGTAGAGATAACCAAGGCCGTGGAGGGCAAGAAAAGAGATTTTAAACTTAATGCATTGGTTGGGGCAATCACTGATCTGTGTATATGAATGCACCCAAGGGATCATACAGTTGAGGTGTGCAACATCCTTTGTTGGAAAGCAGAAACAGTTATTATTGCACTTCAAGGCACTTTAGGAGGATCAGTTGCTTGCATAAGGCCACCCTGTATCCATTGAAAGGGATGTGGCCAGTTAATGGTTAAAAACAGTATTTTTTTTTTATATTGTCAGCCTTACGAAGGATTGTAGGTTGTGTGGGGATGGGTGCAAAAGAGGACAGGCCAAAAGCAAGAAAAGAACAATGAGCACAAATGTCAAATTGCCCTCCCGCCTCCCAGCGGGAATAGTACAGGTAGGGGAGTTAAAATTGCAAGGAGGTTCATGCCGCATTCCCAATGTGTTTCCACCCCTTGCACCATTTTAAGGTACCTTGAATCAGGCATGGGAAGGCTGCCTGCCCCCGAAGAGTGGAGGCCTAATTTAAAAGCCAAAATGGTATCTCAATTGCATCATTCAGATGTGCTCGTCAGGAATGATCCTCAAGCACAACAGCTGAAGGCAGTGATCATCTTGCCAATAACTAGGTTGAGAACCAGGCCAAATGCAATAAGTTGTGAGGGAAGTGAAAAGGAAAATAAGACTCGCAAAGAGAGAAAATCAGAATGAAAAGGCAGTTAAAATAAAAGAGAATCCAAAAATCTTCTATTGGCATGTAAATAGTAAGTGGGTCATCAAAGGTGGGGTGGGGCCTATTAGGAACAAGAGGATGACATATGCTTTGAGGCGCAGGACAAAGCTTGAATACTTAATGAGTACATTGTAGCGGTGCTTCCTAAGGAAGGGGATGCTGAAAAGTTATTGGTAGAAGCGGAGATGGTAAAGGTAATGAAGCAGTGAAAATTGATAGACAGGATGTACTGGAAAGGCTAGCTATGCTTAGAGTGGCTAAGTCACCTGGTCCGAATGGCTTGCATCCCAAATTGCTAAAAGAAGGGTGGAAATAGTGGAAGGGCTTGCCATAATCTTCCGATCTTCCCTAAATATGGGGGAGGTGCCAGAGGATTGGAGAGTGGCAAATGTGACACCTGTGATGTCCTCGGGACTTTGGTGAGGTTTAGCCAAGTTTGGCACAGGATATGTGGCAAAGATAGAGAGACAAAAACTGCAGCAGCTGAACCCAAAGGCTTTGCCTTTTATTCTTCTGTCTTAGTTTCACTTTCTCTTTGCTAGCATGTGTGTTCTACAGCAGTCTCCAGAGTACACAATGCACAATACAATTACAATTTCAAAACACTACAACACCCTTATTCAATAAAAGGTATAAGGACATTCCTAGCACCTACGGGCTGGTCAGTTTGACATCAGTGCTGGGTAAGGTTTTAAAAACAATAATCAGGGAAAAAAATCAACAGGCACATATTGAGAGAGTAATTAGCAAAGCATATGGGATCTTAGGCTTCATAAATAGAGGTATTGAGTACAGAAGCAGGGAATTTATGCTGAACTTTTATAAAGCTCTGGCTATGCCCCAACTAGAGTATTACATCCAATTCTGGTCACCACACTTTAGGAATAATGTGAGGGTCCTTGAGAAAGTGCAGAGGACATTTACCAGAATCATTCCGGGGTGAGTGATTTTTGCTACAAGGTTAGGTTGGAGAAACTGGGGTTGTTTCTCTTGGAACAAAGGAGATTGAGGGGAGATTTAATAGAGGTGAACAAGATTGTGACAGGGAATGGGACTGATTGGATTGCTCTAAAGAAAGTCAGCATGGACTCGATGGGCCAAATGACCTCCTTCTGTGCTGTAATGACTCTATGACTCTATGAACTGACCTTGCTGTTTCTTTCTTGCTTTTTGCCTACAGGTGGTCCAAGTTTCTGGTCAATGGTAACCCCTCGGATGTTGATAGTGGAGGCTTTAGCAATCATAATGCCATTGAACATCAAGGGGAGATGGTTAGATTCTCTCTCGTTGGAGATGGTCACTGCCTGTCCTTTGTGGGGTGCAAAGGTTACTTGCCAATTATCAGTCCAAGCCTGAATGTTGTCCAGGTCTTCCTGCTTGTGGGCACGGACTGCTTCAGTATCTGAGGCATCGCGAATGGTAATGAACACTGCACAATCACCAGCGAACATTCCCACTTCTGACCTTCTGATGGAGGGAATGTCATTGATGAAGCAGCTGAGGATGGTTGGACCTGGGACACTACCCTAAGAAACTCCTGCAGCGATATCCCGGGGCTGAGATGATTGGCCTCCAACAACCACAACCATCTTCTTTTATGATCAGTACGACACCAACTAGTGGGGAGTTTTCTCCTTTTTTCCCATTGACTTCAATTTTGCTAGGGCTCCTTGATGCCGCACTCGGTCAAATGCTGCCTTAATGTCAAGGGAAATCACTCTCACCTCACCTCTGGAATTCAGCTCTTTTGTCCATGTTTGGACAAAGGCTATAATGAGGCCTGGAGTGAAAACATTAAAAATATGTCATGGTCCTGTAGTTTTTTTTTGGAATATGCGGCTTGCAATATTGCTTTAGCAGCTGGCAAGCCTCAGGAGTTATAAAAAGGTGCATTTTTGTTGCCTTAGAAATAGCCATTTGGAGACTGCAATTCAAAGGGTGCATTCTCGTGACCATAGAGATAGCCACTGGGAGTGAGCCTGATGCGATACATTTGTTACAATTCAGTTTTGAACTGGCTTATGAGTTGAAGACAGCTTGTCCTAACTGAACACAGACAAAAGACACAGACAGCTGTGGTATCAACACTGAAAACGAGCTCTCAACCATTTAAACGGAAGGAAATAGGATTTTAGTCTGTTTAATTATTATCTCTCAAAATTCTAAAAAGTCGAGCCAAGACAGAGATCTCTGGTAATTTAAACTGAAGGAAGGGAGGTTAGACTGTGATCATCTTTTATCCCTCAAAAACTTTAAAGTCAGATTGATTCTGTTGAAAGTGTTTGCAAGTCGTTAACTGTTGAAATTCGCTGGACTTCGAACAACATTCTGCGAGGATTTCGAGCAACATTCTGCGAGGGCTTCGAACAACATTGGACTATAAATATGCAAGAACTCTAATTTTGTTATTTTTAAATGTTCATTGAGTTTAAGAATTTAGTTCTTCTAATTAAAGAGTTAATTTGTTGATTTAAAGACACCTGGTTTGGTTAGCCTCATTCGGGGGTTAATAGATGGTACAATTTGGAGGGTCTTTCTTTAATTTGAAAAGTTTTTAAATGATATGTTAGCCAATCTGTGGAACGACGGGATTGAATTAACAGTGCGTTGGTCCCACCATAATCAGAATCGTATATTTTGATTGGGGTCTTTGACAAGGAGCGGTCGGTCATAACAAATAGGACATACATAAAATCTCTTTCACCCATACAGGGCTGGATTTTACTGACCACCCGCATCAGGTATTGTGGTGAGCGGGGCAGGACCATGCCTCCGAGAGAGGGAGGGCCCAGCCCAATATTACCAGTGGCGACGAAGCCTCGTGACGGTCCCTCCACCACTCAGCGATGGGATCCCAATTTGAATATTTAAATAAATTAAAATTATTGATTTAATTAAGCTCCCATCACCACCTGCTGTCCCGCTGCAATCTTTGGCCTGGTGGCCAGCAGTCCCACGCCTTTGGATCCCTGACTGGGAAACGAAGTGCAATACTGGTGGGGAGGGGGTGGGGATGTAAGTTGATCAGTGCAGTCGGGGGTGGGGTGGGGGGGAACAGGGTCAAATTAACGTCATGGGTGTAGGGGATGGTGGGAAGAGATGTAGTTGAAGGGTTGCAGTTTGGGGGGCAGGTCAGATGGTAAAGTTAAGTGTTTTGAGGGGAAAGGGCAAATAATTAATTTAATTGTTATTGGGGAGTGGGAGAGGGGCAAAGGAGATGTATTTATTTATTTTACTTCAATTGACCTTTAAATATTTAAATTAGCTGGTAGAGCTGACAGCCCTTTTAAAATGGCGCCAGCAGCGAGATTCTAAAATCCAGCCCACAATTTTCCTCATTCCCATTCCAAATGGATGTGAAAGACAAGATGGGCAAACCCAACCGAAATTTTGCAGAATTGTGTCAAGTACCCATTTAAATATTTATTCTATGAAATTTGAAGCATCAGTGAAGCTGAGGCATAAAATGAATGCAAGTACCCCAGCTCACAGAATGCTGTAGAAATGCAATCCAATACGAAATGGTTACAGGTTCTGCTTTCCCAGTTCTTTAATTTTTTTGCCTCCACGGGGCAACAGCACTCCTGGTGGACGACATTTCAGAATTGGTCCTCTTGTGCATCCCTGATTTTAATCACCCCACCATTGGTGGCTGTGCCTTCAATTGCCTTGGCCCCAAGCTCTGGAATACCCTCCCTGCACCTCTCTTCCTCTCCACCTCATTTTCCTCCTTTAGGACACTCCTTTAAATCTACTTCTTTGACCAAGCTTTTGGTCATCTGACCTAAAATCTCCTTGTGGCTTGGTGTCATATTTTGTTTCATTACACTCCTGTAATGCAGCTTAGGATGTTTCATTACATTAAAGGCGCTATATAAATATATGTTGCTGCTGTTCTTATAGGTGGGCATGTGGTAAGCCAACAATGTAAATAGCTATAGACACAAAAATTGAACGTTTCATATCAATGTTACATGACTATTTGCATTTTGTCCCATTGGCCTTTCAATCAATTATTTTTAAGCACAGTGATAATTCCTAAAAATTCATAGAACACAGAAGGACACCATTCAGCCCATTATCCCTGTGCTGGCTCTTTCAAAGAGCTATCTAATTAATCCCACTCCCCTGCTCTTTTTCCTTTTGAAAGTTGCCAATGAATCTGCTTCCACCACCTTTTCAAACAGTGCATTCCAGATCGTAACAACATGCAACATTTAAATTCTCCTCTCTTGTTCTTTTGCCAATTGCCTTAAATCTGTGTCCTCTGGTTGCTGATCCTCCTGCCAGTGGAAACAATATTTCACCATGTACTCTATCATAGCCCCTCAAGATTTTGTACGCCTCTATTAAATCTCCCTTTGATGTCTTTGCTCTAAAGAGAACAACCCCAGCTTCTCTAATCTCTGCACACAACCATTCTTGTTAATCTCCTCTGCACTCTCTCCAAGGCCTTGACATTCTTCCTAAAGTGTGGTGTTCAGAATGAGATACAGTACTCCAGCTCAGGCCTAACCAATGATTTATCAATGTTTAGCATAATTTCCTTGCATTTGTGCTCTTTGCCTCTATTCTTAAAGCCCAGGACCACATATGCTTTTCTAAAAGCCTTATCAACTTGTCCTGTGACCTTCAAAGATTTGTGTATATCAACCCATAGGTCTCTCTGTTCCCGCACCTCCTTTAAAATCATACCATTTAGCTTGTATTCCCTCTCCTCAATCTACCTTTCAAAATGTGTCATTTCACACATCTGCAAGGGGGAAAACATTCAACTATAATAGAATTACCTTGCTGCTGTGGAAATGCTGCAAACTGCAGCCCTCAAAGAGCTGGTGAGAAACTTTTTTAAAGTGCCAGGGCCAAACAGGCATGCCCCGACGATTGGAGGAGTGAAACCACCAGCGGCGGCATCAGAATCACGAGGCAGCCATTGTTGCCAAGGGGCCCCACCATGGAACAAGGAACCTCTGGGAAGGAAGGCCCCCGGGAAGCCATCGGGAGGCTGCCTTGATGAAGCTGGTGGTCTCCCTCCGGGGTGGGGAGCCATTCGGAAGCCATTCTGATGCTGGTACAATGCCGGTGGGGGTTTAAAATGGCCAATAATAGGCCAGTTAATTCGAGTAATTGGCCACCTACCTCCGGTCAGCAGGTGGCGAAGCCGCTGCCATTCCTACCTTTGGAAATATCCCATGTGGGTGGAAAGACTTGGCTTTCCTCCCAATACCTTCTGCCGCCATTTTACTAACCCTCCGACCTCCCAGCCTGTCTCCAATGGTCTGGTAAAATTCTGGCCAGGGTTAAGGGGCTGAATTTTACTCGCCCTCCAGCGCCAGGGGTTGTGATGGGGGGGGCCCAGAAAATTCTTCCGGGAGAGGCCCGCCACGACCCTAGACGCCGAGAAGTGCCCACTGCATTTTACCGGCTGCCTCAGTGCAGCATCACCCCCTCCCCCACCCCCTTGGCAGTTGCCTTCATTTTAATATTATAATTAAGTTAAAACCATTCAAATTAACCTAACTTGTCCTGGCAGCCGTCCCACACCAATATTACGGCCGCCAGCCGGAAACCCCGCGCCTTCAGAACTCCGTTCGGAGTTCCGAGGTATGACACTGGTGAGCAGGGAGGAGGAGTGAGGGCTGGAGGGCTGTGGGAGCAGGGAAAACTGCTCCGATTGTTTGTGGGGATGATGGGAAGGGGGTGAGGGTCAAAGGTTCTGAAAGTGGTGGTGATGGTTCGGCATATTCAAAAGTGGTTATTTGGGGGGGTATGTCCATTTATTAAATGAGAGCTCAGTGGGGGGGGGAGGGTGGCTGGAGAGGGGAATCAAAGATAAATTAAACTGCAGTGGCGCCATACACCATTGCCTGGGGCGGAGCAGCCACCCCCTCTACCTCATCAGTGGCAGCCGCTCTGCCTTCCTCCATTTAAATGAGCCCCTGCGTGAAATAACGTGGGGGGCTCAGCAATGGCATATCTGCGCTGGAAGACCGCCGAGATCGGAGTGCGCCACCATTGGTGAGACCACATCTGGAGTACTGTGTACAGTGCTGGTCTCCTTATTTAAGGAAGGATGTAAATGTGTTGGAGGCAGTACAGAGAAGGTTTACTAGACTATTACCTGGAATGGACAGCTGTCTTACAAGGAAAGATTGGACAGGCTAAGCTTGTATCCGCTGGAATTTAGAAGAGTAAGAAGCAATTTGATTGAAGCATATAAAATCCTGAGGTGTCTTGACAGGGTGGATGTGGAAAGGATGGTTCCCCTTGTGGAAGACTCTGAAACTAGGGGTCACTGTTTAAAAATAAGAGGTCGCCCATTTAAGACAGAGATGAGGAGAATTTTTTTTCTCTCAGAGGGTCATGAGTCTTTGGAATTCTTTTCCTCAAAAGGCAGTGGAAGCAGAGTCTTTGAATATTTTTAAGGTAGATAGATTCTTGATAAGCAAGGGGGTGGAAGGTTATCAGGGGTGGGTGGAAATGTGGAGTAATCACTTCAGCCATGAACTTATTGAATGGCGGAGCAGGCTCGAGGGGTTGAGTGGCCTACTCCTGCTCCTAATTTGTATGTTCGTAGGATTCTGGATCTGGAGTTGATGACAGACAGTAAGCTTTAGTCATTTACGATAGATAAAGTCGAAGCACAGATCAGATGCCCTCATACATCACATTACAAGTAAGAGAGAACAGTCTTTCAATGAAAGCAATACTGAAGCAAAGTTTTCACAAGATAATAAGATAATTACATCCATCCAGTGGGTTCCTACTGTCCCCTGCCATTGCTGCATCTAATTGTTTCTGAATTGATTCCAGGTTTTTTACCTTCACTACCCTGTTCAGGAATCTTCTGCATGTTGATCAGTCTTTATGTGAAGAATTTTCTAACACCAGTCTTAAATTTCCCTTTTACTAGTTTGAACCTATGTCTGCCCCCCCACACCAACCCGCCCCCCCACCCCCCAGTTCACCTCCGTCCTATTCTCACAATTTATTTTAAAATAGTATTCTGGATTTGCCTTTTCTGTAACTTTACCTATGTTTTATATCTCTGATCAGATCACCTCTCAAATGCTTATTTTCCAGCTGAAGAAATTTAAGTCCAGAAATCCCTGGGGCATAGAAGAACCTACCATAGCTCTAGAATGGAGATCCAATCCCAAATTGGGGGAAGGGGTCATTTGCTTGGATACAATAGTCTTCCAGTACCCACAAATACATATAAGCAGCGCCTTCTTCAGCCCAGCCTGGTATAGCCTGATCCTCCCTGGTAGGGGAGAGTGGGGCACAGCTACTCCACACGAGGTTCCCAAGGCCACATGGGGCTGAAGAAACAAATATCCTTCCTTGCAGTCTTTGGCTCCATAAAGAGCCATTCTATCCCTGGCGCCATATTTAAATGGCAGCCAGCCTGCAAACATCCTCATTCATGATTAAATGTTTGTTGCTGGAGCAGACCAGCCAGAAATGAAGTGTGAAGAGCCCCAGCTGCCAAACAAACCCCTGCAAGGCACCAGAGTTGACAGAGGTGCGAGGAGGGATGGCCCCATGGTTCAGCAATGCCTCCGTGCTCACTCTCCTCCAGGTTGCATAGGCAAGGCAGGAGGTCCTTTTCCCAGCGGTGGTAAGAAGAGGCCGTCCCACCTGACCAAGCAAGCCTGGTCGGAGATTGCAGAGGAGGTAAGCTGGCATGGGGCCAACCGCCAAGACTGGATCCAGTGCCACAAGAGGATGAATGATCTCATGTGCTCGGCATAGTTAAGTGGCATTTAGTTCTACGGCTCAATTTGACCTGGGTGTCCCCACACAGAGTGGCACATGGGTGTCACTGCCATGTTAAAGACAGGGAGGCCGGGCAGGGAGGATTGATGCCACATGAGTGGCTGCATGTGTGAAAGAACTCACCCTCGTTTACTGCTCAGAGCATAGCACTTACATGACAGGCTGAGTACATATTAAAAACTGAGTTTCCCCCACCTTTTGTTTTAGAGCCCCTATTGTGACATGTGTCATGTTGTTGTTTGACAATGTTCAACATCTGCATCCTTGCTATTCCAGGAGAAGCGGACCCACAATGCGAGAGAGTCCTCCAGGACCGGTGGACGGGTGCCAGATATCAGCCCACTATCACAGGCTGAGGAGGAGGCCCTCGAGCTAGGTGGCAGCCAGGGAGGACGTGTCATTTCGGACTTGGAGCTTGGGGTTCCAGGTGAACATACAGCTCTTTGACAAACACAATGATTACTCAAAACATTTCATTTTTGTACACAATGTTGTCATATTCGTGACATGTACACCATTAAGTCTAAAACTGTGCTCTTTACATTGTATCTTGCAGGGCGACACTCACAGACAGCATTGGAGGCCCTGGAGACTTCCAGCACCTCTAAGGGAGAGACAACCTCAGAGGATGTAGCATCCCCTGACACTCCTGCACCTTCCACCAGCACAGATACACTCACCTCGGTGGGAATCCATTCGGCTTTAGAGTCTGGGTCACAAGCTGGTGAGTGCACCACACACGCGCCCGAACAGCTGGCTGAGGCTGAGAAAGGCAATGCCTCTGACATTCAGAGGACTGTGGGTGGCCAGGCCCATGCTGAGCCCCAGGCTGATGATGATCCTCTGCTGTCGACAGCACAGGGCATGCTGGAGTTGTAGGGAGAGGTAAGGCAACATCTGGCAGAGATGCCGCAGGCCATGTGCAGCCTTGAGCAGAAGATGGGGGAGTCCATCCAGGCCATGACAGCTGCCATGTCCCAGGCATATGAGCACATGGCTTCCTCCATGGAGAGGTTGGCGACCCTCATGGAGAGCCACATTCCACATATGCGCACGGACCTGCAAACCCTTGCCTCGGCCATGAGCCATTACTGTTACCGGTCCTTCTCAGCAGAGCAGTAAGGTTCCTACGAGACTTGAGAGGGAGGAGGCAAGCCAGCACTCTATATCTGGGGTCCCCCATCAGGGTGATTCCAATATGGACACTGGCTCCTCAGTCCCTCCACTGGTGAGTCCAGCTCCAGCAGTCACGACGTCTGTGGACAGTTCTGCACTGGTACAGGAGGCCCTCAGGCAAGCAGGGCCCTCCAGGCCTCATGCACCCAGAAGACAATCGCCCAAGTCATCCAAAGCAAAGGAGGTCCTGATCAGCAGCCTGCCCCCAGTCAAGCTGCTCGTGCAGAAGTAGCACCGTGAAGGAGCACCTGCAAACATTTCAAAAAGGCACCATGACACATATGGGTTTTCACGGGTGACACGCCTATGTATTAATTCCTTCTCATTAAATGTGCTTTTCTAACATGTGTCTCCTTTTTACTGTGTGAATGACGCATGCCAACATGTGCCAATTATGTGTCCTCCCATTACATCATTGACCTGACAGAACTGCCAGTGTATGGAACAACAACATTGCCATGCCAGTATGCGTGATGTGGCACTGCACAGATGCAGTCACATGGGCAATGGTTCAGTCATCTGCTGCCAGGAATGGTGGAGACACAGATGTCACAGATACTGAATTCTGCCTACCAGATGAGGCATGGTGATGTGTGATGTGGGAGCATATGGTGCACTTCAGGGATTGTGGAAGCACTCAGCAATAAGGCATTGTTGTGCATCCCTTGCTCGCTGCTCACCATGTCTGCATTGCATCGATGCTTTCCGTCCTCCGATGCGTGCATGCTGCTGCAACTCCTTTGTGTCCTTATCATCTGAGGATGTCTCCTGTTCCTGTCTTCATCATCCTGAAAGGCCTTGCCCCGCTGTATTGCAAAGTTGTACAGAGCACAGCATACAGCAACGGTACGCGCAACCCTTTCTGATGTGTACTGTATGGCCCCATATGATCTATCCAGGCAGCGGAAGCGCATCTTCAGCATGCCGATGTCCTGCTCGATGGTAGCTCAAGTTGAGCCATGGCAGGCGTTGTACCTCTCCTCTGCATCACTAGTGGGGTTTCTCACCAGCGTCGGGAGCCATGCCTGCAAGGAGTATCCCTTGTCCCCAAGAACCTACCCTTGGATCTGAGCTGGTGCAGTGAAGAGCAGTGGCACCTGAGAATGGTGCAGAATGAATGCGCCATGGCAACTGCCTGGAAAGCGGGTATGCACTCACATGAAGTGCTTCCTGTGGTCACATACCAGCTGCACACTGAGGGAGTAGAAGCCCTTTCTATTGAGGTATGCGGCTGGTTCTCCAGCTGGAGCCTTCATGATCACATGTGTGCAGTTGATGACTCCTTGCACCTGTGGAAATCCCGCAATGGCTCCAAATCAGGGACCCCTCTGGTCCTGACTCTCAGGTTCTGTCCTGAAGCGAACATAGTCACCGGTCCTCTTGTATAAGGCATCGGTGACCTCCCTGATACAGCAGTGCACTGCTGACTGTGAAGCCCCACACAGGTCACCGGTGGATCCCTGGAATGATGTAGAGGCATAGAAGTTAAGAGCTGCGGTCACTTTGAGGGCCACAGGCATTGGCTGCAGGTCATCATTTAGCAGTGCACTGAGTTGTGTCACCGGCTCTCTGGTCATACGCAGTCGCCTGTGACACTGGTGCTCCGACATCTACAGGTAGGTCATGCAAGGTCTGTAGACCCGCTGTCTTCTCTGGCCTTGAATGCGCCTTTTTGGCTGCTGCTGCTCGCGTCCATGAGCTTCCACGTGGAATGCACCTGCCTCTTGGTTACGCCTCTGGTGGATATGGCTCCTCACGGCACGTGGATTAAGCAAGACAGGGTGGACCAGCCCCATCTCTATGCTGGCGCTGAACTTGGTTCCTTCAGTAGGTCAATGGCACCTATCAGGGCAGAGAGTGATGTGAATTGGTGCTTCAGCGCCGTTCCAGCATCACCTAAATGCTATGGCAAGAAATTGCCCATGTTAGCTTTAAATAAGAGTGGGGCAGCGTGGCCACAGTCATATTATTGCGGTTGCCTGGATTGGACCACCAGCAACATGACCTTAAACCACCTACCATTTGTGGCCCCACCCCACATAAAGGAGTCATGGGCTGCCATTGCTACCCCCCTCCCCCAAGCATCGTTGGCCGAATGCAGGGTCAGCTCCCTTCCACCCCCCGCGCACAGAATTAAAGGGCGCAGAGTGGCCCCCTTTACGGAAGAAGGCTTAGGGGTTCCTACCCTCATGAATGCAGAGTTAAGACCCCCTTCATCACAGCCACCCACCCACCTCCCTTCGTGAATGCAGAGTTCAGACCCCCTTCATTACAGCCAGCCACCCACCCACCCACCTCCTTTCGTGAATGCAGAGTTCAGACCCCCTTCATTACAGCCACCCACCCAGCTCCCTTCGTGAATGCAGAGTTCAGACCCCCTTCATTACAGCCACCCACCCACCTCCCTTTGTGAATGCAGAGTTCAGACCCCCTTCATTACAGCCACCCACCCACCTCCCTTCGTGAATGCAGAGTTCAGACCCCCTTCATTACAGCCACCCACCCTCCTCCCTTCGTGAATGCAGAGTTCAGACCCCCTTCATTACAGCCACCCACCCACCTCCCTTCATGAATGCAGAGTTCAGACCCCCTTCATTGCAACCACCCACCCACCTCCCTTCATGGATGCAGAGTTCAGACCCCCTTCATTACAGCCAAACACCCACCTCCCTTCATGAATGCAGAGTTCAGACCCCGTTTCATTACAGCCACCCACCCACCTCCCTTCATGGATGCAGAGTTCAGACCCCGTTTCATTACAGCCAACCACCCACCTCCCTTCATGAATGCAGCGTTGAGAACCTTTCATTGCAACCACCCACCCACCTTCACAGGCTCCGATGACTGATGCCTCAGTGCTGCCAGCTATCACGGATGTGAAATTGAAAGCATGTGAGTGCCGCAGGTCCGGATGAAGATTGTAACCTGCTGGCTGAATTGCAGCGGCGTGCATATTAACGCATGGACGCGGCAATTTAAATATTCAAATTTAGGTCCCGTCGCCGAGCGGCAGGGGGGCTGCCAAGGAGCCTCGTCGCCGCTGGGAGGATCAGGCCGGGCCCTCCTGGCATCAAGGCCCGTGGCGAGTTTCTTCCAGAGGACTGCAGTATTTTCCCTCACCACAGATCACGACGTTGACGTTTTCTTAAAATCCAGCTCACTGTGTTGATGAAGTCAAACAACTGGAAGCTTTTGTTACCATTAATATCATGTGCCCGAAGAAAGCTGGCAAACTCACATTTGAGGCCAATATTGACACGAAATCTAGCGCAAACATCCTACCAGCCCGAATCTTGAAGGTTATGTACCAGGGTCATTGGAAATTAATGATACAACTGACAACTGTAAAGTTAACTGCCCATCCCTTGCAGTGGCACACTTACAATACAATGCAGCTATGGCAAGTCAGCATGGAAACCTCAAATATTTTACCTGGTAGACATGAGCAGACCAGCAGTGGCAGGACTACCAGCATGTAAGGATCTTAACATTGTAACTATTCATGTGGTCATCAAGGTACCCACTGCAGCAGAAGAGACCAAGGGTACCTGCATTGAGTCAATCCAGGACTTACAACAAATGTACCCAGACAGGTTCAACACCATAGGAGATGTCAAAGGCAATGCCATACTGCACCTCAGAGAGAATGCAATTCTGTCAACTAAGCCTCCCAAAAAAGCTTAAGCACGAGTTGATGGATATGGAACGCAATGGCATCATCCATCATGTGCATCATCACACAGACTGGTGCAGCTCAATCACATGCATACTGAAGAAGGATGAAACAATCAGGGTATGTCCAGATCCGAGGCATCTAAACATCTCCCTAAAGAGATGCCCCCACAAGATTCCAACTCTAGCAGAACTGCATCTCAAGTTCACAGGAGCCAAATTCTTCTCCAATTTGGATGCTAAACATGGATATTGATTGGTCCACTTAGGTAAGGAAGCTCAGGAAGTCACCTCCCTCAGAACACCATTTGGAAGATATTGCTTCCAGAAACCACTGGCTTACCTGTCAGTCAAGATCCATTTCAGCAGCAATATGGACAGAATTATAGAAAACGTGCCTGGATGTATATGCATTGCCAATAGCATTGCGGTAACGGGCAAAACCAAGGAAATACATGATCGAAATCTCCATTCACTGATGGCAGTAGCTCGTCGCGAAGGACTCGGTTTTAACACCAAGAAGTGCCAGGTGAATGTAAGTCAGATCAGTTTCTTTGGTTCCATCTATTTCAGATATGGAATCCGTCCTGACCCAGGCAAAGTCAAAGATGTAAGGCATATGCCTACCCCACAATACAAGGAAGACGTACAGAGATGTCTTGGAATTTTCAATTTCTTGGCATCATACATTCCAAATTTTTCTGACAAAACATCATCATTGATAAAGTTCTTAAAGAAAGACATACCAAAATTATGTATATCATCAGCACATATTTAAGTCTCTCAAACAAGCATTGCCAGCAGAAACCTGTACCCAGGAGTACTATGATCCAAGGAAGAAGACAATCCTGGAAGTCAATGCCTCACAGAAAGGGCTAGGAGCGCACATCCTGCAGGATGGCAAACCAATTGCATTCGGGTCCAAATGTTTATCCTCAGCACAATCCAATTACTCAAACATAGAGCATGAAACACTTGCTCTGGGGTTTGGGATCACAAGGTTCCACACCTACCTATTCGTTAAGTAGTTCATTGTGGAAACCGACAACAAACCACTGGAGATGATCTGGCGCAAACCATAGACAAGTGCACCACCTTGACTACAATGACTCTTAGTGAAAGTACAAGGATACAACTTCGATGTCTGCTACAAACCGGGTACTAAAATGGTTACCTTGGATACGCTGAGCAAATTGGCAAACCCGTGCAAGAATGAAGAAGTTCCACTGGATCTACAAGTGGGCAGCATGGACATCGAGGTGAAAGATATCCTCAAAATCGATTTATTGCATTTTGTTCAGCACAAATGTGACCAACTACAATCAGTAACAGCCAATGACCCACAACTGAAGGCACTGTGGAGAGTCATGATAGAAGATTGGCCTGATATGGTAAAAGAGGCGCCAGAAACCCTCAGATGCTTTTGGCCTTACAGAGGTGAATTCGGCATCTCGAGATGCATCACCTTCAAGAGAAAACAAGTGAATGTGCCCAAAGCTCTCTGACAGGAAATCTTGTCACAACTTCACCAAGGTCATATGGGCAAAAAGAGAATGAGACAACTGGCACAAGACTCTATTTATTGACCAGGGATCAACAGAGATATTGAAAAGTTATGAGGATGTCCAAGGCATTCTAGAGCCACCAACCACAACAGCGTAAAGAACCTTTACACCCTCATGAGATTCCATCAGTCCCTTGGTCCAAAATCACCACTGATCTATTTTCTGTCAATGGAGATGACTTTATCTCAGTCACCGATTATCTTTCCAAAAATTTCTAATTGTCAGACAGGTAAAAGACACCTCAAGCGCAGTCGTCGCCGATACATTCAGCGCCATATTCAGTCTATTCAGTGCACCTGAAGAAATTATTTCATACAATGGGCCACAGTATACGTGTAAACCTTTCAGAATATGTGTGCCAAATGGGGCATAAACCATGTGACGTCCTCACCACATTACCCTAGATCTAACAGTCTTGTCGAGTGAGTGGTTCGCATAGTTACATCGCTTATCTTGAAGTGTAAGGCAACGAAACAAGATTTTCGTGTTGCCATGCTACACCTCAGAGCTATACCTATGGATATGGGCTTACCGTCACCAGCAGAGATAATGTTTGGCAGAAAAGTGCAAACGATCCTGCCAAGCCATCATCTGTCCAAATTCTCCGAGATGCAGGAGACACTGCTCGAAAAACAAGGGAGAATGAAGATGGTGCATGACCGACATGCAGGGGCATAACTACCTCATCTATACGTAGGACAAAAGGTCAGGGTTATACACCCCACAATGAGAACATGGCTACCCACAGAGGTATCCAAAGTATGCAATGAATCTAAATCCTACAAGGTTACAACATCTAGCAGAGCAGTACTGAGGAAGAGGAACCAAAGCCAATTAAGAGATGTGTGAAATACTCCAATAATGCACAGTGGACTTGAAAGAGCACACTTCGACAATGAGGATGTGATGGAACAATAGGATAACAACCAACACATAGACAACATGTCTACAAGCCAAAAACAGCCAAAAATGAGATCCACATCCCCAGAATGTTATACCATAACAAGATCTGGAAGAGTTGTCAAACTACTGAAACGATAAATGGACTCTTAAGCTTCTGCATGTGTTAATTTCATAATCTCTATCCCTGTGTAAATAATTTTGATGTTATCCAATTTTATATGTTTTTACTTTTAGTGTATGAGACTTATCTTTGGAAAGAAAGGGAATGTTGTATGATCGCTTCAAGAGTGATGTCCCTTTAAGAACTCGGTATGCTAATGAGCTAAGTGCCAGGATGTAGTCACGTGACTTGAAGCCATAGTCATCTGCAACTGTAACTCCCTAGATAAAGGTTCTGTACATAGTTTGCTCTGTATTTTATACAATAGTTAGCTATTCATAAAAGGGCGGCACAGTGGCGCAGTGGTTCGCACTGCAGCCTCACAGCTCCAGCAACCCAGGTTCAATTCTGGGTACTGCCTGTGTGGAGTTTGCAAGTTCTCCCTGTGTCTGCGTGGGTTTCCTCCGGGTGCTCCGGTTTCCTCCCACAGCCAAAAGACTTGCAGGTTGATAGGTAAATTGGCCATTATAAATTGCCCCTGGTATAGGTAGGTGGTAGGGGAATATAGGGACAGGTGGGGATGTGGTAGGAATATGGGATTAGTGTAGGATTAGTATAAATGGGTGGTTAATGGTCGGCACAGACTCGGTGGGCCGAAGGGCCTGTTTCAGTGCTGTATCTCTAAATTAAAAAAAAATCTAAATCTAAACCTGTTTGAGATCTTCAAGGAATTGGAATCCACATAACTCATTCTGTTACTTAAGACAACACAACGAAAGCATGCCATTGTTTTCGGTCCCATTCCAAACTCTGTTCCCTACCCATTGATTCCATCCCTCTCCCAGGTAATAGTTTGAGACTAAACCAGACTGTTTGTAACCTTGGTTGCAGATTTGACCCCAAGATGAGCTTTTGACCTCATATTCGAGCCATCACAAAGACTGCCTATTTTCATCTCCGTAACATCGTCCAATTTCTGTCTCAACTCATTAGTTACTGAAACTTTCATTTATGCTTTTGTTACTTATAGACTTGACTATTACAATGCACTCCTGGCCGGTCTCCCACATTCTACCCTCCGTAAACTTGAGGTCATCCAAAACTTTGCTGCCAATGTCTTAACTCGCACCAAGTCCCGTTCACTTATCACCCCTGTGATCGCTGACCTACATTGGCTCCCAGTCAAGCAACGTCTGGATTTTAAAATTCTCACCCTTGTTTTCAAATCCTTCCATGTTACCTCTGTAACCTCCTCCAGCCCCACAACCCTCCGAGATATCTGCACTCCTCTAAATCTGGACTCTTGACCATCCTCAATTTTAATTGCATCACCATTGGCGGCCATGCCTTCAGTTGCCTCGGCCCTAAGCTCTGGCATTCCCTCCCTACACCTCTCCACCTCTTGCTTTCGACCTTTAAGAAACTCCTTAAAACCTATCTCTTTGACCAAGCTTTTGTTCATCTGACCTAATACCTCCTTATGTGGCTCGGTGTTATATTTTGGTTGATAATGCTCCTGTGAAATGCCTTGGGATGTTTCATTATGTTAAAGGAGCGATATAAATATAAGTTGTTGTTGAAAATACAAAATACATCTCTAATAGTGTTGTAGTTTTGTGAAGAATTTATTATTTTCCCAAGAGATTTATTCTTCACAAAATAGAGGTTGCTATGGAACAGGGAACCTGTGCTGTAAGACACAGATAACCAGCTTGAAAATGGCAGACCCATCACCAAAGCTATGACATTTTTGTTTCAGTTTCAAGAGCAACGATATTGTGCTGAGGACATTCTCATTGTATCCTTTAATGTTTTTCTGATTAGTAAAACTGATAAGGAACATTGTACTGTCACCTGCAAAATTTTAGATTTTTTGCGCAGGAAAACAAAACAAAATCTGACTTTATTCCTTTATAGGCCTGTTAGGCAATTTTTATACACCACACAGAACAAAGTTTGCTTAGCACTGGGAAATACAATCTTCTGTTAATATTGCACATCTCCATAGCAGTTAGCAATGTCTGCATAAATAATTGATTGACAGGCACAAAAGCCCTCAGTCCTTTTTAAAAAAGATTCTTTGTCTAATATTGAATATTATTTCTCTGCTCTAAATAATAGCTCTCTTGGCAGACATTACCACAGTGACAATATCTCATTGCAAAAATAACATTAAATCATTGAGCACCATTTCTCGAGCATATGGTCTAAGGGTAATTGAAGCTTTTATATTTTATTCATTGAACCAACTTTACTATTGTATTTGATAACCAAAAAATGTATCGTAGAATAATACTGTGTCACTCCAACACATTTATATGAATGTTAAATCAGAAAAAGACACACACATCACACACTGAACATAAAAAAAGAAACAAAACATAATACACACATTTTTTTTGATTTGATTTTGATTTAGAGATACAGCACTGAAACAGGCCCTTCGGCCCACCGAGTCTGTGCCGACCCTTAACCACCCATTTATACTAATCCCATATTCCTACCACATTTCCACCTGTCCCTATATTCCCCTACCACCTACCTATACCAGGGGCAATTTATAATGGCCAATTTACCTATCAACCTGCAAGTCTTTTGGCTGTGGGAGGAAACCGGAGCACCCGGAGGAAACCCACGCAGACACAGGGAAAACTTGCAAACTCCACACAGGCAGTACCCAGAATTGAACCCAGGTCGCTGGAGCTGTGAGGCTGCGGTGCTAACCACTGCGCCACTGTGAAAAGAGCAAGGATAGTTATTAAATTTAGTGAAGATATGGAGGGTGAACATGGTTGTCAGCAGTAGTGCAAAACAGGTGATTGTGAATTCGCGCCTCATTTTACTCCATTTTTCTTTTCCATTGGCCAGCATCTGCAAGTTCCCCTCCAATTGGGCATATATCACTGGATATGGATCATTGTTCCTTGATCATTGCTGGGTCAAAATATTTTGTAAGCACCATGACAACAAAGAATGTATCAATTCACAAAGAAGGCCTGCCACTCTCTTCTCAGGCCAAATAGTGATGGGAAATGAATGCAGCCTTTCTAACTTTGCCCAAATTCCATGAACAATTTTGCTTTCAAATTTGGCACTTGTGCAGGAGATGATTTAGTCTGGTGATCCTTTACCCATGCTAGCTTTTGAGTTCTCATCGTGGAAAATTATTCTGGAAGCTCTCTTTTGCTTCACACTAAGAAAAGTACTGATAGACACAATGGGATCCAGGCTGAGAGGATTGCAGGAACCATGGCCGCTTCCAGTTTTCTTTGAGTTCTTCTGAAGATCAACGAATGGTAAACTGTCCAGGAGACTGGTTGGGAGGTCTCGTTCCTAGCCCTACGAGGCTATGACTATGTCACAATCCCTTTGATCTGTCCAACAGTAGTGTTTAAAGTTTGATATGGTTAAGTACAGTAGCATATCATCAGTATACACAGGTATTTGGTGTTCTGTCCATTGTGCCGATGGTGCTTAAATGCCTGGAAGGGGACACTCCAGTCTAGCTCCTAGAGGGAAAGTACGAGGAAACTGAGACCATCAGTACACTCTATGGAATTGTGATGTGAGTGGAGGATTTTAGTTAACTTCCTGAATGTGTTGCAAAAGGCCATTTTCTTAAGTGTTGGAGGATGGACTTTCCAGTTCATCTGGTCAAAATAATTTCCTAGGAAGAGTAACAGTGCTATCACTATTGTACATCACATTCTCCATCAGACTCTAAGCAGAAAGGCCGCCCATGCATCAACCCTAACAGAATTTCTGATCCACAGCTGTTACATAAGTTTCTAAATTCACTTGAAAAAGCCCTTCAAAACACTCCTGCAAGGGATGCAGAGACAAAGTGGGCCCACATCAGAGATGCCATCTATGACTCAGCAATGACCACTTTTGGCAAACATGAGAAGCAGAATGCAGACCGGTTTCAATCTCACTTTGAAGAGCTGGAACCTGTTATAGCTGCTAAGCGCACTGCACTGTTGAACAACAAGAAAGACCCCAGCGAGTTAACATCCGTAGCACTTAAAGTAGCCAGAAGCGCTGCACAAAGAACAGTCAGGCGCTGTGCAAATGACGACTGGCAGCACCTATGCAGTCGTATTCAGCTGACCTCCGACACCGGAAACATCAGACGAATGTATGATGGATTTAAGAGAGCTTTTGGGCCAACCACCAAGAAGATTGCGCCCCCCTCCAGTCTAAATCAGGGGACACGATCACTGACCAACGCAAGAAAATGGACCACTGCGTGGAGCACTACCTAGAACTGTACTCCAGGGAAAATGTTGTCACTGATACTGCCCTCAATGCAGCCCAGTCTCTGCCAGTCATGGATGAGCTGGACGATCAGCCAACAAAATCGGAACTCAGTGATGCCATTGATTCTCTAGCCAGTGGAAAAGCCCCTGGAAAGGATGGCATTACTCCTGAAATAATCAAGTGTGCCAAGCCTGCTATACTCTCAGCACTCCATGAACTGCTTTGCCTGTGCTGGGATGAGGGAGCAGTACCACAGGACATGCGCAATGCCAATATTATCACCCTCTATAAGAACAAGGGTGACCGCGGTGAATGCAACAACTACCATAGAATCTCTCTGCTCAGCATAGTTAGGAAAGTCTTCACTGAGTCATTTTAAACAGACTCCAGAAGCTGGCTGAGCGTGTCTACCCTGAGGCACAGTGTGGCTTTCGAGCAGAGAGATCCACCATTGACATGCTATTCTCCCTTCGCCAGCTACAGGAGAAATGCCACGAACAGCAGATGCCCCTCTATGTTGCTTTCATAGATCTCACCAAAGCCTTTGACCTCGTCAGCAGACGTGGTCTCTTCAGACTACTAGCAAAGATCGGATGTCCACCAAAGCTACTAAGTATCATCACCTCATTCCATGACAACATGGAAGGCACAATTCAGCATAGTGGTGCCTCATCAGACCCCTTTCCTAACCTGAGTGGTGTGAAACAGGGCTGTGTTCTCGCACCTACGCTGTTTGGGATTTTCTTCTCCCTGCTGCTCTCACATGCGTTCAAGTCTTCAGAAGAAGGAATTTACTTCCACACAAGATCAGGTGGCAGGTTGTTCAACCTTGTCTGAGAGCAAAGACCAAAGTACAGAAAGTCATCATCAGGGAACTCCTCTTTGCTGACGATGCTGCATTAACATTCCACACAGAAGAGTGTCTGCAGATACTCATGGACAGGATTGCGGCTGCCTGCAACGAATTTGGCCTCACCATCAGCCTCAAGAAAACGAACATCATGGGACACATGGAAGCTGGCAGGATCCCCAAGGACGCATTGTACAGTGAGCTCGTCACTGGTATCAGACCCACGGACCATCCATGTCCCCGCTTTAAAGACGTCTGCAAACGTAACAGGAAGTCCTGTGACATTGACCACAAGTCGTGAGAGTCAGTTGCCAGAGATCGCCAGAGCTGGCGGACAGCCATAAAGGCAGGGCTAAAGAGCGGTGAGTCGAAGAGACTAAGCAGTTGGCAGAAAAAAAGACAGATGTGCCAGGAGAGAGCCAACTTTGTAACAGCCCCGACAACCAATTTTATCTGCAGCGCCTGTGGAAGAGTCTGTCACTCTAGAATTGGCCTTTATAGCCACGCCAGGTGCTGCTCCACAAACCACTGACCATCTCTAGGTGCTTACCCATTGTCTCTCGAGACATGGAGGCCAAAGAAGAAGAAGAAGAAGAAGAAGGCCAAAGATGTACAGTCTGGAAAGCTAACAACAGTGCTCGTAGACTGCGTCCACCTGGAAGATGTTAATTACACCACAGTTTCCCAAACGATAATCAAAACTGTTTCAAAATATGGTGTAGATTTCAACAAAGTTATTGCTTTCAGTAATGATAATGCAACTTACCTGACAAAATCTTTAAAATCTGTGCTCCAAGGTGTAATGCCTTATGCTGTCCATATTACATGTAATGCACATATGGGCCAGGATTTTACGGGCATCCCCCCGAGGCAGGTTCGGAGGCGCAGAGGTATGGAGAATTGTGACGGGTGGTTGGGGAGGCGGCGGGGCAGAGGGCCTGTTGCCTCCCCATTGCCCAACGATTTTCCTGGGGGTGTGATAGGCCGATGACAGCCTTCTCATCCACAGGCAAATTGAGGCCCTTAAATGGCCTATTAAGGGCCTTATCCCGCTGCGGCTGGGATCTTTAATTGAATGTATGCACTTATTAGCTCAAACTCATCGAGTGAATATTGTGGACAAATACTTAACCCATCAGTAAAATATTTCTCTGTCTGCTATTTCAACAGTGGCATCAAACTGCTTATTTTTGGGTCTCCATTAAAATAATGAGCAGAGAAAAGTCATAAAAATGAATGGAGCTTTCATCTGCTTTTACCATCAACAGTAATGTCTTGCTGTATATTGTGTTTTCAGGCACTGCAGTTGCCAATTCTTTGTTAAGTTTTTCTGTCTTCAACTACGAAAAGGAAACAACCATTGATCAAGGTTTCCATGTAAGCAAAAAGAGACAGCATCAAAGCTATTCCCATTTGGAAACAAACGTACTTATTAGCGAGAGGCAGCATGGTTTTGTGAAGGGGAGGTCGTGTCTCACTAACTTGATTGAGTTTTTTGAGGAAGTGACGAAGATGATTGATGAAGGAAGGGCAGTGGGTGTTGTCTATATGGACATCAGTAAAGCCATTGACAAGGTCCCTCACGGCAGACTGGTACAAAAGGGGAAGTCACACGGAATCAGAGGTGAGAGGGCAGGATGGATACAGAACTGGCTCAGTCACAGAAGACAGAGGGTAGCAGTGGAAGGGTGCTTTTCTGAATGGAGAGATGTGACTAGTGGTGTTCCGCAGGGATCAGTGCTGGGACCTTTGCTGTTTGTAGTATATATAAATGATTTGGAGGAAAATGTAGCTGGTCTGATTAGTAAGTTTGCGGACGACACAAAGGTTGGTGGAGTTGCAGATAGTGATGAGGATTGTCAGAGGATACAGCAGGATACAGACTTGGGTGGAGAAATGGCAGATGGAGTTTAATCCGGACAAATGTGAGGTAATGCATTTTGGAAGGTCTAATGCAGGTGGGAAGTATACAGTAAATGGCAGAACCCTTAGGAGTATTGATAGGCAGAGAGATCTGGGCATACAGGTCCACAGGTCACTGAAAGTGGCAATGCAGTTGGATAAGGTAGTCAAGAAGGCATACGGCATGCTTGCCTTCATCGGTCGGGGCATAGAGTATAAAAAGTGGCAAGTCATGTTGCAGCTGTACAGAACTTAAGTTAGGCCACACTTAGAATATTGCATGCAATTCTGGTCGCCACACTACCAGAAGGACGTGGAGGCTTTGGAGAGGGTACAGAAGAGGTTTACCAGGATGTTGCCTTGTCTGGAGGGCATTAGCTATGAGGAGAGGTTGAATAAACTCGGATTGTTTTCACTGGAACGACGGAGGTAGAGGGGCGACATGATAGAGGTTTACAAAGTTATGAGCGGCATGGACAGAGTAGATAGTCAGAAGCTTTTTCCCAGGGTGGAAGAGTCAGTTACTAGGGGACATAGGTTTAAGGTGCGAGGGGCAAAGTTTAGAGGGGATGTGTGAGGCAAGTTCTTTATACAGAGGATGTTGAATGCCTGGAACTTGCTGCCAGGGGAGGTGGTGGAAGCAGGTACGATAGCGATGTTTAAGAGGCATCTTGACAAATACATGAATAGGATGGGAATAGAGGGATACAGACCCCGGAAATGCAGAAGGTTTTAGTTTAGACAGGCATCAAGATCGGCGCAGGCTTGGAGGGCCGAATGGCCTGTTCCTGTGCTGTACTGTTCTTTGTTCTTTGTTCTTTATCAGCAGCATTCGAAAGTCCAAAGACATTCCCAATCTCCACAATACACACATATGGACCATTTTTGTTGTTGCAGGATATCAATTTGTTCTGAGTCACAAGGATAAAGATATGGAAAAGAAGATTCATTAGAGCTGCTCTTCAATTTATCATTTCCATGACAGCAGATTGAAATGCACATCGAGTATTGATTTTTTGACAAATATTACTCATTGAAAGCTGATTTAACCATATCTTTACTGTGATCCATTAATTTTCTTCTATCACTTTGAGGTGGTTTTGTTGGTTCTAATATGATCAGTTTGCTCGCATTTTATTTTCATACTTTACTCTTTCTCCATATCGTACACTAAATGGTGCAAACTTTTCGAAGTAAATGAATACTTCAAGTCACAACAAAACCCCAAGGGTAATTTTGATTTTGTGCGATCAATTAAAATGGGTAAGAGCAAACCGACATTGAAGTTAATGGAAATAAAAATTGGAAGAGATGTAAAGTGAGCTGTTGATTCAATATCACCTATTTTACACGATTGCACAAAGTCAAAATTACCCCTCCCTATCTCACAACATGCCACCAATGAAATAAAAATGGTCTCTGCTGCCCTGACTGACCATGTGAGCCAGATATCCTGAGTGGTCTTGTTTCTGCATTCGTAGGTTTTTAATAAGTGAAATAACTCATTAAACCACTAACGTGAAAGCAGTTATCACTTTCAACCAGCTTCATAGGGCAACATTTTCAGGCTGAACCAGATCCATTCAGATTAGTTTATCTCTATCGCCTGTATCTCTGACAATTCTTAATTGTTTTATTTTATCTTTAAAGGGACATAATTTCTTTTTAATAAAAGCAAAATTTCTTTTTACATGGCCATCATTTTCTAGATGCCTCTCTCAAGGAATGATGCTCTTATTGGGTTTTCTTTTCTTATTTTTCAAGATATTACATGGCTTAATTACCAGAATAATTTAGCATTGAAAGCTGTGGAGATGTCATGTTTTGCATTTTTCCGGGGGTGTATATTCTGTCTTACATATGACTCAGTTTTCTATTCTCCCGTGGGAGGAAGATGTGTCGAGGTGATACTATGAAAAACAAAGTGATAAATGAAACAGTTAAGTGCAGAAAACTGAAAACAAAGTACCTGAAACGTTTGGAAAATACTCAAGAATATGTTGATTTACTGTTCAATTGGTATGGCTTTCTGTCTCTGCAGCACTCTTAACTGTGCCACTATCTTAGGTATATTGTACTAATTTATTCCGCTCCTGATTTCCTCTTGTATATTTTCAATTCTTTTGACTTTTTAATTGGTCTTGCATTGTTCAAAGCAAACCATCATGCTGCTTATTTGTTGTGGATACATTGACCCTATTAAACTTGATTTACTGACATTAATATGGTTTCATCGCTTCAAATATGCTTCAAAAACATGGACAATTATCATACAAGGAGCGCTGCCTGGTGACTTAAAATGAATCATTCTTACATTGACTGAATTTTTAAGTAGAATATATAGTCAGGAAAACAGTCAACTCAGATATAAGGAGGAAAATGACAAGTGCCAAAAATCTGCACCAGACTTCCACATATCCCAGCAGGTCTGGCAGCATCTGTGAAAAGAGAAGCAGAGTTAATGTTTCGGGTCAGTGACCCTTCTTCGGAACTGACAAATATTAGAAATGTCAGAGGTTATAAGCAAGAGATAACAAAGGAGAAGGTGTAGATTGGACTAGGCCACATAGTTGACCAAAAGGTCATGGAGCAAAGGCAAACAATATGTTAATGGTGTGTTGAAAGACAAAGCATTAGTACAGAAAAGGTGTTAACGGACTGAATATTGAACGGCAGCAAGTACAAACATGAAAAAAAAACAGTGGGTAAGCAAACTGAACAAACTAAGATGAAATGAAATAAATGCAAAAAAAAAAAGATAGTAAAAAATGTAAAAAAGAAAAAAAAAATAACTAAAAATGAAAGTAAAATGGGGGGCTGTCATGCTCTGAAATTATTGAACTCAATGTTCAGTCCGGCAGGCTGTAGTGTGCCTAATCGGTAGATGAGACGCTGTTCCTCGAGCTTGCGTTGATGTTCACTGGAACACTGCGGCAATCCCAGGACAGAGATGTGAGCATGAGAGCAGGGTGGAGTGTTGAAATGGCAAGCAACCGGAAGCTCGGGGTCCTGCTTGCGGACTGAGCGGAGGTGTTCTGCAAAGCGGTCACCCAGTCTGCGCTTGGTCTCCCCAATGTAGAGGAGACCACATTGTGAGCAGCGAATACAGTATACTACATTGAAAGAAGTCCAAGTAAATCGCTGCTTCACCTGAAAGGAGTGTTTGGGGCCTGGGATAGTGAGGAGAGAGGAGGTAAATGGGCAGGTATTGCACCTCCTGCGATTGCAGGGGAAGGTGCGGGGACGAGGTGGTGGGGGTAATGGAGGAGTGGACCAGGGTGTCCAATCTACACCTTCTCCTTTGTTATCTCTTGCCTCACCCCCACCTCACTTGCTTATAACCTGTGACATTTCTAATATTTGTCAGTTCCGAAGAAGGGTCACTGACCTGAAACGTTAACTCTGCTTCTCTTTCCACAGATGCTGCCAGACCCGCTGAGTGGTCCCAGCATTTCTTGTTTTTATTTCAGATTTCCAGCATCCGCAGTATTTTGCTTTTATTCCACCTATCCCACCTGATTGCAACTGATCTTGGAAGGGGGCAGAAAGCCTTGTGTTACTGCAGGATTTAAAGTTCTGCAGCATTTTCAAGGGCAACTAAAAAGAATGAGGTCAGAATGGTGGGACGCCCCCATCAGGCATCCAGTTCCATGGACAGAGAGCGAGTGTTTTCCCACAGGGGTTGGGGCAGAGAAGGGATGATCTGTTGACTTATTTGAAGTATATAGCAGAAGGGCACCTCGAGTAAGAGCTGCAGCACAGTAGAGGGCATGGCATTGTCAGTATGTATACCAACATGGCCCCACTGTATATCTGTGCAATTTACGGAAGAGTTTAATCCCGTCACAAGGCTATGCAAGATAAAAACCAAAGTCAGTTGCAGCTTCCCAGAGTGCACTGCAATATATACATCCTTACTATGTTTCATAGCTTCATGTATGGCGAGCACGCACCTAAAGGAGGCAGGAGATTCATTGTACTATTAATGTGAGTGTGGAGGTGTCATGCATACCATTTACCAATATTCGGGTGTATAGGGCTTCCATTTATAATTATTCTCATGTGAAATGAGCTTTCAGGGTTCCTTAGTAGTAATATGTATACAGAAGTTCATTTTAAGGGCACAATTATTTTAATATGAGCATATATTTCAGCCATTTCCTGACATTTTCAGCCATTAAACATGAAATGGGTGATGAAAAGCTCAATCATTTGCTTGCAGACTCATTCCTGCATCTTGTGTTTTCCTTCCCTTCATCTTTTCCTGTAATTCCTCAGTCTTCTTTCCCATCAGCCTAAGTTAAGGCTAATAATTAGTTGAGATGCTTTCCACCAGAATAAAATCTGGCCATAGTCTTAGGGATGTTTACATAGAGGTTTGTAAGATGATGAAGGGAATAGATTGTATTCATGTAGACAGTTTGTTTTGACTAGTAGATTAGGCTAAATTCCATTGACTTGAATGGAAATAAAAATTGGGTGATATAAAATGGTTTGCCGACTGTTACCCGCTTTACACTATCACATAAAATCACAAGGAACATTTGTGCCACACAAGTGCCATGCAATGACCATCTCAAACAAGAGAGGATCTTACCATCTCCCTTTGATATTCAATGGCATTACGATTGCTGAATTCCCGACTATCAACATCTTGGGGGTTACCATTGACCAGAAACTGAACTGGAGTAGCCATATAAATACCGTGGCTACAAGAGCAGGTCAGAGACTAGGAATCCTGCAGCAAGTAACTCACCTCCTGACTCCCCAAAGCATGTCCACCATCTGCAAGGCACAGGTCAGGAGTGTGATGGACTACTCTCCATTTGCCTGGATGGGTGCAGCTCCACAAAACTCAAGAAGCTCGACATCATCCTTGACAAAGCAGCCCGCTTGATTGACATACCATTCACAAACATTCACTCCCTCCACCACCGACGCACAGTGGCAGCAGTATGTACCATCTACAAGATGCACTGCAGCAATTCACCAAAACTCCTTCAACAGCACCTTCCAAACACGTGACCTCTACCACCTAGAAGGACAAGTGCAGCAGATGCATGAGAACACCACTACCTGCAAGTTCCCCTCCAAGCCACACACCATCCTGACTTGGAACTATATCGATGTTCCTTCACTGTCGCTGGATCAAAATCCTGAAACTTCCTGACAGCACCGTGGTTGTACCTATCCCACATGGAAATGAAGACAGCTCATCACCACCTTCTCACGGGCAAATTGGGATGGGCAATAAATGCTGGCCTAGCCAGCAACATCCACATCCCATGAACGAATAGAAAAACCTACCCCCTTGATTCTGTTTCCTCTCTTATGTAGAGCTCCCACACAGTAGTCTAGATTTTCTGATATGGTTGCAATGCTCAGAAATGTCTTTTGCACTGATAAAAATGTAAGTTTGCAATTTGCATCCAAATTTATGAAGTCAATTAATACCAGAATCATGCATAATTCCTGGTGCAGATTTGGATGAATGTACAGAGCACACTAATGGTGGGAGCAAAAATTTGTATGGAAGCAAAATTTAAAGGAATGGGTACAATTAAAGAGGAGTGTCAAAATAGGGGGACAAAATTCCTGAAAGCTTTTGGAAAGACTCGGAATTACTCCTGTAGTGCCGAAGAAGGAGGAGATCCTGCTTTACAGGTAAGTGGGGTGGGGATTGCCGGGGCCAGTCAGGCAGGCCCCGGTGATGGTGTGGGGATTCTGGTTGGTGAGTGTTGGAGGGGGGGGCTTGCCACGGTGGTGGCCTTCACCACTCGGCAGGGCCCTCTGGAGGCCATGAATTGCTCCCAAAGGAGGGACAGCCCCCAAGCTTACTAGGAGGCCGCCAGGTTTTACCTGGCAGCATTCCACGCAGCAGCAGGCCCCTACATCTTCCATAAAATTAGAGTGGATGGAAGAGGCCCTTAATGGGCCATTAACTGGCCATTTAAGGGCCTCAACTGGCCTGAGGCATCCTCCACCTTCCCTGTCCCAGCCAAAATGACAAGAGGCCAGGACAATATCAGGCAAGGCACCCTTTGCCATTTTGTGAACCGCAACACCCCTCCCCACGCCTCTGTTCCCATCTCCTGTCCCATGTGTCTCTATAGTGTAGATTCCCAGCTCTGAACCTATGTCAATAAGTAGGACGGTGCAAACTCAGTCTCCTCATCTTCACCTTTTCTATAGCCTTAAAGGTACCCTTCATATGAAGATATCAAACTGGGCATTGTATTTGAACTGAGGCTGAACCAAGGTCTTGACAAAGACAAATAGTATGTTTGGTCTCATAATGTATTGTCTTGTAAATGCACCCTTTTTGCTCTAGTTATTGCTTCACACCATTGGTGAGGAACCTTTAAGGGTTTATGCACTAGAATGTGCAGATCCCTTTCTTCCACCCCTGACTTATTCCTGAAGGGTGTACATATATTCAGCATTTGCCTTGCCCACATGCATAACACTGGACTTTTCTACCTGAAACATCATTTGCCAGTCATGAGCCCAATCCCCCAGCACATCTAGATCTGCCTGTGAAGTTGAGCATCATCTACAATCCTGACTCTTACACTTATCATAGTATCATTTTAAAACTTGAAGATTATTCCCCTCAACACTTACAGTTAATATTGTCAAAACTTGTCTGATAACACTCCTGTGAAGTGCCATGGGTATGTTAAATGCAAGTTGTTATTGCAGAATGTAGATTATTAAAAAGCATAGTAAATCGCAACTCCAATCCCTATGGGACATCACTGGTGACTGACCCCCATGCAGATTTAAATCCATCTACAACAGGGCTGTCCAACCTTTTCATGTGGGGGGCCCACATTACAATTTTTATCTTACATAGGGGGCCGGTGAGACAATTTCAGAAAGATAAAGGCATTAAACATTTATCTTACTATTAATCAAAACAACAAATGTGCATTTTTGTGAAGAAGCTTTAAATGAGATTAATGTTTTGACTTACTTTCTCATCACTATGTTGGATACTGATTTAGTGAGATACCTAGCATTATTTTGCTTGCACAAGTAGTGAATGTGTACCCGCACACTTCTTGTAGCGATGTGGACTATTCCAGATAGATGTCCATCTGTCAGGAGTGATCGTGATCACTATCTCTCCATCCCTCTCTCTGTCTGTCTGTCTCTCCCTGTGTACCCCCTCTCTCTGTCAACTCTCTATGTTCCACCCTCTCTTTGTTTCCCCTTCTCTGTGTCGTTCTTGCTTTCTGTGTTCCCTCTCTCTGCATCCCCCTCTTTCTCTCTCTCTTTCCCCTCTCTCTCGCGTCCTCTTCTCTCTCTCTCTCTGCCCCCCCTCTCTCTGTTCCCCTCTCTCTTTACACCCTCTCTCTCTCTGTTCCCCCCTCTCTCTGTCCTACCTCTCTTTCTACTCCCCCTCTACTCCTCTCTCTCTAACCCCTCTTTCTCTACCTTCTCTTTCTCCCCACCTCTCTCTCTCTGTCCCCCCTCTTTTTCTCTCTCTGCCCCTTTCTCTATGCCCCCTCTCTCACGCATGTCCCCTCTCTCTCGCTCGCTCTTTGTCCCCCTCTGCCCCACCTCTCTCTCTGTCCCCCACTCTCTCTCTCTGTCCCCCCCTCTCTCTCTCTAGCCCCGCTCTCTCTCTATCCCTCTCACTCTCTCTCTCTGCCCCTCTCTCTTTCTCTTTCACTCTACCCACTCTCTGTCCCTTTCTTTCTCCCCACCTCTCTCTCTGTCCCCCCCCCCCCTCTGTCCCCACCTCTCTCTCTGTCCAGACCTCTCTCTTTCTACCCCCTCTCTCTCTTCTCTCTCTCTCTGTCCCCATCTCTCTCTGTCCCTTCTCTCTCTCTGCCCCGCTCCTTCTCTCTCTGACACCCCCTCTTTCTCTCAATCTGCATCCTCTCTCTCTGACAGTTGCAGAGATGGGAACGGTCAGCAAAGCAGCTTTGTGCTTGGTCAGGTTTTTAAAAATCGTAAGTCAGTTACATAGCTGACAGGTGCTACGAGCAGGAACAGCGGTTTCCCAACTTTGGACAGATTTGGGTTTTCCGGCGGATTCCAGCTTTGCAAAGCCTGCTGGAATACCCCGAATCTGTCTGAAGTTCGGAAGCTGCTGTTCCCGTTCCCAGCACCTGTCAGCTGTGAAACTGGCCTGCAACTTTTTTTAAAAAGCCAATCTGGAAGAAGAAGCCAAAGGGAAATTTCTCATCCCTGAAATTACCAGTCATCGATCCTTGGTGAGAATGAGAAATGACCCAGTACAGTTTACATCCACGGTCCAGGTGGACAATTTCTAGTGGGTTTCCATCATCCACTATCTTGACGACATCTTTAAAAAATATAATCACATTCATAAGAAGCTATCTCTTTTTGAAGTAGTGTGTTCCAAATATGGCCTTCTCTGTCCAAGTTGACATATATTGCATCCCTGATTATTTTCTCCATCATCTTCCCTATTACAAATGTCAAACCATAGCCTCCATGCATTTTAGGCTTCTAATTCTCAAATTCTTTCTCAAATGTTCACCTACATATATTCAATTTTTTTCTATTTTTTGCAATATTTATCTGCATTCTTTTTCCTTGTTTGCTCATTCTTTTTTGATATCCCTTGCCCCTCGAAAGGTGTGTTTTAACTCTCACTACCTCAAAGCCTCCTCTTTTCTCTTTATCTTCCTACAGTGTTTTCTCACCGTTTCTGTTAACTCTTTTGCTTCTCTTGTGTTCTTCCTCTCTCAAGTCTTAAACCTAAATATTTCTCATGCTTCTGCCAATGTTATATAAGCCCCCTCATATTGCTCTAGTTACACTCACAGCAAAGACATTGTTGCTATTTAGTTTCTGGTGAAGCCCATCCTTGTTCCAGAACTTTGTCAATGTCCCAAGATCTGAATCCTTCCAGGAAAAACAGTAACAGAACAATGGATTATCTTTGAGGAAGAGATGCTTCAGGTACAGGCTAGGTACATTCCAAAAGGGGCAGAAGGTAGGGAAATCAAAAACAGGGCTCCTTGGATGATGAGGGAGATAGAGACTAAGATAAAACAAAAAAAAGAGGGTATATGATGCATGCCAGGTGAATTCTTCAAGCGAGAACCAGGCCAAATACAATAAGTTGAGAGAGGAGGTGAAGAGAAAATAAGACTAGCAAAGAGCTAATATGAGAATAGAATGGCAGTCAATATAAAAGGGAACCAAAAAATCTTCTACCGGCATGTAAATAGTAAGCAGGTAGAAAGAGGTGGACTGGGGTCTATTAGGGACAAAGGGGACAATATATGCATACAGGCACAGGGCAAGGCTGGAATATAATGAATATTTTGTATTGGTGTTTACTAAGGAAGAGGATTCTGACAAAATATCAGTAGAAGTGGAGAGCATAGAGGCAATGGATCGAGTAAAAATTGAGAATGAGGAGGTATTGGAAAGGCTGGCTATACCTAGGCTAGATAAGTTACCTGGTGCAGATGGCTTGCATTCCGAATTGCTAAAGAAAGTAGGGGTGGAAATAGCAGAAAGGCCTGCCACAATCTACCAATTTTTCCTAGATATGGGGGAGGTGCCAGAGGATTGGAGAGTGGCAAGAAAGGGTGTAGATGAAGTTTAACATCAGTGGTGGGTAAGGTTTTAGAAACAATAATCAGGGAAAAAATCAATGGGCACGTGAGTTAATTAAGGATACAGCACAGATTTTTAAAAAGCAGACCATGTTCCGAAGAAGGGTCACTGACCCGAAACGTTAACTCTGCTTCTCTTTCCACAGATGCTGCCAGACCTGCTGAGTGAATCCAGCATTTCTTGTTTTTGTTCCATGTTTGACTAACCTAATTCAATTTTTGAAGAAGTAACAAAGAAGGTCGATGAAGGGAATGCAGTGGATGTTGTCTATATAGATTTTGAGAAAGCCTTTGACGAAGTACCACATAAAAGACTAGTTAAAAAAATTGAGGCTCATGTAATAGGAGGATCATTGTCCAATTGGATAAAAAATTGGCTTAAGCAAGAAAACAGTGAGTGTGGTAAATGGTTGTTTTTCAGACTAGAGGATGGTAGACAGTGTTGCTCCCCGAGGGTCACTGCTGGGACCATTGCTTTTTCTGCTGTATATAAATGACTTGGATCTTGGAATACAGAGTAGAATTTCAAAATGTGCTGATAGTACCAAATTTGGAGGAGTTGCAAACAATGAGGGTGATACAAACCACCTGCAACAGGACACAGATCGGCTTGCAGAATGGACAGACAAGTGGCAGATGGAATTTAATACAGACAAGTGTGAGGTAATGCATTTTGGAAGAGGGGATAGTGTGAGGCAGCAGACTTAGTGGCGCAGTTCTAAAGAGTATGCAGGAACTGAGGGACGTGGGGGTGCATTTTTTTTTACATTCTTTCATGAGATTTCGGCATCGCTGACAGGCCAGCATTTGTTACCCATCTCTAATGGCCCTTGAACTGCCATTTCAGAGGGCAGTTAAAAGTCAACTACATTGCTGTCGATCTGTAGGCCAAATCAGTAAGGTCAGCAAATTGCTTTCCCTAAAAGAGATTAGTGAACCAGATGTTTCTTTTAATGACATTCATTGACAGTTTCATAGCACCATTAGTGAGACTAGCTTTCAATTTCAGATTTTTATTAATTAATTGAATTTAAATTCCACCAGCTGGGATTTGAAATGGTCTCTGCAGGGAATTAGCCTGAGCCTCTTGATTACTAGCCTAGTGACATTATAACTACCCCACCAATCTTTGAAGCTGGCAGGACATATTGAGAGACTGGTTAGCAAAGCATATGGTATCTTGGGCTTCATAAATAAAGGCATACAGTACAAAAGCAGCAACGTTATGCTGAACCTTTATAAAGCTCCAGTTAGGTCCCAGCTGGGGTATTGAGACCGCTTCTGGTCCTCACACTTTAGGAAAGATGTGAGGGTCCTTGAGAGGATGCAGAGGAGATTTACCAGAATAGTTCCAGGGATGGGGGATTTTAGTTGCAAGGTTAGGTTGAAAAATCTAGGCTTGTTCTCCCTGGAGCAACGGAGATTTAAAGGGAGATTTGATAGAGGTGTACAAGGTTATGGGCTGAATTTTACAAGCCCCCAGACGTCAGGGGTTGTAGTGGGGGGGGGGGGGGGTGGTGTGTGGGAGGGAGGGCCCAGAACATACTTCCGGGAGAGGCCTGCTATGGGCCCCAACGCCAGAAAGTCCCGCCCCATTTAACCGGCGGCAGTGAGGCCTCAGGGCAGCCCGACCACCGCTCGACGGCGGAGCCTTTATTTAAATATTTCAATAAATG